>NC_090653.1:88840023-89440023 GCF_040937935.1 Hyperolius riggenbachi | reverse complement strand
CCTATGCGGTGGCTGTTTCCAGTGGAAAATGGTTTCTTCATAAAGAGGCATGAGACCGCGTGGCCTAATGGATAAGGCGTCTGACTTCGGATCAGAAGATTGAGGGTTCGAGTCCCTTCGTGGTCGTTGAGTTCTGTTCTTGTCACTTCTGTAGAGTATTTGCTCCTCTTGTTGTAAATGTCCTCGGAGACTTTGCAAAAGCCTGTGCTTCCTCACTCATGCTTATCATTCAATCCCTGCCCTTGACTGTTTACAGCTACAAAGGTGGCTGCTTTTGCTGAGCTTTCACCACAATGTCAATGACGCTAACTCTTTTCTTACAACTTGTGCAAGTCCCAGCAAAGTTTTTACATCAACCTCAAATAAACACTGCTAGTCCACACTGGGATTCTAACCTTTGCCTTACTTTGAACCCAATACCCTAATGGACCTTGGAAGAGACTCTAAGTAAACTATATGACCCAGGGTTCAAACATTCATGGTGGCATCTCCCTTTCTGCTAAGCATTTTGTTTACTAACATGCGAAAATTAATTTCCTATATGATTTAGGAAATCCTTGTCTGCAATTCTGCTGTAAGCCAGACTTTTACAAAGGTGCAGACACAGCATGTCAAGTGGCACGATGCGATTCCTTCTTGTTGCAAGCTCAACAATTTCAAAAGGTTGCCTCGGTTCCCAATTTATATGAAGAGTTCTTGCCTGAAATTTGGAAAGTATGTCTGTCATTTCCTCTGAAAAGATATGATCCACACCGCAAATGGAACACTGCAATTGGTTTTCTTGCAACCTGAACTCTTTTCAAGGAAGGGTCCGTTGAAATTTCAACAAATGAGTTTTGTCAGAAGAGGGAATAACCCCACCTCTTTCACCAAAGGTCAGAACATACAGGGAAGACCTGTAAGTTATTGCCAAAACCTATCTCCTGAGTTCGGTCTCCTTACATATTTGTCACTTTACCTGTACACTAACCTTTTAAGATTTAGCAAAACAAATTGCCTCCAAAGCTTCTGATCCTGATGAAGTGAACTAGAAGAGAAGATGAGCTAACCCATATGACTGTAGGTGTGCCAAAGGGGATGGAATTTGTCAGTTTGTAAAACGTGTGTTAGAAAGCTTGTAGAAAAAAGTCGGCCTTGTTCCTTTTCTGCGAGATTTTCCAAAACTCCATGTGAGGTTGCTGTTGAGAAGGCCCTTTGAAGAGCCTAGTAAATGAAAAGACCCAAGAGCTTGTTTTGGCAGGCCTGACCAATGTGCCATGATGGACAAAGTGAAAAAGCTCTGTCAGAAGTGGGATTTGAACCCACGCCTCCATTCAGAGACCAGAAGGCCCATGAGAAGGGAAGAGAAGCCTCTTGAGTCTGGCACCTTAGACCACTCGGCCATCCTGACAAGCGGTGTACTATGTACCCATGCAGCTGGCACAATGACTATACTTAACAGAGAAGAGACAACCACAAACTTAGCCTAGAAGACTTCATGAACACTGCAAGGCATGTTTTTTTTTCTGAAAACACTCATCAAACTGCCATTTTGGATCACTGCAATACCTTAGACAGCAATGTCATGTGCCTGCTCTAACAAATGAAATCCTTTGTGCTCCTTGAGCGTCTTTTCCTATGCGGTGGCTGTTTCCAGTGGAAAATGGTTTCTTCATAAAGAGGCATGAGACCGCGTGGCCTAATGGATAAGGCGTCTGACTTCGGATCAGAAGATTGAGGGTTCGAGTCCCTTCGTGGTCGTTGAGTTCTGTTCTTGTCACTTCTGTAGAGTATTTGCTCCTCTTGTTGTAAATGTCCTCGGAGACTTTGCAAAAGCCTGTGCTTCCTCACTCATGCTTATCATTCAATCCCTGCCCTTGACTGTTTACAGCTACAAAGGTGGCTGCTTTTGCTGAGCTTTCACCACAATGTCAATGACGCTAACTGCAAAGTTTTTACATCAACCTCAAATAAGCACTGCTAGTCCACACTGGGATTCTAACCTTTGCCTTACTTTGAACCCAATACCCTGATGGACCTTGGAAGAGACTCTAAGTAAACTATATAACCCAGGGTTCAAACATTCATGGTGGATCTCCCTTTCTGCTAAGCATTTTGTTTACTAACATGAGAAAATTAATTTCCTATATGATTTAGGAAATCCTTGTCTGCAATTCTGCTGTAAGCCAGACTTTTACAAAGGTGCAGACACAGCATGTCAAGTGGCACGATGCGATTCCTTCTTGTTGCAAGCTCAACAATTTCAAAAGGTTGCCTCGGTTCCCAATTTATATGAAGAGTTCTTGCCTGAAATTTGGAAAGTATGTCTGTCATTTCCTCTGAAAAGATATGATCCACACCGCAAATGGAACACTGCAATTGGTTTTCTTGCAACCTGAACTCTTTTCAAGGAAGGGTCCGTTGAAATTTCAACAAATGAGTCTTGTCAGAAGAGGGAATAACCCCACCTCTTTCACCAAAGGTCAGAACATACAGGGAAGACCTGTAAGTTATTGCCAAAACCTATCTCCTGAGTTCGGTCTCCTTACATATTTGTCACTTTACCTGTACACTAACCTTTTAAGATTTAGCAAAACAAATTGCCTCCAAAGCTTCTGATCCTGATGAAGTGAACTAGAAGAGAAGATGAGCTAACCCATATGACTGTAGGTGTGCCAAAGGGGATGGAATTTGTCAGTTTGTAAAACGTGTGTTAGAAAGCTTGTAGAAAAAGTCGGCCTTGTTCCTTTTCTGCGAGATTTTCCAAAAGTCCATGTGAGGTTGCTGTTGAGAAGGCCCTTTGAAGAGCCTAGTAAATGAAAAGACCCAAGAGCTTGTTTTGGCAGGCCTGACCAATGTGCCATGATGGACAAAGTGAAAAAGCTCTGTCAGAAGTGGGATTTGAACCCACGCCTCCATTCGGAGACCAGAAGGCCCATGAGAAGGGAAGAGAAGCCTCTTGAGTCTGGCGCCTTAGACCACTCGGCCATCCTGACAAGCGGTGTACTATGTACCCATGCAGCTGGCACAATGACTATACTTAACAGAGAAGAGACAACCACAAACTTAGCCTAGAAGACTTCATGAACACTGCAAGGCATGTTTTTTTTTTCTGAAAACACTCATCAAACTGCCATTTTGGATCACTGCAATACCTTAGACAGCAATGTCATGTGCCTGCTCTAACAAATGAAATCCTTTGTGCTCCTTGAGCGTCTTTTCCTATGCGGTGGCTGTTTCCAGTGGAAAATGGTTTCTTCATAAAGAGGCATGAGACCGCGTGGCCTAATGGATAAGGCTTCTGACTTCGGATCAGAAGATTGAGGGTTCAAGTCCCTTCGTGGTCGTTGAGCTCTGTTCTTGTCACTTCTGTAGAGTATTTGCTCCTCTTGTTGTAAATGTCCTCGGAGACTTTGCAAAAGCCTGTGCTTCCTCACTCATGCTTATCATTCAATCCCTGCCCTTGACTGTTTACAGCTACAAAGGTGGCTGCTTTTGCTGAGCTTTCACCACAATGTCAATGACGCTAACTCTTTTCTTACAACTTGTGCAAGTCCCAGCAAAGTTTTTACATCAACCTCAAATAAACACTGCTAGTCCACACTGGGATTCTAACCTTTGCCTTACTTTGAACCCAATACCCTCATGGACCTTGGAAGAGACTCTAAGTAAACTATATGACCCAGGGTTCAAACATTCATGGTGGCAACTCCCTTTCTGCTAAGCATTTTGTTTACTAACATGAGAAAATTAATTTCCAATATGATTTAGGAAATCCTTGTCTGCAATTCTGCTGTAAGCCAGACTTTTACAAAGGTGCAGACACAGCATGTCAAGTGGCACGATGCGATTCCTTCTTGTTGCAAGCTCAACAATTTCAAAAGGTTGCCTCGGTTCCCAATTTATATGAAGAGTTCTTGCCTGAAATTTGGAAAGTATGTCTGTCATTTCCTCTGAAAAGATATGATCCACACCGCAAATGGAACACTGCAATTGGTTTTCTTGCAACCTGAACTCTTTTCAAGGAAGGGTCCGTTGAAATTTCAACAAATGAGTCTTGTCAGAAGAGGTAATAACCCCACCTCTTTCACCAAAGGTCAGAACATACAGGGAAGACCTGTAAGTTATTGCCAAAACCTATCTCCTGAGTTCGGTCTCCTTACATATTTGTCACTTTACCTGTACACTAACCTTTTAAGATTTAGCAAAACAAATTGCCTCCAAAGCTTCTGATCCTGATGAAGTGAACTAGAAGAGAAGATGAGCTAACCCATATGACTGTAGGTGTGCCAAAGGGGATGGAATTTGTCAGTTTGTAAAACGTGTGTTAGAAAGCTTGTAGAAAAAAGTCGGCCTTGTTCCTTTTCTGCGAGATTTTCCAAAAGTCCATGTGAGGTTGCTGTTGAGAAGGCCCTTTGAAGAGCCTAGTAAATGAAAAGACCCAAGAGCTTGTTTTGGCAGGCCTGACCAATGTGCCATGATGGACAAAGTGAAAAGCTCTGTCAGAAGTGGGATTTGAACCCACGCCTCCATTCGGAGACCAGAAGGCCCATGAGAAGGGAAGAGAAGCCTCTTGAGTCTGGCGCCTTAGAACACTCGGCCATCCTGACAAGCGGTGTACTATGTACCCATGCAGCTGGCACAATGACTATACTTAACAGAGAAGAGACAACCACAAACTTAGCCTAGAAGACTTCATGAACACTGCAAGGCATGTTTTTTTCTCTGAAAACACTCATCAAACTGCCATTTTGGATCACTGCAATACCTTAGACAGCAATGTCATGTGCCTGCTCTAACAAATGAAATCCTTTGTGCTCCTTGAGCGTCTTTTCCTATGCGGTGGCTGTTTCCAGTGGAAAATGGTTTCTTCATAAAGAGGCATGAGACCGCGTGGCCTAATAGATAAGGCGTCTGACTTCGGATCAGAAGATTGAGGGTTTGAGTCCCTTCTGTTCTTGTCACTTCTGTAGAGTATTTGCTCCTCTTGTTGTAAATGTCCTCGGAGACTTTGCAAAAGCCTGTGCTTCCTCACTCATGCTTATCATTCAATCCCTGCCCTTGACTGTTTACAGCTACAAAGGTGGCTGCTTTTGCTGAGCTTTCACCACAATGTCAATGACGCTAACTCTTTTCTTACAACTTGTGCAAGTCCCAGCAAAGTTTTTACATCAACCTCAAATAAACACTGCTAGTCCACACTGGGATTCTAACCTTTGCCTTACTTTGAACCCAATACCCTAATGGACCTTGGAAGAGACTCTAAGTAAACTATATGACCCAGGGTTCAAACATTGATGGTGGCATCTCCCTTTCTGCTAAGCATTTTGTTTACTAACATGAGAAAATTAATTTCCTATATGATTTAGGAAATCCTTGTCTGCAATTCTGCTGTAAGCCAGACTTTTACAAAGGTGCAGACACAGCATGTCAAGTGGCACGATGCGATTCCTTCTTGTTGCAAGCTCAACAATTTCAAAAGGTTGCCTCGGTTCCCAATTTATATGAAGAGTTCTTGCCTGAAATTTGGAAAGTATGTCTGTCATTTCCTCTGAAAAGATATGATCCACACCGCAAATGGAACACTGCAATTGGTTTTCTTGCAACCTGAACTCTTTTCAAGGAAGGGTCCGTTGAAATTTCAACAAATGAGTCTTGTCAGAAGAGGGAATAACCCCACCTCTTTCACCAAAGGTCAGAACATACAGGGAAGACCTGTAAGTTATTGCCAAAACCTATCTCCTGAGTTCGGTCTCCTTACATATTTGTCACTTTACCTGTACACTAACCTTTTAAGATTTAGCAAAACAAATTGCCTCCAAAGCTTCTGATCCTGATGAAGTGAACTAGAAGAGAAGATGAGCTAACCCATATGACTGTAGGTGTGCCAAAGGGGATGGAATTTGTCAGTTTGTAAAACGTGTGTTAGAAAGCTTGTAGAAAAAAGTCGGCCTTGTTCCTTTTCTGCGAGATTTTCCAAAAGTCCATGTGAGGTTGCTGTTGAGAAGGCCCTTTGAAGAGCCTAGTAAATGAAAAGACCCAAGAGCTTGTTTTGGCAGGCCTGACCAATGTGCCATAATGGACAAAGTGAAAAAGCTCTGTCAGAAGTGGGATTTGAACCCACGCCTCCATTCGGAGACCAGAAGGCCCATGAGAAGGGAAGAGAAGCCTCTTGAGTCTGGCACCTTAGACCACTCGGCCATCCTGACAAGCGGTGCACTATGTACCCATGCAGCTGGCACAATGACTATACTTAACAGAGAAGAGACAACCACAAACTTAGCCTAGAAGACTTCATGAACACTGCAAGTCATGTTTTATTCTCTGAAAACACTCATCAAACTGCCATTTTGGATCACTGCAATACCTTAGACAGCAATGTCATGTGCCTGCTCTAACAAATGAAATCCTTTGTGCTCCTTGAGCGTCTTTTCCTATGCGGTGGCTGTTTCCAGTGGAAAATGGTGTCTTCTTCATAAAGAGGCATGAGACCGCGTGGCCTAATGGATAAGGTGTCTGACTTCGGATCAGAAGATTGAGGGTTCGAGTCCCTTTGTGGTCGTTGAGCTCTGTTCTTGTCACTTTTGTAGAGTATTTGCTCCTCTTGTTGTAAATGTCCTCGGAGACTTTGCAAAAAGCCTGTGCTTCCTCACTCATGCTTATCATTCAATCCCTGCCCTTGACTGTTTACAGCTACAAAGGTGGCTGCTTTTGCTGAGCTTTCACCACAATGTCAATGACGCTAACTCTTTTCTTACAACTTGTGCAAGTCCCAGCAAAGTTTTTACATCAACCTCAAATAAACACTGCTAGTCCACACTGGGATTCTAACCTTTGCCTTACTTTGAACCCAATACCCTGATGGACCTTGCAAGAGACTCTAAGTAAACTATATGACCCAGGGTTCAAACATTCATGGTGGCATCTCCCTTTCTGCTAAGCATTTTGTTTACTAACATGAGAAAATTAATTTCCTATATGATTTAGGAAATCCTTGTCTGCAATTCTGCTGTAAGCCAGACTTTTACAAAGGTGCAGACACAGCATGTCAAGTGGCACGATGCGATTCCTTCTTGTTGCAAGCTTAACAATTTCAAAAGGTTGCCTCGGTTCCCAATTTATATGAAGAGTTCTTGCCTGAAATTTGGAAAGTATGTCTGTCATTTCCTCTGAAAAGATATGATCCACACCGCAAATGGAACACTGCAATTGGTTTTCTTGCAACCTGAACTCTTTTCAAGGAAGGGTCCGTTGAAATTTCAACAAATGAGTCTTGTCAGAAGAGGGAATAACCCCACCTCTTTCACCAAAGGTCAGAACATACAGGGAAGACCTGTAAGTTATTGCCAAAACCTATCTCCTGAGTTCGGTCTCCTTACATATTTGTCACTTTACCTGTACACTAACCTTTTAAGATTTAGCAAAACAAATTGCCTCCAAAGCTTCTGATCCTGATGAAGTGAACTAGAAGAGAAGATGAGCTAACCCATATGACTGTAGGTGTGCCAAAGGGGATGGAATTTGTCAGTTTGTAAAACGTGTGTTAGAAAGCTTGTAGAAAAAAGTCGGCCTTGTTCCTTTTCTGCGAGATTTTCCAAAAGTCCATGTGAGGTTGCTGTTGAGAAGGCCCTTTGAAGAGCCTAGTAAATGAAAAGAGCAAAGAGCTTGTTTTGGCAGGCCTGACCAATGTGCCATGATGGACAAAGTGAAAAAGCTCTGTCAGAAGTGGGATTTGAACCCACGCCTCCATTCGGAGACCAGAAGGCCCATGAGAAGGGAAGAGAAGCCTCTTGAGTCTGGCGCCTTAGACCACTCGGCCATCCTGACAAGCGGTGTACTATGCACCCATGCAGCTGGCACAATGACTATACTTAACAGAGAAGAGACAACCACAAACTTAGCCTAGAAGACTTCATGAACACTGCAAGGCATGTTTTTTTCTCTGAAAACACTCATCAAACTGCCATTTTGGATCACTGCAATACCTTAGACAGCAATGTCATGTGCCTGCTCTAACAAATGAAATCCTTTGTGCTCCTTGAGCGTCTTTTCCTATGCGGTGGCTGTTTCCAGTGGAAAATGGTTTCTTCATAAAGAGGCATGAGACCGCGTGGCCTAATGGATAAGGCGTCTGACTTCGGATCAGAAGATTGAGGGTTCGAGTCCCTTCGTGGTCGTTGAGTTCTGTTCTTGTCACTTCTGTAGAGTATTTGCTCCTCTTGTTGTAAATGTCCTCGGAGACTTTGCAAAAGCCTGTGCTTCCTCACTCATGCTTATCATTCAATCCCTGCCCTTGACTGTTTACAGCTACAAAGGTGGCTGCTTTTGCTGAGCTTTCACCACAATGTCAATGACGCTAACTCTTTTCTTACAACTTGTGCAAGTCCCAGCAAAGTTTTTACATCAACCTCAAATAAACACTGCTAGTCCACACTGGGATTCTAACCTTTGCCTTACTTTGAACCCAATACCCTAATGGACCTTGGAAGAGACTCTAAGTAAACTATATGACCCAGGGTTCAAACATTCATGGTGGATCTCCCTTTCTGCTAAGCATTTTGTTTACTAACATGCGAAAATTAATTTCCTATATGATTTAGGAAATCCTTGTCTGCAATTCTGCTGTAAGCCAGACTTTTACAAAGGTGCAGACACAGCATGTCAAGTGGCACGATGCGATTCCTTCTTGTTGCAAGCTCAACAATTTCAAAAGGTTGCCTCGGTTCCCAATTTATATGAAGAGTTCTTGCCTGAAATTTGGAAAGTATGTCTGTCATTTCCTCTGAAAAGATATGATCCACACCGCAAATGGAACACTGCAATTGGTTTTCTTGCAACCTGAACTCTTTTCAAGGAAGGGTCCGTTGAAATTTCAACAAATGAGTTTTGTCAGAAGAGGGAATAACCCCACCTCTTTCACCAAAGGTCAGAACATACAGGGAAGACCTGTAAGTTATTGCCAAAACCTATCTCCTGAGTTCGGTCTCCTTACATATTTGTCACTTTACCTGTACACTAACCTTTTAAGATTTAGCAAAACAAATTGCCTCCAAAGCTTCTGATCCTGATGAAGTGAACTAGAAGAGAAGATGAGCTAACCCATATGACTGTAGGTGTGCCAAAGGGGATGGAATTTGTCAGTTTGTAAAACGTGTGTTAGAAAGCTTGTAGAAAAAAGTCGGCCTTGTTCCTTTTCTGCGAGATTTTCCAAAAGTCCATGTGAGGTTGCTGTTGAGAAGGCCCTTTGAAGAGCCTAGTAAATGAAAAGACCCAAGAGCTTGTTTTGGCAGGCCTGACCAATGTGCCATAATGGACAAAGTGAAAAAGCTCTGTCAGAAGTGGGATTTGAACCCACGCCTCCATTCGGAGACCAGAAGGCCCATGAGAAGGGAAGAGAAGCCTCTTGAGTCTGGCACCTTAGACCACTCGGCCATCCTGACAAGCGGTGCACTATGTACCCATGCAGCTGGCACAATGACTATACTTAACAGAGAAGAGACAACCACAAACTTAGCCTAGAAGACTTCATGAACACTGCAAGTCATGTTTTATTCTCTGAAAACACTCATCAAACTGCCATTTTGGATCACTGCAATACCTTAGACAGCAATGTCATGTGCCTGCTCTAACAAATGAAATCCTTTGTGCTCCTTGAGCGTCTTTTCCTATGCGGTGGCTGTTTCCAGTGGAAAATGGTGTCTTCTTCATAAAGAGGCATGAGACCGCGTGGCCTAATGGATAAGGTGTCTGACTTCGGATCAGAAGATTGAGGGTTCGAGTCCCTTTGTGGTCGTTGAGCTCTGTTCTTGTCACTTTTGTAGAGTATTTGCTCCTCTTGTTGTAAATGTCCTCGGAGACTTTGCAAAAAGCCTGTGCTTCCTCACTCATGCTTATCATTCAATCCCTGCCCTTGACTGTTTACAGCTACAAAGGTGGCTGCTTTTGCTGAGCTTTCACCACAATGTCAATGACGCTAACTCTTTTCTTACAACTTGTGCAAGTCCCAGCAAAGTTTTTACATCAACCTCAAATAAACACTGCTAGTCCACACTGGGATTCTAACCTTTGCCTTACTTTGAACCCAATACCCTGATGGACCTTGCAAGAGACTCTAAGTAAACTATATGACCCAGGGTTCAAACATTCATGGTGGCATCTCCCTTTCTGCTAAGCATTTTGTTTACTAACATGAGAAAATTAATTTCCTATATGATTTAGGAAATCCTTGTCTGCAATTCTGCTGTAAGCCAGACTTTTACAAAGGTGCAGACACAGCATGTCAAGTGGCACGATGCGATTCCTTCTTGTTGCAAGCTCAACAATTTCAAAAGGTTGCCTCGGTTCCCAATTTATATGAAGAGTTCTTGCCTGAAATTTGGAAAGTATGTCTGTCATTTCCTCTGAAAAGATATGATCCACACCGCAAATGGAACACTGCAATTGGTTTTCTTGCAACCTGAACTCTTTTCAAGGAAGGGTCCGTTGAAATTTCAACAAATGAGTCTTGTCAGAAGAGGGAATAACCCCACCTCTTTCACCAAAGGTCAGAACATACAGGGAAGACCTGTAAGTTATTGCCAAAACCTATCTCCTGAGTTCGGTCTCCTTACATATTTGTCACTTTACCTGTACACTAACCTTTTAAGATTTAGCAAAACAAATTGCCTCCAAAGCTTCTGATCCTGATGAAGTGAACTAGAAGAGAAGATGAGCTAACCCATATGACTGTAGGTGTGCCAAAGGGGATGGAATTTGTCAGTTTGTAAAACGTGTGTTAGAAAGCTTGTAGAAAAAAGTCGGCCTTGTTCCTTTTCTGCAAGATTTTCCAAAAGTCCATGTGAGGTTGCTGTTGAGAAGGCCCTTTGAAGAGCCTAGTAAATGAAAAGAGCAAAGAGCTTGTTTTGGCAGGCCTGACCAATGTGCCATGATGGACAAAGTGAAAAAGCTCTGTCAGAAGTGGGATTTGAACCCACGCCTCCATTCGGAGACCAGAAGGCCCATGAGAAGGGAAGAGAAGCCTCTTGAGTCTGGCGCCTTAGACCACTCGGCCATCCTGACAAGCGGTGTACTATGCACCCATGCAGCTGGCACAATGACTATACTTAACAGAGAAGAGACAACCACAAACTTAGCCTAGAAGACTTCATGAACACTGCAAGGCATGTTTTTTTCTCTGAAAACACTCATCAAACTGCCATTTTGGATCACTGCAATACCTTAGACAGCAATGTCATGTGCCTGCTCTAACAAATGAAATCCTTTGTGCTCCTTGAGCGTCTTTTCCTATGCGGTGGCTGTTTCCAGTGGAAAATGGTTTCTTCATAAAGAGGCATGAGACCGCGTGGCCTAATGGGTAAGGCGTCTGACTTCGGATCAGAAGATTGAGGGTTCGAGTCCCTTCGTGGTCGTTGAGTTCTGTTCTTGTCACTTCTGTAGAGTATTTGCTCCTCTTGTTGTAAATGTCCTCGGAGACTTTGCAAAAGCCTGTGCTTCCTCACTCATGCTTATCATTCAATCCCTGCCCTTGACTGTTTACAGCTACAAAGGTGGCTGCTTTTGCTGAGCTTTCACCACAATGTCAATGACGCTAACTCTTTTCTTACAACTTGTGCAAGTCCCAGCAAAGTTTTTACATCAACCTCAAATAAACACTGCTAGTCCACACTGGGATTCTAACCTTTGCCTTACTTTGAACCCAATACCCTAATGGACCTTGGAAGAGACTCTAAGTAAACTATATGACCCAGGGTTCAAACATTCATGGTGGCATCTCCCTTTCTGCTAAGCATTTTGTTTACTAACATGCGAAAATTAATTTCCTATATGATTTAGGAAATCCTTGTCTGCAATTCTGCTGTAAGCCAGACTTTTACAAAGGTGCAGACACAGCATGTCAAGTGGCACGATGCGATTCCTTCTTGTTGCAAGCTCAACAATTTCAAAAGGTTGCCTCGGTTCCCAATTTATATGAAGAGTTCTTGCCTGAAATTTGGAAAGTATGTCTGTCATTTCCTCTGAAAAGATATGATCCACACCGCAAATGGAACACTGCAATTGGTTTTCTTGCAACCTGAACTCTTTTCAAGGAAGGGTCCGTTGAAATTTCAACAAATGAGTCTTGTCAGAAGAGGGAATAACCCCACCTCTTTCACCAAAGGTCAGAACATACAGGGAAGACCTGTAAGTTATTGCCAAAACCTATCTCCTGAGTTCGGTCTCCTTACATATTTGTCACTTTACCTGTACACTAACCTTTTAAGATTTAGCAAAACAAATTGCCTCCAAAGCTTCTGATCCTGATGAAGTGAACTAGAAGAGAAGATGAGCTAACCCATATGACTGTAGGTGTGCCAAAGGGGATGGAATTTGTCAGTTTGTAAAACGTGTGTTAGAAAGCTTGTAGAAAAAAGTCGGCCTTGTTCCTTTTCTGCGAGATTTTAACAAAAGTCCATGTGAGGTTGCTGTTGAGAAGGCCCTTTGAAGAGCCTAGTAAATGAAAAGACCCAAGAGCTTGTTTTGGCAGGCCTGACCAATGTGCCATGATGGACAAAGTGAAAAAGCTCTGTCAGAAGTGGGATTTGAACCCACGCCTCCAATCGGAGACCAGAAGACCCATGAGAAGGGAAGAGAAGCCTCTTGAGTCTGGCGCCTTAGACCACTCGGCCATCCTGAAAAGCGGTGTACTATATACCCATGCAGCTGGCACAATGACTATACTTAACAGAGAAGAGACAACCACAAACTTAACCTAGAAGACTTCATGAACACTGCAAGGCATGTTTTTTTCTCTGAAAACACTCATCAAACTGCCATTTTGGATCACTGCAATACCTTAGACAGCAATGTCATGTGCCTGCTCTAACAAATGAAATCCTTTGTGCTCCTTGAGCGTCTTTTCCTATGCGGTGGCTGTTTCCAGTGGAAAATGGTTTCTTCATAAAGAGGCATGAGACCGCGTGGCCTAATGGATAAGGCGTCTGACTTCGGATCAGAAGATTGAGGGTTCGAGTCCCTTCGTGGTCGTTGAGTTCTGTTCTTGTCACTTCTGTAGAGTATTTGCTCCTCTTGTTGTAAATGTCCTCGGAGACTTTGCAAAAGCCTGTGCTTCCTCACTCATGCTTATCATTCAATCCCTGCCCTTGACTGTTTACAGCTACAAAGGTGGCTGCTTTTGCTGAGCTTTCACCACAATGTCGATGACGCTAACTCTTTTCTTACAACTTGTGCAAGTCCCAGCAAAGTTTTTACATCAACCTCAAATAAACACTGCTAGTCCACACTGGGATTCTAACCTTTGCCTTACTTTGAACCCAATACCCTGATAGACCTGGGAAGAGACTCTAAGTAAACTATATGACCCAGGGTTCAAACATTCATGGTGGCATCTCCCTTTCTGCTAAGCATTTTGTTTACTAACATGAGAAAATTAATTTCCTATATGATTTAGGAAATCCTTGTCTGCAATTCTGCTGTAAGCCAGACTTTTACAAAGGTGCAGACACAGCATGTCAAGTGGCACGATGCGATTCCTTCTTGTTGCAAGCTCAACAATTTCAAAAGGTTGCCTCGGTTCCCAATTTATATGAAGAGTTCTTGCCTGAAATTTGGAAAGTATGTCTGTCATTTCCTCTGAAAAGATATGATCCACACCGCAAATGGAACACTGCAATTGGTTTTCTTGCAACCTGAACTCTTTTCAAGGAAGGGTCCGTTGAAATTTCAACAAATGAGTCTTGTCAGAAGAGGGAATAACCCCACCTCTTTCACCAAAGGTCAGAACATACAGGGAAGACCTGTAAGTTATTGCCAAAACCTATCTCCTGAGTTCGGTCTCCTTACATATTTGTCACTTTACCTGTACACTAACCTTTTAAGATTTAGCAAAACAAATTGCCTCCAAAGCTTCTGATCCTGATGAAGTGAACTAGAAGAGAAGATGAGCTAACCCATATGACTGTAGGTGTGCCAAAGGGGATGGAATTTGTCAGTTTGTAAAACGCGTGTTAGAAAGCTTGTAGAAAAAAGTCGGCCTTGTTCCTTTTCTGCAAGATTTTCCAAAAGTCCATGTGAGGTTTCTGTTGAGAAGGCCCTTTGAAGAGCCTAGTAAATGAAAAGACCCAAGAGCTTGTTTTGGCAGGCCTGACCAATGTGCCATGATGGACAAAGTGAAAAAGCTCTGTCAGAAGTGGGATTTGAACCCACGCCTCCATTCGGAGACCAGAAGGCCCATGAGAAGGGAAGAGAAGCCTCTTGAGTCTGGCGCCTTAGACCATTCGGCCATCCTGACAAGCGGTGCACTATGTACCTATGCAGCTGGCACAATGACTATACTTAACAGAGAAGAGACAACCACAAACTTAGCCTAGAAGACTTCATGAACACTGCAAGGCATGTTTTTTTCTCTGAAAACACTCATCAAACTGCCATTTTGGATCACTGCAATACCTTAGACAGCAATGTCATGTGCCTGCTCTAACAAATGAAATCCTTTGTGCTCCTTGAGCGTCTTTTCCTATGCGGTGGCTGTTTCCAGTGGAAAATGGTTTCTTCATAAAGAGGCATGAGACCGCGTGGCCTAATGGATAAGGCGTCTGACTTCGGATCAGAAGATTGAGGGTTCGAGTCCTTTTGTGGTCGTTGAGCTCTGTTCTTGTCACTTCTGTAGAGTATTTGCTCCTCTTGTTGTAAATGTCCTCGGAGACTTTGCAAAAGCCTGTGCTTCCTCACTCATGCTTATCATTCAATCCCTGCCCTTGACTGTTTACAGCTACAAAGGTGGCTGCTTTTGCTGAGCTTTCACCACAATGTCAATGACGCTAACTCTTTTCTTACAACTTGTGCAAGTCCCAGCAAAGTTTTTACATCAACCTCAAATAAACACTGCTAGTCCACACTGGGATTCTAACCTTTGCCTTACTTTGAACCCAATACCCTCATGGACCTTGGAAGAGACTCTAAGTAAACTATATGACCCAGGGTTCAAACATTCATGGTGGCATCTCCCTTTCTGCTAAGCATTTTGTTTACTAACATGAGAAAATTAATTTCCTATATGATTTAGGAAATCCTTGTCTGCAATTCTGCTGTAAGCCAGACTTTTACAAAGGTGCAGACACAGCATGTCAAGTGGCACGATGCGATTCCTTCTTGTTGCAAGCTCAACAATTTCAAAAGGTTGCCTCGGTTCCCAATTTATATGAAGAGTTCTTGCCTGAAATTTGGAAAGTATGTCTGTCATTTCCTCTGAAAAGATATGATCCACACCGCAAATGGAACACTGCAATTGGTTTTCTTGCAACCTGAACTCTTTTCAAGGAAGGGTCCGTTGAAATTTCAACAAATGAGTCTTGTCAGAAGAGGGAATAACCCCACCTCTTTCACCAAAGGTCAGAACATACAGGGAAGACCTGTAAGTTATTGCCAAAACCTATCTCCTGAGTTCGGTCTCCTTACATATTTGTCACTTTACCTGTACACTAACCTTTTAAGATTTAGCAAAACAAATTGCCTCCAAAGCTTCTGATCCTGATGAAGTGAACTAGAAGAGAAGATGAGCTAACCCATATGACTGTAGGTGTGCCAAAGGGGATGGAATTTGTCAGTTTGTAAAACGTGTGTTAGAAAGCTTGTAGAAAAAAGTCGGCCTTGTTCCTTTTCTGCGAGATTTTCCAAAAGTCCATGTGAGGTTGCTGTTGAGAAGGCCCTTTGAAGAGCCTAGTAAATGAAAAGACCCAAGAGCTTGTTTTGGCAGGCCTGACCAATGTGCCATGATGGACAAAGTGAAAAAGCTCTGTCAGAAGTAGGATTTGAACCCACGCCACCATTCGGAGACCAGAAGGCCCATGAGAAGGGAAGAGAAGCCTCTTGAGTCTGGCGCCTTAGACCACTCGGCCATCCTGCCAAGCGGTGTACTATGTACCCATGCAGCTGGCAAAATGACTATACTTAACAGAGAAGAGACAACCACAAACTTAGCCTAGAAGACTTCATGAACACTGCAAGGCATGTTTTTTTCTCTGAAAACACTCATCAAACTGCCATTTTGGATCACTGCAATACCTTAGACAGCAATGTCATGTGCCTGCTCTAACAAATGAAATCCTTTGTGCTCCTTGAGCGTCTTTTCCTATGCGGTGGCTGTTTCCAGTGGAAAATGGTTTCTTCATAAAGAGGCATGAGACCGCGTGGCCTAATGGATAAGGCGTCTGACTTCGGATCAGAGGATTGAGGGTTCGAGTCCCTTCTGTTCTTGTCACTTCTGTAGAGTATTTGCTCCTCTTGTTGTAAATGTCCTCGGAGACTTTGCAAAAGCCTGTGCTTCCTCACTCATGCTTATCATTCAATCCCTGCCCTTGACTGTTTACAGCTACAAAGGTGGCTGCTTTTGCTGAGCTTTCACCACAATGTCAATGATGCTAACTCTTTTCTTACAACTTGTGCAAGTCCCAGCAAAGTTTTTACATCAACCTCAAATAAACACTGCTAGTCCACACTGGGATTCTAACCTTTGCCTTACTTTGAACCCAATACCCTCATGGACCTTGGAAGAGACTCTAAGTAAACTATATGACCCAGGGTTCAAACATTCATGGTGGCAACTCCCTTTCTGCTAAGCATTTTGTTTACTAACATGAGAAAATTAATTTCCTATATGATTTAGGAAATCCTTGTCTGCAATTCTGCTGTAAGCCAGACTTTTACAAAGGTGCAGACACAGCATGTCAAGTGGCACGATGCGATTCCTTCTTGTTGCAAGCTCAACAATTTCAAAAGGTTGCCTCGGTTCCCAATGTATATGAAGAGTTCTTGCCTGAAATTTGGAAAGTATGTCTGTCATTTCCTCTGAAAAGATATGATCCACACCGCAAATGGAACACTGCAATTGGTTTTCTTGCAACCTGAACTCTTTTCAAGGAAGGGTCCGTTGAAATTTCAACAAATGAGTCTTGTCAGAAGAGGGAATAACCCCACCTCTTTCACCAAAGGTCAGAACATACAGGGAAGACCTGTAAGTTATTGCCAAAACCTATCTCCTGAGTTCGGTCTCCTTACATATTTGTCACTTTACCTGTACACTAACCTTTTAAGATTTAGCAAAACAAATTGCCTCCAAAGCTTCTGATCCTGATGAAGTGAACTAGAAGAGAAGATGAGCTAACCCATATGACTGTAGGTGTGCCAAAGGGGATGGAATTTGTCAGTTTGTAAAACGTGTGTTAGAAAGCTTGTAGAAAAAAGTCGGCCTTGTTCCTTTTCTGCGAGATTTTCCAAAAGTCCATGTGAGGTTGCTGTTGAGAAGGCCCTTTGAAGAGCCTAGTAAATGAAAAGACCCAAGAGCTTGTTTTGGCAGGCCTGACCAATGTGCCATGATGGACAAAGTGAAAAGCTCTGTCAGAAGTGGGATTTGAACCCACGCCTCCATTCGGAGACCAGAAGGCCCATGAAAAGGGAAGAGAAGCCTCTTGAGTCTGGTGCCTTAGACCACTCGGCCATCCTGACAAGCGGTGTACTAAGTACCCATGCAGCTGGCACAATGACTATACTTAACAGAGAAGAGACAACCACAAACTTAGCCTAGAAGACTTCATGAACACTGCAAGGCATGTTTATTTTTCTGAAAACACTCATCAAACTGCCATTTTGGATCACTACAATACCTTAGACAGCAATGTCATGTGCCTGCTCTAACAAATGAAATCCTTTGTGCTCCTTGAGCGTCTTTTCCTATGCGGTGGCTGTTTCCAGTGGAAAATGGTTTCTTCATAAAGAGGCATGAGACCGCGTGGCCTAATGGATAAAGCGTCTGACTTCGGATCAGAAGATTGAGGGTTCGAGTCCCTTCGTGGTTGTTGAGCTCTGTTCTTGTCACTTCTGTAGAGTATTTGCTCCTCTTGTTGTAAATGTCCTCGGAGACTTTGCAAAAGCCTGTGCTTCCTCACTCATGCTTATTATTCAATCCCTGCCCTTGACTGTTTACAGCTACAAAGGTGGCTGCTTTTGCTGAGCTTTCACCACAATGTCAATGACGCTAACTCTTTTCTTACAACTTGTGCAAGTCCCAGCAAAGTTTTTACATCAACCTCAAATAAACACTGCTAGTCCACACTGGGATTCTAACCTTTGCCTTACTTTGAACCCAATACCCTGATGGACCTGGGAAGAGACTCTAAGTAAACTATATGACCCAGGGTTCAAACATTCATGGTGGCATCTCCCTTTCTGCTAAGCATTTTGTTTAGTAACATGAGAAAATTAATTTCCTATATGATTTAGGAAATCCTTGTCTGCAATTCTGCTGTAAGCCAGACTTTTACAAAGGTGCAGACACAGCATGTCAAGTGGCACGATGCGATTCCTTCTTGTTGCAAGCTCAACAATTTCAAAAGGTTGCCTCGGTTCCCAATTTATATGAAGAGTTCTTGCCTGAAATTTGGAAAGTATGTCTGTCATTTCCTCTGAAAAGATATGATCCACACCGCAAATGGAACACTGCAATTGGTTTTCTTGCAACCTGAACTCTTTTCAAGGAAGGGTCCGTTGAAATTTCAACAAATGAGTCTTGTCAGAAGAGGGAATAACCCCACCTCTTTCACCAAAGGTCAGAACATACAGGGAAGACCTGTAAGTTATTGCCAAAACCTATCTCCTGAGTTCGGTCTCCTTACATATTTGTCACTTTACCTGTACACTAACCTTTTAAGATTTAGCAAAACAAATTGCCTCCAAAGCTTCTGATCCTGATGAAGTGAACTAGAAGAGAAGATGAGCTAACCCATATGACTGTAGGTGTGCCAAAGGGGATGGAATTTGTCAGTTTGTAAAACGCGTGTTAGAAAGCTTGTAGAAAAAAGTCGGCCTTGTTCCTTTTCTGCAAGATTTTCCAAAAGTCCATGTGAGGTTTCTGTTGAGAAGGCCCTTTGAAGAGCCTAGTAAATGAAAAGACCCAAGAGCTTGTTTTGGCAGGCCTGACCAATGTGCCATGATGGACAAAGTGAAAAAGCTCTGTCAGAAGTGGGATTTGAACCCACGCCTCCATTCGGAGACCAGAAGGCCCATGAGAAGGGAAGAGAAGCCTCTTGAGTCTGGCGCCTTAGACCATTCGGCCATCCTGACAAGCGGTGCACTATGTACCTATGCAGCTGGCACAATGACTATACTTAACAGAGAAGAGACAACCACAAACTTAGCCTAGAAGACTTCATGAACACTGCAAGGCATGTTTTTTTCTCTGAAAACACTCATCAAACTGCCATTTTGGATCACTGCAATACCTTAGACAGCAATGTCATGTGCCTGCTCTAACAAATGAAATCCTTTGTGCTCCTTGAGCGTCTTTTCCTATGCGGTGGCTGTTTCCAGTGGAAAATGGTTTCTTCATAAAGAGGCATGAGACCGCGTGGCCTAATGGATAAGGCGTCTGACTTCGGATCAGAAGATTGAGGGTTCGAGTCCTTTTGTGGTCGTTGAGCTCTGTTCTTGTCACTTCTGTAGAGTATTTGCTCCTCTTGTTGTAAATGTCCTCGGAGACTTTGCAAAAGCCTGTGCTTCCTCACTCATGCTTATCATTCAATCCCTGCCCTTGACTGTTTACAGCTACAAAGGTGGCTGCTTTTGCTGAGCTTTCACCACAATGTCAATGACGCTAACTCTTTTCTTACAACTTGTGCAAGTCCCAGCAAAGTTTTTACATCAACCTCAAATAAACACTGCTAGTCCACACTGGGATTCTAACCTTTGCCTTACTTTGAACCCAATACCCTCATGGACCTTGGAAGAGACTCTAAGTAAACTATATGACCCAGGGTTCAAACATTCATGGTGGCATCTCCCTTTCTGCTAAGCATTTTGTTTACTAACATGAGAAAATTAATTTCCTATATGATTTAGGAAATCCTTGTCTGCAATTCTGCTGTAAGCCAGACTTTTACAAAGGTGCAGACACAGCATGTCAAGTGGCACGATGCGATTCCTTCTTGTTGCAAGCTCAACAATTTCAAAAGGTTGCCTCGGTTCCCAATTTATATGAAGAGTTCTTGCCTGAAATTTGGAAAGTATGTCTGTCATTTCCTCTGAAAAGATATGATCCACACCGCAAATGGAACACTGCAATTGGTTTTCTTGCAACCTGAACTCTTTTCAAGGAAGGGTCCGTTGAAATTTCAACAAATGAGTCTTGTCAGAAGAGGGAATAACCCCACCTCTTTCACCAAAGGTCAGAACATACAGGGAAGACCTGTAAGTTATTGCCAAAACCTATCTCCTGAGTTCGGTCTCCTTACATATTTGTCACTTTACCTGTACACTAACCTTTTAAGATTTAGCAAAACAAATTGCCTCCAAAGCTTCTGATCCTGATGAAGTGAACTAGAAGAGAAGATGAGCTAACCCATATGACTGTAGGTGTGCCAAAGGGGATGGAATTTGTCAGTTTGTAAAACGTGTGTTAGAAAGCTTGTAGAAAAAAAGTCGGCCTTGTTCCTTTTCTGCGAGATTTTCAAAAAGTCCGTGTGAGGTTGCTGTTGAGAAGGCCCTTTGAAGAGCCTAGTAAATGAAAAGACCCAAGAGCTTGTTTTGGCAGGCCTGACCAATGTGCCATGATGGACAAAGTGAAAAGCTCTGTCAGAAGTGGGATTTGAACCCGCGCCTCCATTCGGAGACCAGAAGGCCCAAGAGAAGGGAAGAGAAGCCTCTTGAGTCTGGCGCCTTAGACCACTCGGCCATCCTGACAAGCGGTGTACTTTGTGCCCATGCAGCTGGCACAATGACTATACTTAACAGAGAAGAGACAACCACAAACTTAGCCTAGAAGACTTCATGAACACTGCAAGGCATGTTTTTTTTCTCTGAAAACACTCATCAAACTGCCATTTTGGATCACTGCAATACCTTAGACAGCAATGTCATGTGCCTGCTCTAACAAATGAAATCCTTTGTGCTCCTTGAGCGTCTTTTCCTATGCGGTGGCTGTTTCCAGTGGAAAATGGTTTCTTCATAAAGAGGCATGAGACCGCGTGGCCTAATGGATAAGGCGTCGGACTTCGGATCAGAAGGTTGAGGGTTTAAGTCCCTTTGTGGTTGTTGAGCTCTGTTCTTGTCACTTCTGTAGAGTATTTGCTCCTCTTGTTGTAAATGTCCTTGGAGACTTTGCAAAAGCCTGTGCTTCCTCACTCATGCTTATCATTCAATCCCTGCCCTTGACTGTTTACAGCTACAAAGGTGGCTGCTTTTGCTGAGCTTTCACCACAATGTCAATGACGCTAACTCTTTTCTTACAACTTGTGCAAGTCCCAGCAAAGTTTTTACATCAACCTCAAATAAACACTGCTAGTCCACACTGGGATTCTAACCTTTGCCTTACTTTGAACCCAATACCCTGATGGACCTTGGAAGAGACTCTAAGTAAACTATATGACCCAGGGTTCAAACATTCATGGTGGCATCTCCCTTTCTGCTAAGCATTTTGTTTACTAACATGAGAAAATTAATTTCCTATATGATTTAGGAAATCCTTGTCTGCAATTCTGCTGTAAGCCAGACTTTTACAAAGGTGCAGACACAGCATGTCAAGTAGCACGATGCGATTCCTTCTTGTTGCAAGCTCAACAATTTCAAAAGGTTGCCTCGGTTCCCAATTTATATGAAGAGTTCTTGCCTGAAATTTGGAAAGTATGTCTGTCATTTCCTCTGAAAAGATATGATCCACACCGCAAATGGAACACTGCAATTGGTTTTCTTGCAACCTGAACTCTTTTCAAGGAAGGGTCCGTTGAAATTTCAACAAATGAGTCTTGTCAGAAGAGGGAATAACCCCACCTCTTTCACCAAAGGTCAGAACATACAGGGAAGACCTGTAAGTTATTGCCAAAACCTATCTCCTGAGTTCGGTCTCCTTACATATTTGTCACTTTACCTGTACACTAACCTTTTAAGATTTAGCAAAACAAATTGCCTCCAAAGCTTCTGATCCTGATGAAGTGAACTAGAAGAGAAGATGAGCTAACCCATATGACTGTAGGTGTGCCAAAGGGGATGGAATTTGTCAGTTTGTAAAACGTGTGTTAGAAAGCTTGTAGAAAAAAGTCGGCCTTGTTCCTTTTCTGCGAGATTTTCCAAAAGTCCATGTGAGGTTGCTGTTGAGAAGGCCCTTTGAAGAGCCTAGTAAATGAAAAGACCCAAGAGCTTGTTTTGGCAGGCCTGACCAATGTGCCATGATGGACAAAGTGAAAAAGCTCTGTCAGAAGTGGGATTTGAACCCACACCTCCATTCGGAGACCAGAAGGCCCATGAGAAGGGAAGAGAAGCCTCTTGAGTCTGGCGCCTTAGACCACTCGGCCATCCTGACAAGCGGTGTACTTTGTGCCCATGCAGCTGGCACAATGACTATACTTAACAGAGAAGAGACAACCACAAACTTAGCCTAGAAGACTTCATGAACACTGCAAGGCATGTTTTTTTTCTCTGAAAACACTCATCAAACTGCCATTTTGGATCACTGCAATACCTTAGACAGCAATGTCATGTGCCTGCTCTAACAAATGAAATCCTTTGTGCTCCTTGAGCGTCTTTTCCTATGCGGTGGCAGTTTCCAGTGGAAAATGTTTTCTTCATAAAGAGGCATGAGACCGCGTGGCCTAATGGAAAAGGCGTCGGACTTCGGATCAGAAGGTTGAGGGATTAAGTCCCTTTGTGGTCGTTGAGCTCTGTTCTTGTCACTTCTGTAGAGTATTTGCTCCTCTTGTTGTAAATGTCCTTGGAGACTTTGCAAAAGCCTGTGCTTCCTCACTCATGCTTATCATTCAATCCCTGCCCTTGACTGTTTACAGCTACAAAGGTGGCTGCTTTTGCTGAGCTTTCACCACAATGTCAATGACGCTAACTCTTTTCTTACAACTTGTGCAAGTCCCAGCAAAGTTTTTACATCAACCTCAAATAAACACTGCTAGTCCACACTGGGATTCTAACCTTTGCCTTACTTTGAACCCAATACCCTGATGGACCTTGGAAGAGACTCTAAGTAAACTATATGACCCAGGGTTCAAACATTCATGGTGGTATCTCCCTTTCTGCTAAGCATTTTGTTTACTAACATGAGAAAATTAATTTCCTATATGATTTAGGAAATCCTTGTCTGCAATTCTGCTGTAAGCCAGACTTTTACAAAGGCGCAGACACAGCATGTCAAGTGGCACGATGCGATTCCTTCTTGTTGCAAGCTCAACAATTTCAAAAGGTTGCCTCGGTTCCCAATTTATATGAAGAGTTCTTGCCTGAAATTTGGAAAGTATGTCTGTCATTTCCTCTGAAAAGATATGATCCACACCGCAAATGGAACACTGCAATTGGTTTTCTTGCAACCTGAACTCTTTTCAAGGAAGGGTCCGTTGAAATTTCAACAAATGAGTCTTGTCAGAAGAGGGAATAACCCCACCTCTTTCACCAAAGGTCAGAACATACAGGGAAGACCTGTAAGTTATTGCCAAAACCTATCTCCTGAGTTCGGTCTCCTTACATATTTGTCACTTTACCTGTACACTAACCTTTTAAGATTTAGCAAAACAAATTGCCTCCAAAGCTTCTGATCCTGATGAAGTGAACTAGAAGAGAAGATGAGCTAACCCATATGACTGTAGGTGTGCCAAAGGGGATGGAATTTGTCAGTTTGTAAAACGTGTGTTAGAAAGCTTGTAGAAAAAAGTCGGCCTTGTTCCTTTTCTGCGAGATTTTCCAAAAGTCCATGTGAGGTTGCTGTTGAGAAGGCCCTTTGAAGAGCCTAGTAAACGAAAAGACCCAAGAGTTTGTTTTGGCAGGCCCGACCAATGTGCCATGATGGACAAAGTGAAAAAGCTCTGTCAGAAGTGGGATTTGAACCCACGCCTCCATTCGGAGACCAGAAGGCCCATGAGAAGGGAAGAGAAGCCTCTTGAGTCTGGCGCCTTAGACCACTTGGCCATCCTGACAAACGGTGTACTATGTGCCCATGCAGCTGGCACAATGACTATACTTAACAGAGAAGAGACAACCACAAACTTAGCCTAGAAGACTTCATGAACACTGCAAGGCATGTTTTTTTCTCTGAAAACACTCATCAAACTGCCATTTTGGATCACTGCAACACCTTAGACAGCAATGTCATGTGCCTGCTCTAACAAATGAAATCCTTTGTGCTCCTTGAGCGTCTTTTTCTATGCGGTGGCTGTTTCCAGTGGAAAATGGTTTCTTCATAAAGAGGCATGCGACCACGTGGCCTAATGGATAAGGCGTCTGACTTCGGATCAGAAGATTGAGGGTTCGAGTGCCTTTGTGGTCGTTGAGCTCTGTTCTTGTCACTTCTGTAGAGTATTTGCTCCTCTTGTTGTAAATGTCCTTGGAGACTTTGCAAAAGCCTGTGCTTCCTCACTCATGCGTATCATTCAATCCCTGCCCTTGACTGTTTACAGCTACAAAGGTGGCTGCTTTTGCTGAGCTTTCACCACAATGTCAATGACGCTAACTCTTTTCTTACAACTTGTGCAAGTCCCAGCAAAGTTTTTACATCAACCTCAAATAAACACTGCTAGTCCACACTGGGATTCTAACCTTTGCCTTACTTTGAACCCAATACCCTGATGGACCTTGGAAGAGACTCTAAGTAAACTATATGACCCAGGGTTCAAACATTCATGGTGGCATCTCCCTTTCTGCTAAGCATTTTGTTTACTAACATGAGAAAATTAATTTCCTATATGATTTAGGAAATCCTTGTCTGCAATTCTGCTGCCTGTAAGCCAGACTTTTACAAAGGTGCAGACACAGCATGTCAAGTGGCACGATGCGATTCCTTCTTGTTGCAAGCTCAACAATTTCAAAAGGTTGCCTCGGTTCCCAATTTATATGAAGAGTTCTTGCCTGAAATTTGGAAAGTATGTCTGTCATTTCCTCTGAAAAGATATGATCCACACCGCAAATGGAACACTGCAATTGGTTTTCTTGCAACCTGAACTCTTTTCAAGGAAGGGTCCGTTGAAATTTCAACAAATGAGTCTTGTCAGAAGAGGGAATAACCCCACCTCTTTCACCAAAGGTCAGAACATACAGGGAAGACCTGTAAGTTATTGCCAAAACCTATCTCCTGAGTTCGGTCTCCTTACATATTTGTCACTTTACCTGTACACTAACCTTTTAAGATTTAGCAAAACAAATTGCCTCCAAAGCTTCTGATCCTGATGAAGTGAACTAGAAGAGAAGATGAGCTAACCCATATGACTGTAGGTGTGCCAAAGGGGATGGAATTTGTCAGTTTGTAAAACGTGTGTTAGAAAGCTTGTAGAAAAAAGTCGGCCTTGTTCCTTTTCTGCGAGATTTTCCAAAAGTCCATGTGAGGTTGCTGTTGAGAAGGCCCTTTGAAGAGCCTAGTAAATGAAAAGACCCAAGAGCTTGTTTTGGTAGGCCTGACCAATGTGCCATGATGGACAAAGTGAAAAAGCTCTGTCAGAAGTGGGATTTGAACCCACGCCTCCATTTGGAGACCAGAAGGCCCATGAGAAGGGAAGAGAAGCCTCTTGAGTCTGGCGCCTTAGACCACTCGGCCATCCTGACAAGCGGTGTACTATGTACCCATGCAGCTGGCACAATGACTATACTTAACAGAGAAGAGACAACCACAAACTTAGCCTAGAAGACTTCATGAACACTGCAAGGCATGTTTTTTTTTTCTGAAAACACTCATCAAACTGCCATTTTGAATCACTGCAATACCTTAGACAGCAATGTCATGTGCCTGCTCTAACAAATGAAATCCTTTGTGCTCCTTGAGCGTCTTTTCCTATGCGGTGGCTGTTTCCAGTGGAAAATGGTTTCTTCATAAAGAGGCATGAGACCGCGTGGCCTAATGGATAAGGCGTCTGACTTCGGATCAGAAGATTGAGGGTTCGAGTCCCTTTGTGGTCGTTGAGCTCTGTTCTTGTCACTTTTGTAGAGTATTTGCTCCTCTTGTTGTAAATGTCCTCGGAGACTTTGCAAAAGCCTGTGCTTCCTCACTCATGCTTATCATTCAATCCCTGCCCTTGACTGTTTACAGCTACAAAGGTGGCTGCTTTTGCTGAGCTTTCACCACAATGTCAATGACGCTAACTCTTTTCTTACAACTTGTGCAAGTCCCAGCAAAGTTTTTACATCAACCTCAAATAAACACTGCTAGTCCACACTGGGATTCTAACCTTTGCCTTACTTTGAACCCAATACCCTGATGGACCTTGGAAGAGACTCTAAGTAAACTATATGACCCAGGGTTCAAACATTCATGGTGGCAACTCCCTTTCTGCTAAGCATTTTGTTTACTAACATGAGAAAATTAATTTCCTATATGATTTAGGAAATCCTTGTCTGCAATTCTGCTGTAAGCCAGACTTTTACAAAGGTGCAGACACAGCATGTCAAGTGGCACGATGCGATTCCTTCTTGTTGCAAGCTCAACAATTTCAAAAGGTTGCCTCGGTTCCCAATTTATATGAAGAGTTCTTGCCTGAAATTTGGAAAGTATGTCTGTCATTTCCTCTGAAAAGATATGATCCACACCGCAAATGGAACACTGCAATTGGTTTTCTTGCAACCTGAACTCTTTTCAAGGAAGGGTCCGTTGAAATTTCAATAAATGAGTCTTGTCAGAAGAGGGAATAACCCCACCTCTTTCACCAAAGGTCAGAACATACAGGGAAGACCTGTAAGTTATTGCCAAAACCTATCTCCTGAGTTCGGTCTCCTTACATATTTGTCACTTTACCTGTACACTAACCTTTTAAGATTTAGCAAAACAAATTGCCTCCAAAGCTTCTGATCCTGATGAAGTGAACTAGAAGAGAAGATGAGCTAACCCATATGACTGTAGGTGTGCCAAAGGGGATGGAATTTGTCAGTTTGTAAAACGTGTGTTAGAAAGCTTGTAGAAAAAAGTCGGCCTTGTTCCTTTTCTGCGAGATTTTCCAAAAGTCCATGTGAGGTTGCTGTTGAGAAGGCCCTTTGAAGAGCCTAGTAAATGAAAAGACCCAAGAGCTTGTTTTGGCAGGCCTGACCAATGTGCCATGATGGACAAAGTGAAAAGCTCTGTCAGAAGTGGGATTTGAACCCATGCCTCCATTCGGAGACCAGAAGGCCCATGAGAAGGGAAGAGAAGCCTCTTGAGTCTGGCGCCTTAGACCACTCGGCCATCCTGACAAGCAGTGTACTATGTACCCATGCAGCTGGCACAATGACTATACTTAACAGAGAAGAGACAACCACAAACTTAGCCTAGAAGACTTCATGAACACTGCAAGGCATGTTTTTTTTTCTGAAAACACTCATCAAACTGCCATTTTGGATCACTGCAATACCTTAGACAGCAATGTCATGTGCCTGCTCTAACAAATGAAATCCTTTGTGCTCCTTGAGCGTCTTTTCCTATGCGGTGGCTGTTTCCAGTGGAAAATGGTTTCTTCATAAAGAGGCATGAGACCGCGTGGCCTAATGGATAAGGCGTCTGACTTCGGATCAGAAGATTGAGGGTTCGAGTCCCTTCGTGGTCGTTGAGCTCTGTTCTTGTCACTTCTGTAGAGTATTTGCTCCTCTTGTTGTAAATGTCCTCGGAGACTTTGCAAAAGCCTGTGCTTCCTCACTCATGCTTATCATTCAATCCCTGCCCTTGACTGTTTACAGCTACAAAGGTGGCTGCTTTTGCTGAGCTTTCACCACAATGTCAATGACGCTAACTCTTTTCTTACAACTTGTGCAAGTCCCAGCAAAGTTTTTACATCAACCTCAAATAAACACTGCTAGTCCACACTGGGATTCTGACCTTTGCCTTACTTTGAACCCAATACCCTGATGGACCTGGGAAGAGACTCTAAGTAAACTATATGACCCAGGGTTCAAACATTCATGGTGGCATCTCCCTTTCTGCTAAGCATTTTGTTTACTAACAGGAGAAAATTAATTTCCTATATGATTTAGGAAATCCTTGTCTGCAATTCTGCTGTAAACCAGACTTTTACAAAGGTGCAGACACAGCATGTCAAGTGGCACGATGCGATTCCTTCTTGTTGCAAGCTCAACAATTTCAAAAGGTTGCCTCGGTTCCCAATTTATATGAAGAGTTCTTGCCTGAAATTTGGAAAGTATGTCTGTCATTTCCTCTGAAAAGATATGATCCACACCGCAAATGGAACACTGCAATTGGTTTTCTTGCAACCTGAACTCTTTTCAAGGAAGGGTCCGTTGAAATTTCAACAAATGAGTCTTGTCAGAAGAGGGAATAACCCCACCTCTTTCACAAAAGGTCAGAACATACAGGGAAGACCTGTAAGTTATTGCCAAAACCTATCTCCTGAGTTCGGTCTCCTTACATATTTGTCACTTTACCTGTACACTAACCTTTAAGATTTAGCAAAACAAATTGCCTCCAAAGCTTCTGATCCTGATGAAGTGAACTAGAAGAGAAGATGAGCTAACCCATATGACTGTAGGTGTGCCAAAGGGGATGGAATTTGTCAGTTTGTAAAACGTGTGTTAGAAAGCTTGTAGAAAAAAGTCGGCCTTGTTCCTTTTCTGCGAGATTTTCCAAAAGTCCATGTGAGGTTGCTGTTGAGAAGGCCCTTTGAAGAGCCTAGTAAATGAAAAGACCCAAGAGCTTGTTTTGGCAGGCCTGACCAATGTGCCATGATGGACAAAGTGAAAAAGCTCTGTCAGAAGTGGGATTTGAACCCACGCCTCCATTCGGAGACCAGAAGGCCCATGAGAAGGGAAGAGAAGCCTCTTGAGTCTGGCGCCTTAGACCACTCTGCCATCCTGACAAGCGGTGTACTATGTACCCATGCAGCTGGCACAATGACTATACTTAACAGAGAAGAGACAACCACAAACTTAGCCTAGAAGACTTCATGAACACTGCAAGGCATGTTTTTTTTTTCTGAAAACACTCATCAAACTGCCATTTTGAATCACTGCAATACCTTAGACAGCAATGTCATGTGCCTGCTCTAACAAATGAAATCCTTTGTGCTCCTTGAGCGTCTTTTCCTATGCGGTGGCTGTTTCCAGTGGAAAATGGTTTCTTCATAAAGAGGCATGAGACCGCGTGGCCTAATGGATAAGGCGTCTGACTTCGGATCAGAAGATTGAGGGTTCGAGTCCCTTTGTGGTCGTTGAGCTCTGTTCTTGTCACTTTTGTAGAGTATTTGCTCCTCTTGTTGTAAATGTCCTCGGAGACTTTGCAAAAGCCTGTGCTTCCTCACTCATGCTTATCATTCAATCCCTGCCCTTGACTGTTTACAGCTACAAAGGTGGCTGCTTTTGCTGAGCTTTCACCACAATGTCAATGACGCTAACTCTTTTCTTACAACTTGTGCAAGTCCCAGCAAAGTTTTTACATCAACCTCAAATAAACACTGCTAGTCCACACTGGGATTCTAACCTTTGCCTTACTTTGAACCCAATACCCTGATGGACCTTGGAAGAGACTCTAAGTAAACTATATGACCCAGGGTTCAAACATTCATGGTGGCAACTCCCTTTCTGCTAAGCATTTTGTTTACTAACATGAGAAAATTAATTTCCTATATGATTTAGGAAATCCTTGTCTGCAATTCTGCTGTAAGCCAGACTTTTACAAAGGTGCAGACACAGCATGTCAAGTGGCACGATGCGATTCCTTCTTGTTGCAAGCTCAACAATTTCAAAAGGTTGCCTCGGTTCCCAATTTATATGAAGAGTTCTTGCCTGAAATTTGGAAAGTATGTCTGTCATTTCCTCTGAAAAGATATGATCCACACCGCAAATGGAACACTGCAATTGGTTTTCTTGCAACCTGAACTCTTTTCAAGGAAGGGTCCGTTGAAATTTCAATAAATGAGTCTTGTCAGAAGAGGGAATAACCCCACCTCTTTCACCAAAGGTCAGAACATACAGGGAAGACCTGTAAGTTATTGCCAAAACCTATCTCCTGAGTTCGGTCTCCTTAC
Organism: Hyperolius riggenbachi; assembly: GCF_040937935.1. Taxonomy (NCBI): domain Eukaryota; kingdom Metazoa; phylum Chordata; class Amphibia; order Anura; family Hyperoliidae; genus Hyperolius; species Hyperolius riggenbachi. The sequence continues at coordinate 89,410,075 of NC_090653.1, read as the reverse complement.
ATATTTGTCACTTTACCTGTACACTAACCTTTTAAGATTTAGCAAAACAAATTGCCTCCAAAGCTTCTGATCCTGATGAAGTGAACTAGAAGAGAAGATGAGCTAACCCATATGACTGTAGGTGTGCCAAAGGGGATGGAATTTGTCAGTTTGTAAAACGTGTGTTAGAAAGCTTGTAGAAAAAAGTCGGCCTTGTTCCTTTTCTGCGAGATTTTCCAAAAGTCCATGTGAGGTTGCTGTTGAGAAGGCCCTTTGAAGAGCCTAGTAAATGAAAAGACCCAAGAGCTTGTTTTGGCAGGCCTGACCAATGTGCCATGATGGACAAAGTGAAAAGCTCTGTCAGAAGTGGGATTTGAACCCATGCCTCCATTCGGAGACCAGAAGGCCCATGAGAAGGGAAGAGAAGCCTCTTGAGTCTGGCGCCTTAGACCACTCGGCCATCCTGACAAGCAGTGTACTATGTACCCATGCAGCTGGCACAATGACTATACTTAACAGAGAAGAGACAACCACAAACTTAGCCTAGAAGACTTCATGAACACTGCAAGGCATGTTTTTTTTTCTGAAAACACTCATCAAACTGCCATTTTGGATCACTGCAATACCTTAGACAGCAATGTCATGTGCCTGCTCTAACAAATGAAATCCTTTGTGCTCCTTGAGCGTCTTTTCCTATGCGGTGGCTGTTTCCAGTGGAAAATGGTTTCTTCATAAAGAGGCATGAGACCGCGTGGCCTAATGGATAAGGCGTCTGACTTCGGATCAGAAGATTGAGGGTTCGAGTCCCTTCGTGGTCGTTGAGCTCTGTTCTTGTCACTTCTGTAGAGTATTTGCTCCTCTTGTTGTAAATGTCCTCGGAGACTTTGCAAAAGCCTGTGCTTCCTCACTCATGCTTATCATTCAATCCCTGCCCTTGACTGTTTACAGCTACAAAGGTGGCTGCTTTTGCTGAGCTTTCACCACAATGTCAATGACGCTAACTCTTTTCTTACAACTTGTGCAAGTCCCAGCAAAGTTTTTACATCAACCTCAAATAAACACTGCTAGTCCACACTGGGATTCTGACCTTTGCCTTACTTTGAACCCAATACCCTGATGGACCTGGGAAGAGACTCTAAGTAAACTATATGACCCAGGGTTCAAACATTCATGGTGGCATCTCCCTTTCTGCTAAGCATTTTGTTTACTAACAGGAGAAAATTAATTTCCTATATGATTTAGGAAATCCTTGTCTGCAATTCTGCTGTAAACCAGACTTTTACAAAGGTGCAGACACAGCATGTCAAGTGGCACGATGCGATTCCTTCTTGTTGCAAGCTCAACAATTTCAAAAGGTTGCCTCGGTTCCCAATTTATATGAAGAGTTCTTGCCTGAAATTTGGAAAGTATGTCTGTCATTTCCTCTGAAAAGATATGATCCACACCGCAAATGGAACACTGCAATTGGTTTTCTTGCAACCTGAACTCTTTTCAAGGAAGGGTCCGTTGAAATTTCAACAAATGAGTCTTGTCAGAAGAGGGAATAACCCCACCTCTTTCACAAAAGGTCAGAACATACAGGGAAGACCTGTAAGTTATTGCCAAAACCTATCTCCTGAGTTCGGTCTCCTTACATATTTGTCACTTTACCTGTACACTAACCTTTAAGATTTAGCAAAACAAATTGCCTCCAAAGCTTCTGATCCTGATGAAGTGAACTAGAAGAGAAGATGAGCTAACCCATATGACTGTAGGTGTGCCAAAGGGGATGGAATTTGTCAGTTTGTAAAACGTGTGTTAGAAAGCTTGTAGAAAAAAGTCGGCCTTGTTCCTTTTCTGCGAGATTTTCCAAAAGTCCATGTGAGGTTGCTGTTGAGAAGGCCCTTTGAAGAGCCTAGTAAATGAAAAGACCCAAGAGCTTGTTTTGGCAGGCCTGACCAATGTGCCATGATGGACAAAGTGAAAAAGCTCTGTCAGAAGTGGGATTTGAACCCACACCTCCATTCGGAGACCAGAAGGCCCATGAGAAGGGAAGAGAAGCCTCTTGAGTCTGGCGCCTTAGACCACTCTGCCATCCTGACAAGCGGTGTACTATGTACCCATGCAGCTGGCACAATGACTATACTTAACAGAGAAGAGACAACCACAAACTTAGCCTAGAAGACTTCATGAACACTGCAAGGCATGTTTTTTTTTCTGAAAACACTCATCAAACTGCCATTTTGGATCACTGCAATACCTTAGACAGCAATGTCATGTGCCTGCTCTAACAAATGAAATCCTTTGTGCTCCTTGAGCGTCTTTTCCTATGCGGTGGCTGTTTCCAGTGGAAAATGGTTTCTTCATAAAGAGGCTTGAGACCGCGTGGCCTAATGGATAAGGCGTCTGACTTCGGATCAGAAGATTGAGGGTTCGAGTCCCTTTGTGGTTGTTGAGCTCTGTTCTTGTCACTTCTGTAGAGTATTTGCTCCTCTTGTTGTAAATGTCCTCGGAGACTTTGCAAAAGCCTGTGCTTCCTCACTCATGCTTATCATTCAATCCCTGCCCTTGACTGTTTACAGCTACAAAGGTGGCTGCTTTTGCTGAGCTTTCACCACAATGTCAATGACGCTAACTCTTTTCTTACAACTTGTGCAAGTCCCAGCAAAGTTTTTACATCAACCTCAAATAAACACTGCTAGTCCACACTGGGATTCTAACCTTTGCCTTACTTTGAACCCAATACCCTGATGGACCTGGGAAGAGACTCTAAGTAAACTATATGACCCAGGGTTCAAACATTCATGGTGGCATCTCCCTTTCTGCTAAGCATTTTGTTTACTAACAGGAGAAAATTAATTTCCTATATGATTTAGGAAATCCTTGTCTGCAATTCTGCTGTAAGCCAGACTTTTACAAAGGTGCAGACACAGCATGTCAAGTGGCACGATGCGATTCCTTCTTGTTGCAAGCTCAACAATTTCAAAAGGTTGCCTCGGTTCCCAATTTATATGAAGAGTTCTTGCCTGAAATTTGGAAAGTATGTCTGTCATTTCCTCTGAAAAGATATGATCCACACCGCAAATGGAACACTGCAGTTGGTTTTCTTGCAACCTGAACTCTTTTCAAGGAAGGGTCCGTTGAAATTTCAACAAATGAGTCTTGTCAGAAGAGGGAATAACCCCACCTCTTTCACCAAAGGTCAGAACATACAGGGAAGACCTGTAAGTTATTGCCAAAACCTATCTCCTGAGTTCGGTCTCCTTACATATTTGTCACTTTACCTGTACACTAACCTTTTAAGATTTAGCAAAACAAATTGCCTCCAAAGCTTCTGATCCTGATGAAGTGAACTAGAAGAGAAGATGAGCTAACCCATATGACTGTAGGTGTGCCAAAGGGGATGGAATTTGTCAGTTTGTAAAACGTGTGTTAGAAAGCTTGTAGAAAAAAGTCGGCCTTGTTCCTTTTCTGCGAGATTTTCCAAAAGTCCATGTGAGGTTGCTGTTGAGAAGGCCCTTTGAAGAGCCTAGTAAATGAAAAGACCCAAGAGCTTGTTTTGGCAGGCCTGACCAATGTGCCATGATGGACAAAGTGAAAAAGCTCTGTCAGAAGTGGGATTTGAACCCACGCCTCCATTCGGAGACCAGAAGGCCCATGAGAAGGGAAGAGAAGCCTCTTGAGTCTGGCGCCTTAGACCACTCGGCCATCCTGACAAGCGGTGTACTATGTACCCATGCAGCTGGCACAATGACTATACTTAACAGAGAAGAGACAACCACAAACTTAGCCTAGAAGACTTCATGAACACTGCAAGGCATGTTTTTTTTTCTGAAAACACTCATCAAACTGCCATTTTGGATCACTGCAATACCTTAGACAGCAATGTCATGTGCCTGCTCTAACAAATGAAATCCTTTGTGCTCCTTGAGCGTCTTTTCCTATGCGGTGGCTGTTTCCAGTGGAAAATGGTTTCTTCATAAAGAGGCATGAGACCGCGTGGCCTAATGGATAAGGCGTCTGACTTCGGATCAGAAGATTGAGGGTTCGAGTCCCTTCGTGGTCGTTGAGTTCTGTTCTTGTCACTTCTGTAGAGTATTTGCTCCTCTTGTTGTAAATGTCCTCGGAGACTTTGCAAAAGCCTGTGCTTCCTCACTCATGCTTATCATTCAATCCCTGCCCTTGACTGTTTACAGCTACAAAGGTGGCTGCTTTTGCTGAGCTTTCACCACAATGTCAATGACGCTAATTCTTTTCTTACAACTTGTGCAAGTCCCAGCATAGTTTTTACATCAACCTCAAATAAACACTGCTAGTCCACACTGGGATTCTAACCTTTGCCTTACTTTGAACCCAATACCCTGATGGACCTTGGAAGAGACTTTAAGTAAACTATATGACCCAGGGTTCAAACATTCATGGTGGCATCTCCCTTTCTGCTAAGCATTTTGTTTACTAACATGAGAAAATTAATTTCCTATATGATTTAGGAAATCCTTGTCTGCAATTCTGCTGTAAGCCAGACTTTTACAAAGGTGCAGACACAGCATGTCAAGTAGCACGATGCGATTCCTTCTTGTTGCAAGCTCAACAATTTCAAAAGGTTGCCTCGGTTCCCAATTTATATGAAGAGTTCTTGCCTGAAATTTGGAAAGTATGTCTGTCATTTCCTCTGAAAAGATATGATCCACACCGCAAATGGAACACTGCAATTGGTTTTCTTGCAACCTGAACTCTTTTCAAGGAAGGGTCCGTTGAAATTTCAACAAATGAGTCTTGTCAGAAGAGGGAATAACCCCACCTCTTTCACCAAAGGTCAGAACATACAGGGAAGACCTGTAAGTTATTGCCAAAACCTATCTCCTGAGTTCGGTCTCCTTACATATTTGTCACTTTACCTGTACACTAACCTTTTAAGATTTAGCAAAACAAATTGCCTCCAAAGCTTCTGATCCTGATGAAGTGAACTAGAAGAGAAGATGAGCTAACCCATATGACTGTAGGTGTGCCAAAGGGGATGGAATTTGTCAGTTTGTAAAACGTGTGTTAGAAAGCTTGTAGAAAAAAGTCGGCCTTGTTCCTTTTCTGCGAGATTTTCCAAAAGTCCATGTGAGGTTGCTGTTGAGAAGGCCCTTTGAAGAGCCTAGTAAATGAAAAGACCCAAGAGCTTGTTTTGGCAGGCCTGACCAATGTGCCATGATGGACAAAGTGAAAAAGCTCTGTCAGAAGTGGGATTTGAACCCACGCCTCCATTCAGAGACCAGAAGGCCCATGAGAAGGGAAGAGAAGCCTCTTGAGTCTGGCGCCTTAGACCACTCGGCCATCCTGACAAGCGGTGTACTATGTACCCATGCAGCTGGCACAATGACTATACTTAACAGAGAAGAGACAACCACAAACTTAGCCTAGAAGACTTCATGAACACTGCAAGGCATGTTTTTTTTTCTGAAAACACTCATCAAACTGCCATTTTGGATCACTGCAATACCTTAGACAGCAATGTCATGTGCCTGCTCTAACAAATGAAATCCTTTGTGCTCCTTGAGCGTCTTTTCCTATGCGGTGGCTGTTTCCAGTGGAAAATGGTTTCTTCATAAAGAGGCATGAGACCGCGTGGCCTAATGGATAAGGCGTCTGACTTCGGATCAGAAGATTGAGGGTTCGAGTCCCTTCGTGGTCGTTGAGCTCTGTTCTTGTCACTTCTGTAGAGTATTTGCTCCTCTTGTTGTAAATGTCCTCGGAGACTTTGCAAAAGCCTGTGCTTCCTCACTCATGCTTATCATTCAATCCCTGCCCTTGACTGTTTACAGCTACAAAGGTGGCTGCTTTTGCTGAGCTTTCACCACAATGTCAATGACGCTAACTCTTTTCTTACAACTTGTGCAAGTCCCAGCAAAGTTTTTACATCAACCTCAAATAAACACTGCTAGTCCACACTGGGATTCTAACCTTTGCCTTACTTTGAACCCAATACCCTCATGGACCTTGGAAGAGACTCTAAGTAAACTATATGACCCAGGGTTCAAACATTCATGGTGGCAACTCCCTTTCTGCTAAGCATTTTGTTTACTAACATGAGAAAATTAATTTCCTATATGATTTAGGAAATCCTTGTCTGCAATTCTGCTGTAAGCCAGACTTTTACAAAGGTGCAGACACAGCATGTCAAGTGGCACGATGCGATTCCTTCTTGTTGCAAGCTCAACAATTTCAAAAGGTTGCCTCGGTTCCCAATTTATATGAAGAGTTCTTGCCTGAAATTTGGAAAGTATGTCTGTCATTTCCTCTGAAAAGATATGATCCACACCGCAAATGGAACACTGCAATTGGTTTTCTTGCAACCTGAACTCTTTTCAAGGAAGGGTCCGTTGAAATTTCAACAAATGAGTCTTGTCAGAAGAGGGAATAACCCCACCTCTTTCACCAAAGGTCAGAACATACAGGGAAGACCTGTAAGTTATTGCCAAAACCTATCTCCTGAGTTCGGTCTCCTTACATATTTGTCACTTTACCTGTACACTAACCTTTTAAGATTTAGCAAAACAAATTGCCTCCAAAGCTTCTGATCCTGATGAAGTGAACTAGAAGAGAAGATGAGCTAACCCATATGACTGTAGGTGTGCCAAAGGGGATGGAATTTGTCAGTTTGTAAAACGTGTGTTAGAAAGCTTGTAGAAAAAAGTCGGCCTTGTTCCTTTTCTGCGAGATTTTAACAAAAGTCCATGTGAGGTTGCTGTTGAGAAGGCCCTTTGAAGAGCCTAGTAAATGAAAAGACCCAAGAGCTTGTTTTGGCAGGCCTGACCAATGTGCCATGATGGACAAAGTGAAAAAGCTCTGTCAGAAGTGGGATTTGAACCCACGCCTCCAATCGGAGACCAGAAGACCCATGAGAAGGGAAGAGAAGCCTCTTGAGTCTGGCGCCTTAGACCACTCGGCCATCCTGAAAAGCGGTGTACTATGTACCCATGCAGCTGGCACAATGACTATACTTAACAGAGAAGAGACAACCACAAACTTAACCTAGAAGACTTCATGAACACTGCAAGGCATGTTTTTTTCTCTGAAAACACTCATCAAACTGCCATTTTGGATCACTGCAATACCTTAGACAGCAATGTCATGTGCCTGCTCTAACAAATGAAATCCTTTGTGCTCCTTGAGCGTCTTTTCCTATGCGGTGGCTGTTTCCAGTGGAAAATGGTTACTTCATAAAGAGGCATGAGACCGCGTGGCCTAATGGATAAGGCGTCTGACTTCGGATCAGAAGATAGAGGGTTTGAGTCCCTTCGTGGTCGTTGAGTTCTGTTCTTGTCACTTCTGTAGAGTATTTGCTCCTCTTGTTGTAAATGTCCTCGGAGACTTTGCAAAAGCCTGTGCTTCCTCACTCATGCTTATCATTCAATCCCTGCCCTTGACTGTTTACAGCTACAAAGGTGGCTGCTTTTGCTGAGCTTTCACCACAATGTCAATGACGCTAACTCTTTTCTTACAACTTGTGCAAGTCCCAGCAAAGTTTTTACATCAACCTCAAATAAACACTGCTAGTCCACACTGGGATTCTAACCTTTGCCTTACTTTGAACCCAATACCCTGATGGACCTGGGAAGAGACTCTAAGTAAACTATATGACCCAGGGTTCAAACATTCATGGTGGCATCTCCCTTTCTGCTAAGCATTTTGTTTACTAACATGAGAAAATTAATTTCCTATATGATTTAGGAAATCCTTGTCTGCAATTCTGCTGTAAGCCAGACTTTTACAAAGGTGCAGACACAGCATGTCAAGTAGCACGATGCGATTCCTTCTTGTTGCAAGCTCAACAATTTCAAAAGGTTGCCTCGGTTCCCAATTTATATGAAGAGTTCTTGCCTGAAATTTGGAAAGTATGTCTGTCATTTCCTCTGAAAAGATATGATCCACACCGCAAATGGAACACTGCAATTGGTTTTCTTGCAACCTGAACTCTTTTCAAGGAAGGGTCCGTTGAAATTTCAACAAATGAGTCTTGTCAGAAGAGGGAATAACCCCACCTCTTTCACCAAAGGTCAGAACATACAGGGAAGACCTGTAAGTTATTGCCAAAACCTATCTCCTGAGTTCGGTCTCCTTACATATTTGTCACTTTACCTGTACACTAACCTTTTAAGATTTAGCAAAACAAATTGCCTCCAAAGCTTCTGATCCTGATGAAGTGAACTAGAAGAGAAGATGAGCTAACCCATATGACTGTAGGTGTGCCAAAGGGGATGGAATTTGTCAGTTTGTAAAACGTGTGTTAGAAAGCTTGTAGAAAAAAGTCGGCCTTGTTCCTTTTCTGCGAGATTTTCCAAAAGTCCATGTGAGGTTGCTGTTGAGAAGGCCCTTTGAAGAGCCTAGTAAATGAAAAGACCCAAGAGCTTGTTTTGGCAGGCCTGACCAATGTGCCATGATGGACAAAGTGAAAAAGCTCTGTCAGAAGTGGGATTTGAACCCACGCCTCCATTCAGAGACCAGAAGGCCCATGAGAAGGGAAGAGAAGCCTCTTGAGTCTGGCGCCTTAGACCACTCGGCCATCCTGACAAGCGGTGTACTATGTACCCATGCAGCTGGCACAATGACTATACTTAACAGAGAAGAGACAACCACAAACTTAGCCTAGAAGACTTCATGAACACTGCAAGGCATGTTTTTTTTTCTGAAAACACTCATCAAACTGCCATTTTGGATCACTGCAATACCTTAGACAGCAATGTCATGTGCCTGCTCTAACAAATGAAATCCTTTGTGCTCCTTGAGCGTCTTTTCCTATGCGGTGGCTGTTTCCAGTGGAAAATGGTTTCTTCATAAAGAGGCATGAGACCGCGTGGCCTAATGGATAAGGCGTCTGACTTCGGATCAGAAGATTGAGGGTTCGAGTCCCTTCGTGGTCGTTGAGCTCTGTTCTTGTCACTTCTGTAGAGTATTTGCTCCTCTTGTTGTAAATGTCCTCGGAGACTTTGCAAAAGCCTGTGCTTCCTCACTCATGCTTATCATTCAATCCCTGCCCTTGACTGTTTACAGCTACAAAGGTGGCTGCTTTTGCTGAGCTTTCACCACAATGTCAATGACGCTAACTCTTTTCTTACAACTTGTGCAAGTCCCAGCAAAGTTTTTACATCAACCTCAAATAAACACTGCTAGTCCACACTGGGATTCTAACCTTTGCCTTACTTTGAACCCAATACCCTCATGGACCTTGGAAGAGACTCTAAGTAAACTATATGACCCAGGGTTCAAACATTCATGGTGGCAACTCCCTTTCTGCTAAGCATTTTGTTTACTAACATGAGAAAATTAATTTCCTATATGATTTAGGAAATCCTTGTCTGCAATTCTGCTGTAAGCCAGACTTTTACAAAGGTGCAGACACAGCATGTCAAGTGGCACGATGCGATTCCTTCTTGTTGCAAGCTCAACAATTTCAAAAGGTTGCCTCGGTTCCCAATTTATATGAAGAGTTCTTGCCTGAAATTTGGAAAGTATGTCTGTCATTTCCTCTGAAAAGATATGATCCACACCGCAAATGGAACACTGCAATTGGTTTTCTTGCAACCTGAACTCTTTTCAAGGAAGGGTCCGTTGAAATTTCAACAAATGAGTCTTGTCAGAAGAGGGAATAACCCCACCTCTTTCACCAAAGGTCAGAACATACAGGGAAGACCTGTAAGTTATTGCCAAAACCTATCTCCTGAGTTCGGTCTCCTTACATATTTGTCACTTTACCTGTACACTAACCTTTTAAGATTTAGCAAAACAAATTGCCTCCAAAGCTTCTGATCCTGATGAAGTGAACTAGAAGAGAAGATGAGCTAACCCATATGACTGTAGGTGTGCCAAAGGGGATGGAATTTGTCAGTTTGTAAAACGTGTGTTAGAAAGCTTGTAGAAAAAAGTCGGCCTTGTTCCTTTTCTGCGAGATTTTAACAAAAGTCCATGTGAGGTTGCTGTTGAGAAGGCCCTTTGAAGAGCCTAGTAAATGAAAAGACCCAAGAGCTTGTTTTGGCAGGCCTGACCAATGTGCCATGATGGACAAAGTGAAAAAGCTCTGTCAGAAGTGGGATTTGAACCCACGCCTCCAATCGGAGACCAGAAGACCCATGAGAAGGGAAGAGAAGCCTCTTGAGTCTGGCGCCTTAGACCACTCGGCCATCCTGAAAAGCGGTGTACTATGTACCCATGCAGCTGGCACAATGACTATACTTAACAGAGAAGAGACAACCACAAACTTAACCTAGAAGACTTCATGAACACTGCAAGGCATGTTTTTTTCTCTGAAAACACTCATCAAACTGCCATTTTGGATCACTGCAATACCTTAGACAGCAATGTCATGTGCCTGCTCTAACAAATGAAATCCTTTGTGCTCCTTGAGCGTCTTTTCCTATGCGGTGGCTGTTTCCAGTGGAAAATGGTTACTTCATAAAGAGGCATGAGACCGCGTGGCCTAATGGATAAGGCGTCTGACTTCGGATCAGAAGATAGAGGGTTTGAGTCCCTTCGTGGTCGTTGAGTTCTGTTCTTGTCACTTCTGTAGAGTATTTGCTCCTCTTGTTGTAAATGTCCTCGGAGACTTTGCAAAAGCCTGTGCTTCCTCACTCATGCTTATCATTCAATCCCTGCCCTTGACTGTTTACAGCTACAAAGGTGGCTGCTTTTGCTGAGCTTTCACCACAATGTCAATGACGCTAACTCTTTTCTTACAACTTGTGCAAGTCCCAGCAAAGTTTTTACATCAACCTCAAATAAACACTGCTAGTCCACACTGGGATTCTAACCTTTGCCTTACTTTGAACCCAATACCCTGATGGACCTGGGAAGAGACTCTAAGTAAACTATATGACCCAGGGTTCAAACATTCATGGTGGCATCTCCCTTTCTGCTAAGCATTTTGTTTACTAACATGAGAAAATTAATTTCCTATATGATTTAGGAAATCCTTGTCTGCAATTCTGCTGTAAGCCAGACTTTTACAAAGGTGCAGACACAGCATGTCAAGTAGCACGATGCGATTCCTTCTTGTTGCAAGCTCAACAATTTCAAAAGGTTGCCTCGGTTCCCAATTTATATGAAGAGTTCTTGCCTGAAATTTGGAAAGTATGTCTGTCATTTCCTCTGAAAAGATATGATCCACACCGCAAATGGAACACTGCAATTGGTTTTCTTGCAACCTGAACTCTTTTCAAGGAAGGGTCCGTTGAAATTTCAACAAATGAGTCTTGTCAGAAGAGGGAATAACCCCACCTCTTTCACCAAAGGTCAGAACATACAGGGAAGACCTGTAAGTTATTGCCAAAACCTATCTCCTGAGTTCGGTCTCCTTACATATTTGTCACTTTACCTGTACACTAACCTTTTAAGATTTAGCAAAACAAATTGCCTCCAAAGCTTCTGATCCTGATGAAGTGAACTAGAAGAGAAGATGAGCTAACCCATATGACTGTAGGTGTGCCAAAGGGGATGGAATTTGTCAGTTTGTAAAACGTGTGTTAGAAAGCTTGTAGAAAAAAGTCGGCCTTGTTCCTTTTCTGCGAGATTTTCCAAAAGTCCATGTGAGGTTGCTGTTGAGAAGGCCCTTTGAAGAGCCTAGTAAATGAAAAGACCCAAGAGCTTGTTTTGGCAGGCCTGACCAATGTGCCATGATGGACAAAGTGAAAAAGCTCTGTCAGAAGTGGGATTTGAACCCACGCCTCCATTCAGAGACCAGAAGGCCCATGAGAAGGGAAGAGAAGCCTCTTGAGTCTGGCGCCTTAGACCACTCGGCCATCCTGACAAGCGGTGTACTATGTACCCATGCAGCTGGCACAATGACTATACTTAACAGAGAAGAGACAACCACAAACTTAGCCTAGAAGACTTCATGAACACTGCAAGGCATGTTTTTTTTTCTGAAAACACTCATCAAACTGCCATTTTGGATCACTGCAATACCTTAGACAGCAATGTCATGTGCCTGCTCTAACAAATGAAATCCTTTGTGCTCCTTGAGCGTCTTTTCCTATGCGGTGGCTGTTTCCAGTGGAAAATGGTTTCTTCATAAAGAGGCATGAGACCGCGTGGCCTAATGGATAAGGCGTCTGACTTCGGATCAGAAGATTGAGGGTTCGAGTCCCTTCGTGGTCGTTGAGCTCTGTTCTTGTCACTTCTGTAGAGTATTTGCTCCTCTTGTTGTAAATGTCCTCGGAGACTTTGCAAAAGCCTGTGCTTCCTCACTCATGCTTATCATTCAATCCCTGCCCTTGACTGTTTACAGCTACAAAGGTGGCTGCTTTTGCTGAGCTTTCACCACAATGTCAATGACGCTAACTCTTTTCTTACAACTTGTGCAAGTCCCAGCAAAGTTTTTACATCAACCTCAAATAAACACTGCTAGTCCACACTGGGATTCTAACCTTTGCCTTACTTTGAACCCAATACCCTCATGGACCTTGGAAGAGACTCTAAGTAAACTATATGACCCAGGGTTCAAACATTCATGGTGGCAACTCCCTTTCTGCTAAGCATTTTGTTTACTAACATGAGAAAATTAATTTCCTATATGATTTAGGAAATCCTTGTCTGCAATTCTGCTGTAAGCCAGACTTTTACAAAGGTGCAGACACAGCATGTCAAGTGGCACGATGCGATTCCTTCTTGTTGCAAGCTCAACAATTTCAAAAGGTTGCCTCGGTTCCCAATTTATATGAAGAGTTCTTGCCTGAAATTTGGAAAGTATGTCTGTCATTTCCTCTGAAAAGATATGATCCACACCGCAAATGGAACACTGCAATTGGTTTTCTTGCAACCTGAACTCTTTTCAAGGAAGGGTCCGTTGAAATTTCAACAAATGAGTCTTGTCAGAAGAGGGAATAACCCCACCTCTTTCACCAAAGGTCAGAACATACAGGGAAGACCTGTAAGTTATTGCCAAAACCTATCTCCTGAGTTCGGTCTCCTTACATATTTGTCACTTTACCTGTACACTAACCTTTTAAGATTTAGCAAAACAAATTGCCTCCAAAGCTTCTGATCCTGATGAAGTGAACTAGAAGAGAAGATGAGCTAACCCATATGACTGTAGGTGTGCCAAAGGGGATGGAATTTGTCAGTTTGTAAAACGTGTGTTAGAAAGCTTGTAGAAAAAAGTCGGCCTTGTTCCTTTTCTGCGAGATTTTAACAAAAGTCCATGTGAGGTTGCTGTTGAGAAGGCCCTTTGAAGAGCCTAGTAAATGAAAAGACCCAAGAGCTTGTTTTGGCAGGCCTGACCAATGTGCCATGATGGACAAAGTGAAAAAGCTCTGTCAGAAGTGGGATTTGAACCCACGCCTCCAATCGGAGACCAGAAGACCCATGAGAAGGGAAGAGAAGCCTCTTGAGTCTGGCGCCTTAGACCACTCGGCCATCCTGAAAAGCGGTGTACTATGTACCCATGCAGCTGGCACAATGACTATACTTAACAGAGAAGAGACAACCACAAACTTAACCTAGAAGACTTCATGAACACTGCAAGGCATGTTTTTTTCTCTGAAAACACTCATCAAACTGCCATTTTGGATCACTGCAATACCTTAGACAGCAATGTCATGTGCCTGCTCTAACAAATGAAATCCTTTGTGCTCCTTGAGCGTCTTTTCCTATGCGGTGGCTGTTTCCAGTGGAAAATGGTTTCTTCATAAAGAGGCATGAGACCGCGTGGCCTAATGGATAAGGCGTCTGACTTCGGATCAGAAGATAGAGGGTTTGAGTCCCTTCGTGGTCGTTGAGTTCTGTTCTTGTCACTTCTGTAGAGTATTTGCTCCTCTTGTTGTAAATGTCCTCGGAGACTTTGCAAAAGCCTGTGCTTCCTCACTCATGCTTATCATTCAATCCCTGCCCTTGACTGTTTACAGCTACAAAGGTGGCTGCTTTTGCTGAGCTTTCACCACAATGTCAATGACGCTAACTCTTTTCTTACAACTTGTGCAAGTCCCAGCAAAGTTTTTACATCAACCTCAAATAAACACTGCTAGTCCACACTGGGATTCTAACCTTTGCCTTACTTTGAACCCAATACCCTGATGGACCTGGGAAGAGACTCTAAGTAAACTATATGACCCAGGGTTCAAACATTCATGGTAGCATCTCCCTTTCTGCTAAGCATTTTGTTTACTAACAGGAGAAAATTAATTTCCTATATGATTTAGGAAATCCTTGTCTGCAATTCTGCTGTAAGCCAGACTTTTACAAAGGTGCAGACACAGCATGTCAAGTGGCACGATGCGATTCCTTCTTGTTGCAAGCTCAACAATTTCAAAAGGTTGCCTCGGTTCCCAATTTATATGAAGAGTTCTTGCCTGATATTTGGAAAGTATGTCTGTCATTTCCTCTGAAAAGATATGATCCACACCGCAAATGGAACACTGCAATTGGTTTTCTTGCAACCTGAACTCTTTTCAAGGAAGGGTCCGTTGAAATTTCAACAAATGAGTCTTGTCAGAAGAGGGAATAACCCCACCTCTTTCACCAAAGGTCAGAACATACAGGGAAGACCTGTAAGTTATTGCCAAAACCTATCTCCTGAGTTCGGTCTCCTTACATATTTGTCACTTTACCTGTACACTAACCTTTTAAGATTTAGCAAAACAAATTGCCTCCAAAGCTTCTGATCCTGATGAAGTGAACTAGAAGAGAAGATGAGCTAACCCATATGACTGTAGGTGTGCCAAAGGGGATGGAATTTGTCAGTTTGTAAAACGTGTGTTAGAAAGCTTGTAGAAAAAAGTCGGCCTTGTTCCTTTTCTGCGAGATTTTCCAAAAGTCCATGTGAGGTTGCTGTTGAGAAGGCCCTTTGAAGAGCCTAGTAAATGAAAAGACCCAAGAGCTTGTTTTGGCAGGCCTGACCAATGTGCCATGATGGACAAAGTGAAAAAGCTCTGTCAGAAGTGGGATTTGAACCCACGCCTCCATTCGGAGACCAGAAGGCCCATGAGAAGGGAAGAGAAGCCTCTTGAGTCTGGCACCTTAGACCACTCGGCCATCCTGACAAGCGGTGTACTATGTACCCATGCAGCTGGCACAATGACTATACTTAACAGAGAAGAGACAACCACAAACTTAGCCTAGAAGACTTCATGAACACTGCAAGGCATGTTTTTTTTTTCTGAAAACACTCATCAAACTGCCATTTTGGATCACTGCAATACCTTAGACAGCAATGTCATGTGCCTGCTCTAACAAATGAAATCCTTTGTGCTCCTTGAGCGTCTTTTCCTATGCGGTGGCTGTTTCCAGTGGAAAATGGTTTCTTCATAAAGAGGCATGAGACCGCGTGGCCTAATGGATAAGGCGTCTGACTTCGGATCAGAAGATTGAGGGTTCGAGTCCCTTCGTGGTCGTTGAGCTCTGTTCTTGTCACTTCTGTAGAGTATTTGCTCCTCTTGTTGTAAATGTCCTCGGAGACTTTGCAAAAGCCTGTGCTTCCTCACTCATGCTTATCATTCAATCCCTGCCCTTGACTGTTTACAGCTACAAAGGTGGCTGCTTTTGCTGAGCTTTCACCACAATGTCAATGACGCTAACTCTTTTCTTACAACTTGTGCAAGTCCCAGCAAAGTTTTTACATCAACCTCAAATAAACACTGCTAGTCCACACTGGGATTCTAACCTTTGCCTTACTTTGAACCCAATACCCTGATGGACCTTGGAAGAGACTCTAAGTAAACTATATGACCCAGGGTTCAAACATTCATGGTGGCATCTCCCTTTCTGCTAAGCATTTTGTTTACTAACATGAGAAAATTAATTTCCTATATGATTTAGGAAATCCTTGTCTGCAATTCTGCTGTAAGCCAGACTTTTACAAAGGTGCAGACACAGCATGTCAAGTAGCACGATGCGATTCCTTCTTGTTGCAAGCTCAACAATTTCAAAAGGTTGCCTCGGTTCCCAATTTATATGAAGAGTTCTTGCCTGAAATTTGGAAAGTATGTCTGTCATTTTCTCTGAAAAGATATGATCCACACCGCAAATGGAACACTGCAATTGGTTTTCTTGCAACCTGAACTCTTTTCAAGGAAGGGTCCGTTGAAATTTCAACAAATGAGTCTTGTCAGAAGAGGGAATAACCCCACCTCTTTCACCAAAGGTCAGAACATACAGGGAAGACCTGTAAGTTATTGCCAAAACCTATCTCCTGAGTTCGGTCTCCTTACATATTTGTCACTTTACCTGTACACTAACCTTTTAAGATTTAGCAAAACAAATTGCCTCCAAAGCTTCTGATCCTGATGAAGTGAACTAGAAGAGAAGATGAGCTAACCCATATGACTGTAGGTGTGCCAAAGGGGATGGAATTTGTCAGTTTGTAAAACGTGTGTTAGAAAGCTTGTAGAAAAAAGTCGGCCTTGTTCCTTTTCTGCGAGATTTTAACAAAAGTCCATGTGAGGTTGCTGTTGAGAAGGCCCTTTGAAGAGCCTAGTAAATGAAAAGACCCAAGAGCTTGTTTTGGCAGGCCTGACCAATGTGCCATGATGGACAAAGTGAAAAAGCTCTGTCAGAAGTGGGATTTGAACCCACGCCTCCAATCGGAGACCAGAAGACCCATGAGAAGGGAAGAGAAGCCTCTTGAGTCTGGCGCCTTAGACCACTCGGCCATCCTGAAAAGCGGTGTACTATGTACCCATGCAGCTGGCACAATGACTATACTTAACAGAGAAGAGACAACCACAAACTTAACCTAGAAGACTTCATGAACACTGCAAGGCATGTTTTTTTCTCTGAAAACACTCATCAAACTGCCATTTTGGATCACTGCAATACCTTAGACAGCAATGTCATGTGCCTGCTCTAACAAATGAAATCCTTTGTGCTCCTTGAGCGTCTTTTCCTATGCGGTGGCTGTTTCCAGTGGAAAATGGTTTCTTCATAAAGAGGCATGAGACCGCGTGGCCTAATGGATAAGGCGTCTGACTTCGGATCAGAAGATAGAGGGTTTGAGTCCCTTCGTGGTCGTTGAGTTCTGTTCTTGTCACTTCTGTAGAGTATTTGCTCCTCTTGTTGTAAATGTCCTCGGAGACTTTGCAAAAGCCTGTGCTTCCTCACTCATGCTTATCATTCAATCCCTGCCCTTGACTGTTTACAGCTACAAAGGTGGCTGCTTTTGCTGAGCTTTCACCACAATGTCAATGACGCTAACTCTTTTCTTACAACTTGTGCAAGTCCCAGCAAAGTTTTTACATCAACCTCAAATAAACACTGCTAGTCCACACTGGGATTCTAACCTTTGCCTTACTTTGAACCCAATACCCTGATGGACCTGGGAAGAGACTCTAAGTAAACTATATGACCCAGGGTTCAAACATTCATGGTAGCATCTCCCTTTCTGCTAAGCATTTTGTTTACTAACAGGAGAAAATTAATTTCCTATATGATTTAGGAAATCCTTGTCTGCAATTCTGCTGTAAGCCAGACTTTTACAAAGGTGCAGACACAGCATGTCAAGTGGCACGATGCGATTCCTTCTTGTTGCAAGCTCAACAATTTCAAAAGGTTGCCTCGGTTCCCAATTTATATGAAGAGTTCTTGCCTGAAATTTGGAAAGTATGTCTGTCATTTTCTCTGAAAAGATATGATCCACACCGCAAATGGAACACTGCAATTGGTTTTCTTGCAACCTGAACTCTTTTCAAGGAAGGGTCCGTTGAAATTTCAACAAATGAGTCTTGTCAGAAGAGGGAATAACCCCACCTCTTTCACCAAAGGTCAGAACATACAGGGAAGACCTGTAAGTTATTGCCAAAACCTATCTCCTGAGTTCGGTCTCCTTACATATTTGTCACTTTACCTGTACACTAACCTTTTAAGATTTAGCAAAACAAATTGCCTCCAAAGCTTCTGATCCTGATGAAGTGAACTAGAAGAGAAGATGAGCTAACCCATATGACTGTAGGTGTGCCAAAGGGGATGGAATTTGTCAGTTTGTAAAACGTGTGTTAGAAAGCTTGTAGAAAAAAGTCGGCCTTGTTCCTTTTCTGCGAGATTTTAACAAAAGTCCATGTGAGGTTGCTGTTGAGAAGGCCCTTTGAAGAGCCTAGTAAATGAAAAGACCCAAGAGCTTGTTTTGGCAGGCCTGACCAATGTGCCATGATGGACAAAGTGAAAAAGCTCTGTCAGAAGTGGGATTTGAACCCACGCCTCCAATCGGAGACCAGAAGACCCATGAGAAGGGAAGAGAAGCCTCTTGAGTCTGGCGCCTTAGACCACTCGGCCATCCTGAAAAGCGGTGTACTATGTACCCATGCAGCTGGCACAATGACTATACTTAACAGAGAAGAGACAACCACAAACTTAACCTAGAAGACTTCATGAACACTGCAAGGCATGTTTTTTTCTCTGAAAACACTCATCAAACTGCCATTTTGGATCACTGCAATACCTTAGACAGCAATGTCATGTGCCTGCTCTAACAAATGAAATCCTTTGTGCTCCTTGAGCGTCTTTTCCTATGCGGTGGCTGTTTCCAGTGGAAAATGGTTTCTTCATAAAGAGGCATGAGACCGCGTGGCCTAATGGATAAGGCGTCTGACTTCGGATCAGAAGATAGAGGGTTTGAGTCCCTTCGTGGTCGTTGAGTTCTGTTCTTGTCACTTCTGTAGAGTATTTGCTCCTCTTGTTGTAAATGTCCTCGGAGACTTTGCAAAAGCCTGTGCTTCCTCACTCATGCTTATCATTCAATCCCTGCCCTTGACTGTTTACAGCTACAAAGGTGGCTGCTTTTGCTGAGCTTTCACCACAATGTCAATGACGCTAACTCTTTTCTTACAACTTGTGCAAGTCCCAGCAAAGATTTTACATCAACCTCAAATAAACACTGCTAGTCCACACTGGGATTCTAACCTTTGCCTTACTTTGAACCCAATACCCTGATGGACCTGGGAAGAGACTCTAAGTAAACTATATGACCCAGGGTTCAAACATTCATGGTAGCATCTCCCTTTCTGCTAAGCATTTTGTTTACTAACAGGAGAAAATTAATTTCCTATATGATTTAGGAAATCCTTGTCTGCAATTCTGCTGTAAGCCAGACTTTTACAAAGGTGCAGACACAGCATGTCAAGTGGCACGATGCGATTCCTTCTTGTTGCAAGCTCAACAATTTCAAAAGGTTGCCTCGGTTCCCAATTTATATGAAGAGTTCTTGCCTGATATTTGGAAAGTATGTCTGTCATTTCCTCTGAAAAGATATGATCCACACCGCAAATGGAACACTGCAATTGGTTTTCTTGCAACCTGAACTCTTTTCAAGGAAGGGTCAGTTGAAAT
The DNA here is from genome assembly GCF_040937935.1 of Hyperolius riggenbachi. NCBI lineage: Eukaryota > Metazoa > Chordata > Amphibia > Anura > Hyperoliidae > Hyperolius > Hyperolius riggenbachi. The sequence goes on along the minus strand of NC_090653.1, from coordinate 89,390,824 downwards.
TTCAACAAATGAGTCTTGTCAGAAGAGGGAATAACCCCACCTCTTTCACCAAAGGTCAGAACATACAGGGAAGACCTGTAAGTTATTGCCAAAAACTATCTCCTGAGTTCGGTCTCCTTACATATTTGTCACTTTACCTGTACACTAACCTTTTAAGATTTAGCAAAACAAATTGCCTCCAAAGCTTCTGATCCTGATGAAGTGAACTAGAAGAGAAGATGAGCTAACCCATATGACTGTAGGTGTGCCAAAGGGGATGGAATTTGTCAGTTTGTAAAACGTGTGTTAGAAAGCTTGTAGAAAAAAGTCGGCCTTGTTCCTTTTCTGCGAGATTTTCCAAAAGTCCATGTGAGGTTGCTGTTGAGAAGGCCCTTTGAAGAGCCTAGTAAATGAAAAGACCCAAGAGCTTGTTTTGGCAGGCCTGACCAATGTGCCATGATGGACAAAGTGAAAAAGCTCTGTCAGAAGTGGGATTTGAACCCACGCCTCCATTCGGAGACCAGAAGGCCCATGAGAAGGGAAGCCTCTTGAGTCTGGCGCCTTAGACCACTCGGCCATCCTGACAAGCGGTGTACTATGTACCCATGCAGCTGGCACAATGACTATACTTAACAGAGAAGAGACAACCACAAACTTAGCCTAGAAGACTTCATGAACACTGCAAGGCATGTTTTTTTTTTCTGAAAACACTCATCAAACTGCCATTTTGGATCACTGCAATACCTTAGACAGCAATGTCATGTGCCTGCTCTAACAAATGAAATCCTTTGTGCTCCTTGAGCGTCTTTTCCTATGCGGTGGCTGTTTCCAGTGGAAAATGGTTTCTTCATAAAGAGGCATGAGACCGCGTGGCCTAATGGATAAGGCGTCTGACTTCGGATCAGAAGATTGAGGGTTCGAGTCCCTTCGTGGTCGTTGAGCTCTGTTCTTGTCACTTCTGTAGAGTATTTGCTCCTCTTGTTGTAAATGTCCTCGGAGACTTTGCAAAAGCCTGTGCTTCCTCTCTCATGCTTATCATTCAATCCCTGCCCTTGACTGTTTACAGCTACAAAGGTGGCTGCTTTTGCTGAGCTTTCACCACAATGTCAATGACGCTAACTCTTTTCTTACAACTTGTGCAAGTCCCAGCAAAGTTTTTACATCAACCTCAAATAAACACTGCTAGTCCACACTGGGATTCTAACCTTTGCCTTACTTTGAACCCAATACCCTGATGGACCTTGGAAGAGACTCTAAGTAAACTATATGACCCAGGGTTCAAACATTCATGGTGGCATCTCCCTTTCTGCTAAGCATTTTGTTTACTAACATGAGAAAATTTATTTCCTATATGATTTAGGAAATCCTTGTCTGCAATTCTGCTGTAAGCCAGACTTTTACAAAGGTGCAGACACAGCATGTCAAGTAGCACGATGCGATTCCTTCTTGTTGCAAGCTCAACAATTTCAAAAGGTTGCCTCGGTTCCCAATTTATATGAAGAGTTCTTGCCTGAAATTTGGAAAGTATGTCTGTCATTTTCTCTGAAAAGATATGATCCACACCGCAAATGGAACACTGCAATTGGTTTTCTTGCAACCTGAACTCTTTTCAAGGAAGGGTCCGTTGAAATTTCAACAAATGAGTCTTGTCAGAAGAGGGAATAACCCCACCTCTTTCACCAAAGGTCAGAACATACAGGGAAGACCTGTAAGTTATTGCCAAAACCTATCTCCTGAGTTCGGTCTCCTTACATATTTGTCACTTTACCTGTACACTAACCTTTTAAGATTTAGCAAAACAAATTGCCTCCAAAGCTTCTGATCCTGATGAAGTGAACTAGAAGAGAAGATGAGCTAACCCATATGACTGTAGGTGTGCCAAAGGGGATGGAATTTGTCAGTTTGTAAAACGTGTGTTAGAAAGCTTGTAGAAAAAAGTCGGCCTTGTTCCTTTTCTGCGAGATTTTCCAAAAGTCCATGTGAGGTTGCTGTTGAGAAGGCCCTTTGAAGAGCCTAGTAAATGAAAAGACCCAAGAGCTTGTTTTGGCAGGCCTGACCAATGTGCCATGATGGACAAAGTGAAAAAGCTCTGTCAGAAGTGGGATTTGAACCCACGCCTCCAATCGGAGACCAGAAGGCCCATGAGAAGGGAAGAGAAGCCTCTTGAGTCTGGCGCCTTAGACCACTCGGCCATCCTGACAAGCGGTGTACTACGTACCCATGCAGCTGGCACAATGACTATACTTAACAGAGAAGAGACAACCACAAACTTAGCCTAGAAGACTTCATGAACACTGCAAGGCATGTTTTTTTCTCTGAAAACACTCATCAAACTGCCATTTTGGATCACTGCAATACCTTAGACTGCAATGTCATGTGCCTGCTCTAACAAATGAAATCCTTTGTGCTCCTTGAGCGTCTTTTCCTATGCGGTGGCTGTTTCCAGTGGAAAATGGTTTCTTCATAAAGAGGCATGAGACCGCGTGGCCTAATGGATAAGGCGTCTGACTTCGGATCAGAAGATTGAGGGTTCGAGTCCCTTCGTGGTCGTTGAGCTCTGTTCTTGTCACTTCTGTAGAGTATTTGCTCCTCTTGTTGTAAATGTCCTCGGAGACTTTGCAAAAGCCTGTGCTTCCTCACTCATGCTTATCATTCAATCCCTGCCCTTGACTGTTTACAGCTACAAAGGTGGCTGCTTTTGCTGAGCTTTCACCACAATGTCAATGACGCTAACTCTTTTCTTACAACTTGTGCAAGTCCCAGCAAAGTTTTTACATCAACCTCAAATAAACACTGCTAGTCCACACTGGGATTCTAACCTTTGCCTTACTTTGAACCCAATACCCTGATGGACCTTGGAAGAGACTCTAAGTAAACTATATGACCCAGGGTTCAAACATTCATGGTGGCATCTCCCTTTCTGCTAAGCATTTTGTTTACTAACATGAGAAAATTAATTTCCTATATGATTTAGGAAATCCTTGTCTGCAATTCTGCTGTAAGCCAGACTTTTACAAAGGTGCAGACACAGCATGTCAAGTGGCACGATGCGATTCCTTCTTGTTGCAAGCTCAACAATTTCAAAAGGTTGCCTCGGTTCCCAATTTATATGAAGAGTTCTTGCCTGAAATTTGGAAAGTATGTCTGTCATTTCCTCTGAAAAGATATGATCCACACCGCAAATGGAACACTGCAATTGGTTTTCTTGCAACCTGAACTCTTTTCAAGGAAGGGTCCGTTGAAATTACAACAAATGAGTCTTGTCAGAAGAGGGAATAACCCCACCTCTTTCACCAAAGGTCAGAACATACAGGGAAGACCTGTAAGTTATTGCCAAAACCTATCTCCTGAGTTCGGTCTCCTTACATATTTGTCACTTTACCTGTACACTAACCTTTTAAGATTTAGCAAAACAAATTGCCTCCAAAGCTTCTGATCCTGATGAAGTGAACTAGAAGAGAAGATGAGCTAACCCATATGACTGTAGGTGTGCCAAAGGGGATGGAATTTGTCAGTTTGTAAAACGTGTGTTAGAAAGCTTGTAGAAAAAAGTCGGCCTTGTTCCTTTTCTGCGAGATTTTCCAAAAGTCCATGTGAGGTTGCTGTTGAGAAGGCCCTTTGAAGAGCCTAGTAAATGAAAAGACCCAAGAGCTTGTTTTGGCAGGCCTGACCAATGTGCCATGATGGACAAAGTGAAAAAGCTCTGTCAGAAGTGGGATTTGAACCCACGCCTCCAATCGGAGACCAGAAGGCCCATGAGAAGGGAAGAGAAGCCTCTTGAGTCTGGCGCCTTAGACCACTCGGCCATCCTGACAAGCGGTGTACTATGTACCCATGCAGCTGGCACAATGACTATACTTAACAGAGAAGAGACAACCACAAACTTAGCCTAGAAGACTTCATGAACACTGCAAGGCATGTTTTTTTCTCTGAAAACACTCATCAAACTGCCATTTTGGATCACTGCAATACCTTAGACTGCAATGTCATGTGCCTGCTCTAACAAATGAAATCCTTTGTGCTCCTTGAGCGTCTTTTCCTATGCGGTGGCTGTTTCCAGTGGAAAATGGATTCTTCATAAAGAGGCATGAGACCGCGTGGCCTAATGGATAAGGCGTCTGACTTCGGATCAGAAGATTGAGGGTTCGAGTCCCTTCGTGGTTGTTGAGTTCTGTTCTTGTCACTTCTGTAGAGTATTTGCTCCTCTTGTTGTAAATGTCCTCGGAGACTTTGCAAAAGTTTGTGCTTCCTCACTCATGCTTATCATTCAATCCTTGCCCTTGACTGTTTACAGCTACAAAGGTGGCTGCTTTTGCTGAGCTTTCACCACAATGTCAATGACGCTAACTCTTTTCTTACAACTTGTGCAAGTCCCAGCAAAGTTTTTACATCAACCTCAAATAAACACTGCTAGTCCACACTGGGATTCTAACCTTTGCCTTACTTTGAACCCAATACCCTGATGGACCTTGGAAGAAACTCTAAGTAAACTATATGACCCAGGGTTCAAACATTCATGGTAGCATCTCCCTTTCTGCTAAGCATTTTGTTTACTAACATGAGAAAATTAATTTCCTATATGATTTAGGAAATCCTTGTCTGCAATTCTGCTGTAAGCCAGACTTTTACAAAGGTGCAGACACAGCATGTCAAGTAGCACGATGCGATTCCTTCTTGTTGCAAGCTCAACAATTTCAAAAGGTTGCCTCGGTTCCCAATTTATATGAAGAGTTCTTGCCTGAAATTTGGAAAGTATGTCTGTCATTTTCTCTGAAAAGATATGATCCACACCGCAAATGGAGCACTGCAATTGGTTTTCTTGCAACCTGAACTCTTTTCAAGGAAGGGTCCGTTGAAATTTCAACAAATGAGTCTTGTCAGAAGAGGGAATAACCCCACCTCTTTCACCAAAGGTCAGAACATACAGGGAAGACCTGTAAGTTATTGCCAAAACCTATCTCCTGAGTTCGGTCTCCTTACATATTTGTCACTTTACCTGTACACTAACCTTTTAAGATTTAGCAAAACAAATTGCCTCCAAAGCTTCTGATCCTGATGAAGTGAACTAGAAGAGAAGATGAGCTAACCCATATGACTGTAGGTGTGCCAAAGGGGATGGAATTTGTCAGTTTGTAAAACGTGTGTTAGAAAGCTTGTAGAAAAAAGTCGGCCTTGTTCCTTTTCTGCGAGATTTTCCAAAAGTCCATGTGAGGTTGCTGTTGAGAAGGCCCTTTGAAGAGCCTAGTAAATGAAAAGACCCAAGAGCTTGTTTTGGCAGGCCTGACCAATGTGCCATGATGGACAAAGTGAAAAAGCTCTGTCAGAAGTGGGATTTGAACCCACGCCTCCATTCGGAGACCAGAAGGCCCATGAGAAGGGAAGAGAAGCCTCTTGAGTCTGGCGCCTTAGACCACTCGGCCATCCTGACAAGCGGTGTACTATGTACCCATGCAGCTGGCACAATGACTATACTTAACAGAGAAGAGACAACCACAAACTTAGCCTAGAAGACTTCATGAACACTGCAAGGCATGTTTTTTTCTCTGAAAACACTCATCAAACTGCCATTTTGGATCACTGCAATACCTTAGACTGCAATGTCATGTGCCTGCTCTAACAAATGAAATCCTTTGTGCTCCTTGAGCGTCTTTTCCTATGCGGTGGCTGTTTCCAGTGGAAAATGGATTCTTCATAAAGAGGCATGAGACCGCGTGGCCTAATGGATAAGGCGTCTGACTTCGGATCAGAAGATTGAGGGTTCGAGTCCCTTTGTGGTCGTTGAGTTCTGTTCTTGTCACTTCTGTAGAGTATTTGCTCCTCTTGTTGTAAATGTCCTCGGAGACTTTGCAAAAGCCTGTGCTTCCTCACTCATGCTTATCATTCAATCCCTGCCCTTGACTGTTTACAGCTACAAAGGTGGCTGCTTTTGCTGAGCTTTCACCACAATGTCAATGACGCTAACTCTTTTCTTACAACTTGTGCAAGTCCCAGCAAAGTTTTTACATCAACCTCAAATAAACACTGCTAGTCCACACTGGGATTCTAACCTTTGCCTTACTTTGAACCCAATACCCTGATGGACCTTGGAAGAAACTCTAAGTAAACTATATGACCCAGGGTTCAAACATTCATGGTGGCATCTCCCTTTCTGCTAAGCATTTTGTTTACTAACATGAGAAAATTAATTTCCTATATGATTTAGGAAATCCTTGTCTGCAATTCTGCTGTAAGCCAGACTTTTACAAAGGTGCAGACACAGCATGTCAAGTAGCACGATGCGATTCCTTCTTGTTGCAAGCTCAACAATTTCAAAAGGTTGCCTCGGTTCCCAATTTATATGAAGAGTTCTTGCCTGAAATTTGGAAAGTATGTCTGTCATTTCCTCTGAAAAGATATGATCCACACCGCAAATGGAACACTGCAATTGGTTTTCTTGCAACCTGAACTCTTTTCAAGGAAGGGTCCGTTGAAATTTCAACAAATGAGTCTTGTCAGAAGAGGGAATAACCCCACCTCTTTCACCAAAGGTCAGAACATACAGGGAAGACCTGTAAGTTATTGCCAAAACCTATCTCCTGAGTTCGGTCTCCTTACATATTTGTCACTTTACCTGTACACTAACCTTTTAAGATTTAGCAAAACAAATTGCCTCCAAAGCTTCTGATCCTGATGAAGTGAACTAGAAGAGAAGATGAGCTAACCCATATGACTGTAGGTGTGCCAAAGGGGATGGAATTTGTCAGTTTGTAAAACGTGTGTTAGAAAGCTTGTAGAAAAAAGTCGGCCTTGTTCCTTTTCTGCGAGATTTTCCAAAAGTCCATGTGAGGTTGCTGTTGAGAAGGCCCTTTGAAGAGCCTAGTAAATGAAAAGACCCAAGAGCTTGTTTTGGCAGGCCTGACCAATGTGCCATGATGGACAAAGTGAAAAAGCTCTGTCAGAAGTGGGATTTGAACCCACGCCTCCAATCGGAGACCAGAAGGCCCATGAGAAGGGAAGAGAAGCCTCTTGAGTCTGTCGCCTTAGACCACTCGGCCATCCTGACAAGCGGTGTACTATGTACCCATGCAGCTGGCACAATGACTATACTTAACAGAGAAGAGACAACCACAAACTTAGCCTAGAAGACTTCATGAACACTGCAAGGCATGTTTTTTTCTCTGAAAACACTCATCAAACTGCCATTTTGGATCACTGCAATACCTTAGACTGCAATGTCATGTGCCTGCTCTAACAAATGAAATCCTTTGTGCTCCTTGAGCGTCTTTTCCTATGCGGTGGCTGTTTCCAGTGGAAAATGGATTCTTCATAAAGAGGCATGAGACCGCGTGGCCTAATGGATAAGGCGTCTGACTTCGGATCAGTAGATTGAGGGTTCGAGTCCCTTCGTGGTCGTTGAGTTCTGTTCTTGTCACTTCTGTAGAGTATTTGCTCCTCTTGTTGTAAATGTCCTCGGAGACTTTGCAAAAGCCTGTGCTTCCTCACTCATGCTTATCATTCAATCCCTGCCCTTGACTGTTTACAGCTACAAAGGTGGCTGCTTTTGCTGAGCTTTCACCACAATGTCAATGACGCTAACTCTTTTCTTACAACTTGTGCAAGTCCCAGCAAAGTTTTTACATCAACCTCAAATAAACACTGCTAGTCCACACTGGGATTCTAACCTTTGCCTTACTTTGAACCCAATACCCTGATGGACCTTGGAAGAAACTCTAAGTAAACTATATGACCCAGGGTTCAAACATTCATGGTGGCATCTCCCTTTCTGCTAAGCATTTTGTTTACTAACATGAGAAAATTAATTTCCTATATGATTTAGGAAATCCTTGTCTGCAATTCTGCTGTAAGCCAGACTTTTACAAAGGTGCAGACACAGCATGTCAAGTAGCACGATGCGATTCCTTCTTGTTGCAAGCTCAACAATTTCAAAAGGTTGCCTCGGTTCCCAATTTATATGAAGAGTTCTTGCCTGAAATTTGGAAAGTATGTCTGTCATTTTCTCTGAAAAGATATGATCCACACCGCAAATGGAACACTGCAATTGGTTTTCTTGCAACCTGAACTCTTTTCAAGGAAGGGTCCGTTGAAATTACAACAAATGAGTCTTGTCAGAAGAGGGAATAACCCCACCTCTTTCACCAAAGGTCAGAACATACAGGGAAGACCTGTAAGTTATTGCCAAAACCTATCTCCTGAGTTCGGTCTCCTTACATATTTGTCACTTTACCTGTACACTAACCTTTTAAGATTTAGCAAAACAAATTGCCTCCAAAGCTTCTGATCCTGATGAAGTGAACTAGAAGAGAAGATGAGCTAACCCATATGACTGTAGGTGTGCCAAAGGGGATGGAATTTGTCAGTTTGTAAAACGTGTGTTAGAAAGCTTGTAGAAAAAAGTCGGCCTTGTTCCTTTTCTGCGAGATTTTCCAAAAGTCCATGTGAGGTTGCTGTTGAGAAGGCCCTTTGAAGAGCCTAGTAAATGAAAAGACCCAAGAGCTTGTTTTGGCAGGCCTGACCAATGTGCCATGATGGACAAAGTGAAAAAGCTCTGTCAGAAGTGGGATTTGAACCCACACCTCCAATCGGAGACCAGAAGGCCCATGAGAAGGGAAGAGAAGCCTCTTGAGTCTGGCGCCTTAGACCACTCGGCCATCCTGACAAGCGGTGTACTATGTACCCATGCAGCTGGCACAATGACTATACTTAACAGAGAAGAGACAACCACAAACTTAGCCTAGAAGACTTCATGAACACTGCAAGGCATGTTTTTTTCTCTGAAAACACTCATCAAACTGCCATTTTGGATCACTGCAATACCTTAGACTGCAATGTCATGTGCCTGCTCTAACAAATGAAATCCTTTGTGCTCCTTGAGCGTCTTTTCCTATGCGGTGGCTGTTTCCAGTGGAAAATGGATTCTTCATAAAGAGGCATGAGACCGCGTGGCCTAATGGATAAGGCGTCTGACTTCGGATCAGAAGATTGAGGGTTCAAGTCCCTTTGTGGTCGTTGAGTTCTGGTCTTGTCACTTCTGTAGAGTATTTGCTCCTCTTGTTGTAAATGTCCTCGGAGACTTTGCAAAAGCCTGTGCTTCCTCACTCATGCTTATCATTCAATCCCTGCCCTTGACTGTTTACAGCTACAAAGGTGGCTGCTTTTGCAGAGCTTTCACCACAATGTCAATGACGCTAACTCTTTTCTTACAACTTGTGCAAGTCCCAGCAAAGTTTTTACATCAACCTCAAATAAACACTGCTAGTCCACACTGGGATTCTAACCTTTGCCTTACTTTGAACCCAATACCCTGATGGACCTTGGAAGAAACTCTAAGTAAACTATATGACCCAGGGTTCAAACATTCATGGTGGCATCTCCCTTTCTGCTAAGCATTTTGTTTACTAACATGAGAAAATTAATTTCCTATATGATTTAGGAAATCCTTGTCTGCAATTCTGCTGTAAGCCAGACTTTTACAAAGGTGCAGACATAGCATGTCAAGTAGCACGATGCGATTCCTTCTTGTTGCAAGCTCAACAATTTCAAAAGGTTGCCTCGGTTCCCAATTTATATGAAGAGTTCTTGCCTGAAATTTGGAAAGTATGTCTGTCATTTCCTCTGAAAAGATATGATCCACACCGCAAATGGAACACTGCAATTGGTTTTCTTGCAACCTGAACTCTTTTCAAGGAAGGGTCCGTTGAAATTTCAACAAATGAGTCTTGTCAGAAGAGGGAATAACCCCACCTCTTTCACCAAAGGTCAGAACATACAGGGAAGACCTGTAAGTTATTGCCAAAACCTATCTCCTGAGTTCGGTCTCCTTACATATTTGTCACTTTACCTGTACACTAACCTTTTAAGATTTAGCAAAACAAATTGCCTCCAAAGCTTCTGATCCTGATGAAGTGAACTAGAAGAGAAGATGAGCTAACCCATATGACTGTAGGTGTGCCAAAGGGGATGGAATTTGTCAGTTTGTAAAACGTGTGTTAGAAAGCTTGTAGAAAAAAGTCGGCCTTGTTCCTTTTCTGCGAGATTTTCCAAAAGTCCATGTGAGGTTGCTGTTGAGAAGGCCCTTTGAAGAGCCTAGTAAATGAAAAGACCCAAGAGCTTGTTTTGGCAGGCCTGACCAATGTGCCATGATGGACAAAGTGAAAAAGCTCTGTCAGAAGTGGGATTTGAACCCACACCTCCATTCGGAGACCAGAAGGCCCATGAGAAGGGAAGAGAAGCCTCTTGAGTCTGGCGCCTTAGACCACTCGGCCATCCTGACAAGCGGTGTACTATGTACCCATGCAGCTGGCACAATGACTATACTTAACAGAGAAGAGACAACCACAAACTTAGCCTAGAAGACTTCATGAACACTGCAAGGCATGTTTTTTTTTTCTGAAAACACTCATCAAACTGCCATTTTGGATCACTGCAATACCTTAGACAGCAATGTCATGTGCCTGCTCTAACAAATGAAATCCTTTGTGCTCCTTGAGCGTCTTTTCCTATGCGGTGGCTGTTTCCAGTGGAAAATGGTTTCTTCATAAAGAGGCATGAGACCGCGTGGCCTAATGGATAAGGCGTCTGACTTCGGATCAGAAGATTGAGGGTTCGAGTCCCTTCGTGGTCGTTGAGTTCTGTTCTTGTCACTTCTGTAGAGTATTTGCTCCTCTTGTTGTAAATGTCCTCGGAGACTTTGCAAAAGCCTGTGCTTCCTCACTCATGCTTATCATTCAATCCCTGCCCTTGACTGTTTACAGCTACAAAGGTGGCTGCTTTTGCTGAGCTTTCACCACAATGTCAATGACGCTAACTCTTTTCTTACAACTTGTGCAAGTCCCAGCAAAGTTTTTACATCAACCTCAAATAAACACTGCTAGTCCACACTGGGATTCTAACCTTTGCCTTACTTTGAACCCAATACCCTGATGGACCTTGGAAGAAACTCTAAGTAAACTATATGACCCAGGGTTCAAACATTCATGGTGGCATCTCCCTTTCTGCTAAGCATTTTGTTTACTAACATGAGAAAATTAATTTCCTATATGATTTAGGAAATCCTTGTCTGCAATTCTGCTGTAAGCCAGACTTTTACAAAGGTGCAGACACAGCATGTCAAGTGGCACGATGCGATTCCTTCTTGTTGCAAGCTCAACAATTTCAAAAGGTTGCCTCGGTTCCCAATTTATATGAAGAGTTCTTGCCTGAAATTTGGAAAGTATGTCTGTCATTTCCTCTGAAAAGATATGATCCACACCGCAAATGGAACACTGCAATTGGTTTTCTTGCAACCTGAACTCTTTTCAAGGAAGGGTCCGTTGAAATTACAACAAATGAGTCTTGTCAGAAGAGGGAATAACCCCACCTCTTTCACCAAAGGTCAGAACATACAGGGAAGACCTGTAAGTTATTGCCAAAACCTATCTCCTGAGTTCGGTCTCCTTACATATTTGTCACTTTACCTGTACACTAACCTTTTAAGATTTAGCAAAACAAATTGCCTCCAAAGCTTCTGATCCTGATGAAGTGAACTAGAAGAGAAGATGAGCTAACCCATATGACTGTAGGTGTGCCAAAGGGGATGGAATTTGTCAGTTTGTAAAACGTGTGTTAGAAAGCTTGTAGAAAAAAGTCGGCCTTGTTCCTTTTCTGCGAGATTTTCCAAAAGTCCATGTGAGGTTGCTGTTGAGAAGGCCCTTTGAAGAGCCTAGTAAATGAAAAGACCCAAGAGCTTGTTTTGGCAGGCCTGACCAATGTGCCATGATGGACAAAGTGAAAAAGCTCTGTCAGAAGTGGGATTTGAACCCACACCTCCATTCGGAGACCAGAAGGCCCATGAGAAGGGAAGAGAAGCCTCTTGAGTCTGGCGCCTTAGACCACTCGGCCATCCTGACAAGCGGTGTACTATGTACCCATGCAGCTGGCACAATGACTATACTTAACAGAGAAGAGACAACCACAAACTTAGCCTAGAAGACTTCATGAACACTGCAAGGCATGTTTTTTTTTTCTGAAAACACTCATCAAACTGCCATTTTGGATCACTGCAATACCTTAGACAGCAATGTCATGTGCCTGCTCTAACAAATGAAATCCTTTGTGCTCCTTGAGCGTCTTTTCCTATGCGGTGGCTGTTTCCAGTGGAAAATGGTTTCTTCATAAAGAGGCATGAGACCGCGTGGCCTAATGGATAAGGCGTCTGACTTCGGATCAGAAGATTGAGGGTTCGAGTCCCTTCGTGGTCGTTGAGTTCTGTTCTTGTCACTTCTGTAGAGTATTTGCTCCTCTTGTTGTAAATGTCCTCGGAGACTTTGCAAAAGCCTGTGCTTCCTCACTCATGCTTATCATTCAATCCCTGCCCTTGACTGTTTACAGCTACAAAGGTGGCTGCTTTTGCTGAGCTTTCACCACAATGTCAATGACGCTAACTCTTTTCTTACAACTTGTGCAAGTCCCAGCAAAGTTTTTACATCAACCTCAAATAAACACTGCTAGTCCACACTGGGATTCTAACCTTTGCCTTACTTTGAACCCAATACCCTGATGGACCTTGGAAGAAACTCTAAGTAAACTATATGACCCAGGGTTCAAACATTCATGGTGGCATCTCCCTTTCTGCTAAGCATTTTGTTTACTAACATGAGAAAATTAATTTCCTATATGATTTAGGAAATCCTTGTCTGCAATTCTGCTGTAAGCCAGACTTTTACAAAGGTGCAGACACAGCATGTCAAGTGGCACGATGCGATTCCTTCTTGTTGCAAGCTCAACAATTTCAAAAGGTTGCCTCGGTTCCCAATTTATATGAAGAGTTCTTGCCTGAAATTTGGAAAGTATGTCTGTCATTTCCTCTGAAAAGATATGATCCACACCGCAAATGGAACACTGCAATTGGTTTTCTTGCAACCTGAACTCTTTTCAAGGAAGGGTCCGTTGAAATTACAACAAATGAGTCTTGTCAGAAGAGGGAATAACCCCACCTCTTTCACCAAAGGTCAGAACATACAGGGAAGACCTGTAAGTTATTGCCAAAACCTATCTCCTGAGTTCGGTCTCCTTACATATTTGTCACTTTACCTGTACACTAACCTTTTAAGATTTAGCAAAACAAATTGCCTCCAAAGCTTCTGATCCTGATGAAGTGAACTAGAAGAGAAGATGAGCTAACCCATATGACTGTAGGTGTGCCAAAGGGGATGGAATTTGTCAGTTTGTAAAACGTGTGTTAGAAAGCTTGTAGAAAAAAGTCGGCCTTGTTCCTTTTCTGCGAGATTTTCCAAAAGTCCATGTGAGGTTGCTGTTGAGAAGGCCCTTTGAAGAGCCTAGTAAATGAAAAGACCCAAGAGCTTGTTTTGGCAGGCCTGACCAATGTGCCATGATGGACAAAGTGAAAAAGCTCTGTCAGAAGTGGGATTTGAACCCACACCTCCATTCGGAGACCAGAAGGCCCATGAGAAGGGAAGAGAAGCCTTTTGAGTCTGGCGCCTTAGACCACTCGGCCATCCTGACAAGCGGTGTACTATGTACCCATGCAGCTGGCACAATGACTATACTTAACAGAGAAGAGACAACCACAAACTTAGCCTAGAAGACTTCATGAACACTGCAAGGCATGTTTTTTTTTTCTGAAAACACTCATCAAACTGCCATTTTGGATCACTGCAATACCTTAGACAGCAATGTCATGTGCCTGCTCTAACAAATGAAATCCTTTGTGCTCCTTGAGCGTCTTTTCCTATGCGGTGGCTGTTTCCAGTGGAAAATGGTTTCTTCATAAAGAGGCATGAGACCGCGTGGCCTAATGGATAAGGTGTCTGACTTCGGATCAGAAGATTGAGGGTTCGAGTCCCTTCGTGGTTGTTGAGCTCTGTTCTTGTCACTTCTGTAGAGTATTTGCTCCTCTTGTTGTAAATGTCCTCGGAGACTTTGCAAAAGCCTGTGCTTCCTCACTCATGCTTATCATTCAATCCCTGCCCTTGACTGTTTACAGCTACAAAGGTGGCTGCTTTTGCTGAGCTTTCACCACAATGTCAATGACGCTAACTCTTTTCTTACAACTTGTGCAAGTCCCAGCAAAGTTTTTACATCAACCTCAAATAAACACTGCTAGTCCACACTGGGATTCTAACCTTTGCCTTACTTTGAACCCAATACCCTGATGGACCTTGGAAGAGACTCTAAGTAAACTATATGACCCAGGGTTCAAACATTCATGGTGGCATCTCCCTTTCTGCTAAGCATTTTGTTTACTAACATGAGAAAATTAATTTCCTATATGATTTAGGAAATCCTTGTCTGCAATTCTGCTGTAAGCCAGACTTTTACAAAGGTGCAGACACAGCATGTCAAGTGGCACGATGCGATTCCTTCTTGTTGCAAGCTCAACAATTTCAAAAGGTTGCCTCGGTTCCCAATTTATATGAAGAGTTCTTGCCTGAAATTTGGAAAGTATGTCTGTCATTTCCTCTGAAAAGATATGATCCACACCGCAAATGGAACACTGCAATTGGTTTTCTTGCAACCTGAACTCTTTTCAAGGAAGGGTCCGTTGAAATTACAACAAATGAGTCTTGTCAGAAGAGGGAATAACCCCACCTCTTTCACCAAAGGTCAGAACATACAGGGAAGACCTGTAAGTTATTGCCAAAACCTATCTCCTGAGTTCGGTCTCCTTACATATTTGTCACTTTACCTGTACACTAACCTTTTAAGATTTAGCAAAACAAATTGCCTCCAAAGCTTCTGATCCTGATGAAGTGAACTAGAAGAGAAGATGAGCTAACCCATATGACTGTAGGTGTGCCAAAGGGGATGGAATTTGTCAGTTTGTAAAACGTGTGTTAGAAAGCTTGTAGAAAAAAGTCGGCCTTGTTCCTTTTCTGCGAGATTTTCCAAAAGTCCATGTGAGGTTGCTGTTGAGAAGGCCCTTTGAAGAGCCTAGTAAATGAAAAGACCCAAGAGCTTGTTTTGGCAGGCCTGACCAATGTGCCATGATGGACAAAGTGAAAAAGCTCTGTCAGAAGTGGGATTTGAACCCACACCTCCATTCGGAGACCAGAAGGCCCATGAGAAGGGAAGAGAAGCCTTTTGAGTCTGGCGCCTTAGACCACTCGGCCATCCTGACAAGCGGTGTACTATGTACCCATGCAGCTGGCACAATGACTATACTTAACAGAGAAGAGACAACCACAAACTTAGCCTAGAAGACTTCATGAACACTGCAAGGCATGTTTTTTTTTTCTGAAAACACTCATCAAACTGCCATTTTGGATCACTGCAATACCTTAGACAGCAATGTCATGTGCCTGCTCTAACAAATGAAATCCTTTGTGCTCCTTGAGCGTCTTTTCCTATGCGGTGGCTGTTTCCAGTGGAAAATGGTTTCTTCATAAAGAGGCATGAGACCGCGTGGCCTAATGGATAAGGCGTCTGACTTCGGATCAGAAGATTGAGGGTTCGAGTCCCTTCGTGGTCGTTGAGCTCTGTTCTTGTCACTTCTGTAGAGTATTTGCTCCTCTTGTTGTAAATGTCCTCGGAGACTTTGCAAAAGCCTGTGCTTCCTCACTCATGCTTATCATTCAATCCCTGCCCTTGACTGTTTACAGCTACAAAGGTGGCTGCTTTTGCTGAGCTTTCACCACAATGTCAATGACGCTAACTCTTTTCTTACAACTTGTGCAAGTCCCAGCAAAGTTTTTACATCAACCTCAAATAAACACTGCTAGTCCACACTGGGATTCTAACCTTTGCCTTACTTTGAACCCAATACCCTGATGGACCTTGGAAGAGACTCTAAGTAAACTATATGACCCAGGGTTCAAACATTCATGGTGGCATCTCCCTTTCTGCTAAGCATTTTGTTTACTAACATGAGAAAATTAATTTCCTATATGATTTAGGAAATCCTTGTCTGCAATTCTGCTGTAAGCCAGACTTTTACAAAGGTGCAGACACAGCATGTCAAGTGGCACGATGCGATTCCTTCTTGTTGCAAGCTCAACAATTTCAAAAGGTTGCCTCGGTTCCCAATTTATATGAAGAGTTCTTGCCTGAAATTTGGAAAGTATGTCTGTCATTTCCTCTGAAAAGATATGATCCACACCGCAAATGGAACACTGCAATTGGTTTTCTTGCAACCTGAACTCTTTTCAAGGAAGGGTCCGTTGAAATTACAACAAATGAGTCTTGTCAGAAGAGGGAATAACCCCACCTCTTTCACCAAAGGTCAGAACATACAGGGAAGACCTGTAAGTTATTGCCAAAACCTATCTCCTGAGTTCGGTCTCCTTACATATTTGTCACTTTACCTGTACACTAACCTTTTAAGATTTAGCAAAACAAATTGCCTCCAAAGCTTCTGATCCTGATGAAGTGAACTAGAAGAGAAGATGAGCTAACCCATATGACTGTAGGTGTGCCAAAGGGGATGGAATTTGTCAGTTTGTAAAACGTGTGTTAGAAAGCTTGTAGAAAAAAGTCGGCCTTGTTCCTTTTCTGCGAGATTTTCCAAAAGTCCATGTGAGGTTGCTGTTGAGAAGGCCCTTTGAAGAGCCTAGTAAATGAAAAGACCCAAGAGCTTGTTTTGGCAGGCCTGACCAATGTGCCATGATGGACAAAGTGAAAAAGCTCTGTCAGAAGTGGGATTTGAACCCACGCCTCCATTCAGAGACCAGAAGGCCCATGAGAAGGGAAGAGAAGCCTCTTGAGTCTGGCGCCTTAGACCACTCGGCCATCCTGACAAGCGGTGTACTTTGTACCCATGCAGCTGGCACAATGACTATACTTAACAGAGAAGAGACAACCACAAACTTAGCCTAGAAGACTTCATGAACACTGCAAGGCATGTTTTTTTTTCTGAAAACACTCATCAAACTGCCATTTTGGATCACTGCAATACCTTAGACAGCAATGTCATGTGCCTGCTCTAACAAATGAAATCCTTTGTGCTCCTTGAGCGTCTTTTCCTATGCGGTGGCTGTTTCCAGTGGAAAATGGTTTCTTCATAAAGAGGCATGAGACCGCGTGGCCTAATGGATAAGGCGTCTGACTTCGGATCAGAAGATTGAGGGTTCGAGTCCCTTCGTGGTCGTTGAGCTCTGTTCTTGTCACTTCTGTAGAGTATTTGCTCCTCTTGTTGTAAATGTCCTCGGAGACTTTGCAAAAGCCTGTGCTTCCTCACTCATGCTTATCATTCAATCCCTGCCCTTGACTGTTTACAGCTACAAAGGTGGCTGCTTTTGCTGAGCTTTCACCACAATGTCAATGACGCTAACTCTTTTCTTACAACTTGTGCAAGTCCCAGCAAAGTTTTTACATCAACCTCAAATAAACACTGCTAGTCCACACTGGGATTCTAACCTTTGCCTTACTTTGAACCCAATACCCTCATGGACCTTGGAAGAGACTCTAAGTAAACTATATGACCCAGGGTTCAAACATTCATGGTGGCAACTCCCTTTCTGCTAAGCATTTTGTTTACTAAGATGAGAAAATTAATTTCCTATATGATTTAGGAAATCCTTGTCTGCAATTCTGCTGTAAGCCAGACTTTTACAAAGGTGCAGACACAGCATGTCAAGTGGCACGATGCGATTCCTTCTTGTTGCAAGCTCAACAATTTCAAAAGGTTGCCTCGGTTCCCAATTTATATGAAGAGTTCTTGCCTGAAATTTGGAAAGTATGTCTGTCATTTCCTCTGAAAAGATATGATCCACACCGCAAATGGAACACTGCAATTGGTTTTCTTGCAACCTGAACTCTTTTCAAGGAAGGGTCCGTTGAAATTTCAACAAATGAGTCTTGTCAGAAGAGGGAATAACCCCACCTCTTTCACCAAAGGTCAGAACATACAGGGAAGACCTGTAAGTTATTGCCAAAACCTATCTCCTGAGTTCGGTCTCCTTACATATTTGTCACTTTACCAGTACACTAACCTTTTAAGATTTAGCAAAACAAATTGCCTCCAAAGCTTCTGATCCTGATGAAGTGAACTAGAAGAGAAGATGAGCTAACCCATATGACTGTAGGTGTGCCAAAGGGGATGGAATTTGTCAGTTTGTAAAACGTGTGTTAGAAAGCTTGTAGAAAAAAGTCGGCCTTGTTCCTTTTCTGCGAGATTTTAACAAAAGTCCATGTGAGGTTGCTGTTGAGAAGGCCCTTTGAAGAGCCTAGTAAATGAAAAGACCCAAGAGCTTGTTTTGGCAGGCCTGACCAATGTGCCATGATGGACAAAGTGAAAAAGCTCTGTCAGAAGTGGGATTTGAACCCACGCCTCCAATCGGAGACCAGAAGACCCATGAGAAGGGAAGAGAAGCCTCTTGAGTCTGGCGCCTTAGACCACTCGGCCATCCTGAAAAGCGGTGTACTATGTACCCATGCAGCTGGCACAATGACTATACTTAACAGAGAAGAGACAACCACAAACTTAACCTAGAAGACTTCATGAACACTGCAAGGCATGTTTTTTTCTCTGAAAACACTCATCAAACTGCCATTTTGGATCACTGCAATACCTTAGACAGCAATGTCATGTGCCTGCTCTAACAAATGAAATCCTTTGTGCTCCTTGAGCGTCCTTTCCTATGCGGTGGCTGTTTCCAGTGGAAAATGGTTTCTTCATAAAGAGGCATGAGACCGCGTGGCCTAATGGATAAGGCGTCTGACTTCGGATCAGAAGATAGAGGGTTTGAGTCCCTTCGTGGTCGTTGAGTTCTGTTCTTGTCACTTCTGTAGAGTATTTGCTCCTCTTGTTGTAAATGTCCTCGGAGACTTTGCAAAAGCCTGTGCTTCCTCACTCATGCTTATCATTCAATCCCTGCCCTTGACTGTTTACAGCTACAAAGGTGGCTGCTTTTGCTGAGCTTTCACCACAATGTCAATGACGCTAACTCTTTTCTTACAACTTGTGCAAGTCCCAGCAAAGTTTTTACATCAACCTCAAATAAACACTGCTAGTCCACACTGGGATTCTAACCTTTGCCTTACTTTGAACCCAATACCCTGATGGACCTGGGAAGAGACTCTAAGTAAACTATATGACCCAGGGTTCAAACATTCATGGTAGCATCTCCCTTTCTGCTAAGCATTTTGTTTACTAACAGGAGAAAATTAATTTCCTATATGATTTAGGAAATCCTTGTCTGCAATTCTGCTGTAAGCCAGACTTTTACAAAGGTGCAGACACAGCATGTCAAGTGGCACGATGCGATTCCTTCTTGTTGCAAGCTCAACAATTTCAAAAGGTTGCCTCGGTTCCCAATCTATATGAAGAGTTCTTGCCTGATATTTGGAAAGTATGTCTGTCATTTCCTCTGAAAAGATATGATCCACACCGCAAATGGAACACTGCAATTGGTTTTCTTGCAACCTGAACTCTTTTCAAGGAAGGGTCCGTTGAAATTTCAACAAATGAGTCTTGTCAGAAGAGGGAATAACCCCACCTCTTTCACCAAAGGTCAGAACATACAGGGAAGACCTGTAAGTTATTGCCAAAAACTATCTCCTGAGTTCGGTCTCCTTACATATTTGTCACTTTACCTGTACACTAACCTTTTAAGATTTAGCAAAACAAATTGCCTCCAAAGCTTCTGATCCTGATGAAGTGAACTAGAAGAGAAGATGAGCTAACCCATATGACTGTAGGTGTGCCAAAGGGGATGGAATTTGTCAGTTTGTAAAACGTGTGTTAGAAAGCTTGTAGAAAAAAGTCGGCCTTGTTCCTTTTCTGCGAGATTTTCCAAAAGTCCATGTGAGGTTGCTGTTGAGAAGGCCCTTTGAAGAGCCTAGTAAATGAAAAGACCCAAGAGCTTGTTTTGGCAGGCCTGACCAATGTGCCATGATGGACAAAGTGAAAAAGCTCTGTCAGAAGTGGGATTTGAACCCACGCCTCCATTCGGAAACCAGAAGGCCCATGAGAAGGGAAGAGAAGCCTCTTGAGTCTGGCGCCTTAGACCACTCGGCCATCCTGACAAGCGGTGTACTATGTACCCATGCAGCTGGCACAATGACTATACTTAACAGAGAAGAGACAACCACAAACTTAGCCTAGAAGACTTCATGAACACTGCAAGGCATGTTTTTTTTTTCTGAAAACACTCATCAAACTGCCATTTTGGATCACTGCAATACCTTAGACAGCAATGTCATGTGCCTGCTCTAACAAATGAAATCCTTTGTGCTCCTTGAGCGTCTTTTCCTTTGCGGTGGCTGTTTCCAGTGGAAAATGGTTTCTTCATAAAGAGGCATGAGACCGCGTGGCCTAATGGATAAGGCGTCTGACTTCGGATCAGAAGATTGAGGGTTCGAGTCCCTTCGTGGTCGTTGAGCTCTGTTCTTGTCACTTCTGTAGAGTATTTGCTCCTCTTGTTGTAAATGTCCTCGGAGACTTTGCAAAAGCCTGTGCTTCCTCACTCATGCTTATCATTCAATCCCTGCCCTTGACTGTTTACAGCTACAAAGGTGGCTGCTTTTGCTGAGCTTTCACCACAATGTCAATGACGCTAACTCTTTTCTTACAACTTGTGCAAGTCCCAGCAAAGTTTTTACATCAACCTCAAATAAACACTGCTAGTCCACACTGGGATTCTAACCTTTGCCTTACTTTGAACCCAATACCCTGATGGACCTTGGAAGAGACTCTAAGTAAACTATATGACCCAGGGTTCAAACATTCATGGTGGCATCTCCCTTTCTGCTAAGCATTTTGTTTACTAACATGAGAAAATTAATTTCCTATATGATTTAGGAAATCCTTGTCTGCAATTCTGCTGTAAGCCAGACTTTTACAAAGGTGCAGACACAGCATGTCAAGTAGCACGATGCGATTCCTTCTTGTTGCAAGCTCAACAATTTCAAAAGGTTGCCTCGGTTCCCAATTTATATGAAGAGTTCTTGCCTGAAATTTGGAAAGTATGTCTGTCATTTTCTCTGAAAAGATATGATCCACACCGCAAATGGAACACTGCAATTGGTTTTCTTGCAACCTGAACTCTTTTCAAGGAAGGGTCCGTTGAAATTTCAACAAATGAGTCTTGTCAGAAGAGGGAATAACCCCACCTCTTTCACCAAAGGTCAGAACATACAGGGAAGACCTGTAAGTTATTGCCAAAACCTATCTCCTGAGTTCGGTCTCCTTACATATTTGTCACTTTACCTGTACACTAACCTTTTAAGATTTAGCAAAACAAATTGCCTCCAAAGCTTCTGATCCTGATGAAGTGAACTAGAAGAGAAGATGAGCTAACCCATATGACTGTAGGTGTGCCAAAGGGGATGGAATTTGTCAGTTTGTAAAACGTGTGTTAGAAAGCTTGTAGAAAAAAGTCGGCCTTGTTCCTTTTCTGCGAGATTTTAACAAAAGTCCATGTGAGGTTGCTGTTGAGAAGGCCCTTTGAAGAGCCTAGTAAATGAAAAGACCCAAGAGCTTGTTTTGGCAGGCCTGACCAATGTGCCATGATGGACAAAGTGAAAAAGCTCTGTCAGAAGTGGGATTTGAACCAACGCCTCCAATCGGAGACCAGAAGACCCATGAGAAGGGAAGAGAAGCCTCTTGAGTCTGGCGCCTTAGACCACTCGGCCATCCTGAAAAGCGGTGTACTATGTACCCATGCAGCTGGCACAATGACTATACTTAACAGAGAAGAGACAACCACAAACTTAACCTAGAAGACTTCATGAACACTGCAAGGCATGTTTTTTTCTCTGAAAACACTCATCAAACTGCCATTTTGGATCACTGCAATACCTTAGACAGCAATGTCATGTGCCTGCTCTAACAAATGAAATCCTTTGTGCTCCTTGAGCGTCTTTTCCTATGCGGTGGCTGTTTCCAGTGGAAAATGGTTTCTTCATAAAGAGGCATGAGACCGCGTGGCCTAATGGATAAGGCGTCTGACTTCGGATCAGAAGATAGAGGGTTTGAGTCCCTTCGTGGTCGTTGAGTTCTGTTCTTGTCACTTCTGTAGAGTATTTGCTCCTCTTGTTGTAAATGTCCTCGGAGACTTTGCAAAAGCCTGTGCTTCCTCACTCATGCTTATCATTCAATCCCTGCCCTTGACTGTTTACAGCTACAAAGGTGGCTGCTTTTGCTGAGCTTTCACCACAATGTCAATGACGCTAACTCTTTTCTTACAACTTGTGCAAGTCCCAGCAAAGTTTTTACATCAACCTCAAATAAACACTGCTAGTCCACACTGGGATTCTAACCTTTGCCTTACTTTGAACCCAATACCCTGATGGACCTGGGAAGAGACTCTAAGTAAACTATATGACCCAGGGTTCAAACATTCATGGTAGCATCTCCCTTTCTGCTAAGCATTTTGTTTACTAACAGGAGAAAATTAATTTCCTATATGATTTAGGAAATCCTTGTCTGCAATTCTGCTGTAAGCCAGACTTTTACAAAGGTGCAGACACAGCATGTCAAGTGGCACGATGCGATTCCTTCTTGTTGCAAGCTCAACAATTTCAAAAGGTTGCCTCGGTTCCCAATTTATATGAAGAGTTCTTGCCTGATATTTGGAAAGTATGTCTGTCATTTCCTCTGAAAAGATATGATCCACACCGCAAATGGAACACTGCAATTGGTTTTCTTGCAACCTGAACTCTTTTCAAGGAAGGGTCCGTTGAAATTTCAACAAATGAGTCTTGTCAGAAGAGGGAATAACCCCACCTCTTTCACCAAAGGTCAGAACATACAGGGAAGACCTGTAAGTTATTGCCAAAAACTATCTCCTGAGTTCGGTCTCCTTACATATTTGTCACTTTACCTGTACACTAACCTTTTAAGATTTAGCAAAACAAATTGCCTCCAAAGCTTCTGATCCTGATGAAGTGAACTAGAAGAGAAGATGAGCTAACCCATATGACTGTAGGTGTGCCAAAGGGGATGGAATTTGTCAGTTTGTAAAACGTGTGTTAGAAAGCTTGTAGAAAAAAGTCGGCCTTGTTCCTTTTCTGCGAGATTTTCCAAAAGTCCATGTGAGGTTGCTGTTGAGAAGGCCCTTTGAAGAGCCTAGTAAATGAAAAGACCCAAGAGCTTGTTTTGGCAGGCCTGACCAATGTGCCATGATGGACAAAGTGAAAAAGCTCTGTCAGAAGTGGGATTTGAACCCACGCCTCCATTCGGAGACCAGAAGGCCCATGAGAAGGGAAGAGAAGCCTCTTGAGTCTGGCGCCTTAGACCACTCGGCCATCCTGACAAGCGGTGTACTATGTACCCATGCAGCTGGCACAATGACTATACTTAACAGAGAAGAGACAACCACAAACTTAGCCTAGAAGACTTCATGAACACTGCAAGGCATGTTTTTTTTTTCTGAAAACACTCATCAAACTGCCATTTTGGATCACTGCAATACCTTAGACAGCAATGTCATGTGCCTGCTCTAACAAATGAAATCCTTTGTGCTCCTTGAGCGTCTTTTCCTATGCGGTGGCTGTTTCCAGTGGAAAATGGTTTCTTCATAAAGAGGCATGAGACCGCGTGGCCTAATGGATAAGGCGTCTGACTTCGGATCAGAAGATTGAGGGTTTGAGTCCCTTCGTGGTCGTTGAGCTCTGTTCTTGTCACTTCTGTAGAGTATTTGCTCCTCTTGTTGTAAATGTCCTCGGAGACTTTGCAAAAGCCTGTGCTTCCTCACTCATGCTTATCATTCAATCCCTGCCCTTGACTGTTTACAGCTACAAAGGTGGCTGCTTTTGCTGAGCTTTCACCACAATGTCAATGACGCTAACTCTTTTCTTACAACTTGTGCAAGTCCCAGCAAAGTTTTTACATCAACCTCAAATAAACACTGCTAGTCCACACTGGGATTCTAACCTTTGCCTTACTTTGAACCCAATACCCTGATGGACCTTGGAAGAGACTCTAAGTAAACTATATGACCCAGGGTTCAAACATTCATGGTGGCATCTCCCTTTCTGCTAAGCATTTTGTTTACTAACATGAGAAAATTAATTTCCTATATGATTTAGGAAATCCTTGTCTGCAATTCTGCTGTAAGCCAGACTTTTACAAAGGTGCAGACACAGCATGTCAAGTAGCACGATGCGATTCCTTCTTGTTGCAAGCTCAACAATTTCAAAAGGTTGCCTTGGTTCCCAATTTATATGAAGAGTTCTTGCCTGAAATTTGGAAAGTATGTCTGTCATTTTCTCTGAAAAGATATGATCCACACCGCAAATGGAACACTGCAATTGGTTTTCTTGCAACCTGAACTCTTTTCAAGGAAGGGTCCGTTGAAATTTCAACAAATGAGTCTTGTCAGAAGAGGGAATAACCCCACCTCTTTCACCAAAGGTCAGAACATACAGGGAAGACCTGTAAGTTATTGCCAAAACCTATCTCCTGAGTTCGGTCTCCTTACATATTTGTCACTTTACCTGTACACTAACCTTTTAAGATTTAGCAAAACAAATTGCCTCCAAAGCTTCTGATCCTGATGAAGTGAACTAGAAGAGAAGATGAGCTAACCCATATGACTGTAGGTGTGCCAAAGGGGATGGAATTTGTCAGTTTGTAAAACGTGTGTTAGAAAGCTTGTAGAAAAAAGTCGGCCTTGTTCCTTTTCTGCGAGATTTTCCAAAAGTCCATGTGAGGTTGCTGTTGAGAAGGCCCTTTGAAGAGCCTAGTAAATGAAAAGACCCAAGAGCTTGTTTTGGCAGGCCTGACCAATGTGCCATGATGGACAAAGTGAAAAAGCTCTGTCAGAAGTGGGATTTGAACCCACGCCTCCAATCGGAGACCAGAAGGCCCATGAGAAGGGAAGAGAAGCCTCTTGAGTCTGGCGCCTTAGACCACTCGGCCATCCTGACAAGCGGTGTACTACGTACCCATGCAGCTGGCACAATGACTATACTTAACAGAGAAGAGACAACCACAAACTTAGCCTAGAAGACTTCATGAACACTGCAAGGCATGTTTTTTTCTCTGAAAACACTCATCAAACTGCCATTTTGGATCACTGCAATACCTTAGACTGCAATGTCATGTGCCTGCTCTAACAAATGAAATCCTTTGTGCTCCTTGAGCGTCTTTTCCTATGCGGTGGCTGTTTCCAGTGGAAAATGGTTTCTTCATAAAGAGGCATGAGACCGCGTGGCCTAATGGATAAGGCGTCTGACTTCGGATCAGAAGATTGAGGGTTCGAGTCCCTTCGTGGTCGTTGAGCTCTGTTCTTGTCACTTCTGTAGAGTATTTGCTCCTCTTGTTGTAAATGTCCTCGGAGACTTTGCAAAAGCCTGTGCTTCCTCACTCATGCTTATCATTCAATCCCTGCCCTTGACTGTTTACAGCTACAAAGGTGGCTGCTTTTGCTGAGCTTTCACCACAATGTCAATGACGCTAACTCTTTTCTTACAACTTGTGCAAGTCCCAGCAAAGTTTTTACATCAACCTCAAATAAACACTGCTAGTCCACACTGGGATTCTAACCTTTGCCTTACTTTGAACCCAATACCCTGATGGACCTTGGAAGAGACTCTAAGTAAACTATATGACCCAGGGTTCAAACATTCATGGTGGCATCTCCCTTTCTGCTAAGCATTTTGTTTACTAACATGAGAAAATTAATTTCCTATATGATTTAGGAAATCCTTGTCTGCAATTCTGCTGTAAGCCAGACTTTTACAAAGGTGCAGACACAGCATGTCAAGTGGCACGATGCGATTCCTTCTTGTTGCAAGCTCAACAATTTCAAAAGGTTGCCTCGGTTCCCAATTTATATGAAGAGTTCTTGCCTGAAATTTGGAAAGTATGTCTGTCATTTCCTCTGAAAAGATATGATCCACACCGCAAATGGAACACTGCAATTGGTTTTCTTGCAACCTGAACTCTTTTCAAGGAAGGGTCCGTTGAAATTACAACAAATGAGTCTTGTCAGAAGAGGGAATAACCCCACCTCTTTCACCAAAGGTCAGAACATACAGGGAAGACCTGTAAGTTATTGCCAAAACCTATCTCCTGAGTTCGGTCTCCTTACATATTTGTCACTTTACCTGTACACTAACCTTTTAAGATTTAGCAAAACAAATTGCCTCCAAAGCTTCTGATCCTGATGAAGTGAACTAGAAGAGAAGATGAGCTAACCCATATGACTGTAGGTGTGCCAAAGGGGATGGAATTTGTCAGTTTGTAAAACGTGTGTTAGAAAGCTTGTAGAAAAAAGTCGGCCTTGTTCCTTTTCTGCGAGATTTTCCAAAAGTCCATGTGAGGTTGCTGTTGAGAAGGCCCTTTGAAGAGCCTAGTAAAAGAAAAGACCCAAGAGCTTGTTTTGGCAGGCCTGACCAATGTGCCATGATGGACAAAGTGAAAAAGCTCTGTCAGAAGTGGGATTTGAACCCACGCCTCCAATCGGAGACCAGAAGGCCCATGAGAAGGGAAGAGAAGCCTCTTGAGTCTGGCGCCTTAGACCACTCGGCCATCCTGACAAGCGGTGTACTATGTACCCATGCAGCTGGCACAATGACTATACTTAACAGAGAAGAGACAACCACAAACTTAGCCTAGAAGACTTCATGAACACTGCAAGGCATGTTTTTTTCTCTGAAAACACTCATCAAACTGCCATTTTGGATCACTGCAATACCTTAGACTGCAATGTCATGTGCCTGCTCTAACAAATGAAATCCTTTGTGCTCCTTGAGCGTCTTTTCCTATGCGGTGGCTGTTTCCAGTGGAAAATGGATTCTTCATAAAGAGGCATGAGACCGCGTGGCCTAATGGATAAGGCGTCTGACTTCGGATCAGAAGATTGAGGGTTCGAGTCCCTTCGTGGTCGTTGAGTTCTGTTCTTGTCACTTCTGTAGAGTATTTGCTCCTCTTGTTGTAAATGTCCTCGGAGACTTTGCAAAAGTTTGTGCTTCCTCACTCATGCTTATCATTCAATCCTTGCCCTTGACTGTTTACAGCTACAAAGGTGGCTGCTTTTGCTGAGCTTTCACCACAATGTCAATGACGCTAACTCTTTTCTTACAACTTGTGCAAGTCCCAGCAAAGTTTTTACATCAACCTCAAATAAACACTGCTAGTCCACACTGGGATTCTAACCTTTGCCTTACTTTGAACCCAATACCCTGATGGACCTTGGAAGAAACTCTAAGTAAACTATATGACCCAGGGTTCAAACATTCATGGTAGCATCTCCCTTTCTGCTAAGCATTTTGTTTACTAACATGAGAAAATTAATTTCCTATATGATTTAGGAAATCCTTGTCTGCAATTCTGCTGTAAGCCAGACTTTTACAAAGGTGCAGACACAGCATGTCAAGTAGCACGATGCGATTCCTTCTTGTTGCAAGCTCAACAATTTCAAAAGGTTGCCTCGGTTCCCAATTTATATGAAGAGTTCTTGCCTGAAATTTGGAAAGTATGTCTGTCATTTTCTCTGAAAAGATATGATCCACACCGCAAATGGAGCACTGCAATTGGTTTTCTTGCAACCTGAACTCTTTTCAAGGAAGGGTCCGTTGAAATTTCAACAAATGAGTCTTGTCAGAAGAGGGAATAACCCTACCTCTTTCACCAAAGGTCAGAACATACAGGGAAGACCTGTAAGTTATTGCCAAAACCTATCTCCTGAGTTCGGTTTCCTTACATATTTGTCACTTTACCTGTACACTAACCTTTTAAGATTTAGCAAAACAAATTGCCTCCAAAGCTTCTGATCCTGATGAAGTGAACTAGAAGAGAAGATGAGCTAACCCATATGACTGTAGGTGTGCCAAAGGGGATGGAATTTGTCAGTTTGTAAAACGTGTGTTAGAAAGCTTGTAGAAAAAAGTCGGCCTTGTTCCTTTTCTGCGAGATTTTCCAAAAGTCCATGTGAGGTTGCTGTTGAGAAGGCCCTTTGAAGAGCCTAGTAAATGAAAAGACCCAAGAGCTTGTTTTGGCAGGCCTGACCAATGTGCCATGATGGACAAAGTGAAAAAGCTCTGTCAGAAGTGGGATTTGAACCCACGCCTCCATTCGGAGACCAGAAGGCCCATGAGAAGGGAAGAGAAGCCTCTTGAGTCTGGCGCCTTAGACCACTCGGCCATCCTGACAAGCGGTGTACTATGTACCCATGCAGCTGGCACAATGACTATACTTAACAGAGAAGAGACAACCACAAACTTAGCCTAGAAGACTTCATGAACACTGCAAGGCATGTTTTTTTCTCTGAAAACACTCATCAAACTGCCATTTTGGATCACTGCAATACCTTAGACTGCAATGTCATGTGCCTGCTCTAACAAATGAAATCCTTTGTGCTCCTTGAGCGTCTTTTCCTATGCGGTGGCTGTTTCCAGTGGAAAATGGATTCTTCATAAAGAGGCATGAGACCGCGTGGCCTAATGGATAAGGCGTCTGACTTCGGATCAGAAGATTGAGGGTTCGAGTCCCTTTGTGGTCGTTGAGTTCTGTTCTTGTCACTTCTGTAGAGTATTTGCTCCTCTTGTTGTAAATGTCCTCGGAGACTTTGCAAAAGCCTGTGCTTCCTCACTCATGCTTATCATTCAATCCCTGCCCTTGACTGTTTACAGCTACAAAGGTGGCTGCTTTTGCTGAGCTTTCACCACAATGTCAATGACGCTAACTCTTTTCTTACAACTTGTGCAAGTCCCAGCAAAGTTTTTACATCAACCTCAAATAAACACTGCTAGTCCACACTGGGATTCTAACCTTTGCCTTACTTTGAACCCAATACCCTGATGGACCTTGGAAGAAACTCTAAGTAAACTATATGACCCAGGGTTCAAACATTCATGGTGGCATCTCCCTTTCTGCTAAGCATTTTGTTTACTAACATGAGAAAATTAATTTCCTATATGATTTAGGAAATCCTTGTCTGCAATTCTGCTGTAAGCCAGACTTTTACAAAGGTGCAGACACAGCATGTCAAGTAGCACGATGCGATTCCTTCTTGTTGCAAGCTCAACAATTTCAAAAGGTTGCCTCGGTTCCCAATTTATATGAAGAGTTCTTGCCTGAAATTTGGAAAGTATGTCTGTCATTTCCTCTGAAAAGATATGATCCACACCGCAAATGGAACACTGCAATTGGTTTTCTTGCAACCTGAACTCTTTTCAAGGAAGGGTCCGTTGAAATTTCAACAAATGAGTCTTGTCAGAAGAGGGAATAACCCCACCTCTTTCACCAAAGGTCAGAACATACAGGGAAGACCTGTAAGTTATTGCCAAAACCTATCTCCTGAGTTCGGTCTCCTTACATATTTGTCACTTTACCTGTACACTAACCTTTTAAGATTTAGCAAAACAAATTGCCTCCAAAGCTTCTGATCCTGATGAAGTGAACTAGAAGAGAAGATGAGCTAACCCATATGACTGTAGGTGTGCCAAAGGGGATGGAATTTGTCAGTTTGTAAAACGTGTGTTAGAAAGCTTGTAGAAAAAAGTCGGCCTTGTTCCTTTTCTGCGAGATTTTCCAAAAGTCCATGTGAGGTTGCTGTTGAGAAGGCCCTTTGAAGAGCCTAGTAAATGAAAAGACCCAAGAGCTTGTTTTGGCAGGCCTGACCAATGTGCCATGATGGACAAAGTGAAAAAGCTCTGTCAGAAGTGGGATTTGAACCCACACCTCCATTCGGAGACCAGAAGGCCCATGAGAAGGGAAGAGAAGCCTCTTGAGTCTGGCGCCTTAGACCACTCGGCCATCCTGACAAGCGGTGTACTATGTACCCATGCAGCTGGCACAATGACTATACTTAACAGAGAAGAGACAACCACAAACTTAGCCTAGAAGACTTCATGAACACTGCAAGGCATGTTTTTTTTTTCTGAAAACACTCATCAAACTGCCATTTTGGATCACTGCAATACCTTAGACAGCAATGTCATGTGCCTGCTCTAACAAATGAAATCCTTTGTGCTCCTTGAGCGTCTTTTCCTATGCGGTGGCTGTTTCCAGTGGAAAATGGTTTCTTCATAAAGAGGCATGAGACCGCGTGGCCTAATGGATAAGGCGTCTGACTTCGGATCAGAAGATTGAGGGTTCGAGTCCCTTCGTGGTTGTTGAGCTCTGTTCTTGTCACTTCTGTAGAGTATTTGCTCCTCTTGTTGTAAATGTCCTCGGAGACTTTGCAAAAGCCTGTGCTTCCTCACTCATGCTTATCATTCAATCCCTGCCCTTGACTGTTTACAGCTACAAAGGTGGCTGCTTTTGCTGAGCTTTCACCACAATGTCAATGACGCTAACTCTTTTCTTACAACTTGTGCAAGTCCCAGCAAAGTTTTTACATCAACCTCAAATAAACACTGCTAGTCCACACTGGGATTCTAACCTTTGCCTTACTTTGAACCCAATACCCTGATGGACCTTGGAAGAGACTCTAAGTAAACTATATGACCCAGGGTTCAAACATTCATGGTGGCATCTCCCTTTCTGCTAAGCATTTTGTTTACTAACATGAGAAAATTAATTTCCTATATGATTTAGGAAATCCTTGTCTGCAATTCTGCTGTAAGCCAGACTTTTACAAAGGTGCAGACACAGCATGTCAAGTGGCACGATGCGATTCCTTCTTGTTGCAAGCTCAACAATTTCAAAAGGTTGCCTCGGTTCCCAATTTATATGAAGAGTTCTTGCCTGAAATTTGGAAAGTATGTCTGTCATTTCCTCTGAAAAGATATGATCCACACCGCAAATGGAACACTGCAATTGGTTTTCTTGCAACCTGAACTCTTTTCAAGGAAGGGTCCGTTGAAATTACAACAAATGAGTCTTGTCAGAAGAGGGAATAACCCCACCTCTTTCACCAAAGGTCAGAACATACAGGGAAGACCTGTAAGTTATTGCCAAAACCTATCTCCTGAGTTCGGTCTCCTTACATATTTGTCACTTTACCTGTACACTAACCTTTTAAGATTTAGCAAAACAAATTGCCTCCAAAGCTTCTGATCCTGATGAAGTGAACTAGAAGAGAAGATGAGCTAACCCATATGACTGTAGGTGTGCCAAAGGGGATGGAATTTGTCAGTTTGTAAAACGTGTGTTAGAAAGCTTGTAGAAAAAAGTCGGCCTTGTTCCTTTTCTGCGAGATTTTCCAAAAGTCCATGTGAGGTTGCTGTTGAGAAGGCCCTTTGAAGAGCCTAGTAAATGAAAAGACCCAAGAGCTTGTTTTGGCAGGCCTGACCAATGTGCCATGATGGACAAAGTGAAAAAGCTCTGTCAGAAGTGGGATTTGAACCCACACCTCCATTCGGAGACCAGAAGGCCCATGAGAAGGGAAGAGAAGCCTTTTGAGTCTGGCGCCTTAGACCACTCGGCCATCCTGACAAGCGGTGTACTATGTACCCATGCAGCTGGCACAATGACTATACTTAACAGAGAAGAGACAACCACAAACTTAGCCTAGAAGACTTCATGAACACTGCAAGGCATGTTTTTTTTTTCTGAAAACACTCATCAAACTGCCATTTTGGATCACTGCAATACCTTAGACAGCAATGTCATGTGCCTGCTCTAACAAATGAAATCCTTTGTGCTCCTTGAGCGTCTTTTCCTATGCGGTGGCTGTTTCCAGTGGAAAATGGTTTCTTCATAAAGAGGCATGAGACCGCGTGGCCTAATGGATAAGGCGTCTGACTTCGGATCAGAAGATTGAGGGTTCGAGTCCCTTCGTGGTCGTTGAGCTCTGTTCTTGTCACTTCTGTAGAGTATTTGCTCCTCTTGTTGTAAATGTCCTCGGAGACTTTGCAAAAGCCTGTGCTTCCTCACTCATGCTTATCATTCAATCCCTGCCCTTGACTGTTTACAGCTACAAAGGTGGCTGCTTTTGCTGAGCTTTCACCACAATGTCAATGACGCTAACTCTTTTCTTACAACTTGTGCAAGTCCCAGCAAAGTTTTTACATCAACCTCAAATAAACACTGCTAGTCCACACTGGGATTCTAACCTTTGCCTTACTTTGAACCCAATACCCTGATGGACCTTGGAAGAGACTCTAAGTAAACTATATGACCCAGGGTTCAAACATTCATGGTGGCATCTCCCTTTCTGCTAAGCATTTTGTTTACTAACATGAGAAAATTAATTTCCTATATGATTTAGGAAATCCTTGTCTGCAATTCTGCTGTAAGCCAGACTTTTACAAAGGTGCAGACACAGCATGTCAAGTGGCACGATGCGATTCCTTCTTGTTGCAAGCTCAACAATTTCAAAAGGTTGCCTCGGTTCCCAATTTATATGAAGAGTTCTTGCCTGAAATTTGGAAAGTATGTCTGTCATTTCCTCTGAAAAGATATGATCCACACCGCAAATGGAACACTGCAATTGGTTTTCTTGCAACCTGAACTCTTTTCAAGGAAGGGTCCGTTGAAATTACAACAAATGAGTCTTGTCAGAAGAGGGAATAACCCCACCTCTTTCACCAAAGGTCAGAACATACAGGGAAGACCTGTAAGTTATTGCCAAAACCTATCTCCTGAGTTCGGTCTCCTTACATATTTGTCACTTTACCTGTACACTAACCTTTTAAGATTTAGCAAAACAAATTGCCTCCAAAGCTTCTGATCCTGATGAAGTGAACTAGAAGAGAAGATGAGCTAACCCATATGACTGTAGGTGTGCCAAAGGGGATGGAATTTGTCAGTTTGTAAAACGTGTGTTAGAAAGCTTGTAGAAAAAAGTCGGCCTTGTTCCTTTTCTGCGAGATTTTCCAAAAGTCCATGTGAGGTTGCTGTTGAGAAGGCCCTTTGAAGAGCCTAGTAAATGAAAAGACCCAAGAGCTTGTTTTGGCAGGCCTGACCAATGTGCCATGATGGACAAAGTGAAAAAGCTCTGTCAGAAGTGGGATTTGAACCCACGCCTCCATTCAGAGACCAGAAGGCCCATGAGAAGGGAAGAGAAGCCTCTTGAGTCTGGCGCCTTAGACCACTCGGCCATCCTGACAAGCGGTGTACTTTGTACCCATGCAGCTGGCACAATGACTATACTTAACAGAGAAGAGACAACCACAAACTTAGCCTAGAAGACTTCATGAACACTGCAAGGCATGTTTTTTTTTCTGAAAACACTCATCAAACTGCCATTTTGGATCACTGCAATACCTTAGACAGCAATGTCATGTGCCTGCTCTAACAAATGAAATCCTTTGTGCTCCTTGAGCGTCTTTTCCTATGCGGTGGCTGTTTCCAGTGGAAAATGGTTTCTTCATAAAGAGGCATGAGACCGCGTGGCCTAATGGATAAGGCGTCTGACTTCGGATCAGAAGATTGAGGGTTCGAGTCCCTTCGTGGTCGTTGAGCTCTGTTCTTGTCACTTCTGTAGAGTATTTGCTCCTCTTGTTGTAAATGTCCTCGGAGACTTTGCAAAAGCCTGTGCTTCCTCACTCATGCTTATCATTCAATCCCTGCCCTTGACTGTTTACAGCTACAAAGGTGGCTGCTTTTGCTGAGCTTTCACCACAATGTCAATGACGCTAACTCTTTTCTTACAACTTGTGCAAGTCCCAGCAAAGTTTTTACATCAACCTCAAATAAACACTGCTAGTCCACACTGGGATTCTAACCTTTGCCTTACTTTGAACCCAATACCCTCATGGACCTTGGAAGAGACTCTAAGTAAACTATATGACCCAGGGTTCAAACATTCATGGTGGCAACTCCCTTTCTGCTAAGCATTTTGTTTACTAAGATGAGAAAATTAATTTCCTATATGATTTAGGAAATCCTTGTCTGCAATTCTGCTGTAAGCCAGACTTTTACAAAGGTGCAGACACAGCATGTCAAGTGGCACGATGCGATTCCTTCTTGTTGCAAGCTCAACAATTTCAAAAGGTTGCCTCGGTTCCCAATTTATATGAAGAGTTCTTGCCTGAAATTTGGAAAGTATGTCTGTCATTTCCTCTGAAAAGATATGATCCACACCGCAAATGGAACACTGCAATTGGTTTTCTTGCAACCTGAACTCTTTTCAAGGAAGGGTCCGTTGAAATTTCAACAAATGAGTCTTGTCAGAAGAGGGAATAACCCCACCTCTTTCACCAAAGGTCAGAACATACAGGGAAGACCTGTAAGTTATTGCCAAAACCTATCTCCTGAGTTCGGTCTCCTTACATATTTGTCACTTTACCAGTACACTAACCTTTTAAGATTTAGCAAAACAAATTGCCTCCAAAGCTTCTGATCCTGATGAAGTGAACTAGAAGAGAAGATGAGCTAACCCATATGACTGTAGGTGTGCCAAAGGGGATGGAATTTGTCAGTTTGTAAAACGTGTGTTAGAAAGCTTGTAGAAAAAAGTCGGCCTTGTTCCTTTTCTGCGAGATTTTAACAAAAGTCCATGTGAGGTTGCTGTTGAGAAGGCCCTTTGAAGAGCCTAGTAAATGAAAAGACCCAAGAGCTTGTTTTGGCAGGCCTGACCAATGTGCCATGATGGACAAAGTGAAAAAGCTCTGTCAGAAGTGGGATTTGAACCCACGCCTCCAATCGGAGACCAGAAGACCCATGAGAAGGGAAGAGAAGCCTCTTGAGTCTGGCGCCTTAGACCACTCGGCCATCCTGAAAAGCGGTGTACTATGTACCCATGCAGCTGGCACAATGACTATACTTAACAGAGAAGAGACAACCACAAACTTAACCTAGAAGACTTCATGAACACTGCAAGGCATGTTTTTTTCTCTGAAAACACTCATCAAACTGCCATTTTGGATCACTGCAATACCTTAGACAGCAATGTCATGTGCCTGCTCTAACAAATGAAATCCTTTGTGCTCCTTGAGCGTCCTTTCCTATGCGGTGGCTGTTTCCAGTGGAAAATGGTTTCTTCATAAAGAGGCATGAGACCGCGTGGCCTAATGGATAAGGCGTCTGACTTCGGATCAGAAGATAGAGGGTTTGAGTCCCTTCGTGGTCGTTGAGTTCTGTTCTTGTCACTTCTGTAGAGTATTTGCTCCTCTTGTTGTAAATGTCCTCGGAGACTTTGCAAAAGCCTGTGCTTCCTCACTCATGCTTATCATTCAATCCCTGCCCTTGACTGTTTACAGCTACAAAGGTGGCTGCTTTTGCTGAGCTTTCACCACAATGTCAATGACGCTAACTCTTTTCTTACAACTTGTGCAAGTCCCAGCAAAGTTTTTACATCAACCTCAAATAAACACTGCTAGTCCACACTGGGATTCTAACCTTTGCCTTACTTTGAACCCAATACCCTGATGGACCTGGGAAGAGACTCTAAGTAAACTATATGACCCAGGGTTCAAACATTCATGGTAGCATCTCCCTTTCTGCTAAGCATTTTGTTTACTAACAGGAGAAAATTAATTTCCTATATGATTTAGGAAATCCTTGTCTGCAATTCTGCTGTAAGCCAGACTTTTACAAAGGTGCAGACACAGCATGTCAAGTGGCACGATGCGATTCCTTCTTGTTGCAAGCTCAACAATTTCAAAAGGTTGCCTCGGTTCCCAATCTATATGAAGAGTTCTTGCCTGATATTTGGAAAGTATGTCTGTCATTTCCTCTGAAAAGATATGATCCACACCGCAAATGGAACACTGCAATTGGTTTTCTTGCAACCTGAACTCTTTTCAAGGAAGGGTCCGTTGAAATTTCAACAAATGAGTCTTGTCAGAAGAGGGAATAACCCCACCTCTTTCACCAAAGGTCAGAACATACAGGGAAGACCTGTAAGTTATTGCCAAAAACTATCTCCTGAGTTCGGTCTCCTTACATATTTGTCACTTTACCTGTACACTAACCTTTTAAGATTTAGCAAAACAAATTGCCTCCAAAGCTTCTGATCCTGATGAAGTGAACTAGAAGAGAAGATGAGCTAACCCATATGACTGTAGGTGTGCCAAAGGGGATGGAATTTGTCAGTTTGTAAAACGTGTGTTAGAAAGCTTGTAGAAAAAAGTCGGCCTTGTTCCTTTTCTGCGAGATTTTCCAAAAGTCCATGTGAGGTTGCTGTTGAGAAGGCCCTTTGAAGAGCCTAGTAAATGAAAAGACCCAAGAGCTTGTTTTGGCAGGCCTGACCAATGTGCCATGATGGACAAAGTGAAAAAGCTCTGTCAGAAGTGGGATTTGAACCCACGCCTCCATTCGGAAACCAGAAGGCCCATGAGAAGGGAAGAGAAGCCTCTTGAGTCTGGCGCCTTAGACCACTCGGCCATCCTGACAAGCGGTGTACTATGTACCCATGCAGCTGGCACAATGACTATACTTAACAGAGAAGAGACAACCACAAACTTAGCCTAGAAGACTTCATGAACACTGCAAGGCATGTTTTTTTTTTCTGAAAACACTCATCAAACTGCCATTTTGGATCACTGCAATACCTTAGACAGCAATGTCATGTGCCTGCTCTAACAAATGAAATCCTTTGTGCTCCTTGAGCGTCTTTTCCTTTGCGGTGGCTGTTTCCAGTGGAAAATGGTTTCTTCATAAAGAGGCATGAGACCGCGTGGCCTAATGGATAAGGCGTCTGACTTCGGATCAGAAGATTGAGGGTTCGAGTCCCTTCGTGGTCGTTGAGCTCTGTTCTTGTCACTTCTGTAGAGTATTTGCTCCTCTTGTTGTAAATGTCCTCGGAGACTTTGCAAAAGCCTGTGCTTCCTCACTCATGCTTATCATTCAATCCCTGCCCTTGACTGTTTACAGCTACAAAGGTGGCTGCTTTTGCTGAGCTTTCACCACAATGTCAATGACGCTAACTCTTTTCTTACAACTTGTGCAAGTCCCAGCAAAGTTTTTACATCAACCTCAAATAAACACTGCTAGTCCACACTGGGATTCTAACCTTTGCCTTACTTTGAACCCAATACCCTGATGGACCTTGGAAGAGACTCTAAGTAAACTATATGACCCAGGGTTCAAACATTCATGGTGGCATCTCCCTTTCTGCTAAGCATTTTGTTTACTAACATGAGAAAATTAATTTCCTATATGATTTAGGAAATCCTTGTCTGCAATTCTGCTGTAAGCCAGACTTTTACAAAGGTGCAGACACAGCATGTCAAGTAGCACGATGCGATTCCTTCTTGTTGCAAGCTCAACAATTTCAAAAGGTTGCCTCGGTTCCCAATTTATATGAAGAGTTCTTGCCTGAAATTTGGAAAGTATGTCTGTCATTTTCTCTGAAAAGATATGATCCACACCGCAAATGGAACACTGCAATTGGTTTTCTTGCAACCTGAACTCTTTTCAAGGAAGGGTCCGTTGAAATTTCAACAAATGAGTCTTGTCAGAAGAGGGAATAACCCCACCTCTTTCACCAAAGGTCAGAACATACAGGGAAGACCTGTAAGTTATTGCCAAAACCTATCTCCTGAGTTCGGTCTCCTTACATATTTGTCACTTTACCTGTACACTAACCTTTTAAGATTTAGCAAAACAAATTGCCTCCAAAGCTTCTGATCCTGATGAAGTGAACTAGAAGAGAAGATGAGCTAACCCATATGACTGTAGGTGTGCCAAAGGGGATGGAATTTGTCAGTTTGTAAAACGTGTGTTAGAAAGCTTGTAGAAAAAAGTCGGCCTTGTTCCTTTTCTGCGAGATTTTAACAAAAGTCCATGTGAGGTTGCTGTTGAGAAGGCCCTTTGAAGAGCCTAGTAAATGAAAAGACCCAAGAGCTTGTTTTGGCAGGCCTGACCAATGTGCCATGATGGACAAAGTGAAAAAGCTCTGTCAGAAGTGGGATTTGAACCAACGCCTCCAATCGGAGACCAGAAGACCCATGAGAAGGGAAGAGAAGCCTCTTGAGTCTGGCGCCTTAGACCACTCGGCCATCCTGAAAAGCGGTGTACTATGTACCCATGCAGCTGGCACAATGACTATACTTAACAGAGAAGAGACAACCACAAACTTAACCTAGAAGACTTCATGAACACTGCAAGGCATGTTTTTTTCTCTGAAAACACTCATCAAACTGCCATTTTGGATCACTGCAATACCTTAGACAGCAATGTCATGTGCCTGCTCTAACAAATGAAATCCTTTGTGCTCCTTGAGCGTCTTTTCCTATGCGGTGGCTGTTTCCAGTGGAAAATGGTTTCTTCATAAAGAGGCATGAGACCGCGTGGCCTAATGGATAAGGCGTCTGACTTCGGATCAGAAGATAGAGGGTTTGAGTCCCTTCGTGGTCGTTGAGTTCTGTTCTTGTCACTTCTGTAGAGTATTTGCTCCTCTTGTTGTAAATGTCCTCGGAGACTTTGCAAAAGCCTGTGCTTCCTCACTCATGCTTATCATTCAATCCCTGCCCTTGACTGTTTACAGCTACAAAGGTGGCTGCTTTTGCTGAGCTTTCACCACAATGTCAATGACGCTAACTCTTTTCTTACAACTTGTGCAAGTCCCAGCAAAGTTTTTACATCAACCTCAAATAAACACTGCTAGTCCACACTGGGATTCTAACCTTTGCCTTACTTTGAACCCAATACCCTGATGGACCTGGGAAGAGACTCTAAGTAAACTATATGACCCAGGGTTCAAACATTCATGGTAGCATCTCCCTTTCTGCTAAGCATTTTGTTTACTAACAGGAGAAAATTAATTTCCTATATGATTTAGGAAATCCTTGTCTGCAATTCTGCTGTAAGCCAGACTTTTACAAAGGTGCAGACACAGCATGTCAAGTGGCACGATGCGATTCCTTCTTGTTGCAAGCTCAACAATTTCAAAAGGTTGCCTCGGTTCCCAATTTATATGAAGAGTTCTTGCCTGATATTTGGAAAGTATGTCTGTCATTTCCTCTGAAAAGATATGATCCACACCGCAAATGGAACACTGCAATTGGTTTTCTTGCAACCTGAACTCTTTTCAAGGAAGGGTCCGTTGAAATTTCAACAAATGAGTCTTGTCAGAAGAGGGAATAACCCCACCTCTTTCACCAAAGGTCAGAACATACAGGGAAGACCTGTAAGTTATTGCCAAAAACTATCTCCTGAGTTCGGTCTCCTTACATATTTGTCACTTTACCTGTACACTAACCTTTTAAGATTTAGCAAAACAAATTGCCTCCAAAGCTTCTGATCCTGATGAAGTGAACTAGAAGAGAAGATGAGCTAACCCATATGACTGTAGGTGTGCCAAAGGGGATGGAATTTGTCAGTTTGTAAAACGTGTGTTAGAAAGCTTGTAGAAAAAAGTCGGCCTTGTTCCTTTTCTGCGAGATTTTCCAAAAGTCCATGTGAGGTTGCTGTTGAGAAGGCCCTTTGAAGAGCCTAGTAAATGAAAAGACCCAAGAGCTTGTTTTGGCAGGCCTGACCAATGTGCCATGATGGACAAAGTGAAAAAGCTCTGTCAGAAGTGGGATTTGAACCCACGCCTCCATTCGGAGACCAGAAGGCCCATGAGAAGGGAAGAGAAGCCTCTTGAGTCTGGCGCCTTAGACCACTCGGCCATCCTGACAAGCGGTGTACTATGTACCCATGCAGCTGGCACAATGACTATACTTAACAGAGAAGAGACAACCACAAACTTAGCCTAGAAGACTTCATGAACACTGCAAGGCATGTTTTTTTTTTCTGAAAACACTCATCAAACTGCCATTTTGGATCACTGCAATACCTTAGACAGCAATGTCATGTGCCTGCTCTAACAAATGAAATCCTTTGTGCTCCTTGAGCGTCTTTTCCTATGCGGTGGCTGTTTCCAGTGGAAAATGGTTTCTTCATAAAGAGGCATGAGACCGCGTGGCCTAATGGATAAGGCGTCTGACTTCGGATCAGAAGATTGAGGGTTCGAGTCCCTTCGTGGTCGTTGAGCTCTGTTCTTGTCACTTCTGTAGAGTATTTGCTCCTCTTGTTGTAAATGTCCTCGGAGACTTTGCAAAAGCCTGTGCTTCCTCACTCATGCTTATCATTCAATCCCTGCCCTTGACTGTTTACAGCTACAAAGGTGGCTGCTTTTGCTGAGCTTTCACCACAATGTCAATGACGCTAACTCTTTTCTTACAACTTGTGCAAGTCCCAGCAAAGTTTTTACATCAACCTCAAATAAACACTGCTAGTCCACACTGGGATTCTAACCTTTGCCTTACTTTGAACCCAATACCCTGATGGACCTTGGAAGAGACTCTAAGTAAACTATATGACCCAGGGTTCAAACATTCATGGTGGCATCTCCCTTTCTGCTAAGCATTTTGTTTACTAACATGAGAAAATTAATTTCCTATATGATTTAGGAAATCCTTGTCTGCAATTCTGCTGTAAGCCAGACTTTTACAAAGGTGCAGACACAGCATGTCAAGTAGCACGATGCGATTCCTTCTTGTTGCAAGCTCAACAATTTCAAAAGGTTGCCTTGGTTCCCAATTTATATGAAGAGTTCTTGCCTGAAATTTGGAAAGTATGTCTGTCATTTTCTCTGAAAAGATATGATCCACACCGCAAATGGAACACTGCAATTGGTTTTCTTGCAACCTGAACTCTTTTCAAGGAAGGGTCCGTTGAAATTTCAACAAATGAGTCTTGTCAGAAGAGGGAATAACCCCACCTCTTTCACCAAAGGTCAGAACATACAGGGAAGACCTGTAAGTTATTGCCAAAACCTATCTCCTGAGTTCGGTCTCCTTACATATTTGTCACTTTACCTGTACACTAACCTTTTAAGATTTAGCAAAACAAATTGCCTCCAAAGCTTCTGATCCTGATGAAGTGAACTAGAAGAGAAGATGAGCTAACCCATATGACTGTAGGTGTGCCAAAGGGGATGGAATTTGTCAGTTTGTAAAACGTGTGTTAGAAAGCTTGTAGAAAAAAGTCGGCCTTGTTCCTTTTCTGCGAGATTTTCCAAAAGTCCATGTGAGGTTGCTGTTGAGAAGGCCCTTTGAAGAGCCTAGTAAATGAAAAGACCCAAGAGCTTGTTTTGGCAGGCCTGACCAATGTGCCATGATGGACAAAGTGAAAAAGCTCTGTCAGAAGTGGGATTTGAACCCACGCCTCCAATCGGAGACCAGAAGGCCCATGAGAAGGGAAGAGAAGCCTCTTGAGTCTGGCGCCTTAGACCACTCGGCCATCCTGACAAGCGGTGTACTACGTACCCATGCAGCTGGCACAATGACTATACTTAACAGAGAAGAGACAACCACAAACTTAGCCTAGAAGACTTCATGAACACTGCAAGGCATGTTTTTTTCTCTGAAAACACTCATCAAACTGCCATTTTGGATCACTGCAATACCTTAGACTGCAATGTCATGTGCCTGCTCTAACAAATGAAATCCTTTGTGCTCCTTGAGCGTCTTTTCCTATGCGGTGGCTGTTTCCAGTGGAAAATGGTTTCTTCATAAAGAGGCATGAGACCGCGTGGCCTAATGGATAAGGCGTCTGACTTCGGATCAGAAGATTGAGGGTTCGAGTCCCTTCGTGGTCGTTGAGCTCTGTTCTTGTCACTTCTGTAGAGTATTTGCTCCTCTTGTTGTAAATGTCCTCGGAGACTTTGCAAAAGCCTGTGCTTCCTCACTCATGCTTATCATTCAATCCCTGCCCTTGACTGTTTACAGCTACAAAGGTGGCTGCTTTTGCTGAGCTTTCACCACAATGTCAATGACGCTAACTCTTTTCTTACAACTTGTGCAAGTCCCAGCAAAGTTTTTACATCAACCTCAAATAAACACTGCTAGTCCACACTGGGATTCTAACCTTTGCCTTACTTTGAACCCAATACCCTGATGGACCTTGGAAGAGACTCTAAGTAAACTATATGACCCAGGGTTCAAACATTCATGGTGGCATCTCCCTTTCTGCTAAGCATTTTGTTTACTAACATGAGAAAATTAATTTCCTATATGATTTAGGAAATCCTTGTCTGCAATTCTGCTGTAAGCCAGACTTTTACAAAGGTGCAGACACAGCATGTCAAGTGGCACGATGCGATTCCTTCTTGTTGCAAGCTCAACAATTTCAAAAGGTTGCCTCGGTTCCCAATTTATATGAAGAGTTCTTGCCTGAAATTTGGAAAGTATGTCTGTCATTTCCTCTGAAAAGATATGATCCACACCGCAAATGGAACACTGCAATTGGTTTTCTTGCAACCTGAACTCTTTTCAAGGAAGGGTCCGTTGAAATTACAACAAATGAGTCTTGTCAGAAGAGGGAATAACCCCACCTCTTTCACCAAAGGTCAGAACATACAGGGAAGACCTGTAAGTTATTGCCAAAACCTATCTCCTGAGTTCGGTCTCCTTACATATTTGTCACTTTACCTGTACACTAACCTTTTAAGATTTAGCAAAACAAATTGCCTCCAAAGCTTCTGATCCTGATGAAGTGAACTAGAAGAGAAGATGAGCTAACCCATATGACTGTAGGTGTGCCAAAGGGGATGGAATTTGTCAGTTTGTAAAACGTGTGTTAGAAAGCTTGTAGAAAAAAGTCGGCCTTGTTCCTTTTCTGCGAGATTTTCCAAAAGTCCATGTGAGGTTGCTGTTGAGAAGGCCCTTTGAAGAGCCTAGTAAAAGAAAAGACCCAAGAGCTTGTTTTGGCAGGCCTGACCAATGTGCCATGATGGACAAAGTGAAAAAGCTCTGTCAGAAGTGGGATTTGAACCCACGCCTCCAATCGGAGACCAGAAGGCCCATGAGAAGGGAAGAGAAGCCTCTTGAGTCTGGCGCCTTAGACCACTCGGCCATCCTGACAAGCGGTGTACTATGTACCCATGCAGCTGGCACAATGACTATACTTAACAGAGAAGAGACAACCACAAACTTAGCCTAGAAGACTTCATGAACACTGCAAGGCATGTTTTTTTCTCTGAAAACACTCATCAAACTGCCATTTTGGATCACTGCAATACCTTAGACTGCAATGTCATGTGCCT
Organism: Hyperolius riggenbachi; assembly: GCF_040937935.1. Taxonomy (NCBI): domain Eukaryota; kingdom Metazoa; phylum Chordata; class Amphibia; order Anura; family Hyperoliidae; genus Hyperolius; species Hyperolius riggenbachi. The sequence continues at coordinate 89,348,099 of NC_090653.1, read as the reverse complement.
GCTCTAACAAATGAAATCCTTTGTGCTCCTTGAGCGTCTTTTCCTATGCGGTGGCTGTTTCCAGTGGAAAATGGATTCTTCATAAAGAGGCATGAGACCGCGTGGCCTAATGGATAAGGCGTCTGACTTCGGATCAGAAGATTGAGGGTTCGAGTCCCTTCGTGGTCGTTGAGTTCTGTTCTTGTCACTTCTGTAGAGTATTTGCTCCTCTTGTTGTAAATGTCCTCGGAGACTTTGCAAAAGTTTGTGCTTCCTCACTCATGCTTATCATTCAATCCTTGCCCTTGACTGTTTACAGCTACAAAGGTGGCTGCTTTTGCTGAGCTTTCACCACAATGTCAATGACGCTAACTCTTTTCTTACAACTTGTGCAAGTCCCAGCAAAGTTTTTACATCAACCTCAAATAAACACTGCTAGTCCACACTGGGATTCTAACCTTTGCCTTACTTTGAACCCAATACCCTGATGGACCTTGGAAGAAACTCTAAGTAAACTATATGACCCAGGGTTCAAACATTCATGGTAGCATCTCCCTTTCTGCTAAGCATTTTGTTTACTAACATGAGAAAATTAATTTCCTATATGATTTAGGAAATCCTTGTCTGCAATTCTGCTGTAAGCCAGACTTTTACAAAGGTGCAGACACAGCATGTCAAGTAGCACGATGCGATTCCTTCTTGTTGCAAGCTCAACAATTTCAAAAGGTTGCCTCGGTTCCCAATTTATATGAAGAGTTCTTGCCTGAAATTTGGAAAGTATGTCTGTCATTTTCTCTGAAAAGATATGATCCACACCGCAAATGGAGCACTGCAATTGGTTTTCTTGCAACCTGAACTCTTTTCAAGGAAGGGTCCGTTGAAATTTCAACAAATGAGTCTTGTCAGAAGAGGGAATAACCCTACCTCTTTCACCAAAGGTCAGAACATACAGGGAAGACCTGTAAGTTATTGCCAAAACCTATCTCCTGAGTTCGGTTTCCTTACATATTTGTCACTTTACCTGTACACTAACCTTTTAAGATTTAGCAAAACAAATTGCCTCCAAAGCTTCTGATCCTGATGAAGTGAACTAGAAGAGAAGATGAGCTAACCCATATGACTGTAGGTGTGCCAAAGGGGATGGAATTTGTCAGTTTGTAAAACGTGTGTTAGAAAGCTTGTAGAAAAAAGTCGGCCTTGTTCCTTTTCTGCGAGATTTTCCAAAAGTCCATGTGAGGTTGCTGTTGAGAAGGCCCTTTGAAGAGCCTAGTAAATGAAAAGACCCAAGAGCTTGTTTTGGCAGGCCTGACCAATGTGCCATGATGGACAAAGTGAAAAAGCTCTGTCAGAAGTGGGATTTGAACCCACGCCTCCATTCGGAGACCAGAAGGCCCATGAGAAGGGAAGAGAAGCCTCTTGAGTCTGGCGCCTTAGACCACTCGGCCATCCTGACAAGCGGTGTACTATGTACCCATGCAGCTGGCACAATGACTATACTTAACAGAGAAGAGACAACCACAAACTTAGCCTAGAAGACTTCATGAACACTGCAAGGCATGTTTTTTTCTCTGAAAACACTCATCAAACTGCCATTTTGGATCACTGCAATACCTTAGACTGCAATGTCATGTGCCTGCTCTAACAAATGAAATCCTTTGTGCTCCTTGAGCGTCTTTTCCTATGCGGTGGCTGTTTCCAGTGGAAAATGGATTCTTCATAAAGAGGCATGAGACCGCGTGGCCTAATGGATAAGGCGTCTGACTTCGGATCAGAAGATTGAGGGTTCGAGTCCCTTTGTGGTCGTTGAGTTCTGTTCTTGTCACTTCTGTAGAGTATTTGCTCCTCTTGTTGTAAATGTCCTCGGAGACTTTGCAAAAGCCTGTGCTTCCTCACTCATGCTTATCATTCAATCCCTGCCCTTGACTGTTTACAGCTACAAAGGTGGCTGCTTTTGCTGAGCTTTCACCACAATGTCAATGACGCTAACTCTTTTCTTACAACTTGTGCAAGTCCCAGCAAAGTTTTTACATCAACCTCAAATAAACACTGCTAGTCCACACTGGGATTCTAACCTTTGCCTTACTTTGAACCCAATACCCTGATGGACCTTGGAAGAAACTCTAAGTAAACTATATGACCCAGGGTTCAAACATTCATGGTGGCATCTCCCTTTCTGCTAAGCATTTTGTTTACTAACATGAGAAAATTAATTTCCTATATGATTTAGGAAATCCTTGTCTGCAATTCTGCTGTAAGCCAGACTTTTACAAAGGTGCAGACACAGCATGTCAAGTAGCACGATGCGATTCCTTCTTGTTGCAAGCTCAACAATTTCAAAAGGTTGCCTCGGTTCCCAATTTATATGAAGAGTTCTTGCCTGAAATTTGGAAAGTATGTCTGTCATTTCCTCTGAAAAGATATGATCCACACCGCAAATGGAACACTGCAATTGGTTTTCTTGCAACCTGAACTCTTTTCAAGGAAGGGTCCGTTGAAATTTCAACAAATGAGTCTTGTCAGAAGAGGGAATAACCCCACCTCTTTCACCAAAGGTCAGAACATACAGGGAAGACCTGTAAGTTATTGCCAAAACCTATCTCCTGAGTTCGGTCTCCTTACATATTTGTCACTTTACCTGTACACTAACCTTTTAAGATTTAGCAAAACAAATTGCCTCCAAAGCTTCTGATCCTGATGAAGTGAACTAGAAGAGAAGATGAGCTAACCCATATGACTGTAGGTGTGCCAAAGGGGATGGAATTTGTCAGTTTGTAAAACGTGTGTTAGAAAGCTTGTAGAAAAAAGTCGGCCTTGTTCCTTTTCTGCGAGATTTTCCAAAAGTCCATGTGAGGTTGCTGTTGAGAAGGCCCTTTGAAGAGCCTAGTAAATGAAAAGACCCAAGAGCTTGTTTTGGCAGGCCTGACCAATGTGCCATGATGGACAAAGTGAAAAAGCTCTGTCAGAAGTGGGATTTGAACCCACACCTCCATTCGGAGACCAGAAGGCCCATGAGAAGGGAAGAGAAGCCTCTTGAGTCTGGCGCCTTAGACCACTCGGCCATCCTGACAAGCGGTGTACTATGTACCCATGCAGCTGGCACAATGACTATACTTAACAGAGAAGAGACAACCACAAACTTAGCCTAGAAGACTTCATGAACACTGCAAGGCATGTTTTTTTTTTCTGAAAACACTCATCAAACTGCCATTTTGGATCACTGCAATACCTTAGACAGCAATGTCATGTGCCTGCTCTAACAAATGAAATCCTTTGTGCTCCTTGAGCGTCTTTTCCTATGCGGTGGCTGTTTCCAGTGGAAAATGGTTTCTTCATAAAGAGGCATGAGACCGCGTGGCCTAATGGATAAGGCGTCTGACTTCGGATCAGAAGATTGAGGGTTCGAGTCCCTTCGTGGTTGTTGAGCTCTGTTCTTGTCACTTCTGTAGAGTATTTGCTCCTCTTGTTGTAAATGTCCTCGGAGACTTTGCAAAAGCCTGTGCTTCCTCACTCATGCTTATCATTCAATCCCTGCCCTTGACTGTTTACAGCTACAAAGGTGGCTGCTTTTGCTGAGCTTTCACCACAATGTCAATGACGCTAACTCTTTTCTTACAACTTGTGCAAGTCCCAGCAAAGTTTTTACATCAACCTCAAATAAACACTGCTAGTCCACACTGGGATTCTAACCTTTGCCTTACTTTGAACCCAATACCCTGATGGACCTTGGAAGAGACTCTAAGTAAACTATATGACCCAGGGTTCAAACATTCATGGTGGCATCTCCCTTTCTGCTAAGCATTTTGTTTACTAACATGAGAAAATTAATTTCCTATATGATTTAGGAAATCCTTGTCTGCAATTCTGCTGTAAGCCAGACTTTTACAAAGGTGCAGACACAGCATGTCAAGTGGCACGATGCGATTCCTTCTTGTTGCAAGCTCAACAATTTCAAAAGGTTGCCTCGGTTCCCAATTTATATGAAGAGTTCTTGCCTGAAATTTGGAAAGTATGTCTGTCATTTCCTCTGAAAAGATATGATCCACACCGCAAATGGAACACTGCAATTGGTTTTCTTGCAACCTGAACTCTTTTCAAGGAAGGGTCCGTTGAAATTACAACAAATGAGTCTTGTCAGAAGAGGGAATAACCCCACCTCTTTCACCAAAGGTCAGAACATACAGGGAAGACCTGTAAGTTATTGCCAAAACCTATCTCCTGAGTTCGGTCTCCTTACATATTTGTCACTTTACCTGTACACTAACCTTTTAAGATTTAGCAAAACAAATTGCCTCCAAAGCTTCTGATCCTGATGAAGTGAACTAGAAGAGAAGATGAGCTAACCCATATGACTGTAGGTGTGCCAAAGGGGATGGAATTTGTCAGTTTGTAAAACGTGTGTTAGAAAGCTTGTAGAAAAAAGTCGGCCTTGTTCCTTTTCTGCGAGATTTTCCAAAAGTCCATGTGAGGTTGCTGTTGAGAAGGCCCTTTGAAGAGCCTAGTAAATGAAAAGACCCAAGAGCTTGTTTTGGCAGGCCTGACCAATGTGCCATGATGGACAAAGTGAAAAAGCTCTGTCAGAAGTGGGATTTGAACCCACGCCTCCAATCAGAGACCAGAAGGCCCATGAGAAGGGAAGAGAAGCCTCTTGAGTCTGTCGCCTTAGACCACTCGGCCATCCTGACAAGCGGTGTACTATGTACCCATGCAGCTGGCACAATGACTATACTTAACAGAGAAGAGACAACCACAAACTTAGTCTAGAAGACTTCATGAACACTGCAAGGCATGTTTTTTTCTCTGAAAACACTCATCAAACTGCCATTTTGGATCACTGCAATACCTTAGACTGCAATGTCATGTGCCTGCTCTAACAAATGAAATCCTTTGTGCTCCTTGAGCGTCTTTTCCTATGCGGTGGCTGTTTCCAGTGGAAAATGGATTCTTCATAAAGAGGCATGAGACCGCGTGGCCTAATGGATAAGGCGTCTGACTTCGGATCAGAAGATTGAGGGTTCGAGTCCCTTCGTGGTCGTTGAGTTCTGTTCTTGTCACTTCTGTAGAGTATTTGCTCCTCTTGTTGTAAATGTCCTCGGAGACTTTGCAAAAGCCTGTGCTTCCTCACTCATGCTTATCATTCAATCCCTGCCCTTGACTGTTTACAGCTACAAAGGTGGCTGCTTTTGCTGAGCTTTCACCACAATGTCAATGACGCTAACTCTTTTCTTACAACTTGTGCAAGTCCCAGCAAAGTTTTTACATCAACCTCAAATAAACACTGCTAGTCCACACTGGGATTCTAACCTTTGCCTTACTTTGAACCCAATACCCTGATGGACCTTGGAAGAAACTCTAAGTAAACTATATGACCCAGGGTTCAAACATTCATGGTGGCATCTCCCTTTCTGCTAAGCATTTTGTTTACTAACATGAGAAAATTTATTTCCTATATGATTTAGGAAATCCTTGTCTGCAATTCTGCTGTAAGCCAGACTTTTACAAAGGTGCAGACACAGCATGTCAAGTAGCACGATGCGATTCCTTCTTGTTGCAAGCTCAACAATTTCAAAAGGTTGCCTCGGTTCCCAATTTATATGAAGAGTTCTTGCCTGAAATTTGGAAAGTATGTCTGTCATTTTCTCTGAAAAGATATGATCCACACCGCAAATGGAACACTGCAATTGGTTTTCTTGCAACCTGAACTCTTTTCAAGGAAGGGTCCGTTGAAATTTCAACAAATGAGTCTTGTCAGAAGAGGGAATAACCCCACCTCTTTCACCAAAGGTCAGAACATACAGGGAAGACCTGTAAGTTATTGCCAAAACCTATCTCCTGAGTTCGGTCTCCTTACATATTTGTCACTTTACCTGTACACTAACCTTTTAAGATTTAGCAAAACAAATTGCCTCCAAATCTTCTGATCCTGATGAAGTGAACTAGAAGAGAAGATGAGCTAACCCATATGACTGTAGGTGTGCCAAAGGGGATGGAATTTGTCAGTTTGTAAAACGTGTGTTAGAAAGCTTGTAGAAAAAAGTCGGCCTTGTTCCTTTTCTGCGAGATTTTCCAAAAGTCCATGTGAGGTTGCTGTTGAGAAGGCCCTTTGAAGAGCCTAGTAAATGAAAAGACCCAAGAGCTTGTTTTGGCAGGCCTGACCAATGTGCCATGATGGACAAAGTGAAAAAGCTCTGTCAGAAGTGGGATTTGAACCCACGCCTCCAATCGGAGACCAGAAGGCCCATGAGAAGGGAAGAGAAGCCTCTTGAGTCTGTCGCCTTAGACCACTCGGCCATCCTGACAAGCGGTGTACTATGTACCCATGCAGCTGGCACAATGACTATACTTAACAGAGAAGAGACAACCACAAACTTAGCCTAGAAGACTTCATGAACACTGCAAGGCATGTTTTTTTCTCTGAAAACACTCATCAAACTGCCATTTTGGATCACTGCAATACCTTAGACTGCAATGTCATGTGCCTGCTCTAACAAATGAAATCCTTTGTGCTCCTTGAGCGTCTTTTCCTATGCGGTGGCTGTTTCCAGTGGAAAATGGATTCTTCATAAAGAGGCATGAGACCGCGTGGCCTAATGGATAAGGCGTCTGACTTCGGATCAGAAGATTGAGGGTTCAAGTCCCTTTGTGGTCGTTGAGTTCTGTTCTTGTCACTTCTGTAGAGTATTTGCTCCTCTTGTTGTAAATGTCCTCGGAGACTTTGCAAAAGCCTGTGCTTCCTCACTCATGCTTATCATTCAATCCCTGCCCTTGACTGTTTACAGCTACAAAGGTGGCTGCTTTTGCTGAGCTTTCACCACAATGTCAATGACGCTAACTCTTTTCTTACAACTTGTGCAAGTCCCAGCAAAGTTTTTACATCAACCTCAAATAAACACTGCTAGTCCACACTGGGATTCTAACCTTTGCCTTACTTTGAACCCAATACCCTGATGGACCTTGGAAGAAACTCTAAGTAAACTATATGACCCAGGGTTCAAACATTCATGGTGGCATCTCCCTTTCTGCTAAGCATTTTGTTTACTAACATGAGAAAATTAATTTCCTATATGATTTAGGAAATCCTTGTCTGCAATTCTGCTGTAAGCCAGACTTTTACAAAGGTGCAGACATAGCATGTCAAGTAGCACGATGCGATTCCTTCTTGTTGCAAGCTCAACAATTTCAAAAGGTTGCCTCGGTTCCCAATTTATATGAAGAGTTCTTGCCTGAAATTTGGAAAGTATGTCTGTCATTTCCTCTGAAAAGATATGATCCACACCGCAAATGGAACACTGCAATTGGTTTTCTTGCAACCTGAACTCTTTTCAAGGAAGGGTCCGTTGAAATTTCAACAAATGAGTCTTGTCAGAAGAGGGAATAACCCCACCTCTTTCACCAAAGGTCAGAACATACAGGGAAGACCTGTAAGTTATTGCCAAAACCTATCTCCTGAGTTCGGTCTCCTTACATATTTGTCACTTTACCTGTACACTAACCTTTTAAGATTTAGCAAAACAAATTGCCTCCAAAGCTTCTGATCCTGATGAAGTGAACTAGAAGAGAAGATGAGCTAACCCATATGACTGTAGGTGTGCCAAAGGGGATGGAATTTGTCAGTTTGTAAAACGTGTGTTAGAAAGCTTGTAGAAAAAAGTCGGCCTTGTTCCTTTTCTGCGAGATTTTCCAAAAGTCCATGTGAGGTTGCTGTTGAGAAGGCCCTTTGAAGAGCCTAGTAAATGAAAAGACCCAAGAGCTTGTTTTGGCAGGCCTGACCAATGTGCCATGATGGACAAAGTGAAAAAGCTCTGTCAGAAGTGGGATTTGAACCCACACCTCCATTCGGAGACCAGAAGGCCCATGAGAAGGGAAGAGAAGCCTCTTGAGTCTGGCGCCTTAGACCACTCGGCCATCCTGACAAGCGGTGTACTATGTACCCATGCAGCTGGCACAATGACTATACTTAACAGAGAAGAGACAACCACAAACTTAGCCTAGAAGACTTCATGAACACTGCAAGGCATGTTTTTTTTTTCTGAAAACACTCATCAAACTGCCATTTTGGATCACTGCAATACCTTAGACAGCAATGTCATGTGCCTGCTCTAACAAATGAAATCCTTTGTGCTCCTTGAGCGTCTTTTCCTATGCGGTGGCTGTTTCCAGTGGAAAATGGTTTCTTCATAAAGAGGCATGAGACCGCGTGGCCTAATGGATAAGGCGTCTGACTTCGGATCAGAAGATTGAGGGTTTGAGTCCCTTCGTGGTCGTTGAGCTCTGTTCTTGTCACTTCTGTAGAGTATTTGCTCCTCTTGTTGTAAATGTCCTCGGAGACTTTGCAAAAGCCTGTGCTTCCTCGCTCATGCTTATCATTCAATCCCTGCCCTTGACTGTTTACAGCTACAAAGGTGGCTGCTTTTGCTGAGCTTTCACCACAATGTCAATGACGCTAACTCTTTTCTTACAACTTGTGCAAGTCCCAGCAAAGTTTTTACATCAACCTCAAATAAACACTGCTAGTCCACACTGGGATTCTAACCTTTGCCTTACTTTGAACCCAATGCCCTGATGGACCTTGGAAGAGACTCTAAGTAAACTATATGACCCAGGGTTCAAACATTCATGGTGGCATCTCCCTTTCTGCTAAGCATTTTGTTTACTAACATGAGAAAATTAATTTCCTATATGATTTAGGAAATCCTTGTCTGCAATTCTGCTGTAAGCCAGACTTTTACAAAGGTGCAGACACAGCATGTCAAGTGGCACGATGCGATTCCTTCTTGTTGCAAGCTCAACAATTTCAAAAGGTTGCCTCGGTTCCCAATTTATATGAAGAGTTCTTGCCTGAAATTTGGAAAGTATGTCTGTCATTTCCTCTGAAAAGATATGATCCACACCGCAAATGGAACACTGCAATTGGTTTTCTTGCAACCTGAACTCTTTTCAAGGAAGGGTCCGTTGAAATTACAACAAATGAGTCTTGTCAGAAGAGGGAATAACCCCACCTCTTTCACCAAAGGTCAGAACATACAGGGAAGACCTGTAAGTTATTGCCAAAACCTATCTCCTGAGTTCGGTCTCCTTACATATTTGTCACTTTACCTGTACACTAACCTTTTAAGATTTAGCAAAACAAATTGCCTCCAAAGCTTCTGATCCTGATGAAGTGAACTAGAAGAGAAGATGAGCTAACCCATATGACTGTAGGTGTGCCAAAGGGGATGGAATTTGTCAGTTTGTAAAACGTGTGTTAGAAAGCTTGTAGAAAAAAGTCGGCCTTGTTCCTTTTCTGCGAGATTTTCCAAAAGTCCATGTGAGGTTGCTGTTGAGAAGGCCCTTTGAAGAGCCTAGCAAATGAAAAGACACAAGAGCTTGTTTTGGCAGGCCTGACCAATGTGCCATGATGGACAAAGTGAAAAAGCTCTGTCAGAAGTGGGATTTGAACCCACGCCTCCAATCGGAGACCAGAAGGCCCATGAGAAGGGAAGAGAAGCCTCTTGAGTCTGTCGCCTTAGACCACTCGGCCATCCTGACAAGCGGTGTACTATGTACCCATGCAGCTGGCACAATGACTATACTTAACAGAGAAGAGACAACCACAAACTTAGCCTAGAAGACTTCATGAACACTGCAAGGCATGTTTTTTTCTCTGAAAACACTCATCAAACTGCCATTTTGGATCACTGCAATACCTTAGACTGCAATGTCATGTGCCTGCTCTAACAAATGAAATCCTTTGTGCTCCTTGAGCGTCTTTTCCTATGCGGTGGCTGTTTCCAGTGGAAAATGGATTCTTCATAAAGAGGCATGAGACCGCGTGGCCTAATGGATAAGGCGTCTGACTTCGGATCAGAAGATTGAGGGTTCGAGTCCCTTCGTGGTCGTTGAGTTCTGTTCTTGTCACTTCTGTAGAGTATTTGCTCCTCTTGTTGTAAATGTCCTCGGAGACTTTGCAAAAGCCTGTGCTTCCTCACTCATGCTTATCATTCAATCCCTGCCCTTGACTGTTTACAGCTACAAAGGTGGCTGCTTTTGCTGAGCTTTCACCACAATGTCAATGACGCTAACTCTTTTCTTACAACTTGTGCAAGTCCCAGCAAAGTTTTTACATCAACCTCAAATAAACACTGCTAGTCCACACTGGGATTCTAACCTTTGCCTTACTTTGAACCCAATACCCTGATGGACCTTGGAAGAAACTCTAAGTAAACTATATGACCCAGGGTTCAAACATTCATGGTGGCATCTCCCTTTCTGCTAAGCATTTTGTTTACTAACATGAGAAAATTAATTTCCTATATGATTTAGGAAATCCTTGTCTGCAATTCTGCTGTAAGCCAGACTTTTACAAAGGTGCAGACACAGCATGTCAAGTAGCACGATGCGATTCCTTCTTGTTGCAAGCTCAACAATTTCAAAAGGTTGCCTCGGTTCCCAATTTATATGAAGAGTTCTTGCCTGAAATTTGGAAAGTATGTCTGTCATTTTCTCTGAAAAGATATGATCCACACCGCAAATGGAACACTGCAATTGGTTTTCTTGCAACCTGAACTCTTTTCAAGGAAGGGTCCGTTGAAATTTCAACAAATGAGTCTTGTCAGAAGAGGGAATAACCCCACCTCTTTCACCAAAGGTCAGAACATACAGGGAAGACCTGTAAGTTATTGCCAAAACTTATCTCCTGAGTTCGGTCTCCTTACATATTTGTCACTTTACCTGTACACTAACCTTTTAAGATTTAGCAAAACAAATTGCCTCCAAAGCTTCTGATCCTGATGAAGTGAACTAGAAGAGAAGATGAGCTAACCCATATGACTGTAGGTGTGCCAAAGGGGATGGAATTTGTCAGTTTGTAAAACGTGTGTTAGAAAGCTTGTAGAAAAAAGTCGGCCTTGTTCCTTTTCTGCGAGATTTTCCAAAAGTCCATGTGAGGTTGCTGTTGAGAAGGCCCTTTGAAGAGCCTAGTAAATGAAAAGACCCAAGAGCTTGTTTTGGCAGGCCTGACCAATGTGCCATGATGGACAAAGTGAAAAAGCTCTGTCAGAAGTGGGATTTGAACCCACGCCTCCAATCGGAGACCAGAAGGCCCATGAGAAGGGAAGAGAAGCCTCTTGAGTCTGGCGCCTTAGACCACTCGGCCATCCTGACAAGCGGTGTACTATGTACCCATGCAGCTGGCACAATGACTATACTTAACAGAGAAGAGACAACCACAAACTTAGCCTAGAAGACTTCATGAACACTGCAAGGCATGTTTTTTTCTCTGAAAACACTCATCAAACTGCCATTTTGGATCACTGCAATACCTTAGACTGCAATGTCATGTGCCTGCTCTAACAAATGAAATCCTTTGTGCTCCTTGAGCGTCTTTTCCTATGCGGTGGCTGTTTCCAGTGGAAAATGGATTCTTCATAAAGAGGCATGAGACCGCGTGGCCTAATGGATAAGGCGTCTGACTTCGGATCAGAAGATTGAGGGTTCGAGTCCCTTCGTGGTCGTTGAGTTCTGTTCTTGTCACTTCTGTAGAGTATTTGCTCCTCTTGTTGTAAATGTCCTCGGAGACTTTGCAAAAGCCTGTGCTTCCTCACTCATGCTTATCATTCAATCCCTGCCCTTGACTGTTTACAGCTACAAAGGTGGCTGCTTTTGCTGAGCTTTCACCACAATGTCAATGACGCTAACTCTTTTCTTACAACTTGTGCAAGTCCCAGCAAAGTTTTTACATCAACCTCAAATAAACACTGCTAGTCCACACTGGGATTCTAACCTTTGCCTTACTTTGAACCCAATACCCTGATGGACCTTGGAAGAAACTCTAAGTAAACTATATGACCCAGGGTTCAAACATTCATGGTGGCATCTCCCTTTCTGCTAAGCATTTTGTTTACTAACATGAGAAAATTAATTTCCTATATGATTTAGGAAATCCTTGTCTGCAATTCTGCTGTAAGCCAGACTTTTACAAAGGTGCAGACATAGCATGTCAAGTAGCACGATGCGATTCCTTCTTGTTGCAAGCTCAACAATTTCAAAAGGTTGCCTCGGTTCCCAATTTATATGAAGAGTTCTTGCCTGAAATTTGGAAAGTATGTCTGTCATTTCCTCTGAAAAGATATGATCCACACCGCAAATGGAACACTGCAATTGGTTTTCTTGCAACCTGAACTCTTTTCAAGGAAGGGTCCGTTGAAATTTCAACAAATGAGTCTTGTCAGAAGAGGGAATAACCCCACCTCTTTCACCAAAGGTCAGAACATACAGGGAAGACCTGTAAGTTATTGCCAAAACCTATCTCCTGAGTTCGGTCTCCTTACATATTTGTCACTTTACCTGTACACTAACCTTTTAAGATTTAGCAAAACAAATTGCCTCCAAAGCTTCTGATCCTGATGAAGTGAACTAGAAGAGAAGATGAGCTAACCCATATGACTGTAGGTGTGCCAAAGGGGATGGAATTTGTCAGTTTGTAAAACGTGTGTTAGAAAGCTTGTAGAAAAAAGTCGGCCTTGTTCCTTTTCTGCGAGATTTTCCAAAAGTCCATGTGAGGTTGCTGTTGAGAAGGCCCTTTGAAGAGCCTAGTAAATGAAAAGACCCAAGAGCTTGTTTTGGCAGGCCTGACCAATGTGCCATGATGGACAAAGTGAAAAAGCTCTGTCAGAAGTGGGATTTGAACCCACACCTCCATTCGGAGACCAGAAGGCCCATGAGAAGGGAAGAGAAGCCTCTTGAGTCTGGCGCCTTAGACCACTCGGCCATCCTGACAAGCGGTGTACTATGTACCCATGCAGCTGGCACAATGACTATACTTAACAGAGAAGAGACAACCACAAACTTAGCCTAGAAGACTTCATGAACACTGCAAGGCATGTTTTTTTTTTCTGAAAACACTCATCAAACTGCCATTTTGGATCACTGCAATACCTTAGACAGCAATGTCATGTGCCTGCTCTAACAAATGAAATCCTTTGTGCTCCTTGAGCGTCTTTTCCTATGCGGTGGCTGTTTCCAGTGGAAAATGGTTTCTTCATAAAGAGGCATGAGACCGCGTGGCCTAATGGATAAGGCGTCTGACTTCGGATCAGAAGATTGAGGGTTCGAGTCCCTTCGTGGTCGTTGAGCTCTGTTCTTGTCACTTCTGTAGAGTATTTGCTCCTCTTGTTGTAAATGTCCTCGGAGACTTTGCAAAAGCCTGTGCTTCCTCACTCATGCTTATCATTCAATCCCTGCCCTTGACTGTTTACAGCTACAAAGGTGGCTGCTTTTGCTGAGCTTTCACCACAATGTCAATGACGCTAACTCTTTTCTTACAACTTGTGCAAGTCCCAGCAAAGTTTTTACATCAACCTCAAATAAACACTGCTAGTCCACACTGGGATTCTAACCTTTGCCTTACTTTGAACCCAATACCCTGATGGACCTTGGAAGAGACTCTAAGTAAACTATATGACCCAGGGTTCAAACATTCATGGTGGCATCTCCCTTTCTGCTAAGCATTTTGTTTACTAACATGAGAAAATTAATTTCCTATATGATTTAGGAAATCCTTGTCTGCAATTCTGCTGTAAGCCAGACTTTTACAAAGGTGCAGACACAGCATGTCAAGTGGCATGATGCGATTCCTTCTTGTTGCAAGCTCAACAATTTCAAAAGGTTGCCTCGGTTCCCAATTTATATGAAGAGTTCTTGCCTGAAATTTGGAAAGTATGTCTGTCATTTCCTCTGAAAAGATATGATCCACACCGCAAATGGAACACTGCAATTGGTTTTCTTGCAACCTGAACTCTTTTCAAGGAAGGGTCCGTTGAAATTACAACAAATGAGTCTTGTCAGAAGAGGGAATAACCCCACCTCTTTCACCAAAGGTCAGAACATACAGGGAAGACCTGTAAGTTATTGCCAAAACCTATCTCCTGAGTTCGGTCTCCTTACATATTTGTCACTTTACCTGTACACTAACCTTTTAAGATTTAGCAAAACAAATTGCCTCCAAAGCTTCTGATCCTGATGAAGTGAACTAGAAGAGAAGATGAGCTAACCCATATGACTGTAGGTGTGCCAAAGGGGATGGAATTTGTCAGTTTGTAAAACGTGTGTTAGAAAGCTTGTAGAAAAAAGTCGGCCTTGTTCCTTTTCTGCGAGATTTTCCAAAAGTCCATGTGAGGTTGCTGTTGAGAAGGCCCTTTGAAGAGCCTAGTAAATGAAAAGACCCAAGAGCTTGTTTTGGCAGGCCTGACCAATGTGCCATGATGGACAAAGTGAAAAAGCTCTGTCAGAAGTGGGATTTGAACCCACGCCTCCAATCGGAGACCAGAAGGCCCATGAGAAGGGAAGAGAAGCCTCTTGAGTCTGGCGCCTTAGACCACTCGGCCATCCTGACAAGCGGTGTACTATGTACCCATGCAGCTGGCACAATGACTATACTTAACAGAGAAGAGACAACCACAAACTTAGCCTAGAAGACTTCATGAACACTGCAAGGCATGTTTTTTTCTCTGAAAACACTCATCAAACTGCCATTTTGGATCACTGCAATACCTTAGACTGCAATGTCATGTGCCTGCTCTAACAAATGAAATCCTTTGTGCTCCTTGAGCGTCTTTTCCTATGCGGTGGCTGTTTCCAGTGGAAAATGGATTCTTCATAAAGAGGCATGAGACCGCGTGGCCTAATGGATAAGGCGTCTGACTTCGGATCAGAAGATTGAGGGTTCGAGTCCCTTCGTGGTCGTTGAGTTCTGTTCTTGTCACTTCTGTAGAGTATTTGCTCCTCTTGTTGTAAATGTCCTCGGAGACTTTGCAAAAGCCTGTGCTTCCTCACTCATGCTTATCATTCAATCCCTGCCCTTGACTGTTTACAGCTACAAAGGTGGCTGCTTTTGCTGAGCTTTCACCACAATGTCAATGACGCTAACTCTTTTCTTACAACTTGTGCAAGTCCCAGCAAAGTTTTTACATCAACCTCAAATAAACACTGCTAGTCCACACTGGGATTCTAACCTTTGCCTTACTTTGAACCTAATACCCTGATGGACCTTGGAAGAAACTCTAAGTAAACTATATGACCCAGGGTTCAAACATTCATGGTGGCATCTCCCTTTCTGCTAAGCATTTTGTTTACTAACATGAGAAAATTAATTTCCTATATGATTTAGGAAATCCTTGTCTGCAATTCTGCTGTAAGCCAGACTTTTACAAAGGTGCAGACACAGCATGTCAAGTAGCACGATGCGATTCCTTCTTGTTGCAAGCTCAACAATTTCAAAAGGTTGCCTCGGTTCCCAATTTATATGAAGAGTTCTTGCCTGAAATTTGGAAAGTATGTCTGTCATTTTCTCTGAAAAGATATGATCCACACCGCAAATGGAACACTGCAATTGGTTTTCTTGCAACCTGAACTCTTTTCAAGGAAGGGTCCGTTGAAATTTCAACAAATGAGTCTTGTCAGAAGAGGGAATAACCCCACCTCTTTCACCAAAGGTCAGAACATACAGGGAAGACCTGTAAGTTATTGCCAAAACCTATCTCCTGAGTTCGGTCTCCTTACATATTTGTCACTTTACCTGTACACTAACCTTTTAAGATTTAGCAAAACAAATTGCCTCCAAAGCTTCTGATCCTGATGAAGTGAACTAGAAGAGAAGATGAGCTAACCCATATGACTGTAGGTGTGCCAAAGGGGATGGAATTTGTCAGTTTGTAAAACGTGTGTTAGAAAGCTTGTAGAAAAAAGTCGGCCTTGTTCCTTTTCTGCGAGATTTTCCAAAAGTCCATGTGAGGTTGCTGTTGAGAAGGCCCTTTGAAGAGCCTAGTAAATGAAAAGACCCAAGAGCTTGTTTTGGCAGGCCTGACCAATGTGCCATGATGGACAAAGTGAAAAAGCTCTGTCAGAAGTGGGATTTGAACCCACGCCTCCAATCGGAGACCAGAAGGCCCATGAGAAGGGAAGAGAAGCCTCTTGAGTCTGGCGCCTTAGACCACTCGGCCATCCTGACAAGCGGTGTACTATGTACCCATGCAGCTGGCACAATGACTATACTTAACAGAGAAGAGACAACCACAAACTTAGCCTAGAAGACTTCATGAACACTGCAAGGCATGTTTTTTTCTCTGAAAACACTCATCAAACTGCCATTTTGGATCACTGCAATACCTTAGACTGCAATGTCATGTGCCTGCTCTAACAAATGAAATCCTTTGTGCTCCTTGAGCGTCTTTTCCTATGCGGTGGCTGTTTCCAGTGGAAAATGGATTCTTCATAAAGAGGCATGAGACCGCGTGGCCTAATGGATAAGGCGTCTGACTTCGGATCAGAAGATTGAGGGTTCGAGTCCCTTCGTGGTCGTTGAGTTCTGTTCTTGTCACTTCTGTAGAGTATTTGCTCCTCTTGTTGTAAATGTCCTCGGAGACTTTGCAAAAGCCTGTGCTTCCTCACTCATGCTTATCATTCAATCCCTGCCCTTGACTGTTTACAGCTACAAAGGTGGCTGCTTTTGCTGAGCTTTCACCACAATGTCAATGACGCTAACTCTTTTCTTACAACTTGTGCAAGTCCCAGCAAAGTTTTTACATCAACCTCAAATAAACACTGCTAGTCCACACTGGGATTCTAACCTTTGCCTTACTTTGAACCCAATACCCTGATGGACCTTGGAAGAAACTCTAAGTAAACTATATGACCCAGGGTTCAAACATTCATGGTGGCATCTCCCTTTCTGCTAAGCATTTTGTTTACTAACATGAGAAAATTAATTTCCTATATGATTTAGGAAATCCTTGTCTGCAATTCTGCTGTAAGCCAGACTTTTACAAAGGTGCAGACACAGCATGTCAAGTGGCACGATGCGATTCCTTCTTGTTGCAAGCTCAACAATTTCAAAAGGTTGCCTCGGTTCCCAATTTATATGAAGAGTTCTTGCCTGAAATTTGGAAAGTATGTCTGTCATTTCCTCTGAAAAGATATGATCCACACCGCAAATGGAACACTGCAATTGGTTTTCTTGCAACCTGAACTCTTTTCAAGGAAGGGTCCGTTGAAATTACAACAAATGAGTCTTGTCAGAAGAGGGAATAACCCCACCTCTTTCACCAAAGGTCAGAACATACAGGGAAGACCTGTAAGTTATTGCCAAAACCTATCTCCTGAGTTCGGTCTCCTTACATATTTGTCACTTTACCTGTACACTAACCTTTTAAGATTTAGCAAAACAAATTGCCTCCAAAGCTTCTGATCCTGATGAAGTGAACTAGAAGAGAAGATGAGCTAACCCATATGACTGTAGGTGTGCCAAAGGGGATGGAATTTGTCAGTTTGTAAAACGTGTGTTAGAAAGCTTGTAGAAAAAAGTCGGCCTTGTTCCTTTTCTGCGAGATTTTCCAAAAGTCCATGTGAGGTTGCTGTTGAGAAGGCCCTTTGAAGAGCCTAGTAAATGAAAAGACCCAAGAGCTTGTTTTGGCAGGCCTGACCAATGTGCCATGATGGACAAAGTGAAAAAGCTCTGTCAGAAGTGGGATTTGAACCCACACCTCCATTCGGAGACCAGAAGGCCCATGAGAAGGGAAGAGAAGCCTCTTGAGTCTGGCGCCTTAGACCACTCGGCCATCCTGACAAGCGGTGTACTATGTACCCATGCAGCTGGCACAATGACTATACTTAACAGAGAAGAGACAACCACAAACTTAGCCTAGAAGACTTCATGAACACTGCAAGGCATGTTTTTTTTTTCTGAAAACACTCATCAAACTGCCATTTTGGATCACTGCAATACCTTAGACAGCAATGTCATGTGCCTGCTCTAACAAATGAAATCCTTTGTGCTCCTTGAGCGTCTTTTCCTATGCGGTGGCTGTTTCCAGTGGAAAATGGTTTCTTCATAAAGAGGCATGAGACCGCGTGGCCTAATGGATAAGGCGTCTGACTTCGGATCAGAAGATTGAGGGTTCGAGTCCCTTCGTGGTCGTTGAGCTCTGTTCTTGTCACTTCTGTAGAGTATTTGCTCCTCTTGTTGTAAATGTCCTCGGAGACTTTGCAAAAGCCTGTGCTTCCTCACTCATGCTTATCATTCAATCCCTGCCCTTGACTGTTTACAGCTACAAAGGTGGCTGCTTTTGCTGAGCTTTCACCACAATGTCAATGACGCTAACTCTTTTCTTACAACTTGTGCAAGTCCCAGCAAAGTTTTTACATCAACCTCAAATAAACACTGCTAGTCCACACTGGGATTCTAACCTTTGCCTTACTTTGAACCCAATACCCTGATGGACCTTGGAAGAGACTCTAAGTAAACTATATGACCCAGGGTTCAAACATTCATGGTGGCATCTCCCTTTCTGCTAAGCATTTTGTTTACTAACATGAGAAAATTAATTTCCTATATGATTTAGGAAATCCTTGTCTGCAATTCTGCTGTAAGCCAGACTTTTACAAAGGTGCAGACACAGCATGTCAAGTGGCACGATGCGATTCCTTCTTGTTGCAAGCTCAACAATTTCAAAAGGTTGCCTCGGTTCCCAATTTATATGAAGAGTTCTTGCCTGAAATTTGGAAAGTATGTCTGTCATTTCCTCTGAAAAGATATGATCCGCACCGCAAATGGAACACTGCAATTGGTTTTCTTGCAACCTGAACTCTTTTCAAGGAAGGGTCCGTTGAAATTACAACAAATGAGTCTTGTCAGAAGAGGGAATAACCCCACCTCTTTCACCAAAGGTCAGAACATACAGGGAAGACCTGTAAGTTATTGCCAAAACCTATCTCCTGAGTTCGGTCTCCTTACATATTTGTCACTTTACCTGTACACTAACCTTTTAAGATTTAGCAAAACAAATTGCCTCCAAAGCTTCTGATCCTGATGAAGTGAACTAGAAGAGAAGATGAGCTAACCCATATGACTGTAGGTGTGCCAAAGGGGATGGAATTTGTCAGTTTGTAAAACGTGTGTTAGAAAGCTTGTAGAAAAAAGTCGGCCTTGTTCCTTTTCTGCGAGATTTTCCAAAAGTCCATGTGAGGTTGCTGTTGAGAAGGCCCTTTGAAGAGCCTAGTAAATGAAAAGACCCAAGAGCTTGTTTTGGCAGGCCTGACCAATGTGCCATGATGGACAAAGTGAAAAAGCTCTGTCAGAAGTGGGATTTGAACCCACGCCTCCAATTGGAGACCAGAAGGCCCATGAGAAGGGAAGAGAAGCCTCTTGAGTCTGGCGCCTTAGACCACTCGGCCATCCTGACAAGCGGTGTACTATGTACCCATGCAGCTGGCACAATGACTATACTTAACAGAGAAGAGACAACCACAAACTTAGCCTAGAAGACTTCATGAACACTGCAAGGCATGTTTTTTTCTCTGAAAACACTCATCAAACTGCCATTTTGGATCACTGCAATACCTTAGACTGCAATGTCATGTGCCTGCTCTAACAAATGAAATCCTTTGTGCTCCTTGAGCGTCTTTTCCTATGCGGTGGCTGTTTCCAGTGGAAAATGGTTTCTTCATAAAGAGACATGAGACCGCGTGGCCTAATGGATAAGGCGTCTGACTTCGGATCAGAAGATTGAGGGTTCGAGTCCCTTTGTGGTCGTTGAGCTCTGTTCTTGTCACTTCTGTAGAGTATTTGCTCCTCTTGTTGTAAATGTCCTCGGAGACTTTGCAAAAGCCTGTGCTTCCTCACTCATGCTTATCATTCAATCCCTGCCCTTGACTGTTTACAGCTACAAAGGTGGCTGCTTTTGCTGAGCTTTCACCACAATGTCAATGACGCTAACTCTTTTCTTACAACTTGTGCAAGTCCCAGCAAAGTTTTTACATCAACCTCAAATAAACACTGCTAGTCCACACTGGGATTCTAACCTTTGCCTTACTTTGAACCCAATACCCTGATGGACCTTGGAAGAAACTCTAAGTAAACTATATGACCCAGGGTTCAAACATTCATGGTGGCATCTCCCTTTCTGCTAAGCATTTTGTTTACTAACATGAGAAAATTAATTTCCTATATGATTTAGGAAATCCTTGTCTGCAATTCTGCTGTAAGCCAGACTTTTACAAAGGTGCAGACACAGCATGTCAAGTAGCACGATGCGATTCCTTCTTGTTGCAAGCTCAACAATTTCAAAAGGTTGCCTCGGTTCCCAATTTATATGAAGAGTTCTTGCCTGAAATTTGGAAAGTATGTCTGTCATTTTCTCTGAAAAGATATGATCCACACCGCAAATGGAACACTGCAATTGGTTTTCTTGCAACCTGAACTCTTTTCAAGGAAGGGTCCGTTGAAATTTCAACAAATGAGTCTTGTCAGAAGAGGGAATAACCCCACCTCTTTCACCAAAGGTCAGAACATACAGGGAAGACCTGTAAGTTATTGCCAAAACCTATCTCCTGAGTTCGGTCTCCTTACATATTTGTCACTTTACCTGTACACTAACCTTTTAAGATTTAGCAAAACAAATTGCCTCCAAAGCTTCTGATCCTGATGAAGTGAACTAGAAGAGAAGATGAGCTAACCCATATGACTGTAGGTGTGCCAAAGGGGATGGAATTTGTCAGTTTGTAAAACGTGTGTTAGAAAGCTTGTAGAAAAAAGTCGGCCTTGTTCCTTTTCTGCGAGATTTTCCAAAAGTCCATGTGAGGTTGCTGTTGAGAAGGCCCTTTGAAGAGCCTAGTAAATGAAAAGACCCAAGAGCTTGTTTTGGCAGGCCTGACCAATGTGCCATGATGGACAAAGTGAAAAAGCTCTGTCAGAAGTGGGATTTGAACCCACGCCTCCAATCGGAGACCAGAAGGCCCATGAGAACGGAAGAGAAGCCTCTTGAGTCTGGCGCCTTAGACCACTCGGCCATCCTGACAAGCGGTGTACTATGTACCCATGCAGCTGGCACAATGACTATACTTAACAGAGAAGAGACAACCACAAACTTAGCCTAGAAGACTTCATGAACACTGCAAGGCATGTTTTTTTCTCTGAAAACACTCATCAAACTGCCATTTTGGATCACTGCAATACCTTAGACTGCAATGTCATGTGCCTGCTCTAACAAATGACATCCTTTGTGCTCCTTCAGCGTCTTTTCCTATGCGGTGGCTGTTTCCAGTGGAAAATGGATTCTTCATAAAGAGGCATGAGACCGCGTGGCCTAATGGATAAGGCGTCTGACTTCGGATCAGAAGATTGAGGGTTCGAGTCGCTTCGTGGTCGTTGAGTTCTGTTCTTGTCACTTCTGTAGAGTATTTGCTCCTCTTGTTGTAAATGTCCTCGGAGACTTTGCAAAAGCCTGTGCTTCCTCACTCATGCTTATCATTCAATCCCTGCCCTTGACTGTTTACAGCTACAAAGGTGGCTGCTTTTGCTGAGCTTTCACCACAATGTCAATGACGCTAACTCTTTTCTTACAACTTGTGCAAGTCCCAGCAAAGTTTTTACATCAACCTCAAATAAACACTGCTAGTCCACACTGGGATTCTAACCTTTGCCTTACTTTGAACCCAATACCCTGATGGACCTTGGAAGAAACTCTAAGTAAACTATATGACCCAGGGTTCAAACATTCATGGTGGCATCTCCCTTTCTGCTAAGCATTTTGTTTACTAACATGAGAAAATTAATTTCCTATATGATTTAGGAAATCCTTGTCTGCAATTCTGCTGTAAGCCAGACTTTTACAAAGGTGCAGACACAGCATGTCAAGTAGCACGATGCGATTCCTTCTTGTTGCAAGCTCAACAATTTCAAAAGGTTGCCTCGGTTCCCAATTTATATGAAGAGTTCTTGCCTGAAATTTGGAAAGTATGTCTGTCATTTCCTCTGAAAAGATATGATCCACACCGCAAATGGAACACTGCAATTGGTTTTCTTGCAACCTGAACTCTTTTCAAGGAAGGGTCCGTTGAAATTTCAACAAATGAGTCTTGTCAGAAGAGGGAATAACCCCACCTCTTTCACCAAAGGTCAGAACATACAGGGAAGACCTGTAAGTTATTGCCAAAACCTATCTCCTGAGTTCGGTCTCCTTACATATTTGTCACTTTACCTGTACACTAACCTTTTAAGATTTAGCAAAACAAATTGCCTCCAAAGCTTCTGATCCTGATGAAGTGAACTAGAAGAGAAGATGAGCTAACCCATATGACTGTAGGTGTGCCAAAGGGGATGGAATTTGTCAGTTTGTAAAACGTGTGTTAGAAAGCTTGTAGAAAAAAGTCGGCCTTGTTCCTTTTCTGCGAGATTTTCCAAAAGTCCATGTGAGGTTGCTGTTGAGAAGGCCCTTTGAAGAGCCTAGTAAATGAAAAGACCCAAGAGCTTGTTTTGGCAGGCCTGACCAATGTGCCATGATGGACAAAGTGAAAAAGCTCTGTCAGAAGTGGGATTTGAACCCACGCCTCCAATCGGAGACCAGAAGGCCCATGAGAAGGGAAGAGAAGCCTCTTGAGTCTGGCGCCTTAGACCACTCGGCCATCCTGACAAGCGGTGTACTATGTACCCATGCAGCTGGCACAATGACTATACTTAACAGAGAAGAGACAACCACAAACTTAGCCTAGAAGACTTCATGAACACTGCAAGGCATGTTTTTTTCTCTGAAAACACTCATCAAACTGCCATTTTGGATCACTGCAATACCTTAGACTGCAATGTCATGTGCCTGCTCTAACAAATGAAATCCTTTGTGCTCCTTGAGCGTCTTTTCCTATGCGGTGGCTGTTTCCAGTGGAAAATGGATTCTTCATAAAGAGGCATGAGACCGCGTGGCCTAATGGATAAGGCGTCTGACTTCGGATCAGAAGATTGAGGGTTCGAGTCCCTTCGTGGTCGTTGAGTTCTGTTCTTGTCACTTCTGTAGAGTATTTGCTCCTCTTGTTGTAAATGTCCTCGGAGACTTTGCAAAAGCCTGTGCTTCCTCACTCATGCTTATCATTCAATCCCTGCCCTTGACTGTTTACAGCTACAAAGGTGGCTGCTTTTGCTGAGCTTTCACCACAATGTCAATGACGCTAACTCTTTTCTTACAACTTGTGCAAGTCCCAGCAAAATTTTTACATCAACCTCAAATAAACACTGCTAGTCCACACTGGGATTCTAACCTTTGCCTTACTTTGAACCCAATACCCTGATGGACCTTGGAAGAAACTCTAAGTAAACTATATGACCCAGGGTTCAAACATTCATGGTGGCATCTCCCTTTCTGCTAAGCATTTTGTTTACTAACATGAGAAAATTAATTTCCTATATGATTTAGGAAATCCTTGTCTGCAATTCTGCTGTAAGCCAGACTTTTACAAAGGTGCAGACACAGCATGGCAAGTGGCACGATGCGATTCCTTCTTGTTGCAAGCTCAACAATTTCAAAAGGTTGCCTCGGTTCCCAATTTATATGAAGAGTTCTTGCCTGAAATTTGGAAAGTATGTCTGTCATTTCCTCTGAAAAGATATGATCCACACCGCAAATGGAACACTGCAATTGGTTTTCTTGCAACCTGAACTCTTTTCAAGGAAGGGTCCGTTGAAATTACAACAAATGAGTCTTGTCAGAAGAGGGAATAACCCCACCTCTTTCACCAAAGGTCAGAACATACAGGGAAGACCTGTAAGTTATTGCCAAAACCTATCTCCTGAGTTCGGTCTCCTTACATATTTGTCACTTTACCTGTACACTAACCTTTTAAGATTTAGCAAAACAAATTGCCTCCAAAGCTTCTGATCCTGATGAAGTGAACTAGAAGAGAAGATGAGCTAACCCATATGACTGTAGGTGTGCCAAAGGGGATGGAATTTGTCAGTTTGTAAAACGTGTGTTAGAAAGCTTGTAGAAAAAAGTCGGCCTTGTTCCTTTTCTGCGAGATTTTCCAAAAGTCCATGTGAGGTTGCTGTTGAGAAGGCCCTTTGAAGAGCCTAGTAAATGAAAAGACCCAAGAGCTTGTTTTGGCAGGCCTGACCAATGTGCCATGATGGACAAAGTGAAAAAGCTCTGTCAGAAGTGGGATTTGAACCCACACCTCCATTCGGAGACCAGAAGGCCCATGAGAAGGGAAGAGAAGCCTCTTGAGTCTGGCGCCTTAGACCACTCGGCCATCCTGACAAGCGGTGTACTATGTACCCATGCAGCTGGCACAATGACTATACTTAACAGAGAAGAGACAACCACAAACTTAGCCTAGAAGACTTCATGAACACTGCAAGGCATGTTTTTTTTTTCTGAAAACACTCATCAAACTGCCATTTTGGATCACTGCAATACCTTAGACAGCAATGTCATGTGCCTGCTCTAACAAATGAAATCCTTTGTGCTCCTTGAGCGTCTTTTCCTATGCGGTGGCTGTTTCCAGTGGAAAATGGTTTCTTCATAAAGAGGCATGAGACCGCGTGGCCTAATGGATAAGGCGTCTGACTTCGGATCAGAAGATTGAGGGTTCGAGTCCCTTCGTGGTCGTTGAGCTCTGTTCTTGTCACTTCTGTAGAGTATTTGCTCCTCTTGTTGTAAATGTCCTCGGAGACTTTGCAAAAGCCTGTGCTTCCTCACTCATGCTTATCATTCAATCCCTGCCCTTGACTGTTTACAGCTACAAAGGTGGCTGCTTTTGCTGAGCTTTCACCACAATGTCAATGACGCTAACTCTTTTCTTACAACTTGTGCAAGTCCCAGCAAAGTTTTTACATCAACCTCAAATAAACACTGCTAGTCCACACTGGGATTCTAACCTTTGCCTTACTTTGAACCCAATACCCTGATGGACCTTGGAAGAAACTCTAAGTAAACTATATGACCCAGGGTTCAAACATTCATGGTGGCATCTCCCTTTCTGCTAAGCATTTTGTTTACTAACATGAGAAAATTAATTTCCTATATGATTTAGGAAATCCTTGTCTGCAATTCTGCTGTAAGCCAGACTTTTACAAAGGTGCAGACACAGCATGTCAAGTAGCACGATGCGATTCCTTCTTGTTGCAAGCTCAACAATTTCAAAAGGTTGCCTCGGTTCCCAATTTATATGAAGAGTTCTTGCCTGAAATTTGGAAAGTATGTCTGTCATTTTCTCTGAAAAGATATGATCCACACCGCAAATGGAACACTGCAATTGGTTTTCTTGCAACCTGAACTCTTTTCAAGGAAGGGTCCGTTGAAATTTCAACAAATGAGTCTTGTCAGAAGAGGGAATAACCCCACCTCTTTCACCAAAGGTCAGAACATACAGGGAAGACCTGTAAGTTATTGCCAAAACCTATCTCCTGAGTTCGGTCTCCTTACATATTTGTCACTTTACCTGTACACTAACCTTTTAAGATTTAGCAAAACAAATTGCCTCCAAAGCTTCTGATCCTGATGAAGTGAACTAGAAGAGAAGATGAGCTAACCCATATGACTGTAGGTGTGCCAAAGGGGATGGAATTTGTCAGTTTGTAAAACGTGTGTTAGAAAGCTTGTAGAAAAAAGTCGGCCTTGTTCCTTTTCTGCGAGATTTTCCAAAAGTCCATGTGAGGTTGCTGTTGAGAAGGCCCTTTGAAGAGCCTAGTAAATGAAAAGACCCAAGAGCTTGTTTTGGCAGGCCTGACCAATGTGCCATGATGGACAAAGTGAAAAAGCTCTGTCAGAAGTGGGATTTGAACCCACGCCTCCAATCGGAGACCAGAAGGCCCATGAGAACGGAAGAGAAGCCTCTTGAGTCTGGCGCCTTAGACCACTCGGCCATCCTGACAAGCGGTGTACTATGTACCCATGCAGCTGGCACAATGACTATACTTAACAGAGAAGAGACAACCACAAACTTAGCCTAGAAGACTTCATGAACACTGCAAGGCATGTTTTTTTTTTCTGAAAACACTCATCAAACTGCCATTTTGGATCACTGCAATACCTTAGACAGCAATGTCATGTGCCTGCTCTAACAAATGAAATCCTTTGTGCTCCTTGAGCGTCTTTTCCTATGCGGTGGCTGTTTCCAGTGGAAAATGGTTTCTTCATAAAGAGGCATGAGACCGCGTGGCCTAATGGATAAGGCGTCTGACTTCGGATCAGAAGATTGAGGGTTCGAGTCCCTTCGTGGTCGTTGAGCTCTGTTCTTGTCACTTCTGTAGAGTATTTGCTCCTCTTGTTGTAAATGTCCTCGGAGACTTTGCAAAAGCCTGTGCTTCCTCACTCATGCTTATCATTCAATCCCTGCCCTTGACTGTTTACAGCTACAAAGGTGGCTGCTTTTGCTGAGCTTTCACCACAATGTCAATGACGCTAACTCTTTTCTTACAACTTGTGCAAGTCCCAGCAAAGTTTTTACATCAACCTCAAATAAACACTGCTAGTCCACACTGGGATTCTAACCTTTGCCTTACTTTGAACCCAATACCCTGATGGACCTTGGAAGAGACTCTAAGTAAACTATATGACCCAGGGTTCAAACATTCATGGTGGCATCTCCCTTTCTGCTAAGCATTTTGTTTACTAACATGAGAAAATTAATTTCCTATATGATTTAGGAAATCCTTGTCTGCAATTCTGCTGTAAGCCAGACTTTTACAAAGGTGCAGACACAGCATGTCAAGTGGCACGATGCGATTCCTTCTTGTTGCAAGCTCAACAATTTCAAAAGGTTGCCTCGGTTCCCAATTTATATGAAGAGTTCTTGCCTGAAATTTGGAAAGTATGTCTGTCATTTCCTCTGAAAAGATATGATCCACACCGCAAATGGAACACTGCAATTGGTTTTCTTGCAACCTGAACTCTTTTCAAGGAAGGGTCCGTTGAAATTACAACAAATGAGTCTTGTCAGAAGAGGGAATAACCCCACCTCTTTCACCAAAGGTCAGAACATACAGGGAAGACCTGTAAGTTATTGCCAAAACCTATCTCCTGAGTTCGGTCTCCTTACATATTTGTCACTTTACCTGTACACTAACCTTTTAAGATTTAGCAAAACAAATTGCCTCCAAAGCTTCTGATCCTGATGAAGTGAACTAGAAGAGAAGATGAGCTAACCCATATGACTGTAGGTGTGCCAAAGGGGATGGAATTTGTCAGTTTGTAAAACGTGTGTTAGAAAGCTTGTAGAAAAAAGTCGGCCTTGTTCCTTTTCTGCGAGATTTTCCAAAAGTCCATGTGAGGTTGCTGTTGAGAAGGCCCTTTGAAGAGCCTAGTAAATGAAAAGACCCAAGAGCTTGTTTTGGCAGGCCTGACCAATGTGCCATGATGGACAAAGTGAAAAAGCTCTGTCAGAAGTGGGATTTGAACCCACGCCTCCATTCGGAGACCAGAAGGCCCATGAGAAGGGAAGAGAAGCCTCTTGAGTCTGGCGCCTTAGACCACTCGGCCATCCTGACAAGCGGTGTACTATGTACCCATGCAGCTGGCACAATGACTATACTTAACAGAGAAGAGACAACCACAAACTTAGCCTAGAAGACTTCATGAACACTGCAAGGCATGTTTTTTTTTTCTGAAAACACTCATCAAACTGCCATTTTGGATCACTGCAATACCTTAGACAGCAATGTCATGTGCCTGCTCTAACAAATGAAATCCTTTGTGCTCCTTGAGCGTCTTTTCCTATGCGGTGGCTGTTTCCAGTGGAAAATGGTTTCTTCATAAAGAGGCATGAGACCGCGTGGCCTAATGGATAAGGCGTCTGACTTCGGATCAGAAGATTGAGGGTTCGAGTCCCTTCGTGGTCGTTGAGCTCTGTTCTTGTCACTTCTGTAGAGTATTTGCTCCTCTTGTTGTAAATGTCCTCGGAGACTTTGCAAAAGCCTGTGCTTCCTCACTCATGCTTATCATTCAATCCCTGCCCTTGACTGTTTACAGCTACAAAGGTGGCTGCTTTTGCTGAGCTTTCACCACAATGTCAATGACGCTAACTCTTTTCTTACAACTTGTGCAAGTCCCAGCAAAGTTTTTACATCAACCTCAAATAAACACTGCTAGTCCACACTGGGATTCTAACCTTTGCCTTACTTTGAACCCAATACCCTGATGGACCTTGGAAGAAACTCTAAGTAAACTATATGACCCAGGGTTCAAACATTCATGGTGGCATCTCCCTTTCTGCTAAGCATTTTGTTTACTAACATGAGAAAATTAATTTCCTATATGATTTAGGAAATCCTTGTCTGCAATTCTGCTGTAAGCCAGAACTTTTACAAAGGTGCAGACACAGCATGTCAAGTAGCACGATGCGATTCCTTCTTGTTGCAAGCTCAACAATTTCAAAAGGTTGCCTCGGTTCCCAATTTATATGAAGAGTTCTTGCCTGAAATTTGGAAAGTATGTCTGTCATTTTCTCTGAAAAGATATGATCCACACCGCAAATGGAACACTGCAATTGGTTTTCTTGCAACCTGAACTCTTTTCAAGGAAGGGTCCGTTGAAATTTCAACAAATGAGTCTTGTCAGAAGAGGGAATAACCCCACCTCTTTCACCAAAGGTCAGAACATACAGGGAAGACCTGTAAGTTATTGCCAAAACCTATCTCCTGAGTTCGGTCTCCTTACATATTTGTCACTTTACCTGTACACTAACCTTTTAAGATTTAGCAAAACAAATTGCCTCCAAAGCTTCTGATCCTGATGAAGTGAACTAGAAGAGAAGATGAGCTAACCCATATGACTGTAGGTGTGCCAAAGGGGATGGAATTTGTCAGTTTGTAAAACGTGTGTTAGAAAGCTTGTAGAAAAAAGTCGGCCTTGTTCCTTTTCTGCGAGATTTTCCAAAAGTCCATGTGAGGTTGCTGTTGAGAAGGCCCTTTGAAGAGCCTAGTAAATGAAAAGACCCAAGAGCTTGTTTTGGCAGGCCTGACCAATGTGCCATGATGGACAAAGTGAAAAAGCTCTGTCAGAAGTGGGATTTGAACCCACGCCTCCAATCGGAGACCAGAAGGCCCATGAGAAGGGAAGAGAAGCCTCTTGAGTCTGGCGCCTTAGACCACTCGGCCATCCTGACAAGCGGTGTACTATGTACCCATGCAGCTGGCACAATGACTATACTTAACAGAGAAGAGACAACCACAAACTTAGCCTAGAAGACTTCATGAACACTGCAAGGCATGTTTTTTTCTCTGAAAACACTCATCAAACTGCCATTTTGGATCACTGCAATACCTTAGACTGCAATGTCATGTGCCTGCTCTAACAAATGAAATCCTTTGTGCTCCTTCAGCGTCTTTTCCTATGCGGTGGCTGTTTCCAGTGGAAAATGGATTCTTCATAAAGAGGCATGAGACCGCGTGGCCTAATGGATAAGGCGTCTGACTTCGGATCAGAAGATTGAGGGTTCGAGTCGCTTCGTGGTCGTTGAGTTCTGTTCTTGTCACTTCTGTAGAGTATTTGCTCCTCTTGTTGTAAATGTCCTCGGAGACTTTGCAAAAGCCTGTGCTTCCTCACTCATGCTTATCATTCAATCCCTGCCCTTGACTGTTTACAGCTACAAAGGTGGCTGCTTTTGCTGAGCTTTCACCACAATGTCAATGACGCTAACTCTTTTCTTACAACTTGTGCAAGTCCCAGCAAAGTTTTTACATCAACCTCAAATAAACACTGCTAGTCCACACTGGGATTCTAACCTTTGCCTTACTTTGAACCCAATACCCTGATGGACCTTGGAAGAAACTCTAAGTAAACTATATGACCCAGGGTTCAAACATTCATGGTGGCATCTCCCTTTCTGCTAAGCATTTTGTTTACTAACATGAGAAAATTAATTTCCTATATGATTTAGGAAATCCTTGTCTGCAATTCTGCTGTAAGCCAGACTTTTACAAAGGTGCAGACACAGCATGTCAAGTAGCACGATGCGATTCCTTCTTGTTGCAAGCTCAACAATTTCAAAAGGTTGCCTCGGTTCCCAATTTATATGAAGAGTTCTTGCCTGAAATTTGGAAAGTATGTCTGTCATTTCCTCTGAAAAGATATGATCCACACCGCAAATGGAACACTGCAATTGGTTTTCTTGCAACCTGAACTCTTTTCAAGGAAGGGTCCGTTGAAATTTCAACAAATGAGTCTTGTCAGAAGAGGGAATAACCCCACCTCTTTCACCAAAGGTCAGAAAATACAGGGAAGACCTGTAAGTTATTGCCAAAACCTATCTCCTGAGTTCGGTCTCCTTACATATTTGTCACTTTACCTGTACACTAACCTTTTAAGATTTAGCAAAACAAATTGCCTCCAAAGCTTCTGATCCTGATGAAGTGAACTAGAAGAGAAGATGAGCTAACCCATATGACTGTAGGTGTGCCAAAGGGGATGGAATTTGTCAGTTTGTAAAACGTGTGTTAGAAAGCTTGTAGAAAAAAGTCGGCCTTGTTCCTTTTCTGCGAGATTTTCCAAAAGTCCATGTGAGGTTGCTGTTGAGAAGGCCCTTTGAAGAGCCTAGTAAATGAAAAGACCCAAGAGCTTGTTTTGGCAGGCCTGACCAATGTGCCATGATGGACAAAGTGAAAAAGCTCTGTCAGAAGTGGGATTTGAACCCACGCCTCCAATCGGAGACCAGAAGGCCCATGAGAAGGGAAGAGAAGCCTCTTGAGTCTGGCGCCTTAGACCACTCGGCCATCCTGACAAGCGGTGTACTATGTACCCATGCAGCTGGCACAATGACTATACTTAACAGAGAAGAGACAACCACAAACTTAGCCTAGAAGACTTCATGAACACTGCAAGGCATGTTTTTTTCTCTGAAAACACTCATCAAACTGCCATTTTGGATCACTGCAATACCTTAGACTGCAATGTCATGTGCCTGCTCTAACAAATGAAATCCTTTGTGCTCCTTCAGCGTCTTTTCCTATGCGGTGGCTGTTTCCAGTGGAAAATGGATTCTTCATAAAGAGGCATGAGACCGCGTGGCCTAATGGATAAGGCGTCTGACTTCGGATCAGAAGATTGAGGGTTCGAGTCGCTTCGTGGTCGTTGAGTTCTGTTCTTGTCACTTCTGTAGAGTATTTGCTCCTCTTGTTGTAAATGTCCTCGGAGACTTTGCAAAAGCCTGTGCTTCCTCACTCATGCTTATCATTCAATCCCTGCCCTTGACTGTTTACAGCTACAAAGGTGGCTGCTTTTGCTGAGCTTTCACCACAATGTCAATGACGCTAACTCTTTTCTTACAACTTGTGCAAGTCCCAGCAAAGTTTTTACATCAACCTCAAATAAACACTGCTAGTCCACACTGGGATTCTAACCTTTGCCTTACTTTGAACCCAATACCCTGATGGACCTTGGAAGAAACTCTAAGTAAACTATATGACCCAGGGTTCAAACATTCATGGTGGCATCTCCCTTTCTGCTAAGCATTTTGTTTACTAACATGAGAAAATTAATTTCCTATATGATTTAGGAAATCCTTGTCTGCAATTCTGCTGTAAGCCAGACTTTTACAAAGGTGCAGACACAGCATGTCAAGTAGCACGATGCGATTCCTTCTTGTTGCAAGCTCAACAATTTCAAAAGGTTGCCTCGGTTCCCAATTTATATGAAGAGTTCTTGCCTGAAATTTGGAAAGTATGTCTGTCATTTCCTCTGAAAAGATATGATCCACACCGCAAATGGAACACTGCAATTGGTTTTCTTGCAACCTGAACTCTTTTCAAGGAAGGGTCCGTTGAAATTTCAACAAATGAGTCTTGTCAGAAGAGGGAATAACCCCACCTCTTTCACCAAAGGTCAGAACATACAGGGAAGACCTGTAAGTTATTGCCAAAACCTATCTCCTGAGTTCGGTCTCCTTACATATTTGTCACTTTACCTGTACACTAACCTTTTAAGATTTAGCAAAACAAATTGCCTCCAAAGCTTCTGATCCTGATGAAGTGAACTAGAAGAGAAGATGAGCTAACCCATATGACTGTAGGTGTGCCAAAGGGGATGGAATTTGTCAGTTTGTAAAACGTGTGTTAGAAAGCTTGTAGAAAAAAGTCGGCCTTGTTCCTTTTCTGCGAGATTTTCCAAAAGTCCATGTGAGGTTGCTGTTGAGAAGGCCCTTTGAAGAGCCTAGTAAATGAAAAGACCCAAGAGCTTGTTTTGGCAGGCCTGACCAATGTGCCATGATGGACAAAGTGAAAAAGCTCTGTCAGAAGTGGGATTTGAACCCACGCCTCCAATCGGAGACCAGAAGGCCCATGAGAAGGGAAGAGAAGCCTCTTGAGTCTGGCGCCTTAGACCACTCGGCCATCCTGACAAGCGGTGTACTATGTACCCATGCAGCTGGCACAATGACTATACTTAACAGAGAAGAGACAACCACAAACTTAGCCTAGAAGACTTCATGAACACTGCAAGGCATGTTTTTTTCTCTGAAAACACTCATCAAACTGCCATTTTGGATCACTGCAATACCTTAGACTGCAATGTCATGTGCCTGCTCTAACAAATGAAATCCTTTGTGCTCCTTCAGCGTCTTTTCCTATGCGGTGGCTGTTTCCAGTGGAAAATGGATTCTTCATAAAGAGGCATGAGACCGCGTGGCCTAATGGATAAGGCGTCTGACTTCGGATCAGAAGATTGAGGGTTCGAGTCGCTTCGTGGTCGTTGAGTTCTGTTCTTGTCACTTCTGTAGAGTATTTGCTCCTCTTGTTGTAAATGTCCTCGGAGACTTTGCAAAAGCCTGTGCTTCCTCACTCATGCTTATCATTCAATCCCTGCCCTTGACTGTTTACAGCTACAAAGGTGGCTGCTTTTGCTGAGCTTTCACCACAATGTCAATGACGCTAACTCTTTTCTTACAACTTGTGCAAGTCCCAGCAAAGTTTTTACATCAACCTCAAATAAACACTGCTAGTCCACACTGGGATTCTAACCTTTGCCTTACTTTGAACCCAATACCCTGATGGACCTTGGAAGAAACTCTAAGTAAACTATATGACCCAGGGTTCAAACATTCATGGTGGCATCTCCCTTTCTGCTAAGCATTTTGTTTACTAACATGAGAAAATTAATTTCCTATATGATTTAGGAAATCCTTGTCTGCAATTCTGCTGTAAGCCAGACTTTTACAAAGGTGCAGACACAGCATGTCAAGTAGCACGATGCGATTCCTTCTTGTTGCAAGCTCAACAATTTCAAAAGGTTGCCTCGGTTCCCAATTTATATGAAGAGTTCTTGCCTGAAATTTGGAAAGTATGTCTGTCATTTCCTCTGAAAAGATATGATCCACACCGCAAATGGAACACTGCAATTGGTTTTCTTGCAACCTGAACTCTTTTCAAGGAAGGGTCCGTTGAAATTTCAACAAATGAGTCTTGTCAGAAGAGGGAATAACCCCACCTCTTTCACCAAAGGTCAGAACATACAGGGAAGACCTGTAAGTTATTGCCAAAACCTATCTCCTGAGTTCGGTCTCCTTACATATTTGTCACTTTACCTGTACACTAACCTTTTAAGATTTAGCAAAACAAATTGCCTCCAAAGCTTCTGATCCTGATGAAGTGAACTAGAAGAGAAGATGAGCTAACCCATATGACTGTAGGTGTGCCAAAGGGGATGGAATTTGTCAGTTTGTAAAACGTGTGTTAGAAAGCTTGTAGAAAAAAGTCGGCCTTGTTCCTTTTCTGCGAGATTTTCCAAAAGTCCATGTGAGGTTGCTGTTGAGAAGGCCCTTTGAAGAGCCTAGTAAATGAAAAGACCCAAGAGCTTGTTTTGGCAGGCCTGACCAATGTGCCATGATGGACAAAGTGAAAAAGCTCTGTCAGAAGTGGGATTTGAACCCACGCCTCCATTTGGAGACCAGAAGGCCCATGAGAAGGGAAGAGAAGCCTCTTGAGTCTGGCGCCTTAGACCACTCGGCCATCCTGACAAGCGGTGTACTATGTACCCATGCAGCTGGCACAATGACTATACTTAACAGAGAAGAGACAACCACAAACTTAGCCTAGAAGACTTCATGAACACTGCAAGGCATGTTTTTTTTTTCTGAAAACACTCATCAAACTGCCATTTTGGATCACTGCAATACCTTAGACAGCAATGTCATGTGCCTGCTCTAACAAATGAAATCCTTTGTGCTCCTTGAGCGTCTTTTCCTATGCGGTGGCTGTTTCCAGTGGAAAATGGTTTCTTCATAAAGAGGCATGAGACCGCGTGGCCTAATGGATAAGGCGTCTGACTTCGGATCAGAAGATTGAGGGTTCGAGTCCCTTCGTGGTCGTTGAGCTCTGTTCTTGTCACTTCTGTAGAGTATTTGCTCCTCTTGTTGTAAATGTCCTCGGAGACTTTGCAAAAGCCTGTGCTTCCTCACTCATGCTTATCATTCAATCCCTGCCCTTGACTGTTTACAGCTACAAAGGTGGCTGCTTTTGCTGAGCTTTCACCACAATGTCAATGACGCTAACTCTTTTCTTACAACTTGTGCAAGTCCCAGCAAAGTTTTTACATCAACCTCAAATAAACACTGCTAGTCCACACTGGGATTCTAACCTTTGCCTTACTTTGAACCCAATACCCTGATGGACCTTGGAAGAGACTCTAAGTAAACTATATGACCCAGGGTTCAAACATTCATGGTGGCATCTCCCTTTCTGCTAAGCATTTTGTTTACTAACATGAGAAAATTAATTTCCTATATGATTTAGGAAATCCTTGTCTGCAATTCTGCTGTAAGCCAGACTTTTACAAAGGTGCAGACACAGCATGTCAAGTGGCACGATGCGATTCCTTCTTGTTGCAAGCTCAACAATTTCAAAAGGTTGCCTCGGTTCCCAATTTATATGAAGAGTTCTTGCCTGAAATTTGGAAAGTATGTCTGTCATTTCCTCTGAAAAGATATGATCCACACCGCAAATGGAACACTGCAATTGGTTTTCTTGCAACCTGAACTCTTTTCAAGGAAGGGTCCGTTGAAATTTCAACAAATGAGTCTTGTCAGAAGAGGGAATAACCCCACCTCTTTCACCAAAGGTCAGAACATACAGGGAAGACCTGTAAGTTATTGCCAAAACCTATCTCCTGAGTTCGGTCTCCTTACATATTTGTCACTTTACCTGTACACTAACCTTTTAAGATTTAGCAAAACAAATTGCCTCCAAAGCTTCTGATCCTGATGAAGTGAACTAGAAGAGAAGATGAGCTAACCCATATGACTGTAGGTGTGCCAAAGGGGATGGAATTTGTCAGTTTGTAAAACGTGTGTTAGAAAGCTTGTAGAAAAAAGTCGGCCTTGTTCCTTTTCTGCGAGATTTTCCAAAAGTCCATGTGAGGTTGCTGTTGAGAAGGCCCTTTGAAGAGCCTAGTAAATGAAAAGACCCAAGAGCTTGTTTTGGCAGGCCTGACCAATGTGCCATGATGGACAAAGTGAAAAAGCTCTGTCAGAAGTGGGATTTGAACCCACACCTCCATTCGGAGACCAGAAGGCCCATGAGAAGGGAAGAGAAGCCTCTTGAGTCTGGCGCCTTAGACCACTCGGCCATCCTGACAAGCGGTGTACTATGTACCCATGCAGCTGGCACAATGACTATACTTAACAGAGAAGAGACAACCACAAACTTAGCCTAGAAGACTTCATGAACACTGCAAGGCATGTTTTTTTTTTCTGAAAACACTCATCAAACTGCCATTTTGGATCACTGCAATACCTTAGACAGCAATGTCATGTGCCTGCTCTAACAAATGAAATCCTTTGTGCTCCTTGAGCGTCTTTTCCTATGCGGTGGCTGTTTCCAGTGGAAAATGGTTTCTTCATAAAGAGGCATGAGACCGCGTGGCCTAATGGATAAGGCGTCTGACTTCGGATCAGAAGATTGAGGGTTCGAGTCCCTTCGTGGTCGTTGAGCTCTGTTCTTGTCACTTCTGTAGAGTATTTGCTCCTCTTGTTGTAAATGTCCTCGGAGACTTTGCAAAAGCCTGTGCTTCCTCACTCATGCTTATCATTCAATCCCTGCCCTTGACTGTTTACAGCTACAAAGGTGGCTGCTTTTGCTGAGCTTTCACCACAATGTCAATGACGCTAACTCTTTTCTTACAACTTGTGCAAGTCCCAGCAAAGTTTTTACATCAACCTCAAATAAACACTGCTAGTCCACACTGGGATTCTAACCTTTGCCTTACTTTGAACCCAATACCCTGATGGACCTTGGAAGAGACTCTAAGTAAACTATATGACCCAGGGTTCAAACATTCATGGTGGCATCTCCCTTTCTGCTAAGCATTTTGTTTACTAACATGAGAAAATTAATTTCCTATATGATTTAGGAAATCCTTGTCTGCAATTCTGCTGTAAGCCAGACTTTTACAAAGGTGCAGACACAGCATGTCAAGTGGCACGATGCGATTCCTTCTTGTTGCAAGCTCAACAATTTCAAAAGGTTGCCTCGGTTCCCAATTTATATGAAGAGTTCTTGCCTGAAATTTGGAAAGTATGTCTGTCATTTCCTCTGAAAAGATATGATCCACACCGCAAATGGAACACTGCAATTGGTTTTCTTGCAACCTGAACTCTTTTCAAGAAAGGGTCCGTTGAAATTACAACAAATGAGTCTTGTCAGAAGAGGGAATAACCCCACCTCTTTCACCAAAGGTCAGAACATACAGGGAAGACCTGTAAGTTATTGCCAAAACCTATCTCCTGAGTTCGGTCTCCTTACATATTTGTCACTTTACCTGTACACTAACCTTTTAAGATTTAGCAAAACAAATTGCCTCCAAAGCTTCTGATCCTGATGAAGTGAACTAGAAGAGAAGATGAGCTAACCCATATGACTGTAGGTGTGCCAAAGGGGATGGAATTTGTCAGTTTGTAAAACGTGTGTTAGAAAGCTTGTAGAAAAAAGTCGGCCTTGTTCCTTTTCTGCGAGATTTTCCAAAAGTCCATGTGAGGTTGCTGTTGAGAAGGCCCTTTGAAGAGCCTAGTAAATGAAAAGACCCAAGAGCTTGTTTTGGCAGGCCTGACCAATGTGCCATGATGGACAAAGTGAAAAAGCTCTGTCAGAAGTGGGATTTGAACCCACGCCTCCATTTGGAGACCAGAAGGCCCATGAGAAGGGAAGAGAAGCCTCTTGAGTCTGGCGCCTTAGACCACTCGGCCATCCTGACAAGCGGTGTACTATGTACCCATGCAGCTGGCACAATGACTATACTTAACAGAGAAGAGACAACCACAAACTTAGCCTAGAAGACTTCATGAACACTGCAAGGCATGTTTTTTTTTTCTGAAAACACTCATCAAACTGCCATTTTGGATCACTGCAATACCTTAGACAGCAATGTCATGTGCCTGCTCTAACAAATGAAATCCTTTGTGCTCCTTGAGCGTCTTTTCCTATGCGGTGGCTGTTTCCAGTGGAAAATGGTTTCTTCATAAAGAGGCATGAGACCGCGTGGCCTAATGGATAAGGCGTCTGACTTCGGATCAGAAGATTGAGGGTTCGAGTCCCTTCGTGGTCGTTGAGCTCTGTTCTTGTCACTTCTGTAGAGTATTTGCTCCTCTTGTTGTAAATGTCCTCGGAGACTTTGCAAAAGCCTGTGCTTCCTCACTCATGCTTATCATTCAATCCCTGCCCTTGACTGTTTACAGCTACAAAGGTGGCTGCTTTTGCTGAGCTTTCACCACAATGTCAATGACGCTAACTCTTTTCTTACAACTTGTGCAAGTCCCAGCAAAGTTTTTACATCAACCTCAAATAAACACTGCTAGTCCACACTGGGATTCTAACCTTTGCCTTACTTTGAACCCAATACCCTGATGGACCTTGGAAGAGACTCTAAGTAAACTATATGACCCAGGGTTCAAACATTCATGGTGGCATCTCCCTTTCTGCTAAGCATTTTGTTTACTAACATGAGAAAATTAATTTCCTATATGATTTAGGAAATCCTTGTCTGCAATTCTGCTGTAAGCCAGACTTTTACAAAGGTGCAGACACAGCATGTCAAGTGGCACGATGCGATTCCTTCTTGTTGCAAGCTCAACAATTTCAAAAGGTTGCCTCGGTTCCCAATTTATATGAAGAGTTCTTGCCTGAAATTTGGAAAGTATGTCTGTCATTTCCTCTGAAAAGATATGATCCACACCGCAAATGGAACACTGCAATTGGTTTTCTTGCAACCTGAACTCTTTTCAAGGAAGGGTCCGTTGAAATTACAACAAATGAGTCTTGTCAGAAGAGGGAATAACCCCACCTCTTTCACCAAAGGTCAGAACATACAGGGAAGACCTGTAAGTTATTGCCAAAACCTATCTCCTGAGTTCGGTCTCCTTACATATTTGTCACTTTACCTGTACACTAACCTTTTAAGATTTAGCAAAACAAATTGCCTCCAAAGCTTCTGATCCTGATGAAGTGAACTAGAAGAGAAGATGAGCTAACCCATATGACTGTAGGTGTGCCAAAGGGGATGGAATTTGTCAGTTTGTAAAACGTGTGTTAGAAAGCTTGTAGAAAAAAGTCTGCCTTGTTCCTTTTCTGCGAGATTTTCCAAAAGTCCATGTGAGGTTGCTGTTGAGAAGGCCCTTTGAAGAGCCTAGTAAATGAAAAGACCCAAGAGCTTGTTTTGGCAGGCCTGACCAATGTGCCATGATGGACAAAGTGAAAAAGCTCTGTCAGAAGTGGGATTTGAACCCACGCCTCCAATCGGAGACCAGAAGGCCCATGAGAAGGGAAGAGAAGCCTCTTGAGTCTGGCGCCTTAGACCACTCGGCCATCCTGACAAGCGGTGTACTATGTACCCATGCAGCTGGCACAATGACTATACTTAACAGAGAAGAGACAACCACAAACTTAGCCTAGAAGACTTCATGAACACTGCAAGGCATGTTTTTTTCTCTGAAAACACTCATCAAACTGCCATTTTGGATCACTGCAATACCTTAGACTGCAATGTCATGTGCCTGCTCTAACAAATGAAATCCTTTGTGCTCCTTGAGCGTCTTTTCCTATGCGGTGGCTGTTTCCAGTGGAAAATGGTTTCTTCATAAAGAGACATGAGACCGCGTGGCCTATTGGATAAGGCGTCTGACTTCGGATCAGAAGATTGAGGGTTCGAGTCCCTTCGTGGTCGTTGAGCTCTGTTCTTGTCACTTCTGTAGAGTATTTGCTCCTCTTGTTGTAAATGTCCTCGGAGACTTTGCAAAAGCCTGTGCTTCCTCACTCATGCTTATCATTCAATCCCTGCCCTTGACTGTTTACAGCTACAAAGGTGGCTGCTTTTGCTGAGCTTTCACCACAATGTCAATGACGCTAACTCTTTTCTTACAACTTGTGCAAGTCCCAGCAAAGTTTTTACATCAACCTCAAATAAACACTGCTAGTCCACACTGGGATTCTAACCTTTGCCTTACTTTGAACCCAATACCCTGATGGACCTTGGAAGAAACTCTAAGTAAACTATATGACCCAGGGTTCAAACATTCATGGTGGCATCTCCCTTTCTGCTAAGCATTTTGTTTACTAACATGAGAAAATTAATTTCCTATATGATTTAGGAAATCCTT
The DNA here is from genome assembly GCF_040937935.1 of Hyperolius riggenbachi. Classification (NCBI taxonomy): domain Eukaryota; kingdom Metazoa; phylum Chordata; class Amphibia; order Anura; family Hyperoliidae; genus Hyperolius; species Hyperolius riggenbachi. The sequence goes on along the minus strand of NC_090653.1, from coordinate 89,308,751 downwards.
GTCTGCAATTCTGCTGTAAGCCAGAACTTTTACAAAGGTGCAGACACAGCATGTCAAGTAGCACGATGCGATTCCTTCTTGTTGCAAGCTCAACAATTTCAAAAGGTTGCCTCGGTTCCCAATTTATATGAAGAGTTCTTGCCTGAAATTTGGAAAGTATGTCTGTCATTTTCTCTGAAAAGATATGATCCACACCGCAAATGGAACACTGCAATTGGTTTTCTTGCAACCTGAACTCTTTTCAAGGAAGGGTCCGTTGAAATTTCAACAAATGAGTCTTGTCAGAAGAGGGAATAACCCCACCTCTTTCACCAAAGGTCAGAACATACAGGGAAGACCTGTAAGTTATTGCCAAAACCTATCTCCTGAGTTCGGTCTCCTTACATATTTGTCACTTTACCTGTACACTAACCTTTTAAGATTTAGCAAAACAAATTGCCTCCAAAGCTTCTGATCCTGATGAAGTGAACTAGAAGAGAAGATGAGCTAACCCATATGACTGTAGGTGTGCCAAAGGGGATGGAATTTGTCAGTTTGTAAAACGTGTGTTAGAAAGCTTGTAGAAAAAAGTCGGCCTTGTTCCTTTTCTGCGAGATTTTCCAAAAGTCCATGTGAGGTTGCTGTTGAGAAGGCCCTTTGAAGAGCCTAGTAAATGAAAAGACCCAAGAGCTTGTTTTGGCAGGCCTGACCAATGTGCCATGATGGACAAAGTGAAAAAGCTCTGTCAGAAGTGGGATTTGAACCCACGCCTCCAATCGGAGACCAGAAGGCCCATGAGAAGGGAAGAGAAGCCTCTTGAGTCTGGCGCCTTAGACCACTCGGCCATCCTGACAAGCGGTGTACTATGTACCCATGCAGCTGGCACAATGACTATACTTAACAGAGAAGAGACAACCACAAACTTAGCCTAGAAGACTTCATGAACACTGCAAGGCATGTTTTTTTCTCTGAAAACACTCATCAAACTGCCATTTTGGATCACTGCAATACCTTAGACTGCAATGTCATGTGCCTGCTCTAACAAATGAAATCCTTTGTGCTCCTTCAGCGTCTTTTCCTATGCGGTGGCTGTTTCCAGTGGAAAATGGATTCTTCATAAAGAGGCATGAGACCGCGTGGCCTAATGGATAAGGCGTCTGACTTCGGATCAGAAGATTGAGGGTTCGAGTCCCTTCGTGGTCGTTGAGCTCTGTTCTTGTCACTTCTGTAGAGTATTTGCTCCTCTTGTTGTAAATGTCCTCGGAGACTTTGCAAAAGCCTGTGCTTCCTCACTCATGCTTATCATTCAATCCCTGCCCTTGACTGTTTACAGCTACAAAGGTGGCTGCTTTTGCTGAGCTTTCACCACAATGTCAATGACGCTAACTCTTTTCTTACAACTTGTGCAAGTCCCAGCAAAGTTTTTACATCAACCTCAAATAAACACTGCTAGTCCACACTGGGATTCTAACCTTTGCCTTACTTTGAACCCAATACCCTGATGGACCTTGGAAGAGACTCTAAGTAAACTATATGACCCAGGGTTCAAACATTCATGGTGGCATCTCCCTTTCTGCTAAGCATTTTGTTTACTAACATGAGAAAATTAATTTCCTATATGATTTAGGAAATCCTTGTCTGCAATTCTGCTGTAAGCCAGACTTTTACAAAGGTGCAGACACAGCATGTCAAGTGGCACGATGCGATTCCTTCTTGTTGCAAGCTCAACAATTTCAAAAGGTTGCCTCGGTTCCCAATTTATATGAAGAGTTCTTGCCTGAAATTTGGAAAGTATGTCTGTCATTTCCTCTGAAAAGATATGATCCACACCGCAAATGGAACACTGCAATTGGTTTTCTTGCAACCTGAACTCTTTTCAAGGAAGGGTCCGTTGAAATTACAACAAATGAGTCTTGTCAGAAGAGGGAATAACCCCACCTCTTTCACCAAAGGTCAGAACATACAGGGAAGACCTGTAAGTTATTGCCAAAACCTATCTCCTGAGTTCGGTCTCCTTACATATTTGTCACTTTACCTGTACACTAACCTTTTAAGATTTAGCAAAACAAATTGCCTCCAAAGCTTCTGATCCTGATGAAGTGAACTAGAAGAGAAGATGAGCTAACCCATATGACTGTAGGTGTGCCAAAGGGGATGGAATTTGTCAGTTTGTAAAACGTGTGTTAGAAAGCTTGTAGAAAAAAGTCGGCCTTGTTCCTTTTCTGCGAGATTTTCCAAAAGTCCATGTGAGGTTGCTGTTGAGAAGGCCCTTTGAAGAGCCTAGTAAATGAAAAGACCCAAGAGCTTGTTTTGGCAGGCCTGACCAATGTGCCATGATGGACAAAGTGAAAAAGCTCTGTCAGAAGTGGGATTTGAACCCACGCCTCCAATCGGAGACCAGAAGGCCCATGAGAAGGGAAGAGAAGCCTCTTGAGTCTGGCGCCTTAGACCACTCGGCCATCCTGACAAGCGGTGTACTATGTACCCATGCAGCTGGCACAATGACTATACTTAACAGAGAAGAGACAACCACAAACTTAGCCTAGAAGACTTCATGAACACTGCAAGGCATGTTTTTTTCTCTGAAAACACTCATCAAACTGCCATTTTGGATCACTGCAATACCTTAGACTGCAATGTCATGTGCCTGCTCTAACAAATGAAATCCTTTGTGCTCCTTGAGCGTCTTTTCCTATGCGGTGGCTGTTTCCAGTGGAAAATGGTTTCTTCATAAAGAGACATGAGACCGCGTGGCCTAATGGATAAGGCGTCTGACTTCGGATCAGAAGATTGAGGGTTCGAGTCCCTTCGTGGTCGTTGAGCTCTGTTCTTGTCACTTCTGTAGAGTATTTGCTCCTCTTGTTGTAAATGTCCTCGGAGACTTTGCAAAAGCCTGTGCTTCCTCACTCATGCTTATCATTCAATCCCTGCCCTTGACTGTTTACAGCTACAAAGGTGGCTGCTTTTGCTGAGCTTTCACCACAATGTCAATGACGCTAACTCTTTTCTTACAACTTGTGCAAGTCCCAGCAAAGTTTTTACATCAACCTCAAATAAACACTGCTAGTCCACACTGGGATTCTAACCTTTGCCTTACTTTGAACCCAATACCCTGATGGACCTTGGAAGAAACTCTAAGTAAACTATATGACCCAGGGTTCAAACATTCATGGTGGCATCTCCCTTTCTGCTAAGCATTTTGTTTACTAACATGAGAAAATTAATTTCCTATATGATTTAGGAAATCCTTGTCTGCAATTCTGCTGTAAGCCAGAACTTTTACAAAGGTGCAGACACAGCATGTCAAGTAGCACGATGCGATTCCTTCTTGTTGCAAGCTCAACAATTTCAAAAGGTTGCCTCGGTTCCCAATTTATATGAAGAGTTCTTGCCTGAAATTTGGAAAGTATGTCTGTCATTTTCTCTGAAAAGATATGATCCACACCGCAAATGGAACACTGCAATTGGTTTTCTTGCAACCTGAACTCTTTTCAAGGAAGGGTCCGTTGAAATTTCAACAAATGAGTCTTGTCAGAAGAGGGAATAACCCCACCTCTTTCACCAAAGGTCAGAACATACAGGGAAGACCTGTAAGTTATTGCCAAAACCTATCTCCTGAGTTCGGTCTCCTTACATATTTGTCACTTTACCTGTACACTAACCTTTTAAGATTTAGCAAAACAAATTGCCTCCAAAGCTTCTGATCCTGATGAAGTGAACTAGAAGAGAAGATGAGCTAACCCATATGACTGTAGGTGTGCCAAAGGGGATGGAATTTGTCAGTTTGTAAAACGTGTGTTAGAAAGCTTGTAGAAAAAAGTCGGCCTTGTTCCTTTTCTGCGAGATTTTCCAAAAGTCCATGTGAGGTTGCTGTTGAGAAGGCCCTTTGAAGAGCCTAGTAAATGAAAAGACCCAAGAGCTTGTTTTGGCAGGCCTGACCAATGTGCCATGATGGACAAAGTGAAAAAGCTCTGTCAGAAGTGGGATTTGAACCCACGCCTCCAATCGGAGACCAGAAGGCCCATGAGAAGGGAAGAGAAGCCTCTTGAGTCTGGCGCCTTAGACCACTCGGCCATCCTGACAAGCGGTGTACTATGTACCCATGCAGCTGGCACAATGACTATACTTAACAGAGAAGAGACAACCACAAACTTAGCCTAGAAGACTTCATGAACACTGCAAGGCATGTTTTTTTCTCTGAAAACACTCATCAAACTGCCATTTTGGATCACTGCAATACCTTAGACTGCAATGTCATGTGCCTGCTCTAACAAATGAAATCCTTTGTGCTCCTTCAGCGTCTTTTCCTATGCGGTGGCTGTTTCCAGTGGAAAATGGATTCTTCATAAAGAGGCATGAGACCGCGTGGCCTAATGGATAAGGCGTCTGACTTCGGATCAGAAGATTGAGGGTTCGAGTCGCTTCGTGGTCGTTGAGTTCTGTTCTTGTCACTTCTGTAGAGTATTTGCTCCTCTTGTTGTAAATGTCCTCGGAGACTTTGCAAAAGCCTGTGCTTCCTCACTCATGCTTATCATTCAATCCCTGCCCTTGACTGTTTACAGCTACAAAGGTGGCTGCTTTTGCTGAGCTTTCACCACAATGTCAATGACGCTAACTCTTTTCTTACAACTTGTGCAAGTCCCAGCAAAGTTTTTACATCAACCTCAAATAAACACTGCTAGTCCACACTGGGATTCTAACCTTTGCCTTACTTTGAACCCAATACCCTGATGGACCTTGGAAGAAACTCTAAGTAAACTATATGACCCAGGGTTCAAACATTCATGGTGGCATCTCCCTTTCTGCTAAGCATTTTGTTTACTAACATGAGAAAATTAATTTCCTATATGATTTAGGAAATCCTTGTCTGCAATTCTGCTGTAAGCCAGACTTTTACAAAGGTGCAGACACAGCATGTCAAGTAGCACGATGCGATTCCTTCTTGTTGCAAGCTCAACAATTTCAAAAGGTTGCCTCGGTTCCCAATTTATATGAAGAGTTCTTGCCTGAAATTTGGAAAGTATGTCTGTCATTTCCTCTGAAAAGATATGATCCACACCGCAAATGGAACACTGCAATTGGTTTTCTTGCAACCTGAACTCTTTTCAAGGAAGGGTCCGTTGAAATTTCAACAAATGAGTCTTGTCAGAAGAGGGAATAACCCCACCTCTTTCACCAAAGGTCAGAACATACAGGGAAGACCTGTAAGTTATTGCCAAAACCTATCTCCTGAGTTCGGTCTCCTTACATATTTGTCACTTTACCTGTACACTAACCTTTTAAGATTTAGCAAAACAAATTGCCTCCAAAGCTTCTGATCCTGATGAAGTGAACTAGAAGAGAAGATGAGCTAACCCATATGACTGTAGGTGTGCCAAAGGGGATGGAATTTGTCAGTTTGTAAAACGTGTGTTAGAAAGCTTGTAGAAAAAAGTCGGCCTTGTTCCTTTTCTGCGAGATTTTCCAAAAGTCCATGTGAGGTTGCTGTTGAGAAGGCCCTTTGAAGAGCCTAGTAAATGAAAAGACCCAAGAGCTTGTTTTGGCAGGCCTGACCAATGTGCCATGATGGACAAAGTGAAAAAGCTCTGTCAGAAGTGGGATTTGAACCCACGCCTCCATTTGGAGACCAGAAGGCCCATGAGAAGGGAAGAGAAGCCTCTTGAGTCTGGCGCCTTAGACCACTCGGCCATCCTGACAAGCGGTGTACTATGTACCCATGCAGCTGGCACAATGACTATACTTAACAGAGAAGAGACAACCACAAACTTAGCCTAGAAGACTTCATGAACACTGCAAGGCATGTTTTTTTTTTCTGAAAACACTCATCAAACTGCCATTTTGGATCACTGCAATACCTTAGACAGCAATGTCATGTGCCTGCTCTAACAAATGAAATCCTTTGTGCTCCTTGAGCGTCTTTTCCTATGCGGTGGCTGTTTCCAGTGGAAAATGGTTTCTTCATAAAGAGGCATGAGACCGCGTGGCCTAATGGATAAGGCGTCTGACTTCGGATCAGAAGATTGAGGGTTCGAGTCCCTTCGTGGTCGTTGAGCTCTGTTCTTGTCACTTCTGTAGAGTATTTGCTCCTCTTGTTGTAAATGTCCTCGGAGACTTTGCAAAAGCCTGTGCTTCCTCACTCATGCTTATCATTCAATCCCTGCCCTTGACTGTTTACAGCTACAAAGGTGGCTGCTTTTGCTGAGCTTTCACCACAATGTCAATGACGCTAACTCTTTTCTTACAACTTGTGCAAGTCCCAGCAAAGTTTTTACATCAACCTCAAATAAACACTGCTAGTCCACACTGGGATTCTAACCTTTGCCTTACTTTGAACCCAATACCCTGATGGACCTTGGAAGAGACTCTAAGTAAACTATATGACCCAGGGTTCAAACATTCATGGTGGCATCTCCCTTTCTGCTAAGCATTTTGTTTACTAACATGAGAAAATTAATTTCCTATATGATTTAGGAAATCCTTGTCTGCAATTCTGCTGTAAGCCAGACTTTTACAAAGGTGCAGACACAGCATGTCAAGTGGCACGATGCGATTCCTTCTTGTTGCAAGCTCAACAATTTCAAAAGGTTGCCTCGGTTCCCAATTTATATGAAGAGTTCTTGCCTGAAATTTGGAAAGTATGTCTGTCATTTCCTCTGAAAAGATATGATCCACACCGCAAATGGAACACTGCAATTGGTTTTCTTGCAACCTGAACTCTTTTCAAGGAAGGGTCCGTTGAAATTTCAACAAATGAGTCTTGTCAGAAGAGGGAATAACCCCACCTCTTTCACCAAAGGTCAGAACATACAGGGAAGACCTGTAAGTTATTGCCAAAACCTATCTCCTGAGTTCGGTCTCCTTACATATTTGTCACTTTACCTGTACACTAACCTTTTAAGATTTAGCAAAACAAATTGCCTCCAAAGCTTCTGATCCTGATGAAGTGAACTAGAAGAGAAGATGAGCTAACCCATATGACTGTAGGTGTGCCAAAGGGGATGGAATTTGTCAGTTTGTAAAACGTGTGTTAGAAAGCTTGTAGAAAAAAGTCGGCCTTGTTCCTTTTCTGCGAGATTTTCCAAAAGTCCATGTGAGGTTGCTGTTGAGAAGGCCCTTTGAAGAGCCTAGTAAATGAAAAGACCCAAGAGCTTGTTTTGGCAGGCCTGACCAATGTGCCATGATGGACAAAGTGAAAAAGCTCTGTCAGAAGTGGGATTTGAACCCACACCTCCATTCGGAGACCAGAAGGCCCATGAGAAGGGAAGAGAAGCCTCTTGAGTCTGGCGCCTTAGACCACTCGGCCATCCTGACAAGCGGTGTACTATGTACCCATGCAGCTGGCACAATGACTATACTTAACAGAGAAGAGACAACCACAAACTTAGCCTAGAAGACTTCATGAACACTGCAAGGCATGTTTTTTTTTTCTGAAAACACTCATCAAACTGCCATTTTGGATCACTGCAATACCTTAGACAGCAATGTCATGTGCCTGCTCTAACAAATGAAATCCTTTGTGCTCCTTGAGCGTCTTTTCCTATGCGGTGGCTGTTTCCAGTGGAAAATGGTTTCTTCATAAAGAGGCATGAGACCGCGTGGCCTAATGGATAAGGCGTCTGACTTCGGATCAGAAGATTGAGGGTTCGAGTCCCTTCGTGGTCGTTGAGCTCTGTTCTTGTCACTTCTGTAGAGTATTTGCTCCTCTTGTTGTAAATGTCCTCGGAGACTTTGCAAAAGCCTGTGCTTCCTCACTCATGCTTATCATTCAATCCCTGCCCTTGACTGTTTACAGCTACAAAGGTGGCTGCTTTTGCTGAGCTTTCACCACAATGTCAATGACGCTAACTCTTTTCTTACAACTTGTGCAAGTCCCAGCAAAGTTTTTACATCAACCTCAAATAAACACTGCTAGTCCACACTGGGATTCTAACCTTTGCCTTACTTTGAACCCAATACCCTGATGGACCTTGGAAGAGACTCTAAGTAAACTATATGACCCAGGGTTCAAACATTCATGGTGGCATCTCCCTTTCTGCTAAGCATTTTGTTTACTAACATGAGAAAATTAATTTCCTATATGATTTAGGAAATCCTTGTCTGCAATTCTGCTGTAAGCCAGACTTTTACAAAGGTGCATACACAGCATGTCAAGTGGCACGATGCGATTCCTTCTTGTTGCAAGCTCAACAATTTCAAAAGGTTGCCTCGGTTCCCAATTTATATGAAGAGTTCTTGCCTGAAATTTGGAAAGTATGTCTGTCATTTCCTCTGAAAAGATATGATCCACACCGCAAATGGAACACTGCAATTGGTTTTCTTGCAACCTGAACTCTTTTCAAGAAAGGGTCCGTTGAAATTACAACAAATGAGTCTTGTCAGAAGAGGGAATAACCCCACCTCTTTCACCAAAGGTCAGAACATACAGGGAAGACCTGTAAGTTATTGCCAAAACCTATCTCCTGAGTTCGGTCTCCTTACATATTTGTCACTTTACCTGTACACTAACCTTTTAAGATTTAGCAAAACAAATTGCCTCCAAAGCTTCTGATCCTGATGAAGTGAACTAGAAGAGAAGATGAGCTAACCCATATGACTGTAGGTGTGCCAAAGGGGATGGAATTTGTCAGTTTGTAAAACGTGTGTTAGAAAGCTTGTAGAAAAAAGTCGGCCTTGTTCCTTTTCTGCGAGATTTTCCAAAAGTCCATGTGAGGTTGCTGTTGAGAAGGCCCTTTGAAGAGCCTAGTAAATGAAAAGACCCAAGAGCTTGTTTTGGCAGGCCTGACCAATGTGCCATGATGGACAAAGTGAAAAAGCTCTGTCAGAAGTGGGATTTGAACCCACGCCTCCATTTGGAGACCAGAAGGCCCATGAGAAGGGAAGAGAAGCCTCTTGAGTCTGGCGCCTTAGACCACTCGGCCATCCTGACAAGCGGTGTACTATGTACCCATGCAGCTGGCACAATGACTATACTTAACAGAGAAGAGACAACCACAAACTTAGCCTAGAAGACTTCATGAACACTGCAAGGCATGTTTTTTTTTTCTGAAAACACTCATCAAACTGCCATTTTGGATCACTGCAATACCTTAGACAGCAATGTCATGTGCCTGCTCTAACAAATGAAATCCTTTGTGCTCCTTGAGCGTCTTTTCCTATGCGGTGGCTGTTTCCAGTGGAAAATGGTTTCTTCATAAAGAGGCATGAGACCGCGTGGCCTAATGGATAAGGCGTCTGACTTCGGATCAGAAGATTGAGGGTTCGAGTCCCTTCGTGGTCGTTGAGCTCTGTTCTTGTCACTTCTGTAGAGTATTTGCTCCTCTTGTTGTAAATGTCCTCGGAGACTTTGCAAAAGCCTGTGCTTCCTCACTCATGCTTATCATTCAATCCCTGCCCTTGACTGTTTACAGCTACAAAGGTGGCTGCTTTTGCTGAGCTTTCACCACAATGTCAATGACGCTAACTCTTTTCTTACAACTTGTGCAAGTCCCAGCAAAGTTTTTACATCAACCTCAAATAAACACTGCTAGTCCACACTGGGATTCTAACCTTTGCCTTACTTTGAACCCAATACCCTGATGGACCTTGGAAGAGACTCTAAGTAAACTATATGACCCAGGGTTCAAACATTCATGGTGGCATCTCCCTTTCTGCTAAGCATTTTGTTTACTAACATGAGAAAATTAATTTCCTATATGATTTAGGAAATCCTTGTCTGCAATTCTGCTGTAAGCCAGACTTTTACAAAGGTGCAGACACAGCATGTCAAGTGGCACGATGCGATTCCTTCTTGTTGCAAGCTCAACAATTTCAAAAGGTTGCCTCGGTTCCCAATTTATATGAAGAGTTCTTGCCTGAAATTTGGAAAGTATGTCTGTCATTTCCTCTGAAAAGATATGATCCACACCGCAAATGGAACACTGCAATTGGTTTTCTTGCAACCTGAACTCTTTTCAAGGAAGGGTCCGTTGAAATTACAACAAATGAGTCTTGTCAGAAGAGGGAATAACCCCACCTCTTTCACCAAAGGTCAGAACATACAGGGAAGACCTGTAAGTTATTGCCAAAACCTATCTCCTGAGTTCGGTCTCCTTACATATTTGTCACTTTACCTGTACACTAACCTTTTAAGATTTAGCAAAACAAATTGCCTCCAAAGCTTCTGATCCTGATGAAGTGAACTAGAAGAGAAGATGAGCTAACCCATATGACTGTAGGTGTGCCAAAGGGGATGGAATTTGTCAGTTTGTAAAACGTGTGTTAGAAAGCTTGTAGAAAAAAGTCGGCCTTGTTCCTTTTCTGCGAGATTTTCCAAAAGTCCATGTGAGGTTGCTGTTGAGAAGGCCCTTTGAAGAGCCTAGTAAATGAAAAGACCCAAGAGCTTGTTTTGGCAGGCCTGACCAATGTGCCATGATGGACAAAGTGAAAAAGCTCTGTCAGAAGTGGGATTTGAACCCACGCCTCCAATCGGAGACCAGAAGGCCCATGAGAAGGGAAGAGAAGCCTCTTGAGTCTGGCGCCTTAGACCACTCGGCCATCCTGACAAGCGGTGTACTATGTACCCATGCAGCTGGCACAATGACTATACTTAACAGAGAAGAGACAACCACAAACTTAGCCTAGAAGACTTCATGAACACTGCAAGGCATGTTTTTTTCTCTGAAAACACTCATCAAACTGCCATTTTGGATCACTGCAATACCTTAGACTGCAATGTCATGTGCCTGCTCTAACAAATGAAATCCTTTGTGCTCCTTGAGCGTCTTTTCCTATGCGGTGGCTGTTTCCAGTGGAAAATGGTTTCTTCATAAAGAGACATGAGACCGCGTGGCCTAATGGATAAGGCGTCTGACTTCGGATCAGAAGATTGAGGGTTCGAGTCCCTTTGTGGTCGTTGAGCTCTGTTCTTGTCACTTCTGTAGAGTATTTGCTCCTCTTGTTGTAAATGTCCTCGGAGACTTTGCAAAAGCCTGTGCTTCCTCACTCATGCTTATCATTCAATCCCTGCCCTTGACTGTTTACAGCTACAAAGGTGGCTGCTTTTGCTGAGCTTTCACCACAATGTCAATGACGCTAACTCTTTTCTTACAACTTGTGCAAGTCCCAGCAAAGTTTTTACATCAACCTCAAATAAACACTGCTAGTCCACACTGGGATTCTAACCTTTGCCTTACTTTGAACCCAATACCCTGATGGACCTTGGAAGAAACTCTAAGTAAACTATATGACCCAGGGTTCAAACATTCATGATGGCATCTCCCTTTCTGCTAAGCATTTTGTTTACTAACATGAGAAAATTAATTTCCTATATGATTTAGGAAATCCTTGTCTGCAATTCTGCTGTAAGCCAGAACTTTTACAAAGGTGCAGACACAGCATGTCAAGTAGCACGATGCGATTCCTTCTTGTTGCAAGCTCAACAATTTCAAAAGGTTGCCTCGGTTCCCAATTTATATGAAGAGTTCTTGCCTGAAATTTGGAAAGTATGTCTGTCATTTTCTCTGAAAAGATATGATCCACACCGCAAATGGAACACTGCAATTGGTTTTCTTGCAACCTGAACTCTTTTCAAGGAAGGGTCCGTTGAAATTTCAACAAATGAGTCTTGTCAGAAGAGGGAATAACCCCACCTCTTTCACCAAAGGTCAGAACATACAGGGAAGACCTGTAAGTTATTGCCAAAACCTATCTCCTGAGTTCGGTCTCCTTACATATTTGTCACTTTACCTGTACACTAACCTTTTAAGATTTAGCAAAACAAATTGCCTCCAAAGCTTCTGATCCTGATGAAGTGAACTAGAAGAGAAGATGAGCTAACCCATATGACTGTAGGTGTGCCAAAGGGGATGGAATTTGTCAGTTTGTAAAACGTGTGTTAGAAAGCTTGTAGAAAAAAGTCGGCCTTGTTCCTTTTCTGCGAGATTTTCCAAAAGTCCATGTGAGGTTGCTGTTGAGAAGGCCCTTTGAAGAGCCTAGTAAATGAAAAGACCCAAGAGCTTGTTTTGGCAGGCCTGACCAATGTGCCATGATGGACAAAGTGAAAAAGCTCTGTCAGAAGTGGGATTTGAACCCACGCCTCCAATCGGAGACCAGAAGGCCCATGAGAAGGGAAGAGAAACCTCTTGAGTCTGGCGCCTTAGACCACTCGGCCATCCTGACAAGCGGTGTACTATGTACCCATGCAGCTGGCACAATGACTATACTTAACAGAGAAGAGACAACCACAAACTTAGCCTAGAAGACTTCATGAACACTGCAAGGCATGTTTTTTTCTCTGAAAACACTCATCAAACTGCCATTTTGGATCACTGCAATACCTTAGACTGCAATGTCATGTGCCTGCTCTAACAAATGAAATCCTTTGTGCTCCTTCAGCGTCTTTTCCTATGCGGTGGCTGTTTCCAGTGGAAAATGGATTCTTCATAAAGAGGCATGAGACCGCGTGGCCTAATGGATAAGGCGTCTGACTTCGGATCAGAAGATTGAGGGTTCGAGTCGCTTCGTGGTCGTTGAGTTCTGTTCTTGTCACTTCTGTAGAGTATTTGCTCCTCTTGTTGTAAATGTCCTCGGAGACTTTGCAAAAGCCTGTGCTTCCTCACTCATGCTTATCATTCAATCCCTGCCCTTGACTGTTTACAGCTACAAAGGTGGCTGCTTTTGCTGAGCTTTCACCACAATGTCAATGACGCTAACTCTTTTCTTACAACTTGTGCAAGTCCCAGCAAAGTTTTTACATCAACCTCAAATAAACACTGCTAGTCCACACTGGGATTCTAACCTTTGCCTTACTTTGAACCCAATACCCTGATGGACCTTGGAAGAAACTCTAAGTAAACTATATGACCCAGGGTTCAAACATTCATGGTGGCATCTCCCTTTCTGCTAAGCATTTTGTTTACTAACATGAGAAAATTAATTTCCTATATGATTTAGGAAATCCTTGTCTGCAATTCTGCTGTAAGCCAGACTTTTACAAAGGTGCAGACACAGCATGTCAAGTAGCACGATGCGATTCCTTCTTGTTGCAAGCTCAACAATTTCAAAAGGTTGCCTCGGTTCCCAATTTATATGAAGAGTTCTTGCCTGAAATTTGGAAAGTATGTCTGTCATTTCCTCTGAAAAGATATGATCCACACCGCAAATGGAACACTGCAATTGGTTTTCTTGCAACCTGAACTCTTTTCAAGGAAGGGTCCGTTGAAATTTCAACAAATGAGTCTTGTCAGAAGAGGGAATAACCCCACCTCTTTCACCAAAGGTCAGAACATACAGGGAAGACCTGTAAGTTATTGCCAAAACCTATCTCCTGAGTTCGGTCTCCTTACATATTTGTCACTTTACCTGTACACTAACCTTTTAAGATTTAGCAAAACAAATTGCCTCCAAAGCTTCTGATCCTGATGAAGTGAACTAGAAGAGAAGATGAGCTAACCCATATGACTGTAGGTGTGCCAAAGGGGATGGAATTTGTCAGTTTGTAAAACGTGTGTTAGAAAGCTTGTAGAAAAAAGTCGGCCTTGTTCCTTTTCTGCGAGATTTTCCAAAAGTCCATGTGAGGTTGCTGTTGAGAAGGCCCTTTGAAGAGCCTAGTAAATGAAAAGACCCAAGAGCTTGTTTTGGCAGGCCTGACCAATGTGCCATGATGGACAAAGTGAAAAAGCTCTGTCAGAAGTGGGATTTGAACCCACGCCTCCATTTGGAGACCAGAAAGCCCATGAGAAGGGAAGAGAAGCCTCTTGAGTCTGGCGCCTTAGACCACTCGGCCATCCTGACAAGCGGTGTACTATGTACCCATGCAGCTGGCACAATGACTATACTTAACAGAGAAGAGACAACCACAAACTTAGCCTAGAAGACTTCATGAACACTGCAAGGCATGTTTTTTTTTTCTGAAAACACTCATCAAACTGCCATTTTGGATCACTGCAATACCTTAGACAGCAATGTCATGTGCCTGCTCTAACAAATGAAATCCTTTGTGCTCCTTGAGCGTCTTTTCCTATGCGGTGGCTGTTTCCAGTGGAAAATGGTTTCTTCATAAAGAGGCATGAGACCGCGTGGCCTAATGGATAAGGCGTCTGACTTCGGATCAGAAGATTGAGGGTTCGAGTCCCTTCGTGGTCGTTGAGCTCTGTTCTTGTCACTTCTGTAGAGTATTTGCTCCTCTTGTTGTAAATGTCCTCGGAGACTTTGCAAAAGCCTGTGCTTCCTCACTCATGCTTATCATTCAATCCCTGCCCTTGACTGTTTACAGCTACAAAGGTGGCTGCTTTTGCTGAGCTTTCACCACAATGTCAATGACGCTAACTCTTTTCTTACAACTTGTGCAAGTCCCAGCAAAGTTTTTACATCAACCTCAAATAAACACTGCTAGTCCACACTGGGATTCTAACCTTTGCCTTACTTTGAACCCAATACCCTGATGGACCTTGGAAGAGACTCTAAGTAAACTATATGACCCAGGGTTCAAACATTCATGGTGGCATCTCCCTTTCTGCTAAGCATTTTGTTTACTAACATGAGAAAATTAATTTCCTATATGATTTAGGAAATCCTTGTCTGCAATTCTGCTGTAAGCCAGACTTTTACAAAGGTGCAGACACAGCATGTCAAGTGGCACGATGCGATTCCTTCTTGTTGCAAGCTCAACAATTTCAAAAGGTTGCCTCGGTTCCCAATTTATATGAAGAGTTCTTGCCTGAAATTTGGAAAGTATGTCTGTCATTTCCTCTGAAAAGATATGATCCACACCGCAAATGGAACACTGCAATTGGTTTTCTTGCAACCTGAACTCTTTTCAAGGAAGGGTCCGTTGAAATTTCAACAAATGAGTCTTGTCAGAAGAGGGAATAACCCCACCTCTTTCACCAAAGGTCAGAACATACAGGGAAGACCTGTAAGTTATTGCCAAAACCTATCTCCTGAGTTCGGTCTCCTTACATATTTGTCACTTTACCTGTACACTAACCTTTTAAGATTTAGCAAAACAAATTGCCTCCAAAGCTTCTGATCCTGATGAAGTGAACTAGAAGAGAAGATGAGCTAACCCATATGACTGTAGGTGTGCCAAAGGGGATGGAATTTGTCAGTTTGTAAAACGTGTGTTAGAAAGCTTGTAGAAAAAAGTCGGCCTTGTTCCTTTTCTGCGAGATTTTCCAAAAGTCCATGTGAGGTTGCTGTTGAGAAGGCCCTTTGAAGAGCCTAGTAAATGAAAAGACCCAAGAGCTTGTTTTGGCAGGCCTGACCAATGTGCCATGATGGACAAAGTGAAAAAGCTCTGTCAGAAGTGGGATTTGAACCCACGCCTCCAATCGGAGACCAGAAGGCCCATGAGAAGGGAAGAGAAGCCTCTTGAGTCTGGCGCCTTAGACCACTCGGCCATCCTGACAAGCGGTGTACTATGTACCCATGCAGCTGGCACAATGACTATACTTAACAGAGAAGAGACAACCACAAACTTAGCCTAGAAGACTTCATGAACACTGCAAGGCATGTTTTTTTCTCTGAAAACACTCATCAAACTGCCATTTTGGATCACTGCAATACCTTAGACTGCAATGTCATGTGCCTGCTCTAACAAATGAAATCTTTTGTGCTCCTTGAGCGTCTTTTCCTATGCGGTGGCTGTTTCCAGTGGAAAATGGATTCTTCATAAAGAGGCATGAGACCGCGTGGCCTAATGGATAAGGCGTCTGACTTCGGATCAGAAGATTGAGGGTTTGAGTCCCTTGGTGGTTGTTGAGTTCTGTTCTTGTCACTTCTGTAGAGTATTTGCTCCTCTTGTTGTAAATGTCCTCGGAGACTTTGCAAAAGCCTGTGCTTCCTCACTCATGCTTATCATTCAATCCCTGCCCTTGACTGTTTACAGCTACAAAGGTGGCTGCTTTTGCTGAGCTTTCACCACAATGTCAATGACGCTAACTCTTTTCTTACAACTTGTGCAAGTCCCAGCAAAGTTTTTACATCAACCTCAAATAAACACTGCTAGTCCACACTGGGATTCTAACCTTTGCCTTACTTTGAACCCAATACCCTGATGGACCTTGGAAGAAACTCTAAGTAAACTATATGACCCAGGGTTCAAACATTCATGGTGGCATCTCCCTTTCTGCTAAGCATTTTGTTTACTAACATGAGAAAATTAATTTCCTATATGATTTAGGAAATCCTTGTCTGCAATTCTGCTGTAAGCCAGACTTTTACAAAGGTGCAGACACAGCATGTCAAGTAGCACGATGCGATTCCTTCTTGTTGCAAGCTCAACAATTTCAAAAGGTTGCCTCGGTTCCCAATTTATATGAAGAGTTCTTGCCTGAAATTTGGAAAGTATGTCTGTCATTTCCTCTGAAAAGATATGATCCACACCGCAAATGGAACACTGCAATTGGTTTTCTTGCAACCTGAACTCTTTTCAAGGAAGGGTCCGTTGAAATTTCAACAAATGAGTCTTGTCAGAAGAGGGAATAACCCCACCTCTTTCACCAAAGGTCAGAACATACAGGGAAGACCTGTAAGTTATTGCCAAAACCTATCTCCTGAGTTCGGTCTCCTTACATATTTGTCACTTTACCTGTACACTAACCTTTTAAGATTTAGCAAAACAAATTGCCTCCAAAGCTTCTGATCCTGATGAAGTGAACTAGAAGAGAAGATGAGCTAACCCATATGACTGTAGGTGTGCCAAAGGGGATGGAATTTGTCAGTTTGTAAAACGTGTGTTAGAAAGCTTGTAGAAAAAAGTCGGCCTTGTTCCTTTTCTGCGAGATTTTCCAAAAGTCCATGTGAGGTTGCTGTTGAGAAGGCCCTTTGAAGAGCCTAGTAAATGAAAAGACCCAAGAGCTTGTTTTGGCAGGCCTGACCAATGTGCCATGATGGACAAAGTGAAAAAGCTCTGTCAGAAGTGGGATTTGAACCCACGCCTCCATTCAGAGACCAGAAGGCCCATGAGAAGGGAAGAGAAGCCTCTTGAGTCTGGCGCCTTAGACCACTCGGCCATCCTGACAAGCGGTGTACTATGTACCCATGCAGCTGGCACAATGACTATACTTAACAGAGAAGAGACAACCACAAACTTAGCCTAGAAGACTTCATGAACACTGCAAGGCATGTTTTTTTCTCTGAAAACACTCATCAAACTGCCATTTTGGATCACTGCAATACCTTAGACTGCAATGTCATGTGCCTGCTCTAACAAATGAAATCCTTTGTGCTCCTTGAGCGTCTTTTCCTATGCGGTGGCTGTTTCCAGTGGAAAATGGATTCTTCATAAAGAGGCATGAGACCGCGTGGCCTAATGGATAAGGCGTCTGACTTCGGATCAGAAGATTGAGGGTTCGAGTCCCTTTGTGGTCGTTGAGTTCTGTTCTTGTCACTTCTGTAGAGTATTTGCTCCTCTTGTTGTAAATGTCCTCGGAGACTTTGCAAAAGCCTGTGCTTCCTCACTCATGCTTATCATTCAATCCCTGCCCTTGACTGTTTACAGCTACAAAGGTGGCTGCTTTTGCTGAGCTTTCACCACAATGTCAATGACGCTAACTCTTTTCTTACAACTTGTGCAAGTCCCAGCAAAGTTTTTACATCAACCTCAAATAAACACTGCTAGTCCACACTGGGATTCTAACCTTTGCCTTACTTTGAACCCAATACCCTGATGGACCTTGGAAGAAACTCTAAGTAAACTATATGACCCAGGGTTCAAACATTCATGGTGGCATCTCCCTTTCTGCTAAGCATTTTGTTTACTAACATGAGAAAATTAATTTCCTATATGATTTAGGAAATCCTTGTCTGCAATTCTGCTGTAAGCCAGACTTTTACAAAGGTGCAGACACAGCATGTCAAGTAGCACGATGCGATTCCTTCTTGTTGCAAGCTCAACAATTTCAAAAGGTTGCCTCGGTTCCCAATTTATATGAAGAGTTCTTGCCTGAAATTTGGAAAGTATGTCTGTCATTTCCTCTGAAAAGATATGATCCACACCGCAAATGGAACACTGCAATTGGTTTTCTTGCAACCTGAACTCTTTTCAAGGAAGGGTCCATTGAAATTTCAACAAATGAGTCTTGTCAGAAGAGGGAATAACCCCACCTCTTTCACCAAAGGTCAGAACATACAGGGAAGACCTGTAAGTTATTGCCAAAACCTATCTCCTGAGTTCGGTCTCCTTACATATTTGTCACTTTACCTGTACACTAACCTTTTAAGATTTAGCAAAACAAATTGCCTCCAAAGCTTCTGATCCTGATGAAGTGAACTAGAAGAGAAGATGAGCTAACCCATATGACTGTAGGTGTGCCAAAGGGGATGGAATTTGTCAGTTTGTAAAACGTGTGTTAGAAAGCTTGTAGAAAAAAGTCGGCCTTGTTCCTTTTCTGCGAGATTTTCCAAAAGTCCATGTGAGGTTGCTGTTGAGAAGGCCCTTTGAAGAGCCTAGTAAATGAAAAGACCCAAGAGCTTGTTTTGGCAGGCCTGACCAATGTGCCATGATGGACAAAGTGAAAAAGCTCTGTCAGAAGTGGGATTTGAACCCACGCCTCCATTCAGAGACCAGAAGGCCCATGAGAAGGGAAGAGAAGCCTCTTGAGTCTGGCGCCTTAGACCACTCGGCCATCCTGACAAGCGGTGTACTATGTACCCATGCAGCTGGCACAATGACTATACTTAACAGAGAAGAGACAACCACAAACTTAGCCTAGAAGACTTCATGAACACTGCAAGGCATGTTTTTTTTTCTGAAAACACTCATCAAACTGCCATTTTGGATCACTGCAATACCTTAGACAGCAATGTCATGTGCCTGCTCTAACAAATGAAATCCTTTGTGCTCCTTGAGCGTCTTTTCCTATGCGGTGGCTGTTTCCAGTGGAAAATGGTTTCTTCATAAAGAGGCATGAGACCGCGTGGCCTAATGGATAAGGCGTCTGACTTCGGATCAGAAGATTGAGGGTTCGAGTCCCTTCGTGGTCGTTGAGCTCTGTTCTTGTCACTTCTGTAGAGTATTTGCTCCTCTTGTTGTAAATGTCCTCGGAGACTTTGCAAAAGCCTGTGCTTCCTCACTCATGCTTATCATTCAATCCCTGCCCTTGACTGTTTACAGCTACAAAGGTGGCTGCTTTTGCTGAGCTTTCACCACAATGTCAATGACGCTAACTCTTTTCTTACAACTTGTGCAAGTCCCAGCAAAGTTTTTACATCAACCTCAAATAAACACTGCTAGTCCACACTGGGATTCTAACCTTTGCCTTACTTTGAACCCAATACCCTGATGGACCTGGGAAGAGACTCTAAGTAAACTATATAACCCAGGGTTCAAACATTCATGGTGGCATCTCCCTTTCTGCTAAGCATTTTGTTTACTAACATGAGAAAATAAATTTCCTATATGATTTAGGAAATCCTTGTCTGCAATTCTGCTGTAAGCCAGACTTTTACAAAGGTGCAGACACAGCATGTCAAGTGGCACGATGCGATTCCTTCTTGTTGCAAGCTCAACAATTTCAAAAGGTTGCCTCGGTTCCCAATTTATATGAAGAGTTCTTGCCTGAAATTTGGAAAGTATGTCTGTCATTTCCTCTGAAAAGATATGATCCACACCGCAAATGGAACACTGCAATTGGTTTTCTTGCAACCTGAACTCTTTTCAAGGAAGGGTCCGTTGAAATTTCAACAAATGAGTCTTGTCAGAAGAGGGAATAACCCCACCTCTTTCACCAAAGGTCAGAACATACAGGGAAGACCTGTAAGTTATTGCCAAAACCTATCTCCTGAGTTCGGCCTCCTTACATATTTGTCACTTTACCTGTACACTAACCTTTAAGATTTAGCAAAACAAATTGCCTCCAAAGCTTCTGATCCTGATGAAGTGAACTAGAAGAGAAGATGAGCTAACCCATATGACTGTAGGTGTGCCAAAGGGGATGGAATTTGTCAGTTTGTAAAACGTGTGTTAGAAAGCTTGTAGAAAAAAGTCGGCCTTGTTCCTTTTCTGCGAGATTTTCCAAAAGTCCATGTGAGGTTGCTGTTGAGAAGGCCCTTTGAAGAGCCTAGTAAATGAAAAGACCCAAGAGCTTGTTTTGGCAGGCCTGACCAATGTGCCATGATGGACAAAGTGAAAAAGCTCTGTCAGAAGTGGGATTTGAACCCACGCCTCCATTCGGAGACCAGAAGGCCCATGAGAAGGGAAGAGAAGCCTCTTGAGTCTGGCGCCTTAGACCACTCGGCCATCCTGACAAGCGGTGTACTATGTACCCATGCAGCTGGCACAATGACTATACTTAACAGAGAAGAGACAACCACAAACTTAGCCTAGAAGACTTCATGAACACTGCAAGGCATGTTTTTTTTTTCTGAAAACACTCATCAAACTGCCATTTTGGATCACTGCAATACCTTAGACAGCAATGTCATGTGCCTGCTCTAACAAATGAAATCCTTTGTGCTCCTTGAGCGTCTTTTCCTATGCGGTGGCTGTTTCCAGTGGAAAATGGTTTCTTCATAAAGAGGCATGAGACCGCGTGGCCTAATGGATAAGGCGTCTGACTTCGGATCGGAAGATTGAGGGTTCGAGTCCCTTCGTGGTCGTTGAGTTCTGTTCTTGTCACTTCTGTAGAGTATTTGCTCCTCTTGTTGTAAATGTCCTCGGAGACTTTGCAAAAGCCTGTGCTTCCTCACTCATGCTTATCATTCAATCCCTGCCCTTGACTGTTTACAGCTACAAAGGTGGCTGCTTTTGCTGAGCTTTCACCACAATGTCAATGACGCTAACTCTTTTCTTACAACTTGTGCAAGTCCCAGCAAAGTTTTTACATCAACCTCAAATAAACACTGCTAGTCCACACTGGGATTCTAACCTTTGCCTTACTTTGAACCCAATACCCTGATGGACCTTGGAAGAAACTCTAAGTAAACTATATGACCCAGGGTTCAAACATTCATGGTGGCATCTCCCTTTCTGCTAAGCATTTTGTTTACTAACATGAGAAAATTAATTTCCTATATGATTTAGGAAATCCTTGTCTGCAATTCTGCTGTAAGCCAGACTTTTACAAAGGTGCAGACACAGCATGTCAAGTAGCACGATGCGATTCCTTCTTGTTGCAAGCTCAACAATTTCAAAAGGTTGCCTCGGTTCCCAATTTATATGAAGAGTTCTTGCCTGAAATTTGGAAAGTATGTCTGTCATTTCCTCTGAAAAGATATGATCCACACCGCAAATGGAACACTGCAATTGGTTTTCTTGCAACCTGAACTCTTTTCAAGGAAGGGTCCGTTGAAATTTCAACAAATGAGTCTTGTCAGAAGAGGGAATAACCCCACCTCTTTCACCAAAGGTCAGAACATACAGGGAAGACCTGTAAGTTATTGCCAAAACCTATCTCCTGAGTTCGGCCTCCTTACATATTTGTCACTTTACCTGTACACTAACCTTTAAGATTTAGCAAAACAAATTGCCTCCAAAGCTTCTGATCCTGATGAAGTGAACTAGAAGAGAAGATGAGCTAACCCATATGACTGTAGGTGTGCCAAAGGGGATGGAATTTGTCAGTTTGTAAAACGTGTGTTAGAAAGCTTGTAGAAAAAAGTCGGCCTTGTTCCTTTTCTGCGAGATTTTCCAAAAGTCCATGTGAGGTTGCTGTTGAGAAGGCCCTTTGAAGAGCCTAGTAAATGAAAAGACCCAAGAGCTTGTTTTGGCAGGCCTGACCAATGTGCCATGATGGACAAAGTGAAAAAGCTCTGTCAGAAGTGGGATTTGAACCCACGCCTCCATTCGGAGACCAGAAGGCCCATGAGAAGGGAAGAGAAGCCTCTTGAGTCTGGCGCCTTAGACCACTCGGCCATCCTGACAAGCGGTGTACTATGTACCCATGCAGCTGGCACAATGACTATACTTAACAGAGAAGAGACAACCACAAACTTAGCCTAGAAGACTTCATGAACACTGCAAGGCATGTTTTTTTTTTCTGAAAACACTCATCAAACTGCCATTTTGGATCACTGCAATACCTTAGACAGCAATGTCATGTGCCTGCTCTAACAAATGAAATCCTTTGTGCTCCTTGAGCGTCTTTTCCTATGCGGTGGCTGTTTCCAGTGGAAAATGGTTTCTTCATAAAGAGGCATGAGACCGCGTGGCCTAATGGATAAGGCGTCTGACTTCGGATCAGAAGATTGAGGGTTTGAGTCCTTTCTGTTCTTGTCACTTCTGTAGAGTATTTGCTCCTCTTGTAGTAAATGTCCTCGGAGACTTTGCAAAAGCCTGTGCTTCCTCACTCATGCTTATCATTCAATCCCTGCCCTTGACTGTTTACAGCTACAAAGGTGGCTGCTTTTGCTGAGCTTTCACCACAATGTCAATGACGCTAACTCTTTTCTTACAACTTGTGCAAGTCCCAGCAAAGTTTTTACATCAACCTCAAATAAACACTGCTAGTCCACACTGGGATTCTAACCTTTGCCTTACTTTAAACCCAATACCCTGATGGACCTTGGAAGAGACTCTAAGTAAACTATATGACCCAGG
The DNA here is from genome assembly GCF_040937935.1 of Hyperolius riggenbachi. Taxonomy (NCBI): domain Eukaryota; kingdom Metazoa; phylum Chordata; class Amphibia; order Anura; family Hyperoliidae; genus Hyperolius; species Hyperolius riggenbachi. The sequence continues at coordinate 89,286,256 of NC_090653.1, read as the reverse complement.
GTTCAAACATTCATGGTGGCATCTCCCTTTCTGCTAAGCATTTTGTTTACTAACATGAGAAAATTAATTTCCTATATGATTTAGGAAATCCTTGTCTGCAATTCTGCTGTAAGCCAGACTTTTACAAAGGTGCAGACACAGCATGTCAAGTGGCACGATGCGATTCCTTCTTGTTGCAAGCTCAACAATTTCAAAAGGTTGCCTCGGTTCCCAATTTATATGAAGAGTTCTTGCCTGATATTTGGAAAGTATGTCTGTCATTTCCTCTGAAAAGATATGATCCACACCGCAAATGGAACACTGCAATTGGTTTTCTTGCAACCTGAACTCTTTTCAAGGAAGGGTCCGTTGAAATTTCAACAAATGAGTCTTGTCAGAAGAGGGAATAACCCCACCTCTTTCACCAAAGGTCAGAACATACAGGGAAGACCTGTAAGTTATTGCCAAAACCTATCTCCTGAGTTCGGTCTCCTTACATATTTGTCACTTTACCTGTACACTAACCTTTTAAGATTTAGCAAAACAAATTGCCTCCAAAGCTTCTGATCCTGATGAAGTGAACTAGAAGAGAAGATGAGCTAACCCATATGACTGTAGGTGTGCCAAAGGGGATGGAATTTGTCAGTTTGTAAAACGTGTGTTAGAAAGCTTGTAGAAAAAAGTCGGCCTTGTTCCTTTTCTGCGAGATTTTCCAAAAGTCCATGTGAGGTTGCTGTTGAGAAGGCCCTTTGAAGAGCCTAGTAAATGAAAAGACCCAAGAGCTTGTTTTGGCAGGCCTGACCAATGTGCCATGATGGACAAAGTGAAAAAGCTCTGTCAGAAGTGGGATTTGAACCCACGCCTCCAATCGGAGACCAGAAGGCCCATGAGAAGGGAAGAGAAGCCTCTTGAGTCTGGCGCCTTAGACCACTCGGCCATCCTGACAAGCAGTGTACTATGTACCCATGCAGCTGGCACAATGACTATACTTAACAGAGAAGAGACAACCACAAACTTAGCCTAGAAGACTTCATGAACACTGCAAGGCATGTTTTTTTCTCTGAAAACACTCATCAAACTGCCATTTTGGATCACTGCAATACCTTAGACTGCAATGTCATGTGCCTGCTCTAACAAATGAAATCCTTTGTGCTCCTTGAGCGTCTTTTCCTATGCGGTGGCTGTTTCCAGTGGAAAATGGATTCTTCATAAAGAGGCATGAGACCGCGTGGCCTAATGGATAAGGCGTCTGACTTCGGATCAGAAGATTGAGGGTTCGAGTCCCTTCGTGGTCGTTGAGTTCTGTTCTTGTCACTTCTGTAGAGTATTTGCTCCTCTTGTTGTAAATGTCCTCGGAGACTTTGCAAAAGCCTGTGCTTCCTCACTCATGCTTATCATTCAATCCCTGCCCTTGACTGTTTACAGCTACAAAGGTGGCTGCTTTTGCTGAGCTTTCACCACAATGTCAATGACGCTAACTCTTTTCTTACAACTTGTGCAAGTCCCAGCAAAGTTTTTACATCAACCTCAAATAAACACTGCTAGTCCACACTGGGATTCTAACCTTTGCCTTACTTTGAACCCAATACCCTGATGGACCTTGGAAGAAACTCTAAGTAAACTATATGACCCAGGGTTCAAACATTCATGGTGGCATCTCCCTTTCTGCTAAGCATTTTGTTTACTAACATGAGAAAATTAATTTCCTATATGATTTAGGAAATCCTTGTCTGCAATTCTGCTGTAAGCCAGACTTTTACAAAGGTGCAGACACAGCATGTCAAGTAGCACGATGCGATTCCTTCTTGTTGCAAGCTCAACAATTTCAAAAGGTTGCCTCGGTTCCCAATTTATATGAAGAGTTCTTGCCTGAAATTTGGAAAGTATGTCTGTCATTTCCTCTGAAAAGATATGATCCACACCGCAAATGGAACACTGCAATTGGTTTTCTTGCAACCTGAACTCTTTTCAAGGAAGGGTCCGTTGAAATTTCAACAAATGAGTCTTGTCAGAAGAGGGAATAATCCCACCTCTTTCACCAAAGGTCAGAACATACAGGGAAGACCTGTAAGTTATTGCCAAAACCTATCTCCTGAGTTCGGTCTCCTTACATATTTGTCACTTTACCTGTACACTAACCTTTTAAGATTTAGCAAAACAAATTGCCTCCAAAGCTTCTGATCCTGATGAAGTGAACTAGAAGAGAAGATGAGCTAACCCATATGACTGTAGGTGTGCCAAAGGGGATGGAATTTGTCAGTTTGTAAAACGTGTGTTAGAAAGCTTGTAGAAAAAAGTCGGCCTTGTTCCTTTTCTGCGAGATTTTCCAAAAGTCCATGTGAGGTTGCTGTTGAGAAGGCCCTTTGAAGAGCCTAGTAAATGAAAAGACCCAAGAGCTTGTTTTGGCAGGCCTGACCAATGTGCCATGATGGACAAAGTGAAAAAGCTCTGTCAGAAGTGGGATTTGAACCCACGCCTCCAATCGGAGACCAGAAGGCCCATGAGAAGGGAAGAGAAGCCTCTTGAGTCTGGCGCCTTAGACCACTCGGCCATCCTGACAAGAAGTGTACTATGTACCCATGCAGCTGGCACAATGACTATACTTAACAGAGAAGAGACAACCACAAACTTAGCCTAGAAGACTTCATGAACACTGCAAGGCATGTTTTTTTCTCTGAAAACACTCATCAAACTGCCATTTTGGATCACTGCAATACCTTAGACTGCAATGTCATGTGCCTGCTCTAACAAATGAAATCCTTTGTGCTCCTTGAGCGTCTTTTCCTATGCGGTGGCTGTTTCCAGTGGAAAATGGATTCTTCATAAAGAGGCATGAGACCGCGTGGCCTAATGGATAAGGCGTCTGACTTCGGATCAGAAGATTGAGGGTTCGAGTCCCTTCGTGGTTGTTGAGCTCTGTTCTTGTCACTTCTGTAGAGTATTTGCTCCTCTTGTTGTAAATGTCCTCGGAGACTTTGCAAAAGCCTGTGCTTCCTCACTCATGCTTATCATTCAATCCCTGCCCTTGACTGTTTACAGCTACAAAGGTGGCTGCTTTTGCTGAGCTTTCACCACAATGTCAATGACGCTAACTCTTTTCTTACAACTTGTGCAAGTCCCAGCAAAGTTTTTACATCAACCTCAAATAAACACTGCTAGTCCACACTGGGATTCTAACCTTTGCCTTACTTTGAACCCAATACCCTGATGGACCTTGGAAGAAACTCTAAGTAAACTATATGACCCAGGGTTCAAACATTCATGGTGGCATCTCCCTTTCTGCTAAGCATTTTGTTTACTAACATGAGAAAATTAATTTCCTATATGATTTAGGAAATCCTTGTCTGCAATTCTGCTGTAAGCCAGACTTTTACAAAGGTGCAGACACAGCATGTCAAGTAGCACGATGCGATTCCTTCTTGTTGCAAGCTCAACAATTTCAAAAGGTTGCCTCGGTTCCCAATTTATATGAAGAGTTCTTGCCTGAAATTTGGAAAGTATGTCTGTCATTTCCTCTGAAAAGATATGATCCACACCGCAAATGGAACACTGCAATTGGTTTTCTTGCAACCTGAACTCTTTTCAAGGAAGGGTCCGTTGAAATTTCAACAAATGAGTCTTGTCAGAAGAGGGAATAACCCCACCTCTTTCACCAAAGGTCAGAACATACAGGGAAGACCTGTAAGTTATTGCCAAAACCTATTTCCTGAGTTCGGTCTCCTTACATATTTGTCACTTTACCTGTACACTAACCTTTTAAGATTTAGCAAAACAAATTGCCTCCAAAGCTTCTGATCCTGATGAAGTGAACTAGAAGAGAAGATGAGCTAACCCATATGACTGTAGGTGTGCCAAAGGGGATGGAATTTGTCAGTTTGTAAAACGTGTGTTAGAAAGCTTGTAGAAAAAAGTCGGCCTTGTTCCTTTTCTGCGAGATTTTCCAAAAGTCCATGTGAGGTTGCTGTTGAGAAGGCCCTTTGAAGAGCCTAGTAAATGAAAAGACCCAAGAGCTTGTTTTGGCAGGCCTGACCAATGTGCCATGATGGACAAAGTGAAAAAGCTCTGTCAGAAGTGGGATTTGAACCCACGCCTCCATTCAGAGACCAGAAGGCCCATGAGAAGGGAAGAGAAGCCTCTTGAGTCTGGCGCCTTAGACCACTCGGCCATCCTGACAAGCGGTGTACTATGTACCCATGCAGCTGGCACAATGACTATACTTAACAGAGAAGAGACAACCACAAACTTAGCCTAGAAGACTTCATGAACACTGCAAGGCATGTTTTTTTTTCTGAAAACACTCATCAAACTGCCATTTTGGATCACTGCAATACCTTAGACAGCAATGTCATGTGCCTGCTCTAACAAATGAAATCCTTTGTGCTCCTTGAGCGTCTTTTCCTATGCGGTGGCTGTTTCCAGTGGAAAATGGTTTCTTCATAAAGAGGCATGAGACCGCGTGGCCTAATGGATAAGGCGTCTGACTTCGGATCAGAAGATTGAGGGTTCGAGTCCCTTCGTGGTCGTTGAGCTCTGTTCTTGTCACTTCTGTAGAGTATTTGCTCCTCTTGTTGTAAATGTCCTCGGAGACTTTGCAAAAGCCTGTGCTTCCTCACTCATGCTTATCATTCAATCCCTGCCCTTGACTGTTTACAGCTACAAAGGTGGCTGCTTTTGCTGAGCTTTCACCACAATGTCAATGACGCTAACTCTTTTCTTACAACTTGTGCAAGTCCCAGCAAAGTTTTTACATCAACCTCAAATAAACACTGCTAGTCCACACTGGGATTCTAACCTTTGCCTTACTTTGAACCCAATACCCTGATGGACCTGGGAAGAGACTCTAAGTAAACTATATAACCCAGGGTTCAAACATTCATGGTGGCATCTCCCTTTCTGCTAAGCATTTTGTTTACTAACATGAGAAAATTAATTTCCTATATGATTTAGGAAATCCTTGTCTGCAATTCTGCTGTAAGCCAGACTTTTACAAAGGTGCAGACACAGCATGTCAAGTGGCACGATGCGATTCCTTCTTGTTGCAAGCTCAACAATTTCAAAAGGTTGCCTCGGTTCCCAATTTATATGAAGAGTTCTTGCCTGAAATTTGGAAAGTATGTCTGTCATTTCCTCTGAAAAGATATGATCCACACCGCAAATGGAACACTGCAATTGGTTTTCTTGCAACCTGAACTCTTTTCAAGGAAGGGTCCGTTGAAATTTCAACAAATGAGTCTTGTCAGAAGAGGGAATAACCCCACCTCTTTCACCAAAGGTCAGAACATACAGGGAAGACCTGTAAGTTATTGCCAAAACCTATCTCCTGAGTTCGGCCTCCTTACATATTTGTCACTTTACCTGTACACTAACCTTTAAGATTTAGCAAAACAAATTGCCTCCAAAGCTTCTGATCCTGATGAAGTGAACTAGAAGAGAAGATGAGCTAACCCATATGACTGTAGGTGTGCCAAAGGGGATGGAATTTGTCAGTTTGTAAAACGTGTGTTAGAAAGCTTGTAGAAAAAAGTCGGCCTTGTTCCTTTTCTGCGAGATTTTCCAAAAGTCCATGTGAGGTTGCTGTTGAGAAGGCCCTTTGAAGAGCCTAGTAAATGAAAAGACCCAAGAGCTTGTTTTGGCAGGCCTGACCAATGTGCCATGATGGACAAAGTGAAAAAGCTCTGTCAGAAGTGGGATTTGAACCCACGCCTCCATTTGGAGACCAGAAGGCCCATGAGAAGGGAAGAGAAGCCTCTTGAGTCTGGCGCCTTAGACCACTCGGCCATCCTGACAAGCGGTGTACTATGTACCCATGCAGCTGGCACAATGACTATACTTAACAGAGAAGAGACAACCACAAACTTAGCCTAGAAGACTTCATGAACACTGCAAGGCATGTTTTTTTTTTCTGAAAACACTCATCAAACTGCCATTTTGGATCACTGCAATACCTTAGACAGCAATGTCATGTGCCTGCTCTAACAAATGAAATCCTTTGTGCTCCTTGAGCGTCTTTTCCTATGCGGTGGCTGTTTCCAGTGGAAAATGGTTTCTTCATAAAGAGGCATGAGACCGCGTGGCCTAATGGATAAGGCGTCTGACTTCGGATCAGAAGATTGAGGGTTCGAGTCCTTTCTGTTCTTGTCACTTCTGTAGAGTATTTGCTCCTCTTGTTGTAAATGTCCTCGGAGACTTTGCAAAAGCCTGTGCTTCCTCACTCATGCTTATCATTCAATCCCTGCCCTTGACTGTTTACAGCTACAAAGGTGGCTGCTTTTGCTGAGCTTTCACCACAATGTCAATGACGCTAACTCTTTTCTTACAACTTGTGCAAGTCCCAGCAAAGTTTTTACATCAACCTCAAATAAACACTGCTAGTCCACACTGGGATTCTAACCTTTGCCTTACTTTGAACCCAATACCCTGATGGACCTTGGAAGAAACTCTAAGTAAACTATATGACCCAGGGTTCAAACATTCATGGTGGCATCTCCCTTTCTGCTAAGCATTTTGTTTACTAACATGAGAAAATTAATTTCCTATATGATTTAGGAAATCCTTGTCTGCAATTCTGCTGTAAGCCAGACTTTTACAAAGGTGCAGACACAGCATGTCAAGTAGCACGATGCGATTCCTTCTTGTTGCAAGCTCAACAATTTCAAAAGGTTGCCTCGGTTCCCAATTTATATGAAGAGTTCTTGCCTGAAATTTGGAAAGTATGTCTGTCATTTCCTCTGAAAAGATATGATCCACACCGCAAATGGAACACTGCAATTGGTTTTCTTGCAACCTGAACTCTTTTCAAGGAAGGGTCCATTGAAATTTCAACAAATGAGTCTTGTCAGAAGAGGGAATAACCCCACCTCTTTCACCAAAGGTCAGAACATACAGGGAAGACCTGTAAGTTATTGCCAAAACCTATCTCCTGAGTTCGGTCTCCTTACATATTTGTCACTTTACCTGTACACTAACCTTTTAAGATTTAGCAAAACAAATTGCCTCCAAAGCTTCTGATCCTGATGAAGTGAACTAGAAGAGAAGATGAGCTAACCCATATGACTGTAGGTGTGCCAAAGGGGATGGAATTTGTCAGTTTGTAAAACGTGTGTTAGAAAGCTTGTAGAAAAAAGTCGGCCTTGTTCCTTTTCTGCGAGATTTTCCAAAAGTCCATGTGAGGTTGCTGTTGAGAAGGCCCTTTGAAGAGCCTAGTAAATGAAAAGACCCAAGAGCTTGTTTTGGCAGGCCTGACCAATGTGCCATGATGGACAAAGTGAAAAAGCTCTGTCAGAAGTGGGATTTGAACCCACGCCTCCATTCAGAGACCAGAAGGCCCATGAGAAGGGAAGAGAAGCCTCTTGAGTCTGGCGCCTTAGACCACTCGGCCATCCTGACAAGCGGTGTACTATGTACCCATGCAGCTGGCACAATGACTATACTTAACAGAGAAGAGACAACCACAAACTTAGCCTAGAAGACTTCATGAACACTGCAAGGCATGTTTTTTTTTCTGAAAACACTCATCAAACTGCCATTTTGGATCACTGCAATACCTTAGACAGCAATGTCATGTGCCTGCTCTAACAAATGAAATCCTTTGTGCTCCTTGAGCGTCTTTTCCTATGCGGTGGCTGTTTCCAGTGGAAAATGGTTTCTTCATAAAGAGGCATGAGACCGCGTGGCCTAATGGATAAGGCGTCTGACTTCGGATCAGAAGATTGAGGGTTCGAGTCCCTTCGTGGTCGTTGAGCTCTGTTCTTGTCACTTCTGTAGAGTATTTGCTCCTCTTGTTGTAAATGTCCTCGGAGACTTTGCAAAAGCCTGTGCTTCCTCACTCATGCTTATCATTCAATCCCTGCCCTTGACTGTTTACAGCTACAAAGGTGGCTGCTTTTGCTGAGCTTTCACCACAATGTCAATGACGCTAACTCTTTTCTTACAACTTGTGCAAGTCCCAGCAAAGTTTTTACATCAACCTCAAATAAACACTGCTAGTCCACACTGGGATTCTAACCTTTGCCTTACTTTGAACCCAATACCCTGATGGACCTGGGAAGAGACTCTAAGTAAACTATATAACCCAGGGTTCAAACATTCATGGTGGCATCTCCCTTTCTGCTAAGCATTTTGTTTACTAACATGAGAAAATTAATTTCCTATATGATTTAGGAAATCCTTGTCTGCAATTCTGCTGTAAGCCAGACTTTTACAAAGGTGCAGACACAGCATGTCAAGTGGCACGATGCGATTCCTTCTTGTTGCAAGCTCAACAATTTCAAAAGGTTGCCTCGGTTCCCAATTTATATGAAGAGTTCTTGCCTGAAATTTGGAAAGTATGTCTGTCATTTCCTCTGAAAAGATATGATCCACACCGCAAATGGAACACTGCAATTGGTTTTCTTGCAACCTGAACTCTTTTCAAGGAAGGGTCCGTTGAAATTTCAACAAATGAGTCTTGTCAGAAGAGGGAATAACCCCACCTCTTTCACCAAAGGTCAGAACATACAGGGAAGACCTGTAAGTTATTGCCAAAACCTATCTCCTGAGTTCGGCCTCCTTACATATTTGTCACTTTACCTGTACACTAACCTTTAAGATTTAGCAAAACAAATTGCCTCCAAAGCTTCTGATCCTGATGAAGTGAACTAGAAGAGAAGATGAGCTAACCCATATGACTGTAGGTGTGCCAAAGGGGATGGAATTTGTCAGTTTGTAAAACGTGTGTTAGAAAGCTTGTAGAAAAAAGTCGGCCTTGTTCCTTTTCTGCGAGATTTTCCAAAAGTCCATGTGAGGTTGCTGTTGAGAAGGCCCTTTGAAGAGCCTAGTAAATGAAAAGACCCAAGAGCTTGTTTTGGCAGGCCTGACCAATGTGCCATGATGGACAAAGTGAAAAAGCTCTGTCAGAAGTGGGATTTGAACCCACGCCTCCATTTGGAGACCAGAAGGCCCATGAGAAGGGAAGAGAAGCCTCTTGAGTCTGGCGCCTTAGACCACTCGGCCATCCTGACAAGCGGTGTACTATGTACCCATGCAGCTGGCACAATGACTATACTTAACAGAGAAGAGACAACCACAAACTTAGCCTAGAAGACTTCATGAACACTGCAAGGCATGTTTTTTTTTTCTGAAAACACTCATCAAACTGCCATTTTGGATCACTGCAATACCTTAGACAGCAATGTCATGTGCCTGCTCTAACAAATGAAATCCTTTGTGCTCCTTGAGCGTCTTTTCCTATGCGGTGGCTGTTTCCAGTGGAAAATGGTTTCTTCATAAAGAGGCATGAGACCGCGTGGCCTAATGGATAAGGCGTCTGACTTCGGATCAGAAGATTGAGGGTTCGAGTCCTTTCTGTTCTTGTCACTTCTGTAGAGTATTTGCTCCTCTTGTTGTAAATGTCCTCGGAGACTTTGCAAAAGCCTGTGCTTCCTCACTCATGCTTATCATTCAATCCCTGCCCTTGACTGTTTACAGCTACAAAGGTGGCTGCTTTTGCTGAGCTTTCACCACAATGTCAATGACGCTAACTCTTTTCTTACAACTTGTGCAAGTCCCAGCAAAGTTTTTACATCAACCTCAAATAAACACTGCTAGTCCACACTGGGATTCTAACCTTTGCCTTACTTTGAACCCAATACCCTGATGGACCTTGGAAGAAACTCTAAGTAAACTATATGACCCAGGGTTCAAACATTCATGGTGGCATCTCCCTTTCTGCTAAGCATTTTGTTTACTAACATGAGAAAATTAATTTCCTATATGATTTAGGAAATCCTTGTCTGCAATTCTGCTGTAAGCCAGACTTTTACAAAGGTGCAGACACAGCATGTCAAGTAGCACGATGCGATTCCTTCTTGTTGCAAGCTCAACAATTTCAAAAGGTTGCCTCGGTTCCCAATTTATATGAAGAGTTCTTGCCTGAAATTTGGAAAGTATGTCTGTCATTTCCTCTGAAAAGATATGATCCACACCGCAAATGGAACACTGCAATTGGTTTTCTTGCAACCTGAACTCTTTTCAAGGAAGGGTCCATTGAAATTTCAACAAATGAGTCTTGTCAGAAGAGGGAATAACCCCACCTCTTTCACCAAAGGTCAGAACATACAGGGAAGACCTGTAAGTTATTGCCAAAACCTATCTCCTGAGTTCGGTCTCCTTACATATTTGTCACTTTACCTGTACACTAACCTTTTAAGATTTAGCAAAACAAATTGCCTCCAAAGCTTCTGATCCTGATGAAGTGAACTAGAAGAGAAGATGAGCTAACCCATATGACTGTAGGTGTGCCAAAGGGGATGGAATTTGTCAGTTTGTAAAACGTGTGTTAGAAAGCTTGTAGAAAAAAGTCGGCCTTGTTCCTTTTCTGCGAGATTTTCCAAAAGTCCATGTGAGGTTGCTGTTGAGAAGGCCCTTTGAAGAGCCTAGTAAATGAAAAGACCCAAGAGCTTGTTTTGGCAGGCCTGACCAATGTGCCATGATGGACAAAGTGAAAAAGCTCTGTCAGAAGTGGGATTTGAACCCACGCCTCCATTCAGAGACCAGAAGGCCCATGAGAAGGGAAGAGAAGCCTCTTGAGTCTGGCGCCTTAGACCACTCGGCCATCCTGACAAGCGGTGTACTATGTACCCATGCAGCTGGCACAATGACTATACTTAACAGAGAAGAGACAACCACAAACTTAGCCTAGAAGACTTCATGAACACTGCAAGGCATGTTTTTTTCTCTGAAAACACTCATCAAACTGCCATTTTGGATCACTGCAATACCTTAGACAGCAATGTCATGTGCCTGCTCTAACAAATGAAATCCTTTGTGCTCCTTGAGCGTCTTTTCCTATGCGGTGGCTGTTTCCAGTGGAAAATGGTTTCTTCATAAAGAGGCATGAGACCGCGTGGCCTAATGGATAAGGCGTCTGACTTCGGATCAGAAGATTGAGGGTTCGAGTCCCTTCGTGGTCGTTGAGCTCTGTTCTTGTCACTTCTGTAGAGTATTTGCTCCTCTTGTTGTAAATGTCCTCGGAGACTTTGCAAAAGCCTGTGCTTCCTCACTCATGCTTATCATTCAATCCCTGCCCTTGACTGTTTACAGCTACAAAGGTGGCTGCTTTTGCTGAGCTTTCACCACAATGTCAATGACGCTAACTCTTTTCTTACAACTTGTGCAAGTCCCAGCAAAGTTTTTACATCAACCTCAAATAAACACTGCTAGTCCACACTGGGATTCTAACCTTTGCCTTACTTTGAACCCAATACCCTGATGGACCTGGGAAGAGACTCTAAGTAAACTATATAACCCAGGGTTCAAACATTCATGGTGGCATCTCCCTTTCTGCTAAGCATTTTGTTTACTAACATGAGAAAATTAATTTCCTATATGATTTAGGAAATCCTTGTCTGCAATTCTGCTGTAAGCCAGACTTTTACAAAGGTGCAGACACAGCATGTCAAGTGGCACGATGCGATTCCTTCTTGTTGCAAGCTCAACAATTTCAAAAGGTTGCCTCGGTTCCCAATTTATATGAAGAGTTCTTGCCTGAAATTTGGAAAGTATGTCTGTCATTTCCTCTGAAAAGATATGATCCACACCGCAAATGGAACACTGCAATTGGTTTTCTTGCAACCTGAACTCTTTTCAAGGAAGGGTCCGTTGAAATTTCAACAAATGAGTCTTGTCAGAAGAGGGAATAACCCCACCTCTTTCACCAAAGGTCAGAACATACAGGGAAGACCTGTAAGTTATTGCCAAAACCTATCTCCTGAGTTCGGCCTCCTTACATATTTGTCACTTTACCTGTACACTAACCTTTAAGATTTAGCAAAACAAATTGCCTCCAAAGCTTCTGATCCTGATGAAGTGAACTAGAAGAGAAGATGAGCTAACCCATATGACTGTAGGTGTGCCAAAGGGGATGGAATTTGTCAGTTTGTAAAACGTGTGTTAGAAAGCTTGTAGAAAAAAGTCGGCCTTGTTCCTTTTCTGCGAGATTTTCCAAAAGTCCATGTGAGGTTGCTGTTGAGAAGGCCCTTTGAAGAGCCTAGTAAATGAAAAGACCCAAGAGCTTGTTTTGGCAGGCCTGACCAATGTGCCATGATGGACAAAGTGAAAAAGCTCTGTCAGAAGTGGGATTTGAACCCACGCCTCCATTCGGAGACCAGAAGGCCCATGAGAAGGGAAGAGAAGCCTCTTGAGTCTGGCGCCTTAGACCACTCGGCCATCCTGACAAGCGGTGTACTATGTACCCATGCAGCTGGCACAATGACTATACTTAACAGAGAAGAGACAACCACAAACTTAGCCTAGAAGACTTCATGAACACTGCAAGGCATGTTTTTTTTTTCTGAAAACACTCATCAAACTGCCATTTTGGATCACTGCAATACCTTAGACAGCAATGTCATGTGCCTGCTCTAACAAATGAAATCCTTTGTGCTCCTTGAGCGTCTTTTCCTATGCGGTGGCTGTTTCCAGTGGAAAATGGTTTCTTCATAAAGAGGCATGAGACCGCGTGGCCTAATGGATAAGGCGTCTGACTTCGGATCAGAAGATTGAGGGTTTGAGTCCTTTCTGTTCTTGTCACTTCTGTAGAGTATTTGCTCCTCTTGTAGTAAATGTCCTCGGAGACTTTGCAAAAGCCTGTGCTTCCTCACTCATGCTTATCATTCAATCCCTGCCCTTGACTGTTTACAGCTACAAAGGTGGCTGCTTTTGCTGAGCTTTCACCACAATGTCAATGACGCTAACTCTTTTCTTACAACTTGTGCAAGTCCCAGCAAAGTTTTTACATCAACCTCAAATAAACACTGCTAGTCCACACTGGGATTCTAACCTTTGCCTTACTTTAAACCCAATACCCTGATGGACCTTGGAAGAGACTCTAAGTAAACTATATGACCCAGGGTTCAAACATTCATGGTGGCATCTCCCTTTCTGCTAAGCATTTTGTTTACTAACATGAGAAAATTAATTTCCTATATGATTTAGGAAATCCTTGTCTGCAATTCTGCTGTAAGCCAGACTTTTACAAAGGTGCAGACACAGCATGTCAAGTGGCACGATGCGATTCCTTCTTGTTGCAAGCTCAACAATTTCAAAAGGTTGCCTCGGTTCCCAATTTATATGAAGAGTTCTTGCCTGATATTTGGAAAGTATGTCTGTCATTTCCTCTGAAAAGATATGATCCACACCGCAAATGGAACACTGCAATTGGTTTTCTTGCAACCTGAACTCTTTTCAAGGAAGGGTCCGTTGAAATTTCAACAAATGAGTCTTGTCAGAAGAGGGAATAACCCCACCTCTTTCACCAAAGGTCAGAACATACAGGGAAGACCTGTAAGTTATTGCCAAAACCTATCTCCTGAGTTCGGTCTCCTTACATATTTGTCACTTTACCTGTACACTAACCTTTTAAGATTTAGCAAAACAAATTGCCTCCAAAGCTTCTGATCCTGATGAAGTGAACTAGAAGAGAAGATGAGCTAACCCATATGACTGTAGGTGTGCCAAAGGGGATGGAATTTGTCAGTTTGTAAAACGTGTGTTAGAAAGCTTGTAGAAAAAAGTCGGCCTTGTTCCTTTTCTGCGAGATTTTCCAAAAGTCCATGTGAGGTTGCTGTTGAGAAGGCCCTTTGAAGAGCCTAGTAAATGAAAAGACCCAAGAGCTTGTTTTGGCAGGCCTGACCAATGTGCCATGATGGACAAAGTGAAAAAGCTCTGTCAGAAGTGGGATTTGAACCCACGCCTCCAATCGGAGACCAGAAGGCCCATGAGAAGGGAAGAGAAGCCTCTTGAGTCTGGCGCCTTAGACCACTCGGCCATCCTGACAAGCAGTGTACTATGTACCCATGCAGCTGGCACAATGACTATACTTAACAGAGAAGAGACAACCACAAACTTAGCCTAGAAGACTTCATGAACACTGCAAGGCATGTTTTTTTCTCTGAAAACACTCATCAAACTGCCATTTTGGATCACTGCAATACCTTAGACTGCAATGTCATGTGCCTGCTCTAACAAATGAAATCCTTTGTGCTCCTTGAGCGTCTTTTCCTATGCGGTGGCTGTTTCCAGTGGAAAATGGATTCTTCATAAAGAGGCTTGAGACCGCGTGGCCTAATGGATAAGGCGTCTGACTTCGGATCAGAAGATTGAGGGTTCGAGTCCCTTCGTGGTCGTTGAGTTCTGTTCTTGTCACTTCTGTAGAGTATTTGCTCCTCTTGTTGTAAATGTCCTCGGAGACTTTGCAAAAGCCTGTGCTTCCTCACTCATGCTTATCATTCAATCCCTGCCCTTGACTGTTTACAGCTACAAAGGTGGCTGCTTTTGCTGAGCTTTCACCACAATGTCAATGACGCTAACTCTTTTCTTACAACTTGTGCAAGTCCCAGCAAAGTTTTTACATCAACCTCAAATAAACACTGCTAGTCCACACTGGGATTCTAACCTTTGCCTTACTTTGAACCCAATACCCTGATGGACCTTGGAAGAAACTCTAAGTAAACTATATGACCCAGGGTTCAAACATTCATGGTGGCATCTCCCTTTCTGCTAAGCATTTTGTTTACTAACAGGAGAAAATTAATTTCCTATATGATTTAGGAAATCCTTGTCTGCAATTCTGCTGTAAGCCAGACTTTTACAAAGGTGCAGACACAGCATGTCAAGTGGCACGATGCGATTCCTTCTTGTTGCAAGCTCAACAATTTCAAAAGGTTGCCTCGGTTCCCAATTTATATGAAGAGTTCTTGCCTGAAATTTGGAAAGTATGTCTGTCATTTCCTCTGAAAAGATATGATCCACACCACAAATGGAACACTGCAATTGGTTTTCTTGCAACCTGAACTCTTTTCAAGGAAGGGTCCGTTGAAATTTCAACAAATGAGTCTTGTCAGAAGAGGGAATAACCCCACCTCTTTCACCAAAGGTCAGAACATACAGGGAAGACCTGTAAGTTATTGCCAAAACCTATCTCCTGAGTTCGGTCTCCTTACATATTTGTCACTTTACCTGTACACTAACCTTTTAAGATTTAGCAAAACAAATTGCCTCCAAAGCTTCTGATCCTGATGAAGTGAACTAGAAGAGAAGATGAGCTAACCCATATGACTGTAGGTGTGCCAAAGGGGATGGAATTTGTCAGTTTGTAAAACGTGTGTTAGAAAGCTTGTAGAAAAAAGTCGGCCTTGTTCCTTTTCTGCGAGATTTTCCAAAAGTCCATGTGAGGTTGCTGTTGAGAAGGCCCTTTGAAGAGCCTAGTAAATGAAAAGACCCAAGAGCTTGTTTTGGCAGGCCTGACCAATGTGCCATGATGGACAAAGTGAAAAAGCTCTGTCAGAAGTGGGATTTGAACCCACGCCTCCAATCGGAGACCAGAAGGCCCATGAGAAGGGAAGAGAAGCCTCTTGAGTCTGGCGCCTTAGACCACTCGGCCATCCTGACAAGCAGTGTACTATGTACCCATGCAGCTGGCACAATGACTATACTTAACAGAGAAGAGACAACCACAAACTTAGCCTAGAAGACTTCATGAACACTGCAAGGCATGTTTTTTTCTCTGAAAACACTCATCAAACTGCCATTTTGGATCACTGCAATACCTTAGACTGCAATGTCATGTGCCTGCTCTAACAAATGAAATCCTTTGTGCTCCTTGAGCGTCTTTTCCTATGCGGTGGCTGTTTCCAGTGGAAAATGGATTCTTCATAAAGAGGCATGAGACCGCGTGGCCTAATGGATAAGGCGTCTGACTTCGGATCAGAAGATTGAGGGTTCGAGTCCCTTCGTGGTCGTTGAGTTCTGTTCTTGTCACTTCTGTAGAGTATTTGCTCCTCTTGTTGTAAATGTCCTCGGAGACTTTGCAAAAGCCTGTGCTTCCTCACTCATGCTTATCATTCAATCCCTGCCCTTGACTGTTTACAGCTACAAAGGTGGCTGCTTTTGCTGAGCTTTCACCACAATGTCAATGACGCTAACTCTTTTCTTACAACTTGTGCAAGTCCCAGCAAAGTTTTTACATCAACCTCAAATAAACACTGCTAGTCCACACTGGGATTCTAACCTTTGCCTTACTTTGAACCCAATACCCTGATGGACCTTGGAAGAAACTCTAAGTAAACTATATGACCCAGGGTTCAAACATTCATGGTGGCATCTCCCTTTCTGCTAAGCATTTTGTTTACTAACATGAGAAAATTAATTTCCTATATGATTTAGGAAATCCTTGTCTGCAATTCTGCTGTAAGCCAGACTTTTACAAAGGTGCAGACACAGCATGTCAAGTAGCACGATGCGATTCCTTCTTGTTGCAAGCTCAACAATTTCAAAAGGTTGCCTCGGTTCCCAATTTATATGAAGAGTTCTTGCCTGAAATTTGGAAAGTATGTCTGTCATTTCCTCTGAAAAGATATGATCCACACCGCAAATGGAACACTGCAATTGGTTTTCTTGCAACCTGAACTCTTTTCAAGGAAGGGTCCGTTGAAATTTCAACAAATGAGTCTTGTCAGAAGAGGGAATAACCCCACCTCTTTCACCAAAGGTCAGAACATACAGGGAAGACCTGTAAGTTATTGCCAAAACCTATCTCCTGAGTTCGGTCTCCTTACATATTTGTCACTTTACCTGTACACTAACCTTTTAAGATTTAGCAAAACAAATTGCCTCCAAAGCTTCTGATCCTGATGAAGTGAACTAGAAGAGAAGATGAGCTAACCCATATGACTGTAGGTGTGCCAAAGGGGATGGAATTTGTCAGTTTGTAAAACGTGTGTTAGAAAGCTTGTAGAAAAAAGTCGGCCTTGTTCCTTTTCTGCGAGATTTTCCAAAAGTCCATGTGAGGTTGCTGTTGAGAAGGCCCTTTGAAGAGCCTAGTAAATGAAAAGACCCAAGAGCTTGTTTTGGCAGGCCTGACCAATGTGCCATGATGGACAAAGTGAAAAAGCTCTGTCAGAAGTGGGATTTGAACCCACGCCTCCAATCGGAGACCAGAAGGCCCATGAGAAGGGAAGAGAAGCCTCTTGAGTCTGGCGCCTTAGACCACTCGGCCATCCTGACAAGCAGTGTACTATGTACCCATGCAGCTGGCACAATGACTATACTTAACAGAGAAGAGACAACCACAAACTTAGCCTAGAAGACTTCATGAACACTGCAAGGCATGTTTTTTTCTCTGAAAACACTCATCAAACTGCCATTTTGGATCACTGCAATACCTTAGACTGCAATGTCATGTGCCTGCTCTAACAAATGAAATCCTTTGTGCTCCTTGAGCGTCTTTTCCTATGCGGTGGCTGTTTCCAGTGGAAAATGGATTCTTCATAAAGAGGCATGAGACCGCGTGGCCTAATGGATAAGGCGTCTGACTTCGGATCAGAAGATTGAGGGTTTGAGTCCCTTCGTGGTCGTTGAGCTCTGTTCTTGTCACTTCTGTAGAGTATTTGCTCCTCTTGTTGTAAATGTCCTCGGAGACTTTGCAAAAGCCTGTGCTTCCTCACTCATGCTTATCATTCAATCCCTGCCCTTGACTGTTTACAGCTACAAAGGTGGCTGCTTTTGCTGAGCTTTCACCACAATGTCAATGACGCTAACTCTTTTCTTACAACTTGTGCAAGTCCCAGCAAAGTTTTTACATCAACCTCAAATAAACACTGCTAGTCCACACTGGGATTCTAACCTTTGCCTTACTTTGAACCCAATACCCTGATGGACCTTGGAAGAAACTCTAAGTAAACTATATGACCCAGGGTTCAAACATTCATGGTGGCATCTCCCTTTCTGCTAAGCATTTTGTTTACTAACATGAGAAAATTAATTTCCTATATGATTTAGGAAATCCTTGTCTGCAATTCTGCTGTAAGCCAGACTTTTACAAAGGTGCAGACACAGCATGTCAAGTAGCACGATGCGATTCCTTCTTGTTGCAAGCTCAACAATTTCAAAAGGTTGCCTCGGTTCCCAATTTATATGAAGAGTTCTTGCCTGAAATTTGGAAAGTATGTCTGTCATTTCCTCTGAAAAGATATGATCCACACCGCAAATGGAACACTGCAATTGGTTTTCTTGCAACCTGAACTCTTTTCAAGGAAGGGTCCGTTGAAATTTCAACAAATGAGTCTTGTCAGAAGAGGGAATAACCCCACCTCTTTCACCAAAGGTCAGAACATACAGGGAAGACCTGTAAGTTATTGCCAAAACCTATTTCCTGAGTTCGGTCTCCTTACATATTTGTCACTTTACCTGTACACTAACCTTTTAAGATTTAGCAAAACAAATTGCCTCCAAAGCTTCTGATCCTGATGAAGTGAACTAGAAGAGAAGATGAGCTAACCCATATGACTGTAGGTGTGCCAAAGGGGATGGAATTTGTCAGTTTGTAAAACGTGTGTTAGAAAGCTTGTAGAAAAAAGTCGGCCTTGTTCCTTTTCTGCGAGATTTTCCAAAAGTCCATGTGAGGTTGCTGTTGAGAAGGCCCTTTGAAGAGCCTAGTAAATGAAAAGACCCAAGAGCTTGTTTTGGCAGGCCTGACCAATGTGCCATGATGGACAAAGTGAAAAAGCTCTGTCAGAAGTGGGATTTGAACCCACGCCTCCATTCAGAGACCAGAAGGCCCATGAGAAGGGAAGAGAAGCCTCTTGAGTCTGGCGCCTTAGACCACTCGGCCATCCTGACAAGCGGTGTACTATGTACCCATGCAGCTGGCACAATGACTATACTTAACAGAGAAGAGACAACCACAAACTTAGCCTAGAAGACTTCATGAACACTGCAAGGCATGTTTTTTTTTTCTGAAAACACTCATCAAACTGCCATTTTGGATCACTGCAATACCTTAGACAGCAATGTCATGTGCCTGCTCTAACAAATGAAATCCTTTGTGCTCCTTGAGCGTCTTTTCCTATGCGGTGGCTGTTTCCAGTGGAAAATGGTTTCTTCATCAAGAGGCATGAGACCGCGTGGCCTAATGGATAAGGCGTCTGACTTCGGATCAGAAGATTGAGGGTTCGAGTCCTTTCTGTTCTTGTCACTTCTGTAGAGTATTTGCTCCTCTTGTTGTAAATGTCCTCGGAGACTTTGCAAAAGCCTGTGCTTCCTCACTCATGCTTATCATTCAATCCCTGCCCTTGACTGTTTACAGCTACAAAGGTGGCTGCTTTTGCTGAGCTTTCACCACAATGTCAATGACGCTAACTCTTTTCTTACAACTTGTGCAAGTCCCAGCAAAGTTTTTACATCAACCTCAAATAAACACTGCTAGTCCACACTGGGATTCTAACCTTTGCCTTACTTTAAACCCAATACCCTGATGGACCTTGGAAGAGACTCTAAGTAAACTATATGACCCAGGGTTCAAACATTCATGGTGGCATCTCCCTTTCTGCTAAGCATTTTGTTTACTAACATGAGAAAATTAATTTCCTATATGATTTAGGAAATCCTTGTCTGCAATTCTGCTGTAAGCCAGATGTTTACAAAGGTGCAGACACAGCATGTCAAGTGGCACGATGCGATTCCTTCTTTTTGCAAGCTCAACAATTTCAAAAGGTTGCCTCGGTTCCCAATTTATATGAAGAGTTCTTGCCTGATATTTGGAAAGTATGTCTGTCATTTCCTCTGAAAAGATATGATCCACACCGCAAATGGAACACTGCAATTGGTTTTCTTGCAACCTGAACTCTTTTCAAGGAAGGGTCCGTTGAAATTTCAACAAATGAGTCTTGTCAGAAGAGGGAATAACCCCACCTCTTTCACCAAAGGTCAGAACATACAGGGAAGACCTGTAAGTTATTGCCAAAACCTATCTCCTGAGTTCGGTCTCCTTACATATTTGTCACTTTACCTGTACACTAACCTTTTAAGATTTAGCAAAACAAATTGCCTCCAAAGCTTCTGATCCTGATGAAGTGAACTAGAAGAGAAGATGAGCTAACCCATATGACTGTAGGTGTGCCAAAGGGGATGGAATTTGTCAGTTTGTAAAACGTGTGTTAGAAAGCTTGTAGAAAAAAGTCGGCCTTGTTCCTTTTCTGCGAGATTTTCCAAAAGTCCATGTGAGGTTGCTGTTGAGAAGGCCCTTTGAAGAGCCTAGTAAATGAAAAGACCCAAGAGCTTGTTTTGGCAGGCCTGACCAATGTGCCATGATGGACAAAGTGAAAAAGCTCTGTCAGAAGTGGGATTTGAACCCACGCCTCCATTCAGAGACCAGAACGCCCATGAGAAGGGAAGAGAAGCTTCTTGAGTCTGGCGCCTTAGACCACTCGGCCATCCTGACAAGCGGTGTACTATGTACCCATGCAGCTGGCACAATGACTATACTTAACAGAGAAGAGACAACCACAAACTTAGCCTAGAAGACTTCATGAACACTGCAAGGCATGTTTTTTTTTCTGAAAACACTCATCAAACTGCCATTTTGGATCACTGCAATACCTTAGACAGTAATGTCATGTGCCTGCTCTAACAAATGAAATCCTTTGTGCTCCTTGAGCGTCTTTTCCTATGCGGTGGCTGTTTCCAGTGGAAAATGGTCTCTTCATAAAGAGGCATGAGACCGCGTGGCCTAATGGATAAGGCGTCTGACTTCGGATCAGAAGATTGAGGGTTCGAGTCCCTTCGTGGTTGTTGAGCTCTGTTCTTGTCACTTCTGTAGAGTATTTGCTCCTCTTGTTGTAAATGTCCTCGGAGACTTTGCAAAAGCCTGTGCTTCCTCACTCATGCTTATCATTCAATCCCTGCCCTTGACTGTTTACAGCTACAAAGGTGGCTGCTTTTGCTGAGCTTTCACCACAATGTCAATGACGCTAACTCTTTTCTTACAACTTGTGCAAGTCCCAGCAAAGTTTTTACATCAACCTCAAATAAACACTGCTAGTCCACACTGGGATTCTAACCTTTGCCTTACTTTGAACCCAATACCCTCATGGACCTTGGAAGAGACTCTAAGTAAACTATATGACCCAGGGTTCAAACATTCATGGTGGCATCTCCCTTTCTGCTAAGCATTTTGTTTACTAACATGAGAAAATTAATTTCCTATATGATTTAGGAAATCCTTGTCTGCAATTCTGCTGTAAGCCAGACTTTTACAAAGGTGCAGACACAGCATGTCAAGTGGCACGATGCGATTCCTTCTTGTTGCAAGCTCAACAATTTCAAAAGGTTGCCTCGGTTCCCAATTTATATGAAGAGTTCTTGCCTGAAATTTGGAAAGTATGTCTGTCATTTCCTCTGAAAAGATATGATCCACACCGCAAATGGAACACTGCAATTGGTTTTCTTGCAACCTGAACTCTTTTCAAGGAAGGGTCCGTTGAAATTTCAACAAATGAGTTTTGTCAGAAGAGGGAATAACCCCACCTCTTTCACCAAAGGTCAGAACATACAGGGAAGACCTGTAAGTTATTGCCAAAACCTATCTCCTGAGTTCGGTCTCCTTACATATTTGTCACTTTACCTGTACACTAACCTTTTAAGATTTAGCAAAACAAATTGCCTCCAAAGCTTCTGATCCTGATGAAGTGAACTAGAAGAGAAGATGAGCTAACCCATATGACTGTAGGTGTGCCAAAGGGGATGGAATTTGTCAGTTTGTAAAACGTGTGTTAGAAAGCTTGTAGAAAAAAGTCGGCCTTGTTCCTTTTCTGCGAGATTTTCCAAAAGTCCATGTGAGGTTGCTGTTGAGAAGGCCCTTTGAAGAGCCTAGTAAATGAAAAGACCCAAGAGCTTGTTTTGGCAGGCCTGACCAATGTGCCATGATGGACAAAGTGAAAAAGCTCTGTCAGAAGTGGGATTTGAACCCACGCCTCCATTCGGAGACCAGAAGGCCCATGAGAAGGGAAGAGAAGCCTCTTGAGTCTGGCGCCTTAGACCACTCGGCCATCCTGACAAGCGGTGTACTATGTACCCATGCAGCTGGCACAATGACTATACTTAACAGAGAAGAGACAACCACAAACTTAGCCTAGAAGACTTCATGAACACTGCAAGGCATGTTTTTTTTTCTGAAAACACTCATCAAACTGCCATTTTGGATCACTGCAATACCTTAGACAGTAATGTCATGTGCCTGCTCTAACAAATGAAATCCTTTGTGCTCCTTGAGCGTCTTTTCCTATGCGGTGGCTGTTTCCAGTGGAAAATGGTTCCTTCGTAAAGAGGCATGAGACCGCGTGGCCTAATGGATAAGGCGTCTGACTTTGGTTCCGAAGATTGAGGGTTTGAGTCCCTTCGTGGTCGTTGAGCTCTGTTCTTGTCACTTCTGTAGAGTATTTGCTCCTCTTGTTGTAAATGTCCTCGGAGACTTTGCAAAAGCCTGTGCTTCCTCACTCATGCTTATCATTCAATCCCTGCCCTTGACTGTTTACAGCTACAAAGGTGGCTGCTTTTGCTGAGCTTTCACCACAATGTCAATGACGCTAACTCTTTTCTTACAACTTGTGCAAGTCCCAGCAAAGTTTTTACATCAACCTCAAATAAACACTGCTAGTCCACACTGGGATTCTAACCTTTGCCTTACTTTGAACCCAATACCCTCATGGACCTTGGAAGAGACTCTAAGTAAACTATATGACCAAGGGTTCAAACATTCATGGTGGCAACTCCCTTTCTGCTAAGCATTTTGTTTACTAACATGAGAAAATTAATTTCCTATATGATTTAGGAAATCCTTGTCTGCAATTCTGCTGTAAGCCAGACTTTTACAAAGGTGCAGACACAGCATGTCAAGTGGCACGATGCGATTCCTTCTTGTTGCAAGCTCAACAATTTCAAAAGGTTGCCTCGGTTCCCAATTTATATGAAGAGTTCTTGCCTGAAATTTGGAAAGTATGTCTGTCATTTCCTCTGAAAAGATATGATCCACACCGCAAATGGAACACTACAATTGGTTTTCTTGCAACCTGAACTCTTTTCAAGGAAGGGTCCGTTGAAATTTCAACAAATGAGTCTTGTCAGAAGAGGGAATAACCCCACCTCTTTCACCAAAGGTCAGAACATACAGGGAAGACCTGTAAGTTATTGCCAAAACCTATCTCCTGAGTTCGGTCTCCTTACATATTTGTCACTTTACCTGTACACTAACCTTTTAAGATTTAGCAAAACAAATTGCCTCCAAAGCTTCTGATCCTGATGAAGTGAACTAGAAGAGAAGATGAGCTAACCCATATGACTGTAGGTGTGCCAAAGGGGATGGAATTTGTCAGTTTGTAAAACGTGTGTTAGAAAGCTTGTAGAAAAAAGTCGGCCTTGTTCCTTTTCTGCGAGATTTTCCAAAAGTCCATGTGAGGTTGCTGTTGAGAAGGCCCTTTGAAGAGCCTAGTAAATGAAAAGACCCAAGAGCTTGTTTTGGCAGGCCTGACCAATGTGCCATGATGGACAAAGTGAAAAGCTCTGTCAGAAGTGGGAATTGAACCCACGCCTCCATTCGGAGACCAGAAGGCCCATGAGAAGGGAAGAGAAGCCTCTTGAGTCTGGCGCCTTAGACCACTCGGCCATCCTGACAAGCGGTGTACTATGTACCCATGCAGCTGGCACAATGACTATACTTAACAGAGAAGAGACAACCACAAACTTAGCCTAGAAGACTTCATGAACACTGCAAGGCATGTTTTTTTCTCTGAAAACACTCATCAAACTGCCATTTTGGATCACTGCAATACCTTA
The DNA here is from genome assembly GCF_040937935.1 of Hyperolius riggenbachi. Lineage (NCBI taxonomy): Eukaryota > Metazoa > Chordata > Amphibia > Anura > Hyperoliidae > Hyperolius > Hyperolius riggenbachi. The sequence continues at coordinate 89,262,634 of NC_090653.1, read as the reverse complement.
GACAGCAATGTCATGTGCCTGCTCTAACAAATGAAATCCTTTGTGCTCCTTGAGCGTCTTTTCCTATGCGGTGGCTGTTTCCAGTGGAAAATGGTTTCTTCATAAAGAGGCATGAGACCGCGTGGCCTAATGGATAAGGCGTCTGACTTCGGATCAGAAGATTGAGGGTTCGAGTCCCTTCGTGGTCGTTGAGCTCTGTTCTTGTCACTTCTGTAGAGTATTTGCTCCTCTTGTTGTAAATGTCCTCGGAGACTTTGCAAAAGCCTGTGCTTCCTCACTCATGCTTATCATTCAATCCCTGCCCTTGACTGTTTACAGCTACAAAGGTGGCTGCTTTTGCTGAGCTTTCACCACAATGTCAATGACGCTAACTCTTTTCTTACAACTTGTGCAAGTCCCAGCAAAGTTTTTACATCAACCTCAAATAAACACTGCTAGTCCACACTGGGATTCTAACCTTTGCCTTACTTTGAACCCAATACCCTGATGGACCTGGGAAGAGACTCTAAGTAAACTATATGACCCAGGGTTCAAACATTCATGGTGGCATCTCCCTTTCTGCTAAGCATTTTGTTTACTAACAGGAGAAAATTAATTTCCTATATGATTTAGGAAATCCTTGTCTGCAATTCTGCTGTAAGCCAGACTTTTACAAAGGTGCAGACACAGCATGTCAAGTGGCACGATGCGATTCCTTCTTGTTGCAAGCTCAACAATTTCAAAAGGTTGCCTCGGTTCCCAATTTATATGAAGAGTTCTTGCCTGAAATTTGGAAAGTATGTCTGTCATTTCCTCTGAAAAGATATGATCCACACCGCAAATGGAACACTGCAATTGGTTTTCTTGCAACCTGAACTCTTTTCAAGGAAGGGTCCGTTGAAATTTCAACAAATGAGTCTTGTCAGAAGAGGGAATAACCCCACCTCTTTCACCAAAGGTCAGAACATACAGGGAAGACCTGTAAGTTATTGCCAAAACCTATCTCCTGAGTTCGGTCTCCTTACATATTTGTCACTTTACCTGTACACTAACCTTTTAAGATTTAGCAAAACAAATTGCCTCCAAAGCTTCTGATCCTGATGAAGTGAACTAGAAGAGAAGATGAGCTAACCCATATGACTGTAGGTGTGCCAAAGGGGATGGAATTTGTCAGTTTGTAAAACGTGTGTTAGAAAGCTTGTAGAAAAAAGTCGGCCTTGTTCCTTTTCTGCGAGATTTTCCAAAAGTCCATGTGAGGTTGCTGTTGAGAAGGCCCTTTGAAGAGCCTAGTAAATGAAAAGACCCAAGAGCTTGTTTTGGCAGGCCTGACCAATGTGCCATGATGGACAAAGTGAAAAGCTCTGTCAGAAGTGGGATTTGAACCCACGCCTCCATTCGGAGACCAGAAGGCCCATGAGAAGGGAAGAGAAGCCTCTTGAGTCTGGCGCCTTAGACCACTCGGCCATCCTGACAAGCGGTGTACTGTGTACCCCATGCAGCTGGCACAATGACTATACTTAACAGAGAAGAGACAACCACAAACTTAGCCTAGAAGACTTCATGAACACTGCAAGGCATGTTTTTTTCTCTGAAAACACTCATCAAACTGCCATTTTGGATCACTGCAATACCTTAGACAGCAATGTCATGTGCCTGCTCTAACAAATGAAATCCTTTGTGCTCCTTGAGCGTCTTTTCCTATGCGGTGGCTGTTTCCAGTGGAAAATGGTTTCTTCATAAAGAGGCATGAGACTCTGTGGCCTAATGGATAAGGCGTCTGACTTTGGATCAGAAGATTGAGGGTTCGAGTCCCTTCTGTTCTTGTCACTTCTGTAGAGTATTTGCTCCTCTTGTTGTAAATGTCCTCGGAGACTTTGCAAAAGCCTGTGCTTCCTCACTCATGCTTATCATTCAATCCCTGCCCTTGACTGTTTACAGCTACAAAGGTGGCTGCTTTTGCTGAGCTTTCACCACAATGTCAATGACGCTAACTCTTTTCTTACAACTGGTGCAAGTCCCAGCAAAGTTTTTACATCAACCTCAAATAAACACTGCTAGTCCACACTGGGATTCTAACCTTTGCCTTACTTTAAACCCAATACCCTGATGGACCTTGGAAGAGACTCTAAGTAAACTATATGACCCAGGGTTCAAACATTCATGGTGGCATCTCCCTTTCTGCTAAGCATTTTGTTTACTAACATGAGAAAATTAATTTCCTATATGATTTAGGAAATCCTTGTCTGCAATTCTGCTGTAAGCCAGACTTTTACAAAGGTGCAGACACAGCATGTCAAGTGGCACGATGCGATTCCTTCTTGTTGCAAGCTCAACAATTTCAAAAGGTTGCCTCGGTTCCCAATTTATATGAAGAGTTCTTGCCTGATATTTGGAAAGTATGTCTGTCATTTCCTCTGAAAAGATATGATCCACACCGCAAATGGAACACTGCAATTGGTTTTCTTGCAACCTGAACTCTTTTCAAGGAAGGGTCCGTTGAAATTTCAACAATTGAGTCTTGTCAGAAGAGGGAATAACCCCACCTCTTTCACCAAAGGTCAGAACATACAGGGAAGACCTGTAAGTTATTGCCAAAACCTATCTCCTGAGTTCGGTCTCCTTACATATTTGTCACTTTACATATAGGAAATTAATTTCCTATATGATTTAGGAAATCCTTGTCTGCAATTCTGCTGTAAGCCAGACTTTTACAAAGGTGCAGACACAGCATGTCAAGTGGCACGATGCGATTCCTTCTTGTTGCAAGCTCAACAATTTCAAAAGGTTGCCTCGGTTCCCAATTTATATGAAGAGTTCTTGCCTGAAATTTGGAAAGTATGTCTGTCATTTCCTCTGAAAAGATATGATCCACACCGCAAATGGAACACTGCAATTGGTTTTCTTGCAACCTGAACTCTTTTCAAGGAAGGGTCCGTTGAAATTTCAACAAATGAGTCTTGTCAGAAGAGGGAATAACCCCACCTCTTTCACCAAAGGTCAGAACATACAGGGAAGACCTGTAAGTTATTGCCAAAACCTATCTCCTGAGTTCGGTCTCCTTACATATTTGTCACTTTACCTGTACACTAACCTTTTAAGATTTAGCAAAACAAATTGCCTCCAAAGCTTCTGATCCTGATGAAGTGAACTAGAAGAGAAGATGAGCTAACCCATATGACTGTAGGTGTGCCAAAGGGGATGGAATTTGTCAGTTTGTAAAACGTGTGTTAGAAAGCTTGTAGAAAAAAGTCGGCCTTGTTCCTTTTCTGCGAGATTTTCCAAAAGTCCATGTGAGGTTGCTGTTGAGAAGGCCCTTTGAAGAGCCTAGTAAATGAAAAGACCCAAGAGCTTGTTTTGGCAGGCCTGACCAATGTGCCATGATGGACAAAGTGAAAAGCTCTGTCAGAAGTGGGATTTGAACCCACGCCTCCATTCGGAGACCAGAAGGCCCATGAAAAGGGAAGAGAAGCCTCTTGAGTCTGGCACCTTAGACCACTCGGCCATCCTGACAAGCGGTGTACTATGAACCCATGCAGCTGGCACAATGACTATACTTAACAGAGAAGAGACAACCACAAACTTAGCCTAGAAGACTTCATGAACACTGCAAGGCATGTTTTTTTCTCTGAAAACACTCATCAAACTGCCATTTTGGATCACTGCAATACCTTAGACAGCAATGTCATGTGCCTGCTCTAACAAATGAAATCCTTTGTGCTCCTTGAGCGTCTTTTCCTATGCGGTGGCTGTTTCCAGTGGAAAATGGTTTCTTCATAAAGAGGCATGAGACCGCGTGGCCTAATGGATAAGGCGTCTGACTTTGGATCAGAAGATTGAGGGTTCGAGTCCCTTCGTGGGCGTTGAGCTCTGTTCTTGTCACTTCTGTAGAGTATTTGCTCCTCTTGTTGTAAATGTCCTCGGAGACTTTGCAAAAGCCTGTGCTTCCTCACTCATGCTTATCATTCAATCCCTGCCCTTGACTGTTTACAGCTACAAAGGTGGCTGCTTTTGCTGAGCTTTCACCACAATGTCAATGACGCTAACTCTTTTCTTACAACTTGTGCAAGTCCCAGCAAAGTTTTTACATCAACCTCAAATAAACACTGCTAGTCCACACTGGGATTCTAACCTTTGCCTTACTTTGAACCCAATACCCTGATGGACCTGGGAAGAGACTCTAAGTAAACTATATGACCCAGGGTTCAAACATTCATGGTGGCATCTCCCTTTCTGCTAAGCATTTTGTTTACTAACATGAGAAAATTAATTTCCTATATGATTTAGGAAATCCTTGTCTGCAATTCTGCTGTAAGCCAGACTTTTACAAAGGTGCAGACACAGCATGTCAAGTGGCACGATGCGATTCCTTCTTGTTGCAAGCTCAACAATTTCAAAAGGTTGCCTCGGTTCCCAATTTATATGAAGAGTTCTTGCCTGAAATTTGGAAAGTATGTCTGTCATTTCCTCTGAAAAGATATGATCCACACCGCAAATGGAACACTGCAATTGGTTTTCTTGCAACCTGAACTCTTTTCAAGGAAGGGTCCGTTGAAATTTCAACAAATGAGTCTTGTCAGAAGAGGGAATAACCCCACCTCTTTCACCAAAGGTCAGAACATACAGGGAAGACCTGTAAGTTATTGCCAAAACCTATCTCCTGAGTTCGGTCTCCTTACATATTTGTCACTTTACCTGTACACTAACCTTTTAAGATTTAGCAAAACAAATTGCCTCCAAAGCTTCTGATCCTGATGAAGTGAACTAGAAGAGAAGATGAGCTAACCCATATGACTGTAGGTGTGCCAAAGGGGATGGAATTTGTCAGTTTGTAAAACGTGTGTTAGAAAGCTTGTAGAAAAAAGTCGGCCTTGTTCCTTTTCTGCGAGATTTTCCAAAAGTCCATGTGAGGTTGCTGTTGAGAAGGCCCTTTGAAGAGCCTAGTAAATGAAAAGACCCAAGAGCTTGTTTTGGCAGGCCTGACCAATGTGCCATGATGGACAAAGTGAAAAGCTCTGTCAGAAGTGGGATTTGAACCCACGCCTCCATTCGGAGACCAGAAGGCCCATGAGAAGGGAAGAGAAGCCTCTTGAGTCTGGCGCCTTAGACCACTTGGCCATCCTGACAAGCGGTGTACTATGTACCCCATGCAGCTGGCACAATGACTATACTTAACAGAGAAGAGACAACCACAAACTTAGCCTAGAAGACTTCATGAACACTGCAAGGCATGTTTTTTTCTCTGAAAACACTCATCAAACTGCCATTTTGGATCACTGCAATACCTTAGACAGCAATGTCATGTGCCTGCTCTAACAAATGAAATCCTTTGTGCTCCTTGAGCGTCTTTTCCTATGCGGTGGCTGTTTCCAGTGGAAAATGGTTTCTTCATAAAGAGGCATGAGACTGTGTGGCCTAATGGATAAGGCGTCTGACTTCGGATCAGAAGATTGAGGGTTTGAGTCCCTTCTGTTCTTGTCACTTCTGTAGAGTATTTGCTCCTCTTGTTGTAAATGTCCTCGGAGACTTTGCAAAAGCCTGTGCTTCCTCACTCATGCTTATCATTCAATCCCTGCCCTTGACTGTTTACAGCTACAAAGGTGGCTGCTTTTGCTGAGCTTTCACCACAATGTCAATGACGCTAACTCTTTTCTTACAACTGGTGCAAGTCCCAGCAAAGTTTTTACATCAACCTCAAATAAACACTGCTAGTCCACACTGGGATTCTAACCTTTGCCTTACTTTAAACCCAATACCCTGATGGACCTTGGAAGAGACTCTAAGTAAACTATATGACCCAGGGTTCAAACATTCATGGTGGCATCTCCCTTTCTGCTAAGCATTTTGTTTACTAACATGAGAAAATTAATTTCCTATATGATTTAGGAAATCCTTGTCTGCAATTCTGCTGTAAGCCAGACTTTTACAAAGGTGCAGACACAGCATGTCAAGTGGCACGATGCGATTCCTTCTTGTTGCAAGCTCAACAATTTCAAAAGGTTGCCTCAGTTCCCAATTTATATGAAGAGTTCTTGCCTGATATTTGGAAAGTATGTCTGTCATTTCCTCTGAAAAGATATGATCCACACCGCAAATGGAACACTGCAATTGGTTTTCTTGCAACCTGAACTCTTTTCAAGGAAGGGTCCGTTGAAATTTCAACAATTGAGTCTTGTCAGAAGAGGGAATAACCCCACCTCTTTCACCAAAGGTCAGAACATACAGGGAAGACCTGTAAGTTATTGCCAAAACCTATCTCCTGAGTTCGGTCTCCTTACATATTTGTCACTTTACATATAGGAAATTAATTTCCTATATGATTTAGGAAATCCTTGTCTGCAATTCTGCTGTAAGCCAGACTTTTACAAAGGTGCAGACACAGCATGTCAAGTGGCACGATGCGATTCCTTCTTGTTGCAAGCTCAACAATTTCAAAAGGTTGCCTCGGTTCCCAATTTACATGAAGAGTTCTTGCCTGAAATTTGGAAAGTATGTCTGTCATTTCCTCTGAAAAGATATGATCCACACCGCAAATGGAACACTGCAATTGGTTTTCTTGCAACCTGAACTCTTTTCAAGGAAGGGTCCGTTGAAATTTCAACAAATGAGTCTTGTCAGAAGAGGGAATAACCCCACCTCTTTCACCAAAGGTCAAAACATACAGGGAAGACCTGTAAGTTATTGCCAAAACCTATCTCCTGAGTTCGGTCTCCTTACATATTTGTCACTTTACCTGTACACTAACCTTTTAAGATTTAGCAAAACAAATTGCCTCCAAAGCTTCTGATCCTGATGAAGTGAACTAGAAGAGAAGATGAGCTAACCCATATGACTGTAGGTGTGCCAAAGGGGATGGAATTTGTCAGTTTGTAAAACGTGTGTTAGAAAGCTTGTAGAAAAAAGTCGGCCTTGTTCCTTTTCTGCGAGATTTTCCAAAAGTCCATGTGAGGTTGCTGTTGAGAAGGCCCTTTGAAGAGCCTAGTAAATGAAAAGACCCAAGAGCTTGTTTTGGCAGGCCTGACCAATGTGCCATGATGGACAAAGTGAAAAGCTCTGTCAGAAGTGGGATTTGAACCCACGCCTCCATTCGGAGACCAGAAGGCCCATGAAAAGGGAAGAGAAGCCTCTTGAGTCTGGCACCTTAGACCACTCGGCCATCCTGACAAGCGGTGTACTATGAACCCATGCAGCTGGCACAATGACTATACTTAACAGAGAAGAGACAACCACAAACTTAGCCTAGAAGACTTCATGAACACTGCAAGGCATGTTTTTTTTTCTGAAAACACTCATCAAACTGCCATTTTGGATCACTGCAATACCTTAGACAGCAATGTCATGTGCCTGCTCTAACAAATGAAATCCTTTGTGCTCCTTGAGCGTCTTTTCCTATGCGGTGGCTGTTTCCAGTGGAAAATGGTTTCTTCATAAAGAGGCATGAGACCGCGTGGCCTAATGGATAAGGCGTCTGACTTTGGATCAGAAGATTGAGGGTTCGAGTCCCTTCGTGGGCGTTGAGCTCTGTTCTTGTCACTTCTGTAGAGTATTTGCTCCTCTTGTTGTAAATGTCCTCGGAGACTTTGCAAAAGCCTGTGCTTCCTCACTCATGCTTATCATTCAATCCCTGCCCTTGACTGTTTACAGCTACAAAGGTGGCTGCTTTTGCTGAGCTTTCACCACAATGTCAATGACGCTAACTCTTTTCTTACAACTTGTGCAAGTCCCAGCAAAGTTTTTACATCAACCTCAAATAAACACTGCTAGTCCACACTGGGATTCTAACCTTTGCCTTACTTTGAACCCAATACCCTGATGGACCTGGGAAGAGACTCTAAGTAAACTATATGACCCAGGGTTCAAACATTCATGGTGGCATCTCCCTTTCTGCTAAGCATTTTGTTTACTAACATGAGAAAATTAATTTCCTATATGATTTAGGAAATCCTTGTCTGCAATTCTGCTGTAAGCCAGACTTTTACAAAGGTGCAGACACAGCATGTCAAGTGGCACGATGTGATTCCTTCTTGTTGCAAGCTCAACAATTTCAAAAGGTTGCCTCGGTTCCCAATTTATATGAAGAGTTCTTGCCTGAAATTTGGAAAGTATGTCTGTCATTTCCTCTGAAAAGATATGATCCACACCGCAAATGGAACACTGCAATTGGTTTTCTTGCAACCTGAACTCTTTTCAAGGAAGGGTCCGTTGAAATTTCAACAAATGAGTCTTGTCAGAAGAGGGAATAACCCCACCTCTTTCACCAAAGGTCAGAACATACAGGGAAGACCTGTAAGTTATTGCCAAAACCTATCTCCTGAGTTCGGTCTCCTTACATATTTGTCACTTTACCTGTACACTAACCTTTTAAGATTTAGCAAAACAAATTGCCTCCAAAGCTTCTGATCCTGATGAAGTGAACTAGAAGAGAAGATGAGCTAACCCATATGACTGTAGGTGTGCCAAAGGGGATGGAATTTGTCAGTTTGTAAAACGTGTGTTAGAAAGCTTGTAGAAAAAAGTCGGCCTTGTTCCTTTTCTGCGAGATTTTCCAAAAGTCCATGTGAGGTTGCTGTTGAGAAGGCCCTTTGAAGAGCCTAGTAAATGAAAAGACCCAAGAGCTTGTTTTGGCAGGCCTGACCAATGTGCCATGATGGACAAAGTGAAAAAGCTCTGTCAGAAGAGACAGAGAAGAGACAACCTTGTTCCTTTTCTGCGAGATTTTCCAAAAGTCCATGTGAGGTTGCTGTTGAGAAGGCCCTTTGAAGAGCCTAGTAAATGAAAAGACCCAAGAGCTTGTTTTGGCAGGCCTGACCAATGTGCCATGATGGACAAAGTGAAAAAGCTCTGTCAGAAGTGGGATTTGAACCCACGCCTCCATTCGGAGACCAGAAGGCCCATGAGAAGGGAAGAGAAGCCTCTTGAGTCTGGCGCCTTAGACCACTCGGCCATCCTGACAAGCGGTGTACTATGTACCCATGCAGCTGGCACAATGACTATACTTAACAGAGAAGAGACAACCACAAACTTAGCCTAGAAGACTTCATGAACACTGCAAGGCATGTTTTTTTTTCTGAAAACACTCATCAAACTGCCATTTTGGATCACTGCAATACCTTAGACAGCAATGTCATGTGCCTGCTCTAACAAATGAAATCCTTTGTGCTCCTTGAGCGTCTTTTCCTATGCGGTGGCTGTTTCCAGTGGAAAATGGTTTCTTCATAAAGAGGCATGAGACCGCGTGGCCTAATGGATAAGGCGTCTGACTTCGGATCAGAAGATTGAGGGTTCGAGTCCCTTCTGTTCTTGTCACTTCTGTAGAGTATTTGCTCCTCTTGTTGTAAATGTCCTTGGAGACTTTGCAAAAGCCTGTGCTTCCTCACTCATGCTTATCATTCAATCCCTGCCCTTGACTGTTTACAGCTACAAAGGTGGCTGCTTTTGCTGAGCTTTCACCACAATGTCAATGACGCTAACTCTTTTCTTACAACTTGTGCAAGTCCCAGCAAAGTTTTTACATCAACCTCAAATAAACACTGCTAGTCCACACTGGGATTCTAACCTTTGCCTTACTTTGAACCCAATACCCTGATGGACCTGGGAAGAGACTCTAAGTAAACTATATGACCCAGGGTTCAAACATTCATGGTGGCATCTCCCTTTCTGCTAAGCATTTTGTTTACTAACATGAGAAAATTAATTTCCTATATGATTTAGGAAATCCTTGTCTGCAATTCTGCTGTAAGCCAGACTTTTACAAAGGTGCAGACACAGCATGTCAAGTGGCACGATGTGATTCCTTCTTGTTGCAAGCTCAACAATTTCAAAAGGTTGCCTCGGTTCCCAATTTATATGAAGAGTTCTTGCCTGAAATTTGGAAAGTATGTCTGTCATTTCCTCTGAAAAGATATGATCCACACCGCAAATGGAACACTGCAATTGGTTTTCTTGCAACCTGAACTCTTTTCAAGGAAGGGTCCGTTGAAATTTCAACAAATGAGTCTTGTCAGAAGAGGGAATAACCCCACCTCTTTCACCAAAGGTCAGAACATACAGGGAAGACCTGTAAGTTATTGCCAAAACCTATCTCCTGAGTTCGGTCTCCTTACATATTTGTCACTTTACCTGTACACTAACCTTTTAAGATTTAGCAAAACAAATTGCCTCCAAAGCTTCTGATCCTGATGAAGTGAACTAGAAGAGAAGATGAGCTAACCCATATGACTGTAGGTGTGCCAAAGGGGATGGAATTTGTCAGTTTGTAAAACGTGTGTTAGAAAGCTTGTAGAAAAAAGTCGGCCTTGTTCCTTTTCTGCGAGATTTTCCAAAAGTCCATGTGAGGTTGCTGTTGAGAAGGCCCTTTGAAGAGCCTAGTAAATGAAAAGACCCAAGAGCTTGTTTTGGCAGGCCTGACCAATGTGCCATGATGGACAAAGTGAAAAAGCTCTGTCAGAAGAGACAGAGAAGAGACAACCTTGTTCCTTTTCTGCGAGATTTTCCAAAAGTCCATGTGAGGTTGCTGTTAAGAAGGCCCTTTGAAGAGCCTAGTAAATGAAAAGACCCAAGAGCTTGTTTTGGCAGGCCTGACCAATGTGCCATGATGGACAAAGTGAAAAAGCTCTGTCAGAAGTGGGATTTGAACCCACGCCTCCATTCGGAGACCAGAAGGCCCATGAGAAGGGAAGAGAAGCCTCTTGAGTCTGGCGCCTTAGACCACTCGGCCATCCTGACAAGCGGTGTACTATGTACCCATGCAGCTGGCACAATGACTATACTTAACAGAGAAGAGACAACCACAAACTTAGCCTAGAAGACTTCATGAACACTGCAAGGCATGTTTTTTTTTTCTGAAAACACTCATCAAACTGCCATTTTGGATCACTTCAATACCTTAGACAGCAATGTCATGTGCCTGCTCTAACAAATGAAATCCTTTGTGCTCCTTGAGCGTCTTTTCCTATGCGGTGGCTGTTTCCAGTGGAAAATGGTTTCTTCATAAAGAGGCATGAGACCGCGTGGCCTAATGGATAAGGCGTCTGACTTCGGATCAGAAGATTGAGGGTTTGAGTCCCTTCTGTTCTTGTCACTTCTGTAGAGTATTTGCTCCTCTTGTTGTAAATGTCCTCGGAGACTTTGCAAAAGCCTGTGCTTCCTCACTCATGCTTATCATTCAATCCCTGCCCTTGACTGTTTACAGCTACAAAGGTGGCTGCTTTTGCTGAGCTTTCACCACAATGTCAATGACGCTAACTCTTTTCTTACAACTTGTGCAAGTCCCAGCAAAGTTTTTACATCAACCTCAAATAAACACTGCTAGTCCACACTGGGATTCTAACCTTTGCCTTACTTTAAACCCAATACCCTGATGGACCTTGGAAGAGACTCTAAGTAAACTATATGACCCAGGGTTCAAACATTCATGGTGGCATCTCCCTTTCTGCTAAGCATTTTGTTTACTAACATGAGAAAATTAATTTCCTATATGATTTAGGAAATCCTTGTCTGCAATTCTGCTGTAAGCCAGACTTTTACAAAGGTGCAGACACAGCATGTCAAGTGGCACGATGCGATTCCTTCTTGTTGCAAGCTCAACAATTTCAAAAGGTTGCCTCGGTTCCCAATTTATATGAAGAGTTCTTGCTTGAAATTTGGAAAGTATGTCTGTCATTTCCTCTGAAAAGATATGATCCACACCGCAAATGGAACACTGCAATTGGTTTTCTTGCAACCTGAACTCTTTTCAAGGAAGGGTCCGTTGAAATTTCAACATATGAGTCTTGTCAGAAGAGGGAATAACCCCACCTCTTTCACCAAAGGTCAGAACATACAGGGAAGACCTGTAAGTTATTGTCAAAACCTATCTCCTGAGTTCGGTCTCCTTACATATTTGTCACTTTACCTGTACACTAACCTTTTAAGATTTAGCAAAACAAATTGCCTCCAAAGCTTCTGATCCTGATGAAGTGAACTAGAAGAGAAGATGAGCTAACCCATATGACTGTAGGTGTGCCAAAGGGGATGGAATTTGTCAGTTTGTAAAACGTGTGTTAGAAAGCTTGTAGAAAAAAGTCGGCCTTGTTCCTTTTCTGCGAGATTTTCCAAAAGTCCATGTGAGGTTGCTGTTGAGAAGGCCCTTTGAAGAGCCTAGTAAATGAAAAGACCCAAGAGCTTGTTTTGGCAGGCCTGACCAATGTGCCATGATGGACAAAGTGAAAAAGCTCTGTCAGAAGTGGGATTTGAACCCACACCTCCATTTGGAGACCAGAAGGCCCATGAGAAGGGAAGAGAAGCCTCTTGAGTCTGGCGCCTTAGACCACTCAGCCATCCTGACAAGCAATGTACTATGTACCCATGCAGCTGGCACAATGACTATACTTAACAGAGAAGAGACAACCACAAACTTAGCCTAGAAGACTTCATGAACACTGCAAGGCATGTTTTTTTTTTCTGAAAACACTCATCAAACTGCCATTTTGGATCACTGCAATACCTTAGACAGCAATGTCATGTGCCTGCTCTAACAAATGAAATCCTTTGTGCTCCTTGAGCGTCTTTTCCTATGCGGTGGCTGTTTCCAGTGGAAAATGGTTTCTTCATAAAGAGGCATGAGACCGCGTGGCCTAATGGATAAGGCGTCTGACTTCGGATTAGAAGATTGAGGGTTCGAGTCCTTTTGTGGTCATTGAGCTCTGTTCTTGTCACTTCTGTAGAGTATTTGCTCCTCTTGTTGTAAATGTCCTCGGAGACTTTGCAAAAGCCTGTGCTTCCTCACTCATGCTTATCATTCAATCCCTGCCCTTGACTGTTTACAGCTACAAAGGTGGCTGCTTTTGCTGAGCTTTCACCACAATGTCAATGACGCTAACTCTTTTCTTACAACTTGTGCAAGTCCCAGCAAAGTTTTTACATCAACCTCAAATAAACACTGCTAGTCCACACTGGGATTCTAACCTTTGCCTTACTTTGAACCCAATACCCTGATGGACCTTGGAAGAGACTCTAAGTAAACTATATGACCCAGGGTTCAAACATTCATGGTGGCAACTCCCTTTCTGCTAAGCATTTTGTTTACTAACATGAGAAAATTAATTTCCTATATGATTTAGGAAATCCTTGTCTGCAATTCTGCTGTAAGCCAGACTTTTACAAAGGTGCAGACACAGCATGTCAAGTGGCACAATGCGATTCCTTCTTGTTGCAAGCTCAACAATTTCAAAAGGTTGCCTCAGTTCCCAATTTATATGAAGAGTTCTTGCCTGAAATTTGGAAAGTATGTCTGTCATTTCCTCTGAAAAGATATGATCCACACCGCAAATGGAACACTGCAATTGGTTTTCTTGCAACCTGAACTCTTTTCAAGGAAGGGTCCGTTGAAGTTTCAACAAATGAGTCTTGTCAGAAGAGGGAATAACCCCACCTCTTTCACCAAAGGTCAGAACATACAGGGAAGACCTGTAAGTTATTGCCAAAACCTATCTCCTGAGTTCGGTCTCCTTACATATTTGTCACTTTACCTGTACACTAACCTTTTAAGATTTAGCAAAACAAATTGCCTCCAAAGCTTCTGATCCTGATGAAGTGAACTAGAAGAGAAGATGAGCTAACCCATATGACTGTAGGTGTGCCAAAGGGGATGGAATTTGTCAGTTTGTAAAACGTGTGTTAGAAAGCTTGTAGAAAAAAGTCGGCCTTGTTCCTTTTCTGCGAGATTTTCCAAAAGTCCATGTGAGGTTGCTGTTGAGAAGGCCCTTTGAAGAGCCTAGTAAATGAAAAGACCCAAGAGCTTGTTTTGGCAGGCCTGACCAATGTGCCATGATGGACAAAGTGAAAAAGCTCTGTCAGAAGTGGGATTTGAACCCACGCCTCCATTCGGAGACCAGAAGGCCCATGAGAAGGGAAGAGAAGCCTCTTGAGTCTGGCGCCTTAGACCACTCGGCCATCCTGACAAGTGGTGTACTATGTACCCATGCAGCTGGCACAATGACTATACTTAACAGAGAAGAGACAACCACAAACTTAGCCTAGAAGACTTCATGAACACTGCAAGGCATGTTTTTTTTTCTGAAAACACTCATCAAACTGCCATTTTGGATCACTGCAATACCTTAGACAGTAATGTCATGTGCCTGCTCTAACAAATTAAATCCTTTGTGCTCCTTGAGCGCCTTTTCCTATGCGGTGGCTGTTTCCAGTGGAAAATGGTTTCTTTGTAAAAAGGCATGAGACCGCGTGGCCTAATGGATAAGGCGTCTGACTTCGGTTCAGAAGATTGAGGGTTCGAGTCCCTTCGTGGTCGTTGAGCTCTGTTCTTGTCACTTCTGTAGAGTATTTGCTCCTCTTGTTGTAAATGTCCTCGGAGACTTTGCAAAAGCCTGTGCTTCCTCACTCATGCTTATCATTCAATCCCTGCCCTTGACTGTTTACAGCTACAAAGGTGGCTGCTTTTGCTGAGCTTTCACCACAATGTCAATGACGCTAACTCTTTTCTTACAACTTGTGCAAGTCCCAGCAAAGTTTTTACATCAACCTCAAATAAACACTGCTAGTCCACACTGGGATTCTAACCTTTGCCTTACTTTGAACCCAATACCCTCATGGACCTTGGAAGAGACTCTAAGTAAACTATATGACCCAGGGTTCAAACATTCATGGTGGCAACTCCCTTTCTGCTAAGCATTTTGTTTACTAACAGGAGAAAATTAATTTCCTATATGATTTAGGAAATCCTTGTCTGCAATTCTGCTGTAAGCCAGACTTTTACAAAGGTGCAGACACAGCATGTCAAGTGGCACGATGCGATTCCTTCTTGTTGCAAGCTCAACAATTTCAAAAGGTTGCCTCAGTTCCCAATTTATATGAAGAGTTCTTGCCTGAAATTTGGAAAGTATGTCTGTCATTTCCTCTGAAAAGATATGATCCACACCGCAAATGGAACACTGCAATTGGTTTTCTTGCAACCTGAACTCTTTTCAAGGAAGGGTCCGTTGAAATTTCAACAAATGAGTCTTGTCAGAAGAGGGAATAACCCCACCTCTTTCACCAAAGGTCAGAACATACAGGGAAGACCTGTAAGTTATTGCCAAAACCTATCTCCTGAGTTCGGTCTCCTTACATATTTGTCACTTTACCTGTACACTAACCTTTTAAGATTTAGCAAAACAAATTGCCTCCAAAGCTTCTGATCCTGATGAAGTGAACTAGAAGAAAAGATGAGCTAACCCATATGACTGTAGGTGTGCCAAAGGGGATGGAATTTGTCAGTTTGTAAAACGTGTGTTAGAAAGCTTGTAGAAAAAAGTCGGCCTTGTTCCTTTTCTGCGAGATTTTCCAAAAGTCCATGTGAGGTTGCTGTTGAGAAGGCCCTTTGAAGAGCCTAGTAAATGAAAAGACCCAAGAGCTTGTTTTGGCAGGCCTGACCAATGTGCCATGATGGACAAAGTGAAAAGCTCTGTCAGAAGTGGGATTTGAACCCACGCCTCCATTCGGAGACCAGAAGGCCCATGAAAAGGGAAGAGAAGCCTCTTGAGTCTGGCACCTTAGACCACTCGGCCATCCTGACAAGCGGTGTACTATGAACCCATGCAGCTGGCACAATGACTATACTTAACAGAGAAGAGACAACCACAAACTTAGCCTAGAAGACTTCATGAACACTGCAAGGCATGTTTTTTGTTCTGAAAACACTCATCAAACTGCCATTTTGGATCACTGCAATACCTTAGACAGCAATGTCATGTGCCTGCTCTAACAAATGAAATCCTTTGTGCTCCTTGAGCGTCTTTTCCTATGCGGTGGCTGTTTCCAGTGGAAAATGGTTTCTTCATAAAGAGGCATGAGACCGCGTGGCCTAATGGATAAGGCGTCTGACTTTGGATCAGAAGATTGAGGGTTCGAGTCCCTTCGTGGGCGTTGAGCTCTGTTCTTGTCACTTCTGTAGAGTATTTGCTCCTCTTGTTGTAAATGTCCTCGGAGACTTTGCAAAAGCCTGTGCTTCCTCACTCATGCTTATCATTCAATCCCTGCCCTTGACTGTTTACAGCTACAAAGGTGGCTGCTTTTGCTGAGCTTTCACCACAATGTCAATGACGCTAACTCTTTTCTTACAACTTGTGCAAGTCCCAGCAAAGTTTTTACATCAACCTCAAATAAACACTGCTAGTCCACACTGGGATTCTAACCTTTGCCTTACTTTGAACCCAATACCCTGATGGACCTGGGAAGAGACTCTAAGTAAACTATATGACCCAGGGTTCAAACATTCATGGTGGCATCTCCCTTTCTGCTAAGCATTTTGTTTACTAACATGAGAAAATTAATTTCCTATATGATTTAGGAAATCCTTGTCTGCAATTCTGCTGTAAGCCAGACTTTTACAAAGGTGCAGACACAGCATGTCAAGTGGCACGATGTGATTCCTTCTTGTTGCAAGCTCAACAATTTCAAAAGGTTGCCTCGGTTCCCAATTTATATGAAGAGTTCATGCCTGAAATTTGGAAAGTATGTCTGTCATTTCCTCTGAAAAGATATGATCCACACCGCAAATGGAACACTGCAATTGGTTTTCTTGCAACCTGAACTCTTTTCAAGAAAGGGTCCGTTGAAATTTCAACAAATGAGTCTTGTCAGAAGAGGGAATAACCCCACCTCTTTCACCAAAGGTCAGAACATACAGGGAAGACCTGTAAGTTATTGCCAAAACCTATCTCCTGAGTTCGGTCTCCTTACATATTTGTCACTTTACCTGTACACTAACCTTTTAAGATTTAGCAAAACAAATTGCCTCCAAAGCTTCTGATCCTGATGAAGTGAACTAGAAGAGAAGATGAGCTAACCCATATGACTGTAGGTGTGCCAAAGGGGATGGAATTTGTCAGTTTGTAAAACGTGTGTTAGAAAGCTTGTAGAAAAAAGTCGGCCTTGTTCCTTTTCTGCGAGATTTTCCAAAAGTCCATGTGAGGTTGCTGTTGAGAAGGCCCTTTGAAGAGCCTAGTAAATGAAAAGACCCAAGAGCTTGTTTTGGCAGGCCTGACCAATGTGCCATGATGGACAAAGTGAAAAAGCTCTGTCAGAAGAGACAGAGAAGAGACAACCTTGTTCCTTTTCTGCAAGATTTTCCAAATGTCCATGTGAGGATGCTGTTGAGAAGGCCCTTTGAAGAGCCTAGTAAATGAAAAGACCCAAGAGCTTGTTTTGGCAGGCCTGACCAATGTGCCATGATGGACAAAGTGAAAAAGCTCTGTCAGAAGTGGGATTTGAACCCACACCTCCATTCGGAGACCAGAAGGCCCATGAGAAGGGAAGAGAAGCCTCTTGAGTCTGGCGCCTTAGACCACTCGGCCATCCTGACAAGCGGTGTACTATGTACCCATGCAGCTGGCACAATGACTATACTTAACAGAGAAGAGACAACCACAAACTTAGCCTAGAAGACTTCATGAACACTGCAAGGCATGTTTTTTTTTCTGAAAACACTCATCAAACTGCCATTTTGGATCACTGCAATACCTTAGACAGCAATGTCATGTGCCTGCTCTAACAAATGAAATCCTTTGTGCTCCTTGAGCGTCTTTTCCTATGCGGTGGCTGTTTCCAGTGGAAAATGGTTTCTTCATAAAGAGGCATGAGACCGCGTGGCCTAATGGATAAGGCGTCTGACTTCGGATCAGAAGATTGAGGGTTCGAGTCCCTTCTGTTCTTGTCACTTCTGTAGAGTATTTGCTCCTCTTGTTGTAAATGTCCTCGGAGACTTTGCAAAAGCCTGTGCTTCCTCACTCATGCTTATCATTCAATCCCTGCCCTTGACTGTTTACAGCTACAAAGGTGGCTGCTTTTGCTGAGCTTTCACCACAATGTCAATGACGCTAACTCTTTTCTTACAACTTGTGCAAGTCCCAGCAAAGTTTTTACATCAACCTCAAATAAACACTGCTAGTCCACACTGGGATTCTAACCTTTGCCTTACTTTAAACCCAATACCCTGATGGACCTTGGAAGAGACTCTAAGTAAACTATATGACCCAGGGTTCAAACATTCATGGTGGCATCTCCCTTTCTGCTAAGCATTTTGTTTACTAACATGAGAAAATTAATTTCCTATATGATTTAGGAAATCCTTGTCTGCAATTCTGCTGTAAGCCAGACTTTTACAAAGGTGCAGACACAGCATGTCAAGTGGCACGATGCGATTCCTTCTTGTTGCAAGCTCAACAATTTCAAAAGGTTGCCTCGGTTCCCAATTTATATGAAGAGTTCTTGCCTGATATTTGTAAAGTATGTCTGTCATTTCCTCTGAAAAGATATGATCCACACCGCAAATGGAACACTGCAATTGGTTTTCTTGCAACCTGAACTCTTTTCAAGGAAGGGTCCGTTGAAATTTCAACAAATGAGTCTTGTCAGAAGAGGGAATAACCCCACCTCTTTCACCAAAGGTCAGAACATACAGGGAAGACCTGTAAGTTATTGCCAAAACCTATCTCCTGAGTTCGGTCTCCTTACATATTTGTCACTTTACCTGTACACTAACCTTTTAAGATTTAGCAAAACAAATTGCCTCCAAAGCTTCTGATCCTGATGAAGTGAACTAGAAGAGAAGATGAGCTAACCCATATGACTGTAGGTGTGCCAAAGGGGATGGAATTTGTCAGTTTGTAAAACGTGTGTTAGAAAGCTTGTAGAAAAAAGTCGGCCTTGTTCCTTTTCTGCGAGATTTTCCAAAAGTCCATGTGAGGTTGCTGTTGAGAAGGCCCTTTGAAGAGCCTAGTAAATGAAAAGACCCAAGAGCTTGTTTTGGCAGGCCTGACCAATGTGCCATGATGGACAAAGTGAAAAAGCTCTGTCAGAAGAGACAGAGAAGAGACAACCTTGTTCCTTTTCTGCGAGATTTTCCAAAAGTCCATGTGAGGTTGCTGTTAAGAAGGCCCTTTGAAGAGCCTAGTAAATGAAAAGACCCAAGAGCTTGTTTTGGCAGGCCTGACCAATGTGCCATGATGGACAAAGTGAAAAAGCTCTGTCAGAAGTGGGATTTGAACCCACGCCTCCATTCGGAGACCAGAAGGCCCATGAGAAGGGAAGAGAAGCCTCTTGAGTCTGGCGCCTTAGACCACTCGGCCATCCTGACAAGCGGTGTACTATGTACCCATGCAGCTGGCACAATGACTATACTTAACAGAGAAGAGACAACCACAAACTTAGCCTAGAAGACTTCATGAACACTGCAAGGCATGTTTTTTTTTTCTGAAAACACTCATCAAACTGCCATTTTGGATCACTTCAATACCTTAGACAGCAATGTCATGTGCCTGCTCTAACAAATGAAATCCTTTGTGCTCCTTGAGCGTCTTTTCCTATGCGGTGGCTGTTTCCAGTGGAAAATGGTTTCTTCATAAAGAGGCATGAGACCGCGTGGCCTAATGGATAAGGCGTCTGACTTCGGATCAGAAGATTGAGGGTTTGAGTCCCTTCTGTTCTTGTCACTTCTGTAGAGTATTTGCTCCTCTTGTTGTAAATGTCCTCGGAGACTTTGCAAAAGCCTGTGCTTCCTCACTCATGCTTATCATTCAATCCCTGCCCTTGACTGTTTACAGCTACAAAGGTGGCTGCTTTTGCTGAGCTTTCACCACAATGTCAATGACGCTAACTCTTTTCTTACAACTTGTGCAAGTCCCAGCAAAGTTTTTACATCAACCTCAAATAAACACTGCTAGTCCACACTGGGATTCTAACCTTTGCCTTACTTTAAACCCAATACCCTGATGGACCTTGGAAGAGACTCTAAGTAAACTATATGACCCAGGGTTCAAACATTCATGGTGGCATCTCCCTTTCTGCTAAGCATTTTGTTTACTAACATGAGAAAATTAATTTCCTATATGATTTAGGAAATCCTTGTCTGCAATTCTGCTGTAAGCCAGACTTTTACAAAGGTGCAGACACAGCATGTCAAGTGGCACGATGCGATTCCTTCTTGTTGCAAGCTCAACAATTTCAAAAGGTTGCCTCGGTTCCCAATTTATATGAAGAGTTCTTGCTTGAAATTTGGAAAGTATGTCTGTCATTTCCTCTGAAAAGATATGATCCACACCGCAAATGGAACACTGCAATTGGTTTTCTTGCAACCTGAACTCTTTTCAAGGAAGGGTCCGTTGAAATTTCAACATATGAGTCTTGTCAGAAGAGGGAATAACCCCACCTCTTTCACCAAAGGTCAGAACATACAGGGAAGACCTGTAAGTTATTGTCAAAACCTATCTCCTGAGTTCGGTCTCCTTACATATTTGTCACTTTACCTGTACACTAACCTTTTAAGATTTAGCAAAACAAATTGCCTCCAAAGCTTCTGATCCTGATGAAGTGAACTAGAAGAGAAGATGAGCTAACCCATATGACTGTAGGTGTGCCAAAGGGGATGGAATTTGTCAGTTTGTAAAACGTGTGTTAGAAAGCTTGTAGAAAAAAGTCGGCCTTGTTCCTTTTCTGCGAGATTTTCCAAAAGTCCATGTGAGGTTGCTGTTGAGAAGGCCCTTTGAAGAGCCTAGTAAATGAAAAGACCCAAGAGCTTGTTTTGGCAGGCCTGACCAATGTGCCATGATGGACAAAGTGAAAAAGCTCTGTCAGAAGTGGGATTTGAACCCACACCTCCATTTGGAGACCAGAAGGCCCATGAGAAGGGAAGAGAAGCCTCTTGAGTCTGGCGCCTTAGACCACTCAGCCATCCTGACAAGCAATGTACTATGTACCCATGCAGCTGGCACAATGACTATACTTAACAGAGAAGAGACAACCACAAACTTAGCCTAGAAGACTTCATGAACACTGCAAGGCATGTTTTTTTTTTCTGAAAACACTCATCAAACTGCCATTTTGGATCACTGCAATACCTTAGACAGCAATGTCATGTGCCTGCTCTAACAAATGAAATCCTTTGTGCTCCTTGAGCGTCTTTTCCTATGCGGTGGCTGTTTCCAGTGGAAAATGGTTTCTTCATAAAGAGGCATGAGACCGCGTGGCCTAATGGATAAGGCGTCTGACTTCGGATTAGAAGATTGAGGGTTCGAGTCCTTTTGTGGTCATTGAGCTCTGTTCTTGTCACTTCTGTAGAGTATTTGCTCCTCTTGTTGTAAATGTCCTCGGAGACTTTGCAAAAGCCTGTGCTTCCTCACTCATGCTTATCATTCAATCCCTGCCCTTGACTGTTTACAGCTACAAAGGTGGCTGCTTTTGCTGAGCTTTCACCACAATGTCAATGACGCTAACTCTTTTCTTACAACTTGTGCAAGTCCCAGCAAAGTTTTTACATCAACCTCAAATAAACACTGCTAGTCCACACTGGGATTCTAACCTTTGCCTTACTTTGAACCCAATACCCTGATGGACCTTGGAAGAGACTCTAAGTAAACTATATGACCCAGGGTTCAAACATTCATGGTGGCAACTCCCTTTCTGCTAAGCATTTTGTTTACTAACATGAGAAAATTAATTTCCTATATGATTTAGGAAATCCTTGTCTGCAATTCTGCTGTAAGCCAGACTTTTACAAAGGTGCAGACACAGCATGTCAAGTGGCACAATGCGATTCCTTCTTGTTGCAAGCTCAACAATTTCAAAAGGTTGCCTCAGTTCCCAATTTATATGAAGAGTTCTTGCCTGAAATTTGGAAAGTATGTCTGTCATTTCCTCTGAAAAGATATGATCCACACCGCAAATGGAACACTGCAATTGGTTTTCTTGCAACCTGAACTCTTTTCAAGGAAGGGTCCGTTGAAGTTTCAACAAATGAGTCTTGTCAGAAGAGGGAATAACCCCACCTCTTTCACCAAAGGTCAGAACATACAGGGAAGACCTGTAAGTTATTGCCAAAACCTATCTCCTGAGTTCGGTCTCCTTACATATTTGTCACTTTACCTGTACACTAACCTTTTAAGATTTAGCAAAACAAATTGCCTCCAAAGCTTCTGATCCTGATGAAGTGAACTAGAAGAGAAGATGAGCTAACCCATATGACTGTAGGTGTGCCAAAGGGGATGGAATTTGTCAGTTTGTAAAACGTGTGTTAGAAAGCTTGTAGAAAAAAGTCGGCCTTGTTCCTTTTCTGCGAGATTTTCCAAAAGTCCATGTGAGGTTGCTGTTGAGAAGGCCCTTTGAAGAGCCTAGTAAATGAAAAGACCCAAGAGCTTGTTTTGGCAGGCCTGACCAATGTGCCATGATGGACAAAGTGAAAAAGCTCTGTCAGAAGTGGGATTTGAACCCACGCCTCCATTCGGAGACCAGAAGGCCCATGAGAAGGGAAGAGAAGCCTCTTGAGTCTGGCGCCTTAGACCACTCGGCCATCCTGACAAGTGGTGTACTATGTACCCATGCAGCTGGCACAATGACTATACTTAACAGAGAAGAGACAACCACAAACTTAGCCTAGAAGACTTCATGAACACTGCAAGGCATGTTTTTTTTTCTGAAAACACTCATCAAACTGCCATTTTGGATCACTGCAATACCTTAGACAGTAATGTCATGTGCCTGCTCTAACAAATTAAATCCTTTGTGCTCCTTGAGCGCCTTTTCCTATGCGGTGGCTGTTTCCAGTGGAAAATGGTTTCTTTGTAAAAAGGCATGAGACCGCGTGGCCTAATGGATAAGGCGTCTGACTTCGGTTCAGAAGATTGAGGGTTCGAGTCCCTTCGTGGTCGTTGAGCTCTGTTCTTGTCACTTCTGTAGAGTATTTGCTCCTCTTGTTGTAAATGTCCTCGGAGACTTTGCAAAAGCCTGTGCTTCCTCACTCATGCTTATCATTCAATCCCTGCCCTTGACTGTTTACAGCTACAAAGGTGGCTGCTTTTGCTGAGCTTTCACCACAATGTCAATGACGCTAACTCTTTTCTTACAACTTGTGCAAGTCCCAGCAAAGTTTTTACATCAACCTCAAATAAACACTGCTAGTCCACACTGGGATTCTAACCTTTGCCTTACTTTGAACCCAATACCCTCATGGACCTTGGAAGAGACTCTAAGTAAACTATATGACCCAGGGTTCAAACATTCATGGTGGCAACTCCCTTTCTGCTAAGCATTTTGTTTACTAACAGGAGAAAATTAATTTCCTATATGATTTAGGAAATCCTTGTCTGCAATTCTGCTGTAAGCCAGACTTTTACAAAGGTGCAGACACAGCATGTCAAGTGGCACGATGCGATTCCTTCTTGTTGCAAGCTCAACAATTTCAAAAGGTTGCCTCAGTTCCCAATTTATATGAAGAGTTCTTGCCTGAAATTTGGAAAGTATGTCTGTCATTTCCTCTGAAAAGATATGATCCACACCGCAAATGGAACACTGCAATTGGTTTTCTTGCAACCTGAACTCTTTTCAAGGAAGGGTCCGTTGAAATTTCAACAAATGAGTCTTGTCAGAAGAGGGAATAACCCCACCTCTTTCACCAAAGGTCAGAACATACAGGGAAGACCTGTAAGTTATTGCCAAAACCTATCTCCTGAGTTCGGTCTCCTTACATATTTGTCACTTTACCTGTACACTAACCTTTTAAGATTTAGCAAAACAAATTGCCTCCAAAGCTTCTGATCCTGATGAAGTGAACTAGAAGAAAAGATGAGCTAACCCATATGACTGTAGGTGTGCCAAAGGGGATGGAATTTGTCAGTTTGTAAAACGTGTGTTAGAAAGCTTGTAGAAAAAAGTCGGCCTTGTTCCTTTTCTGCGAGATTTTCCAAAAGTCCATGTGAGGTTGCTGTTGAGAAGGCCCTTTGAAGAGCCTAGTAAATGAAAAGACCCAAGAGCTTGTTTTGGCAGGCCTGACCAATGTGCCATGATGGACAAAGTGAAAAGCTCTGTCAGAAGTGGGATTTGAACCCACGCCTCCATTCGGAGACCAGAAGGCCCATGAAAAGGGAAGAGAAGCCTCTTGAGTCTGGCACCTTAGACCACTCGGCCATCCTGACAAGCGGTGTACTATGAACCCATGCAGCTGGCACAATGACTATACTTAACAGAGAAGAGACAACCACAAACTTAGCCTAGAAGACTTCATGAACACTGCAAGGCATGTTTTTTGTTCTGAAAACACTCATCAAACTGCCATTTTGGATCACTGCAATACCTTAGACAGCAATGTCATGTGCCTGCTCTAACAAATGAAATCCTTTGTGCTCCTTGAGCGTCTTTTCCTATGCGGTGGCTGTTTCCAGTGGAAAATGGTTTCTTCATAAAGAGGCATGAGACCGCGTGGCCTAATGGATAAGGCGTCTGACTTTGGATCAGAAGATTGAGGGTTCGAGTCCCTTCGTGGGCGTTGAGCTCTGTTCTTGTCACTTCTGTAGAGTATTTGCTCCTCTTGTTGTAAATGTCCTCGGAGACTTTGCAAAAGCCTGTGCTTCCTCACTCATGCTTATCATTCAATCCCTGCCCTTGACTGTTTACAGCTACAAAGGTGGCTGCTTTTGCTGAGCTTTCACCACAATGTCAATGACGCTAACTCTTTTCTTACAACTTGTGCAAGTCCCAGCAAAGTTTTTACATCAACCTCAAATAAACACTGCTAGTCCACACTGGGATTCTAACCTTTGCCTTACTTTGAACCCAATACCCTGATGGACCTGGGAAGAGACTCTAAGTAAACTATATGACCCAGGGTTCAAACATTCATGGTGGCATCTCCCTTTCTGCTAAGCATTTTGTTTACTAACATGAGAAAATTAATTTCCTATATGATTTAGGAAATCCTTGTCTGCAATTCTGCTGTAAGCCAGACTTTTACAAAGGTGCAGACACAGCATGTCAAGTGGCACGATGTGATTCCTTCTTGTTGCAAGCTCAACAATTTCAAAAGGTTGCCTCGGTTCCCAATTTATATGAAGAGTTCATGCCTGAAATTTGGAAAGTATGTCTGTCATTTCCTCTGAAAAGATATGATCCACACCGCAAATGGAACACTGCAATTGGTTTTCTTGCAACCTGAACTCTTTTCAAGAAAGGGTCCGTTGAAATTTCAACAAATGAGTCTTGTCAGAAGAGGGAATAACCCCACCTCTTTCACCAAAGGTCAGAACATACAGGGAAGACCTGTAAGTTATTGCCAAAACCTATCTCCTGAGTTCGGTCTCCTTACATATTTGTCACTTTACCTGTACACTAACCTTTTAAGATTTAGCAAAACAAATTGCCTCCAAAGCTTCTGATCCTGATGAAGTGAACTAGAAGAGAAGATGAGCTAACCCATATGACTGTAGGTGTGCCAAAGGGGATGGAATTTGTCAGTTTGTAAAACGTGTGTTAGAAAGCTTGTAGAAAAAAGTCGGCCTTGTTCCTTTTCTGCGAGATTTTCCAAAAGTCCATGTGAGGTTGCTGTTGAGAAGGCCCTTTGAAGAGCCTAGTAAATGAAAAGACCCAAGAGCTTGTTTTGGCAGGCCTGACCAATGTGCCATGATGGACAAAGTGAAAAAGCTCTGTCAGAAGAGACAGAGAAGAGACAACCTTGTTCCTTTTCTGCAAGATTTTCCAAATGTCCATGTGAGGATGCTGTTGAGAAGGCCCTTTGAAGAGCCTAGTAAATGAAAAGACCCAAGAGCTTGTTTTGGCAGGCCTGACCAATGTGCCATGATGGACAAAGTGAAAAAGCTCTGTCAGAAGTGGGATTTGAACCCACACCTCCATTCGGAGACCAGAAGGCCCATGAGAAGGGAAGAGAAGCCTCTTGAGTCTGGCGCCTTAGACCACTCGGCCATCCTGACAAGCGGTGTACTATGTACCCATGCAGCTGGCACAATGACTATACTTAACAGAGAAGAGACAACCACAAACTTAGCCTAGAAGACTTCATGAACACTGCAAGGCATGTTTTTTTTTCTGAAAACACTCATCAAACTGCCATTTTGGATCACTGCAATACCTTAGACAGCAATGTCATGTGCCTGCTCTAACAAATGAAATCCTTTGTGCTCCTTGAGCGTCTTTTCCTATGCGGTGGCTGTTTCCAGTGGAAAATGGTTTCTTCATAAAGAGGCATGAGACCGCGTGGCCTAATGGATAAGGCGTCTGACTTCGGATCAGAAGATTGAGGGTTCGAGTCCCTTCTGTTCTTGTCACTTCTGTAGAGTATTTGCTCCTCTTGTTGTAAATGTCCTCGGAGACTTTGCAAAAGCCTGTGCTTCCTCACTCATGCTTATCATTCAATCCCTGCCCTTGACTGTTTACAGCTACAAAGGTGGCTGCTTTTGCTGAGCTTTCACCACAATGTCAATGACGCTAACTCTTTTCTTACAACTTGTGCAAGTCCCAGCAAAGTTTTTACATCAACCTCAAATAAACACTGCTAGTCCACACTGGGATTCTAACCTTTGCCTTACTTTAAACCCAATACCCTGATGGACCTTGGAAGAGACTCTAAGTAAACTATATGACCCAGGGTTCAAACATTCATGGTGGCATCTCCCTTTCTGCTAAGCATTTTGTTTACTAACATGAGAAAATTAATTTCCTATATGATTTAGGAAATCCTTGTCTGCAATTCTGCTGTAAGCCAGACTTTTACAAAGGTGCAGACACAGCATGTCAAGTGGCACGATGCGATTCCTTCTTGTTGCAAGCTCAACAATTTCAAAAGGTTGCCTCGGTTCCCAATTTATATGAAGAGTTCTTGCCTGATATTTGTAAAGTATGTCTGTCATTTCCTCTGAAAAGATATGATCCACACCGCAAATGGAACACTGCAATTGGTTTTCTTGCAACCTGAACTCTTTTCAAGGAAGGGTCCGTTGAAATTTCAACAAATGAGTCTTGTCAGAAGAGGGAATAACCCCACCTCTTTCACCAAAGGTCAGAACATACAGGGAAGACCTGTAAGTTATTGCCAAAACCTATCTCCTGAGTTCGGTCTCCTTACATATTTGTCACTTTACCTGTACACTAACCTTTTAAGATTTAGCAAAACAAATTGCCTCCAAAGCTTCTGATCCTGATGAAGTGAACTAGAAGAGAAGATGAGCTAACCCATATGACTGTAGGTGTGCCAAAGGGGATGGAATTTGTCAGTTTGTAAAACGTGTGTTAGAAAGCTTGTAGAAAAAAGTCGGCCTTGTTCCTTTTCTGCGAGATTTTCCAAAAGTCCATGTGAGGTTGCTGTTGAGAAGGCCCTTTGAAGAGCCTAGTAAATGAAAAGACCCAAGAGCTTGTTTTGGCAAGCCTGACCAATGTGCCATGATGGACAAAGTGAAAAATCTCTGTCAGAAGTGGGATTTGAACCCACCCCTCCATTCGGAGACCAGAAGGCCCATGAGAAGGGAAGAGAAGCCTCTTGAGTCTGGCACCTTAGACCACTCAGCCATCCTGACAAGCGGTGTACTATGTACCCATGCAGCTGGCACAATGACTATACTTAACAGAGAAGAGACAACCACAAACTTAGCCTAGAAGACTTCATGAACACTGCAAGGCATGTTTTTTTCTCTGAAAACACTCATCAAACTGCCATTTTGGATCACTGCAATACCTTAGACAGCAATGTCATGTGCCTGCTCTAACAAATGAAATCCTTTGTGCTCCTTGAGCGTCTTTTCCTATGCGGTGGCTGTTTCCAGTGGAAAATGGTTTCTTCATAAAGAGGCATGAGACCGCGTGGCCTAATGGATAAGGCGTCTGACTTTAGATCAGAAGATTGAGGGTTCGAGTCTCTTCGTGGGCGTTGAGCTCTGTTCTTGTCACTTCTGTAGAGTATTTGCTCCTCTTGTTGTAAATGTCCTCGGAGACTTTGCAAAAGCCTGTGCTTCCTCACTCATGCTTATCATTCAATCCCTGCCCTTGACTGTTTACAGCTACAAAGGTGGCTGCTTTTGCTGAGCTTTCACCACAATGTCAATGACGCTAACTCTTTTCTTACAACTTGTGCAAGTCCCAGCAAAGTTTTTACATCAACCTCAAATAAACACTGCTAGTCCACACTGGGATTCTAACCTTTGCCTTACTTTGAACCCAATACCCTGATGGACCTGGGAAGAGACTCTAAGTAAACTATATGACCCAGGGTTCAAACATTCATGGTGGCATCTCCCTTTCTGCTAAGCATTTTGTTTACTAACAGGAGAAAATTAATTTCCTATATGATTTAGGAAATCCTTGTCTGCAATTCTGCTGTAAGCCAGACTTTTACAAAGGTGCAGACACAGCATGTCAAGTGGCACGATGTGATTCCTTCTTGTTGCAAGCTCAACAATTTCAAAAGGTTGCCTCGGTTCCCAATTTATATGAAGAGTTCTTGCCTGAAATTTGGAAAGTATGTCTGTCATTTCCTCTGAAAAGATATGATCCACACCGCAAATGGAACACTGCAATTGGTTTTCTTGCAACCTGAACTCTTTTCAAGGAAGGGTCCGTTGAAATTTCAACAAATGAGTCTTGTCAGAAGAGGGAATAACCCCACCTCTTTCACCAAAGGTCAGAACATACAGGGAAGACCTGTAAGTTATTGCCAAAACCTATCTCCTGAGTTCGGTCTCCTTACATATTTGTCACTTTACCTGTACACTAACCTTTTAAGATTTAGCAAAACAAATTGCCTCCAAAGCTTCTGATCCTGATGAAGTGAACTAGAAGAGAAGATGAGCTAACCCATATGACTGTAGGTGTGCCAAAGGGGATGGAATTTGTCAGTTTGTAAAACGTGTGTTAGAAAGCTTGTAGAAAAAAGTCGGCCTTGTTCCTTTTCTGCGAGACTTTCCAAAAGTCCATGTGAGGTTGCTGTTGAGAAGGCCCTTTGAAGAGCCTAGTAAATTAAAAGACCCAAGAGCTTGTTTTGGCAGGCCTGACCAATGTGCCATGATGGACAAAGTGAAAAAGCTCTGTCAGAAGAGACAGAGAAGAGACAACCTTGTTCCTTTTCTGCGAGATTTTCCAAAAGTCCATGTGAGGTTGCTGTTGAGAAGGCCCTTTGAAGAGCCTAGTAAATGAAAAGACCCAAGAGCTTGTTTTGGCAGGCCTGACCAATGTGCCATGATGGACAAAGTGAAAAAGCTCTGCCAGAAGTGGGATTTGAACCCACGCCTCCATTCGGAGACCAGAAGGCCCATGAGAAGGGAAGAGAAGCCTCTTGAGTCTGGCGCCTTAGACCACTCGGCCATCCTGACAAGCGGTGTACTATATACCCATGCAGCTGGCACAATGACTATACTTAACAGAGAAGAGACAACCACAAACTTAGCCTAGAAGACTTCATGAACACTGCAAGGCATGTTTTTTTTTCTGAAAACACTCATCAAACTGCCATTTTGGATCACTGCAATACCTTAGACAGCAATGTCATGTGCCTGCTCTAACAAATGAAATCCTTTGTGCTCCTTGAGCGTCTTTTCCTATGCGGTGGCTGTTTCCAGTGGAAAATGGTTTCTTCATAAAGAGGCATGAGACCGCGTGGCCTAATGGATAAGGCGTCTGACTTCGGATCAGAAGATTGAGGGTTCGAGTCCCTTCTGTTCTTGTCACTTCTGTAGAGTATTTGCTCCTCTTGTTGTAAATGTCCTCGGAGACTTTGCAAAAGCCTGTGCTTCCTCACTCATGCTTATCATTCAATCCCTGCCCTTGACTGTTTACAGCTACAAAGGTGGCTGCTTTTGCTGAGCTTTCACCACAATGTCAATGACGCTAACTCTTTTCTTACAACTTGTGCAAGTCCCAGCAAAGTTTTTACATCAACCTCAAATAAACACTGCTAGTCCACACTGGGATTCTAACCTTTGCCTTACTTTGAACCCAATACCCTGATGGACCTTGGAAGAGACTCTAAGTAAACTATATGACCCAGGGTTCAAACATTCATGGTGGCAACTCCCTTTCTGCTAAGCATTTTGTTTACTAACATGAGAAAATTAATTTCCTATATGATTTAGGAAATCCTTGTCTGCAATTCTGCTGTAAGCCAGACTTTTACAAAGGTGCAGACACAGCATGTCAAGTGGCACGATGCGATTCCTTCTTGTTGCAAGCTCAACAATTTCAAAAGGTTGCCTCAGTTCCCAATTTATATGAAGAGTTCTTGCCTGAAATTTGGAAAGTATGTCTGTCATTTCCTCTGAAAAGATATGATCCACACCGCAAATGGAACACTGCAATTGGTTTTCTTGCAACCTGAACTCTTTTCAAGGAAGGGTCCGTTGAAATTTCAACAAATGAGTCTTGTCAGAAGAGGGAATAACCCCACCTCTTTCACCAAAGGTCAGAACATACAGGGAAGACCTGTAAGTTATTGCCAAAACCTATCTCCTGAGTTCGGTCTCCTTACATATTTGTCACTTTACCTGTACACTAACCTTTTAAGATTTAGCAAAACAAATTGCCTCCAAAGCTTCTGATCCTGATGAAGTGAACTAGAAGAGAAGATGAGCTAACCCATATGACTGTAGGTGTGCCAAAGGGGATGGAATTTGTCAGTTTGTAAAACGTGTGTTAGAAAGCTTGTAGAAAAAAGTCGGCCTTGATCCTTTTCTGCGAGATTTTCCAAAAGTCCATGTGAGGTTGCTGTTGAGAAGGCCCTTTGAAGAGCCTAGTAAATGAAAAGACCCAAGAGCTTGTTTTGGCAGGCCTGACCAATGTGCCATGATGGACAAAGTGAAAAGCTCTGTCAGAAGTGGGATTTGAACCCACGCCTCCATTCGGAGACCAGAAGGCCCATGAAAAGGGAA
The DNA here is from genome assembly GCF_040937935.1 of Hyperolius riggenbachi. NCBI lineage: Eukaryota > Metazoa > Chordata > Amphibia > Anura > Hyperoliidae > Hyperolius > Hyperolius riggenbachi. Next base: position 89,231,990 of record NC_090653.1, on the reverse strand, counting down.
GAGAAGCCTCTTGAGTCTGGCACCTTAGACCACTCGGCCATCCTGACAAGCGGTGTACTATGAACCCATGCAGCTGGCACAATGACTATACTTAACAGAGAAGAGACAACCACAAACTTAGCCTAGAAGACTTCATGAACACTGCAAGGCATGTTTTTTTTTTCTGAAAACACTCATCAAACTGCCATTTTGGATCACTGCAATACCTTAGACAGCAATGTCATGTGCCTGCTCTAACAAATGAAATCCTTTGTGCTCCTTGAGCGTCTTTTCCTATGCGGTGGCTGTTTCCAGTGGAAAATGGTTTCTTCATAAAGAGGCATGAGACCGCGTGGCCTAATGGATAAGGTGTCTGACTTTGGATCAGAAGATTGAGGGTTCGAGTCCCTTTGTGGGCGTTGAGCTCTGTTCTTGTCACTTCTGTAGAGTATTTGCTCCTCTTGTTGTAAATGTCCTCGGAGACTTTGCAAAAGCCTGTGCTTCCTCACTCATGCTTATCATTCAATCCCTGCCCTTGACTGTTTACAGCTACAAAGGTGGCTGCTTTTGCTGAGCTTTCACCACAATGTCAATGACGCTAACTCTTTTCTTACAACTTGTGCAAGTCCCAGCAAAGTTTTTACATCAACCTCAAATAAACACTGCTAGTCCACACTGGGATTCTAACCTTTGCCTTACTTTGAACCCAATACCCTGATGGACCTGGGAAGAGACTCTAAGTAAACTATATGACCCAGGGTTCAAACATTCATGGTGGCAACTCCCTTTCTGCTAAGCATTTTGTTTACTAACATGAGAAAATTAATTTCCTATATGATTTAGGAAATCCTTGTCTGCAATTCTGCTGTAAGCCAGACTTTTACAAAGGTGCAGACACAGCATGTCAAGTGGCACGATGCGATTCCTTCTTGTTGCAAGCTCAACAATTTCAAAAGGTTGCCTCGGTTCCCAATTTATATGAAGAGTTCTTGCCTGAAATTTGGAAAGTATGTCTGTCATTTCCTCTGAAAAGATATGATCCACACCGCAAATGGAACACTGCAATTGGTTTTCTTGCAACCTGAACTCTTTTCAAGGAAGGGTCCGTTGAAATTTCAACAAATGAGTCTTGTCAGAAGAGGGAATAACCCCACCTCTTTCACCAAAGGTCAGAACATACAGGGAAGACCTGTAAGTTATTGCCAAAACCTATCTCCTGAGTTCGGTCTCCTTACATATTTGTCACTTTACCTGTACACTAACCTTTTAAGATTTAGCAAAACAAATTGCCTCCAAAGCTTCTGATCCTGATGAAGTGAACTAGAAGAGAAGATGAGCTAACCCATATGACTGTAGGTGTGCCAAAGGGGATGGAATTTGTCAGTTTGTAAAACGTGTGTTAGAAAGCTTGTAGAAAAAAGTCGGCCTTGTTCCTTTTCTGCGAGATTTTCAAAAAGTCCGTGTGAGGTTGCTGTTGAGAAGGCCCTTTGAAGAGCCTAGTAAATGAAAAGACCCAAGAGCTTGTTTTGGCAGGCCTGACCAATGTGCCATGATGGACAAAGTGAAAAGCTCTGTCAGAAGTGGGATTTGAACCCACGCCTCCATTCAGAGACCAGAATGCCCATGAGAAGGGAAGAGAAGCCTCTTGAGTCTGGCGCCTTAGACCACTCGGCCATCCTGACAAGCGGTGTACTATGTACCCATGCAGCTTGCACAATGACTATACTTAACAGAGAAAAGACAACCACAAACTTAGCCTAGAAGACTTCATTAACACTGCAAGGCATGTTTTTTTCTCTGAAAACACTCATCAAACTGCCATTTTGGATCACTGCAATACCTTAGACAGCAATGTCATGTGCCTGCTCTAACAAATGAAATCCTTTGTGCTCCTTGAGCGTCTTTTCCTATGCGGTGGCTGTTTCCAGTGGAAAATGGTTTCTTCATAAAGAGGCATGAGACCGCGTGGCCTAATGGATAAGGCGTCTGACTTCGGATCAGAAGATTGAGGGTTCGAGTCCCTTCGTGGTCGTTGAGCTCTGTTCTTGTCACTTCTGTAGAGTATTTGCTCCTCTTGTTGTAAATGTCCTCGGAGACTTTGCAAAAGCCTGTGCTTCCTCACTCATGCTTATCATTCAATCCCTGCCCTTGACTGTTTACAGCTACAAAGGTGGCTGCTTTTGCTGAGCTTTCACCACAATGTCAATGACGCTAACTCTTTTCTTACAACTTGTGCAAGTCCCAGCAAAGTTTTTACATCAACCTCAAATAAACACTGCTAGTCCACACTGGGATTCTAACCTTTGCCTTACTTTGAACCCAATACCCTGATGGACCTTGGAAGAGACTCTAAGTAAACTATATGACCCAGGGTTCAAACATTCATGGTGGCAACTCCCTTTCTGCTAAGCATTTTGTTTACTAACATGAGAAAATTAATTTCCTATATGATTTAGGAAATCCTTGTCTGCAATTCTGCTGTAAGCCAGACTTTTACAAAGGTGCAGACACAGCATGTCAAGTGGCACGATGCGATTCCTTCTTGTTGCAAGCTCAACAATTTCAAAAGGTTGCCTCGGTTCCCAATTTATATGAAGAGTTCTTGCCTGAAATTTGGAAAGTATGTCTGTCATTTCCTCTGAAAAGATATGATCCACACCGCAAATGGAACACTGCAATTGGTTTTCTTGCAACCTGAACTCTTTTCAAGGAAGGGTCCGTTGAAATTTCAACAAATGAGTCTTGTCAGAAGAGGGAATAACCCCACCTCTTTCACCAAAGGTCAGAACATACAGGGAAGACCTGTAAGTTATTGCCAAAACCTATCTCCTGAGTTCGGTCTCCTTACATATTTGTCACTTTACCTGTACACTAACCTTTTAAGATTTAGCAAAACAAATTGCCTCCAAAGCTTCTGATCCTGATGAAGTGAACTAGAAGAGAAGATGAGCTAACCCATATGACTGTAGGTGTGCCAAAGGGGATGGAATTTGTCAGTTTGTAAAACGTGTGTTAGAAAGCTTGTAGAAAAAAGTCGGCCTTGTTCCTTTTCTGCGAGATTTTCAAAAAGTCCGTGTGAGGTTGCTGTTGAGAAGGCCCTTTGAAGAGCCTAGTAAATGAAAAGACCCAAGAGCTTGTTTTGGCAGGCCTGACCAATGTGCCATGATGGACAAAGTGAAAAGCTCTGTCAGAAGTGGGATTTGAACCCACGCCTCCATTCGGAGACCAGAAGGCCCATGAGAAGGGAAGAGAAGCCTCTTGAGTCTGGCGCCTTAGACCACTCGGCCATCCTGACAAGCGGTGTACTATGTACCCATGCAGCTGGCACAATGACTATACTTAACAGAGAAGAGACAACCACAAACTTAGCCTAGAAGACTTCATGAACACTGCAAGGCATGTTTTTTTCTCTGAAAACACTCATCAAACTGCCATTTTGGATCACTGCAATACCTTAGACAGCAATGTCATGTGCCTGCTCTAACAAATGAAATCCTTTGTGCTCCTTGAGCGTCTTTTCCTATGCGGTGGCTGTTTCCAGTGGAAAATGGTTTCTTCGTAAAGAGGCATGAGACCGCGTGGCCTAATGGATAAGGCGTCTGACTTCGGATCAGAAGATTGAGGGTTCGAGTCCCTTTGTGGTTGTTGAACTCTGTTCTTGTCACTTCTGTAGAGTATTTGCTCCTCTTGTTGTAAATGTCCTCGGAGACTTTGCAAAAGCCTGTGCTTCCTCACTCATGCTTATCATTCAATCCCTGCCCTTGACTGTTTACAGCTACAAAGGTGGCTGCTTTTGCTGAGCTTTCACCACAATGTCAATGACGCTAACTCTTTTCTTACAACTTGTGCAAGTCCCAGCAAAGTTTTTACATCAACCTCAAATAAACACTGCTAGTCCACACTGGGATTCTAACCTTTGCCTTACTTTGAACCCAATACCCTGATGGACCTTGGAAGAGACTCTAAGTAAACTATATGACCCAGGGTTCAAACATTCATGGTGGCATCTCCCTTTCTGCTAAGCATTTTGTTTACTAACATGAGAAAATTAATTTCCTATATGATTTAGGAAATCCTTGTCTGCAATTCTGCTGTAAGCCAGACTTTTACAAAGGTGCAGACACAGCATGTCAAGTGGCACGATGCGATTCCTTCTTGTTGCAAGCTCAACAATTTCAAAAGGTTGCCTCGGTTCCCAATTTATATGAAGAGTTCTTGCCTGAAATTTGGAAAGTATGTCTGTCATTTCCTCTGAAAAGATATGATCCACACCGCAAATGGAACACTGCAATTGGTTTTCTTGCAACCTGAACTCTTTTCAAGGAAGGGTCCGTTGAAATTTCAACAAATGAGTCTTGTCAGAAGAGGGAATAACCCCACCTCTTTCACCAAAGGTCAGAACATACAGGGAAGACCTGTAAGTTATTGCCAAAACCTATCTCCTGAGTTCGGTCTCCTTACATATTTGTCACTTTACCTGTACACTAACCTTTTAAGATTTAGCAAAACAAATTGCCTCCAAAGCTTCTGATCCTGATGAAGTGAGCTAGAAGAGAAGATGAGCTAACCCATATGACTGTAGGTGTGCCAAAGGGGATGGAATTTGTCAGTTTGTAAAACGTGTGTTAGAAAGCTTGTAGAAAAAAGTCGGCCTTGTTCCTTTTCTGCGAGATTTTCCAAAAGTCCATGTGAGGTTGCTGTTGAGAAGGCCTGTCATGTCTTGCAGACATCTTTCATTAAAATGGGTGCTAATCCATACAGGATTTATCCTGTGTTAGAATGAGGTAGGACAGCGCCACCTATTGACCACTGCATTACATTGTTCTCAGTTAAGTTCAGCCTTTCTGTTACTCCTCCTCCTCTGTGACCTCATGCACCAGACAAGAAGGGAGTAGCCTTCTAGAAGCTGCCATTTTCACATGCTCTCTGCTGAGGAATCTTCTCCGTGCTTCCACTAAAGGCTGCATAGCCGGTAAGGCATTCTTTCTTACTGTTTTCTATGAATCTGCATGACTAGTACTAGCTGTAGACATGTATTGTGTGTTATTTCTGTGTAGGCAGCTAGTTAGTAGTTCAACTGTATAGTGAGGCCTAGTCAGCTATCCATGCAGCCATGTTGCTGTGTGCACTAGTCTATCTACTGTATGCTGATATGTGATATGTTTATATGCAGTTCATGTACTTATTGCATCATTTCTGTTATTTGTTCACAGTTTCACACCAACTTACTTCAGCTCATTAAAGCTACAGATCATTACCTGGTCTCAATTTATTGAGTAGTAGGAGGGTGTTTATCTGCCTGCTAAGCTCCATACACGCCCCAGGGGTACACGTGGTAGTGAGGACAGGACAGTGAAACGGCTGCTACCCGCGAGTGGAACCAGACCGGCTAGCTTCCCAGCCAGTGAAACGCTGCTATCCAGTGAGTGGAAAATAAGATACTGACTACAGAGACAGCTATACTACCACGCAGCTACGTGCATATCAGTACGCAGCAGTCTCTACACAGTCAAGATCCTTAACAGCAGCATCATGTCAGAAAGCCAAACTTCTTCTTACAAGACAAGGTCTAAAGTCAGTCGCTCTACAAGATCCTCATCAGTCAGCAATGCGGCCGCCATTGCTCGCGCAGAAGCTGAAGCTGCAAAAGCACGTGCTGCCTTCGCAGAGCAAGAGATGCAGCTAAAGCTGCAACAAGCGACACTTGAAACTGAAAGGGCAAAACAGCAAGCAGCACTAGAGAAGCTCTCAGCACAGAGGGAAGCTGCTGCAGCTATTGCCAAAGCAGAAGCCTTAGAAGCACTCATCCACCCAGACGACGAAAGACACAGCAGGCCAGCCAGCCTTGATCTCGCCCATCAGGATCCCCTGCAGCGCACTTCAGATTATGTCCATCGACATTCCAGAATGATCGACTCTTTCCTGTCAATGGAAGATGCTCAACGGGACCTCATCGACAGATCTCATCAAACTCAATTCACAGCCCAGACAGAAAACCAGAATAAGCCTCCAGCCAGCAAGCCAGAAGTCAATATAGAAAATGAACTGATTTCAGAGCACCTGCCACCACGTCCGGAACTTCAACCGGCACATAACGTTCCAGGAACTTCTCCTTACACGCCAAATAGGTATGAGACATTTCGACCAAAACGAGAGACTACTGACAGGTATGATTACACACCACTTTCTCACTATGGCAACACACCACCATCTTTCCCTGCTCCTGCTCAAACCAGCATGGACATTGTTAAGTTCCTCACACGGCGTGAGCTGGTTGCCAAGGGACTTGTGAAGTTTGATGATCACCCTGAGAGTTATAGGGCCTGGCGGTCCTCCTTTAAGAACACAATTAAAGATGTTGAACTGTCCCCTAGTGAGGAGATGGACCTCTTAGCTAAGTGGCTAGGGACTGCATCTGCTGAGCATGTAAAAAGAATCAGGTCCATTAACATAAGAAACCCAGCAGCTGGACTAAAAATGGTTTGGGACAGACTTGATGAATGTTATGGTTCAGTGGAGGCTATAGAAAACTCTTTGTTTAAAAGGATAGAAGATTTCCCTAAAATAGCTTCCAAAGGCTTGCAGAAACTCAGGGAACTTAGTGACTTGTTAATGGAACTTCAGGTAGCCAAATCTGAAGGTGATCTGTCAGGCCTTGCATATTTTGACACTGCCAGAGGTGTTAACCTCATAGTACAAAAGTTAACCCCTGGCTTACAAAATGAGTGGGTTAAATGTGGTTCTAACTATAAGAAAAAATACCATGTTTCATTTCCTCCATTTTCTGTGTTTGTAGACTTTATACATGATCAGGCTAAGATAAGAAATGATCCTAGTTTTGATTTTGCACTAACATGTACTTCTGTTCCAGGTCTTCCTTCATACAAAGCTTCAGTGGCAGTTCACAAGACTGAACTGTCTTCCCCAGACTCTACCCACAGGTTTGCTGGCTCCTCCCAGGCAGCAAACAAAGTTAGAGACCCTGGTAAGCAGTGTCCTATACACAGAAGGCCACATTCTCTGCTGAAATGTAGGGGGTTTAGAGAGAAACCCATTGAGGAACGTAAAGCCTTTCTTAGAGAGAATAGCATCTGTTACAAGTGCTGCTCATCCACCACTCACTTTGCCAAGAACTGCAAGTTTAGTGAAAATTGTAAAGAATGTGATAGCACAGATCACAACACAGCACTACATCCTGGACCAGCTCCATGGACTTTACAACATACTCACAGCACAACCGAGCATGGCGGGGAGGAGGGTGACACTCCTACAGTTACATTAGAGGTCACTCCACAGTGCACAGAGGTCTGCAAAGGAGCCACAGGTGGAAGATCCTGCTCCAAAATGTGTCTAGTCCGAGTCTACCCAGCAGAACAAAGGGAGAAAGCAGTAAAAATGTATGCCATCCTAGACGATCAAAGCAATGGGTCTCTAGCCCACCCAACCTTCTTTGATATGTTCAATGTTAAAGGCCCCAGCTCTCCATACTCACTAAGGACTTGTGCAGGAATTGTGGAGACGGCGGGGAGAAGAGCATCTGGCTTCCAGATCGAAGCTATAGATGGAAGCATCTGCTTGCCCTTACCAACTCTAATAGAGTGCAACCAGATTCCTGATCATAGATCTGAAATTCCTACTCCAGATGTCGCATTACATCATGCACACTTGAAGCGTATAGCCCACCTGATCCCAGAACTTGATCCACAGGCTAAGATAATCTTGCTACTCGGGAGGGATATCCTACGAATCCATAAAGTGAGAAAACAAATAGATGGTTCCCATGATGCTCCTTATGCTCAGAAGCTAGACCTAGGATGGGTCATAATAGGTGAGGTCTGCCTAGGGCGTGTGCACAAGCCAGATACAGTTCATAGTATGTTCACAAGCACACTAGCAAGTGGGCGCCCCTCACTTTTCCAACCATGTGTCAACAACTTTCTCATAAAGGAGCTACCATGTGCCTCCCATCTACCTTGTCCCTTCACAGATGTCTCTAGTGACAAAGATGCCTGTGACAGTGACCAAGACCACTTAGGATGCACAGTCTTCCAGAGGTCAAAAGATGATAATCGGGTGGCACTATCTATTGAAGACAAGAAATTCTTGGAAATAATGGAACGAGACTTTGTGAAGGACAGCACTAACAGTTGGGTTGCACCCCTTCCTTTCAGAACTCAGAGAAGACGCCTACCTAACAACAAAGTACAAGTGCTTAAACGTTTCTCTTCTCTCAGACGTAACTTCCAAAGAAAGCCAGAAATGAGAGAACACTTCTTTTCTTTCATGCAGAAAATATTTGAGAACAATCATGCAGAGATTGCCCCACCCCTTAAAGGTCCTGAAGAATGCTGGTACCTGCCAATTTTTGGAGTATATCATCCAAAGAAGCCAGGTCAGATCAGAGTAGTGTTTGACTCTAGCGCCAAATTTGAAGGCATCTCCCTAAACGATGTGCTGCTGACAGGCCCTGACCTGAATAACAAGCTACTGGGGGTACTTCTCCGTTTCCGCAAGGACACTGTCGCTCTGATTGCCGACATCCAACAGATGTTTCATTGCTTCCTTGTTAAGGAGAAGGATAGAAACTTCCTCAGATTCCTCTGGTTTAAAGACAATGATCCTTCAAAGGACATCATAGAGTATCGCATGAGAGTGCACATCTTTGGGAACAGCCCCTCACCTGCAGTTGCTATATATGGACTCAGACGTTCTGCTCAAGAAGGAGAGAGAGAATATGGGTTGGACACAAGACAGTTTGTAGAAAGAGACTTCTATGTAGATGACTGTTTGAAATCATTACCTTCTAATGACTCTGCAATCAGTCTCCTCAAAAGAGCCCAAGACATGCTTGCCTGCTCCAACTTGAGACTCCACAAGATTGCTTCAAACAGCAAAGAAGTTATGGAAGCCTTCCCTTCTGAAGATCATTCTAATGACCTAAGGGACTTGGATCTGGGGTCAGAAACTTTACCAGTCCAACGTAGCCTTGGACTTCTCTGGGACTTAAAATCTGACACCTTCACCTTTCAAGTTAGCAAGGAAGAAAAACCTTTTACTCGCAGAGGTGTCCTATCTGCAATCAACAGCCTATATGACCCTTTGGGATTTGCGGCTCCTGTCACTATCCAGGGTAAGGCCTTGCTCAGAGATTTAACCCGTGAAACTACTGACTGGGATGTTCCATTGCCTCCTGACAAGAAGAATCTGTGGGTAGAATGGAGAAACTCTCTAACAGCTCTGTCTAGCCTTAAAGTTGCACGCACATATGCTCCTGTGCCATCTACAGATGTCCAAGATCATACACTTTGTGTATTTTCTGATGCTTCAGTTAAAGCCATATCTGCTGTCGCTTATCTTAGAACCATAGACATTAAAGGACAATGCCACATTGGCTTTGTTATAGGCAAAGCAAAACTTGCACCACAGCCTGAGCACACGATACCCAGGCTTGAACTTTGTGCAGCAGTCCTAGCTGTTGAAATGGCTGAGCTAATCACATCTGAGATTGACATTGACCTTAAAAAGGCTGAATTCTACACAGACAGCAAAGTAGTCTTAGGCTACATCAACAACGAGTCCAGACGATTCTATGTTTATGTCAACAACAGGGTGCTGCGGATTAGGAAATCCACCAGTCCAGAACAGTGGCATTATGTGTCCACTGACAACAATCCTGCGGACCACGCTACAAGAGCTGTTGCAGCAAGTCATCTCAAAAATACAACTTGGTTCACAGGTCCTGCATTCTTGTGTAATTCCACTCCAGCAGTTCACCAGAACAACATGTTTGAACTAGTGGATGAAGACTCAGACACTGAGATCCGTCCACAAGTGTCTGCACTTCACACAGTGACACTCTTCAAGTCCTTTGAATCTCATCGCTTCAAGAGATTCTCTACCTGGAAATCACTTGTTAGAGCCATTACCTGTCTAGCTCACATAGCCCGATCTTTTCAAAGAACCAATTCGAATGATGCTAAGAAGTGCAAAGGTTGGCACCACTGTCAAGAGGTATACACCATAGCAGAACTCCAGCACTCCAAGAACTTCATCATTCGCACTGTACAGCAGGAAATCTACACCAAAGAGATTGCCTGTATCACTAACAGCAAGTCTATCCCTAAAGACAGCTCTTTAAAGAAACTTGACCCATTCCTTGACAAATACGGTCTCCTGAGAGTAGGAGGTCGTCTTAAGCAAGCAAGAGACCAAGTTGTTTCTCAGACCAGTGTGTGAACTCATTCTCCTATTATCCCCTACTGAATGATGGTGGTATCTGTTGATACCAGACGGGGAGTGTCATGTCTTGCAGACATCTTTCATTAAAATGGGTGCTAATCCATACAGGATTTATCCTGTGTTAGAATGAGGTAGGACAGCGCCACCTATTGACCACTGCATTACATTGTTCTCAGTTAAGTTCAGCCTTTCTGTTACTCCTCCTCCTCTGTGACCTCATGCACCAGACAAGAAGGGAGTAGCCTTCTAGAAGCTGCCATTTTCACATGCTCTCTGCTGAGGAATCTTCTCCGTGCTTCCACTAAAGGCTGCATAGCCGGTAAGGCATTCTTTCTTACTGTTTTCTATGAATCTGCATGACTAGTACTAGCTGTAGACATGTATTGTGTGTTATTTCTGTGTAGGCAGCTAGTTAGTAGTTCAACTGTATAGTGAGGCCTAGTCAGCTATCCATGCAGCCATGTTGCTGTGTGCACTAGTCTATCTACTGTATGCTGATATGTGATATGTTTATATGCAGTTCATGTACTTATTGCATCATTTCTGTTATTTGTTCACAGTTTCACACCAACTTACTTCAGCTCATTAAAGCTACAGATCATTACCTGGTCTCAATTTATTGAGTAGTAGGAGGGTGTTTATCTGCCTGCTAAGCTCCATACACGCCCCAGGGGTACACGTGGTAGTGAGGACAGGACAAGGCCCTTTGAAGAGCCTAGTAAATGAAAAGACCCAAGAGCTTGTTTTGGCAGGCCTGACCAATGTGCCATGATGGACAAAGTGAAAAAGCTCTGTCAGAACAGAAGTGGGATTTGAACCCACACCTCTATTCGGAGACCAGAAGGCCCATGAGAAGGGAAGAGAAGCCTCTTGAGTCTGGTGCCTTAGACCACTCGGCCATCCTGACAAGCGGTGTACTATGTTCCCATGCAGCTGGCACAATGACTATACTTAACAGAGAAGAGACAACCACAAACTTAGCCTAGAAGACTTCATGAACACTGCAAGGCATGTTTTTCTCTCTGAAAACACTCATCAAAATGCCATTTTGGATCACTGCAATACCTTAGACAGCAATGTCATGTGCCTGCTCTAACAAATGAAATCCTTTGTGCTGCTTGAGCGTCTTTTCCTATGCGGTGGCTGTTTCCAGTGGAAAATGGTTTCTTCATAAAGAGGCATGAGACCGCGTGGCATAATGGATAAGGTGTCTGACTTCGGATCAGAAGATTGAGAGTTCGAGTCCCTTTGTGGTCGTTGAGCTCTGTTCTTGTCACTTCTGTAGAGTATTTGCTCCTCTTGTTGTAAATGTCCTCGGAGACTTTGCAAAAGCCTGTGCTTCCTCACTCATGCTTATCATTCAATCCCTGCCCTTGACTGTTTACACTACAAAGGTGGCTGCTTTTGCTGAGCTTTCACCACAATGTCAATGACGCTAACTCTTTTCTTACAACTTGTGCAAGTCCCAGCAAAGTTTTTACATCAACCTCAAATAAACACTGCTAGTCCACACTGGGATTCTAACCTTTGCCTTACTTTGAACCCAATACCCTGATGGACCTTGGAAGAGACTCTAAGTAAACTATATGACCCAGGGTTCAAACATTCATGGTGGCATCTCCCTTTCTGCTAAGCATTTTGTTTACTAACATGAGAAAATTAATTTCCTATATGATTTAGGAAATCCTTGTCTGCAATTCTGCTGTAAGCCAGACTTTTACAAAGGTGCAGACACAGCATGTCAAGTGGCACGATGCGATTCCTTCTTGTTGCAAGCTCAACAATTTCAAAAGGTTGCCTCGGTTCCCAATTTATATGAAGAGTTCTTGCCTGAAATTTGGAAAGTATGTCTGTCATTTCCTCTGAAAAGATATGATCCACACCGCAAATGGAACACTGCAATTGGTTTTCTTGCAACCTGAACTCTTTTCAAGGAAGGGTCCGTTGAAATTTCAACAAATGAGTCTTGTCAGAAGAGGGAATAACCCCACCTCTTTCACCAAAGGTCAGAACATACAGGGAAGACCTGTAAGTTATTGCCAAAACCTATCTCCTGAGTTCAGTCTCCTTACATATTTGTCACTTTACCTGTACACTAACCTTTTAAGATTTAGCAAAACAAATTGCCTCCAAAGCTTCTGATCCTGATGAAGTGAACTAGAAGAGAAGATGAGCTAACCCATATGACTGTAGGTGTGCCAAAGGGGATGGAATTTGTCAGTTTGTAAAACGTGTGTTAGAAAGCTTGTAGAAAAAAGTCGGCCTTGTTCCTTTTCTGTGAGATTTTCCAAAAGTCCATGTGAGGTTGCTGTTGAGAAGGCCCTTTGAAGAGCCTAGTAAACGAAAAGAGACAAGAGCTTGTTTTGGCAGGCCCGACCAATGTGCCATGATGGACAAAGTGAAAAAGCTCTGTCAGAAGTGGGATTTGAACCCACGCCTCCATTTGGAGACCAGAAGGCCCATGAGAAGGGAAGAGAAGCCTCTTGAGTCTGGCGCCTTAGACCACTCGGCCATCCTCAAAATCGGTGTACTATGTGCCCATGCAGCTGGCACAATGACTATACTTAACAGAGAAGAGACAACCACAAACTTAGCCTAGAAGACTTCATGAACACTGCAAGGCATGTTTTTTTCTCTGAAAACACTCATCAAACTGCCATTTTGGATCACTGCAATACCTTAGACAGCAATGTCATGTGCCTGCTCTAACAAATGAAATCCTTTGTGCTCCTTGAGCGTCTTTTCCTATGCGGTGGCTGTTTCCAGTGGAAAATGGTTTCTTCATAAAGAGGCATGAGACCGCGTGGCCTAATGGATAAGGCGTCTTACTTCGGATCAAAATATTGAGGGTTCGAGTCCCTTTGTGGTCGTTGAGCTCTGTTCTTGTCACTTCTGTAGAGTATTTGCTCCTCTTGTTGTAAATGTCCTTGGAGACTTTGCAAAAGCCTGTGCTTCCTCACTCATGCTTATCATTCAATCCCTGCCCTTGACTGTTTACAGCTACAAAGGTGGCTGCTTTTGCTGAGCTTTCACCACAATGTCAATGACGCTAACTCTTTTCTTACAACTTGTGCAAGTCCCAGCAAAGTTTTTACATCAACCTCAAATAAACACTGCTAGTCCACACTGGGATTCTAACCTTTGCCTTACTTTGAACCCAATACCCTGATGGACCTTGGAAGAGACTCTAAGTAAACTATATGACCCAGGGTTCAAACATTCATGGTGGCATCTCCCTTTCTGCTAAGCATTTTGTTTACTAACATGAGAAAATTAATTTCCTATATGATTTAGGAAATCCTTGTCTGCAAGTCTGCTGTAAGCCAGACTTTTACAAAGGTGCAGACACAGCATGTCAAGTGGCACGATGCGATTCCTTCTTGTTGCAAGCTCAACAATTTCAAAAGGTTGCCTCGGTTCCCAATTTATATGAAGAGTTCTTGCCTGAAATTTGGAAAGTATGTCTGTCATTTCCTCTGAAAAGATATGATCCACACCGCAAATGGAACACTGCAATTGGTTTTCTTGCAACCTGAACTCTTTTCAAGGAAGGGTCCGTTGAAATTTCAACAAATGAGTCTTGTCAGAAGAGGGAATAACCCCACCTCTTTCACCAAAGGTCAGAACATACAGGGAAGACCTGTAAGTTATTGCCAAAACCTATCTCCTGAGTTCGGTCTCCTTACATATTTGTCACTTTACCTGTACACTAACCTTTTAAGATTTAGCAAAACAAATTGCCTCCAAAGCTTCTGATCCTGATGAAGTGAACTAGAAGAGAAGATGAGCTAACCCATATGACTGTAGGTGTGCCAAAGGGGATGGAATTTGTCAGTTTGTAAAACGTGTGTTAGAAAGCTTGTAGAAAAAAGTCGGCCTTGTTCCTTTTCTGCGAGATTTTCCAAAAGTCCATGTGAGGTTGCTGTTGAGAAGGCCCTTTGAAGAGCCTAGTAAATGAAAAGACCCAAGAGCTTGTTTTGGCAGGCCTGACCAATGTGCCATGATGGACAAAGTGAAAAAGCTCTGTCAGAAGTGGGATTTGAACCCACGCCTCCATTCAGAGACCAGAAGGCCCATTAGAAGGGAAGAGAAGCCTCTTGAGTCTGGCGCCTTAGACCACTCGGCCATCCTGACAAGCGGTGTACTATGTACCCATGCAGCTGGCACAATGACTATACTTAACAGAGAAGAGACAACCACAAACTTAGCCTAGAAGACTTCATGAACACTGCAAGGCATGTTTTTTTTTCTGAAAACACTCATCAAACTGCCATTTTGGATCACTGCAATACCTTAGACAGCAATGTCATGTGCCTGCTCTAACAAATGAAATCCTTTGTGCTCCTTGAGCGTCTTTTCCTATGCGGTGGCTGTTTCCAGTGGAAAATGGTTTCTTCATAAAGAGGCATGAGACCGCGTGGCCTAATGGATAAGGCGTCTGACTTTGGATCAGAAGATTGAGGGTTCGAGTCCCTTCGTGGTCGTTGAGCTCTGTTCTTGTCACTTCTGTAGAGTATTTGCTCCTCTTGTTGTAAATGTCCTCGGAGACTTTGCAAAAGCCTGTGCTTCCTCACTCATGCTTATCATTCAATCCCTGCCCTTGACTGTTTACAGCTACAAAGGTGGCTGCTTTTGCTGAGCTTTCACCACAATGTCAATGACGCTAACTCTTTTCTTACAACTTGTGCAAGTCCCAGCAAAGTTTTTACATCAACCTCAAATAAACACTGCTAGTCCACACTGGGATTCTAACCTTTGCCTTACTTTGAACCCAATACCCTGATGGACCTTGCAAGAGACTCTAAGTAAACTATATGACCCAGGGTTCAAACATTCATGGTGGCAACTCCCTTTCTGCTAAGCATTTTGTTTACTAACATGAGAAAATTAATTTCCTATATGATTTAGGAAATCCTTGTCTGCAATTCTGCTGTAAGCCAGACTTTTACAAAGGTGCAGACACAGCATGTCAAGTGGCACGATGCGATTCCTTCTTGTTGCAAGCTCAACAATTTCAAAAGGTTGCCTCGGTTCCCAATTTATATGAAGAGTTCTTGCCTGAAATTTGGAAAGTATGTCTGTCATTTCCTCTGAAAAGATATGATCCACACCGCAAATGGAACACTGCAATTGGTTTTCTTGCAACCTGAACTCTTTTCAAGGAAGGGTCCGTTGAAATTTCAACAAATGAGTCTTGTCAGAAGAGGGAATAACCCCACCTCTTTCACCAAAGGTCAGAACATACAGGGAAGACCTGTAAGTTATTGCCAAAACCTATCTCCTGAGTTCGGTCTCCTTACATATTTGTCACTTTACCTGTACACTAACCTTTTAAGATTTAGCAAAACAAATTGCCTCCAAAGCTTCTGATCCTGATGAAGTGAACTAGAAGAGAAGATGAGCTAACCCATATGACTGTAGGTGTGCCAAAGGGGATAGAATTTGTCAGTTTGTAAAACGTGTGTTAGAAAGCTTGTAGAAAAAAGTCGGCCTTGTTCCTTTTCTGTGAGATTTTCCAAAAGTCCATGTGAGGTTGCTGTTGAGAAGGCCCTTTGAAGAGCCTAGTAAACGAAAAGAGACAAGAGCTTGTTTTGGCAGGCCCGACCAATGTGCCATGATGGACAAAGTGAAAAAGCTCTGTCAGAAGTGGGATTTGAACCCACGCCTCCATTTGGAGACCAGAAGGCCCATGAGAAGGGAAGAGAAGCCTCTTGAGTCTGGCGCCTTAGACCACTCGGCCATCCTCAAAATCGGTGTACTATGTGCCCATGCAGCTGGCACAATGACTATACTTAACAGAGAAGAGACAACCACAAACTTAGCCTAGAAGACTTCATGAACACTGCAAGGCATGTTTTTTTCTCTGAAAACACTCATCAAACTGCCATTTTGGATCACTGCAATACCTTAGACAGCAATGTCATGTGCCTGCTCTAACAAATGAAATCCTTTGTGCTCCTTGAGCGTCTTTTCCTATGCGGTGGCTGTTTCCAGTGGAAAATGGTTTCTTCATAAAGAGGCATGAGACCGCGTGGCCTAATGGATAAGGCGTCTTACTTCGGATCAAAATATTGAGGGTTTGAGTCCCTTTGTGGTCGTTGAGCTCTGTTCTTGTCACTTCTGTAGAGTATTTGCTCCTCTTGTTGTAAATGTCCTTGGAGACTTTGCAAAAGCCTGTGCTTCCTCACTCATGCTTATCATTCAATCCCTGCCCTTGACTGTTTACAGCTACAAAGGTGGCTGCTTTTGCTGAGCTTTCACCACAATGTCAATGACGCTAACTCTTTTCTTACAACTTGTGCAAGTCCCAGCAAAGTTTTTACATCAACCTCAAATAAACACTGCTAGTCCACACTGGGATTCTAACCTTTGCCTTACTTTGAACCCAATACCCTGATGGACCTTGGAAGAGACTCTAAGTAAACTATATGACCCAGGGTTCAAACATTCATGGTGGCATCTCCCTTTCTGCTAAGCATTTTGTTTACTAACATGAGAAAATTAATTTCCTATATGATTTAGGAAATCCTTGTCTGCAAGTCTGCTGTAAGCCAGACTTTTACAAAGGTGCAGACACAGCATGTCAAGTGGCACGATGCGATTCCTTCTTGTTGCAAGCTCAACAATTTCAAAAGGTTGCCTCGGTTCCCAATTTATATGAAGAGTTCTTGCCTGAAATTTGGAAAGTATGTCTGTCATTTCCTCTGAAAAGATATGATCCACACCGCAAATGGAACACTGCAATTGGTTTTCTTGCAACCTGAACTCTTTTCAAGGAAGGGTCCGTTGAAATTTCAACAAATGAGTCTTGTCAGAAGAGGGAATAACCCCACCTCTTTCACCAAAGGTCAGAACATACAGGGAAGACCTGTAAGTTATTGCCAAAACCTATCTCCTGAGTTCGGTCTCCTTACATATTTGTCACTTTACCTGTACACTAACCTTTTAAGATTTAGCAAAACAAATTGCCTCCAAAGCTTCTGATCCTGATGAAGTGAACTAGAAGAGAAGATGAGCTAACCCATATGACTGTAGGTGTGCCAAAGGGGATG
The DNA here is from genome assembly GCF_040937935.1 of Hyperolius riggenbachi. Taxonomy (NCBI): domain Eukaryota; kingdom Metazoa; phylum Chordata; class Amphibia; order Anura; family Hyperoliidae; genus Hyperolius; species Hyperolius riggenbachi. The sequence goes on along the minus strand of NC_090653.1, from coordinate 89,214,720 downwards.
GAATTTGTCAGTTTGTAAAACGTGTGTTAGAAAGCTTGTAGAAAAAAGTCGGCCTTGTTCCTTTTCTGCGAGATTTTCCAAAAGTCCATGTGAGGTTGCTGTTGAGAAGGCCCTTTGAAGAGCCTAGTAAATGAAAAGACCCAAGAGCTTGTTTTGGCAGGCCTGACCAATGTGCCATGATGGACAAAGTGAAAAAGCTCTGTCAGAAGTGGGATTTGAACCCACGCCTCCATTCAGAGACCAGAAGGCCCATTAGAAGGGAAGAGAAGCCTCTTGAGTCTGGCGCCTTAGACCACTCGGCCATCCTGACAAGCGGTGTACTATGTACCCATGCAGCTGGCACAATGACTATACTTAACAGAGAAGAGACAACCACAAACTTAGCCTAGAAGACTTCATGAACACTGCAAGGCATGTTTTTTTTTCTGAAAACACTCATCAAACTGCCATTTTGGATCACTGCAATACCTTAGACAGCAATGTCATGTGCCTGCTCTAACAAATGAAATCCTTTGTGCTCCTTGAGCGTCTTTTCCTATGCGGTGGCTGTTTCCAGTGGAAAATGGTTTCTTCATAAAGAGGCATGAGACCGCGTGGCCTAATGGATAAGGCGTCTGACTTTGGATCAGAAGATTGAGGGTTCGAGTCCCTTCGTGGTCGTTGAGCTCTGTTCTTGTCACTTCTGTAGAGTATTTGCTCCTCTTGTTGTAAATGTCCTCGGAGACTTTGCAAAAGCCTGTGCTTCCTCACTCATGCTTATCATTCAATCCCTGCCCTTGACTGTTTACAGCTACAAAGGTGGCTGCTTTTGCTGAGCTTTCACCACAATGTCAATGACGCTAACTCTTTTCTTACAACTTGTGCAAGTCCCAGCAAAGTTTTTACATCAACCTCAAATAAACACTGCTAGTCCACACTGGGATTCTAACCTTTGCCTTACTTTGAACCCAATACCCTGATGGACCTTGCAAGAGACTCTAAGTAAACTATATGACCCAGGGTTCAAACATTCATGGTGGCAACTCCCTTTCTGCTAAGCATTTTGTTTACTAACATGAGAAAATTAATTTCCTATATGATTTAGGAAATCCTTGTCTGCAATTCTGCTGTAAGCCAGACTTTTACAAAGGTGCAGACACAGCATGTCAAGTGGCACGATGCGATTCCTTCTTGTTGCAAGCTCAACAATTTCAAAAGGTTGCCTCGGTTCCCAATTTATATGAAGAGTTCTTGCCTGAAATTTGGAAAGTATGTCTGTCATTTCCTCTGAAAAGATATGATCCACACCGCAAATGGAACACTGCAATTGGTTTTCTTGCAACCTGAACTCTTTTCAAGGAAGGGTCCGTTGAAATTTCAACAAATGAGTCTTGTCAGAAGAGGGAATAACCCCACCTCTTTCACCAAAGGTCAGAACATACAGGGAAGACCTGTAAGTTATTGCCAAAACCTATCTCCTGAGTTCGGTCTCCTTACATATTTGTCACTTTACCTGTACACTAACCTTTTAAGATTTAGCAAAACAAATTGCCTCCAAAGCTTCTGATCCTGATGAAGTGAACTAGAAGAGAAGATGAGCTAACCCATATGACTGTAGGTGTGCCAAAGGGGATAGAATTTGTCAGTTTGTAAAACGTGTGTTAGAAAGCTTGTAGAAAAAAGTCGGCCTTGTTCCTTTTCTGTGAGATTTTCCAAAAGTCCATGTGAGGTTGCTGTTGAGAAGGCCCTTTGAAGAGCCTAGTAAACGAAAAGAGACAAGAGCTTGTTTTGGCAGGCCCGACCAATGTGCCATGATGGACAAAGTGAAAAAGCTCTGTCAGAAGTGGGATTTGAACCCACGCCTCCATTTGGAGACCAGAAGGCCCATGAGAAGGGAAGAGAAGCCTCTTGAGTCTGGCGCCTTAGACCACTCGGCCATCCTCAAAATCGGTGTACTATGTGCCCATGCAGCTGGCACAATGACTATACTTAACAGAGAAGAGACAACCACAAACTTAGCCTAGAAGACTTCATGAACACTGCAAGGCATGTTTTTTTCTCTGAAAACACTCATCAAACTGCCATTTTGGATCACTGCAATACCTTAGACAGCAATGTCATGTGCCTGCTCTAACAAATGAAATCCTTTGTGCTCCTTGAGCGTCTTTTCCTATGCGGTGGCTGTTTCCAGTGGAAAATGGTTTCTTCATAAAGAGGCATGAGACCGCGTGGCCTAATGGATAAGGCGTCTTACTTCGGATCAAAATATTGAGGGTTCGAGTCCCTTTGTGGTCGTTGAGCTCTGTTCTTGTCACTTCTGTAGAGTATTTGCTCCTCTTGTTGTAAATGTCCTTGGAGACTTTGCAAAAGCCTGTGCTTCCTCACTCATGCTTATCATTCAATCCCTGCCCTTGACTGTTTACAGCTACAAAGGTGGCTGCTTTTGCTGAGCTTTCACCACAATGTCAATGACGCTAACTCTTTTCTTACAACTTGTGCAAGTCCCAGCAAAGTTTTTACATCAACCTCAAATAAACACTGCTAGTCCACACTGGGATTCTAACCTTTGCCTTACTTTGAACCCAATACCCTGATGGACCTTGGAAGAGACTCTAAGTAAACTATATGACCCAGGGTTCAAACATTCATGGTGGCATCTCCCTTTCTGCTAAGCATTTTGTTTACTAACATGAGAAAATTAATTTCCTATATGATTTAGGAAATCCTTGTCTGCAAGTCTGCTGTAAGCCAGACTTTTACAAAGGTGCAGACACAGCATGTCAAGTGGCACGATGCGATTCCTTCTTGTTGCAAGCTCAACAATTTCAAAAGGTTGCCTCGGTTCCCAATTTATATGAAGAGTTCTTGCCTGAAATTTGGAAAGTATGTCTGTCATTTCCTCTGAAAAGATATGATCCACACCGCAAATGGAACACTGCAATTGGTTTTCTTGCAACCTGAACTCTTTTCAAGGAAGGGTCCGTTGAAATTTCAACAAATGAGTCTTGTCAGAAGAGGGAATAACCCCACCTCTTTCACCAAAGGTCAGAACATACAGGGAAGACCTGTAAGTTATTGCCAAAACCTATCTCCTGAGTTCGGTCTCCTTACATATTTGTCACTTTACCTGTACACTAACCTTTTAAGATTTAGCAAAACAAATTGCCTCCAAAGCTTCTGATCCTGATGAAGTGAACTAGAAGAGAAGATGAGCTAACCCATATGACTGTAGGTGTGCCAAAGGGGATGGAATTTGTCAGTTTGTAAAACGTGTGTTAGAAAGCTTGTAGAAAAAAGTCGGCCTTGTTCCTTTTCTGCGAGATTTTCCAAAAGTCCATGTGAGGTTGCTGTTGAGAAGGCCCTTTGAAGAGCCTAGTAAATGAAAAGACCCAAGAGCTTGTTTTGGCAGGCCTGACCAATGTGCCATGATGGACAAAGTGAAAAAGCTCTGTCAGAAGTGGGATTTGAACCCACGCCTCCATTCAGAGACCAGAAGGCCCATTAGAAGGGAAGAGAAGCCTCTTGAGTCTGGCGCCTTAGACCACTCGGCCATCCTGACAAGCGGTGTACTATGTACCCATGCAGCTGGCACAATGACTATACTTAACAGAGAAGAGACAACCACAAACTTAGCCTAGAAGACTTCATGAACACTGCAAGGCATGTTTTTTTTTCTGAAAACACTCATCAAACTGCCATTTTGGATCACTGCAATACCTTAGACAGCAATGTCATGTGCCTGCTCTAACAAATGAAATCCTTTGTGCTCCTTGAGCGTCTTTTCCTATGCGGTGGCTGTTTCCAGTGGAAAATGGTTTCTTCATAAAGAGGCATGAGACCGCGTGGCCTAATGGATAAGGCGTCTGACTTTGGATCAGAAGATTGAGGGTTCGAGTCCCTTCGTGGTCGTTGAGCTCTGTTCTTGTCACTTCTGTAGAGTATTTGCTCCTCTTGTTGTAAATGTCCTCGGAGACTTTGCAAAAGCCTGTGCTTCCTCACTCATGCTTATCATTCAATCCCTGCCCTTGACTGTTTACAGCTACAAAGGTGGCTGCTTTTGCTGAGCTTTCACCACAATGTCAATGACGCTAACTCTTTTCTTACAACTTGTGCAAGTCCCAGCAAAGTTTTTACATCAACCTCAAATAAACACTGCTAGTCCACACTGGGATTCTAACCTTTGCCTTACTTTGAACCCAATACCCTGATGGACCTTGCAAGAGACTCTAAGTAAACTATATGACCCAGGGTTCAAACATTCATGGTGGCAACTCCCTTTCTGCTAAGCATTTTGTTTACTAACATGAGAAAATTAATTTCCTATATGATTTAGGAAATCCTTGTCTGCAATTCTGCTGTAAGCCAGACTTTTACAAAGGTGCAGACACAGCATGTCAAGTGGCACGATGCGATTCCTTCTTGTTGCAAGCTCAACAATTTCAAAAGGTTGCCTCGGTTCCCAATTTATATGAAGAGTTCTTGCCTGAAATTTGGAAAGTATGTCTGTCATTTCCTCTGAAAAGATATGATCCACACCGCAAATGGAACACTGCAATTGGTTTTCTTGCAACCTGAACTCTTTTCAAGGAAGGGTCCGTTGAAATTTCAACAAATGAGTCTTGTCAGAAGAGGGAATAACCCCACCTCTTTCACCAAAGGTCAGAACATACAGGGAAGACCTGTAAGTTATTGCCAAAACCTATCTCCTGAGTTCGGTCTCCTTACATATTTGTCACTTTACCTGTACACTAACCTTTTAAGATTTAGCAAAACAAATTGCCTCCAAAGCTTCTGATCCTGATGAAGTGAACTAGAAGAGAAGATGAGCTAACCCATATGACTGTAGGTGTGCCAAAGGGGATAGAATTTGTCAGTTTGTAAAACGTGTGTTAGAAAGCTTGTAGAAAAAAGTCGGCCTTGTTCCTTTTCTGCGAGATTTTCAAAAAGTCCGTGTGAGGTTGCTGTTGAGAAGGCCCTTTGAAGAGCCTAGTAAATGAAAAGACCCAAGAGCTTGTTTTGGCAGGCCTGACCAATGTGCCATGATGGACAAAGTGAAAAGCTCTGTCAGAAGTGGGATTTGAACCCATGCCTCCATTCAGAGACCAGAATGCCCATGAGAAGGGAAGAGAAGCCTCTTGAGTCTGGCGCCTTAGACCACTCGGCCATCCTGACAAGCGGTGTACTATGTACCCATGCAGCTTGCACAATGACTATACTTAACAGAGAAGAGACAACCACAAACTTAGCCTAGAAGACTTCATTAACACTGCAAGGCATGTTTTTTTCTCTGAAAACACTCATCAAACTGCCATTTTGGATCACTGCAATACCTTAGACAGCAATGTCATGTGCCTGCTCTAACAAATGAAATCCTTTGTGCTCCTTGAGCGTCTTTTCCTATGCGGTGGCTGTTTCCAGTGGAAAATGGTTTCTTCATAAAGAGGCATGAGACTGCGTGGCCTAATGGATAAGGCGTCTGACTTCGGATCAGAAGGTTGAGGGTTTAAGTCCCTTTGTGGTCGTTGAGCTCTGTTCTTGTCACTTCTGTAGAGTATTTGCTCCTCTTGTTGTAAATGTCCTTGGAGACTTTGCAAAAGCCTGTGCTTCCTCACTCATGCTTATCATTCAATCCCTGCCCTTGACTGTTTACAGCTACAAAGGTGGCTGCTTTTGCTGAGCTTTCACCACAATGTCAATGACGCTAACTCTTTTCTTACAACTTGTGCAAGTCCCAGCAAAGTTTTTACATCAACCTCAAATAAACACTGCTAGTCCACACTGGGATTCTAACCTTTGCCTTACTTTGAACCCAATACCCTGATGGACCTTGGAAGAGACTCTAAGTAAACTAGATGACCCAGGGTTCAAACATTCATGGTGGTATCTCCCTTTCTGCTAAGCATTTTGTTTACTAACATGAGAAAATTAATTTCCTATATGATTTAGGAAATCCTTGTCTGCAATTCTGCTGTAAGCCAGACTTTTACAAAGGCGCAGACACAGCATGTCAAGTGGCACGATGCGATTCTGTGATGAAACGCGGAAAAGCCGCTGTCTCTCAAGGCGAGGCGGCTGTTTCCGCGTCCAGCATGGCGTCACAACGCGGAAAAAACGCCGCATGCCGCTTAGGCAGAGCGGCGGAATCCGCATCGGAGGCGGCTCCCACACTCAGTTCACTGGATACATTGCAAGACAGTACTGGTGTGGCTGGGACTGATAGTCCACCAAGATTCAGACTTACACGCGCGCAAGCACAGAGGCAGAGTTTAAATAGCAGTTAGAAGGGTGTCGGCTGACCAGCTGGGTCAGCTGACAAATTCCACTGCTCTCATTGGACCAGCAATTAGGGAGGTCCTGGAAAGGTCCTAGAGTATACATACTGCTGGTTGTTCACTTGCTCTTTGTCTGGCGTGCGATCACATATGTGGAAGCACCCAGATCCGTAGTCAGATCCGCAAGTGTGCCGGGACCAGCTGGAGCTGTAATCCTACACTTAGCTAGATTTTGTTGATAGCTTAAAGTACTAGTTTGATTGTGATTATTTGTTATGACTTTTGCCTGCCTTGACTACCCTTCTGAACTCTGATCTTGTACCTTGATATTTCTGATACCCTGTTGCCGAACCCCGGCTCGTTTCTAGACTCCGCCTCAGTCTCCTGATTCTGTACCTCGATATTTCTGATACCCCGTTACTGAACCCTGCCTGTACTTAGACTCCGCCTTTGCCTCCTGATCTTGTACTTTATCTGTCCGTGTGTGTACGACCTGGCTTGTCCGACCTCGAGAACCGACCTTACCGTTAGAGGCGGTTCCTCGCTCTGTTAGCGACCTTTCCTCCTGAGGGTCACTTCCAGACATCCTTCCTACTGTCAGTCTGACTCCTCCCGTCTTGGAGAGCTCAGGTCTGCAGAAGGAATCTGTGCAGTACTCCTTGCTGCACTGAGGCCTAGTCCTCAAAGTGTTACTGTTACACCAAACACTACACTCTACTCAGGTGAACAGAGGTTAGCTAGTATATCGGATTATCGGTGAGATTGCAGATCACTTATAATCTGGTATATATCTGTATTCCCAGTGATACTGCAGATCACCGGTAATCAGATCCTCTCTGTGCTTCACCGATCGTTACAGAACGCCAGACCCAAATACAAAATGGACGCAAACACTGATTGTCTGGGTGTACTTGCCACTTCGGTGGACAACATCAATCAAGTACTGGGCGCCGACATAACTCTTATTGATGCTCTATCAGGGTCTGTACAAACCCTCCAGACATCAGTGGATCATGTGCGATCCTCTCCTAGCTCTGACATACGTATGCCTGTACCTGAAAGCTTTTTCGGCCACAGATCTGACTTCCGGAATTTTAGGAGTAGAGTATTGTCCTATTTTGAGTTGAGACCCCAATCTTCGGGTACTGAGACCCAGAGGGTCACGTTTATAAAGACTTTGTTGTCTGGCGACTCCCAGTCTTGGGCATATAGCCTGCCCGCCGGAGACAAAGCTCTTACCTCTGTAGAGGAATTCTTTAAAGCTATGGCAGTAATTTACGACGATTCGGACCTTGCTTCGACTTCTGAGCGGAAGCTCAAGCTTTTGCGTCAAGGCGAAGGTCCGGTCGAAGATTACGCGGCCGAGTTTAGGAGGTGGTCAGTTACGGCCAGGTGGGACACTTATGCCCTATTAGATCGTTTCTTGTCAGGGCTGTCCGATGAGGTCTCTGATTTGATGTTAAGCCAGCCCGAGCCCAGAACAGTCGATGAGGCCATCTCAGCGGCCATCCGAATCGACCGCAGGCTGCGCTACCAAAAACAGACCAGGGGTAGTTCCCGTGTCAGAGGGGTATCTTACACTACGGTCCCAGTGACTCCACCTCCTACTATTTCACCTTCTCCCGTCTTGCCTCCATCCGAGCCGATACAGATTGCTCGGTCAAAATTGACCCAGGTAGAGCGAAGACGGAGAATGACCGAACAGCTGTGTCTGTACTGTGCTGAAGGGGGGCATATAGTACAGAACTGCCCTAACAAGCCGGGAAGATGCTACCGTTTAGGAGTGGTAGGGGGTAGCACCCTAGGTGCCCGGCTCATACCCTTAAACGAAAAACGTTTGCTCCTTCCATGTATGATTACATGGGGGGACAAATCTGAAGCCACAGAAGCCTTTGTTGATTCTGGCTCCGCGGCTAACTTTATGAGTTCAGAGTTCGCAGAAAAGTTGGGCATTCCGCTCACCCCAGTAAAACCACCTATCCAGGTTACTGCTGTGGACGACTCCCCGCTGCAAAGGGACCGTCCGCTGTCTCAGACACCAGAGGTGGAAGTCACTATTGGGGTTCTGCATAACGAAAGTCTAAGTTTCTTTGTATTACACATGACCACCTCCACAATTGTTTTAGGAATGCCCTGGCTGCAGCTCCATTCGCCACAGATTAATTGGGCTACAGGACAATTAACTAGTTGGTCAGACTTCTGTTCCCAACAGTGTCTAGGGAAGGTGACTTTAGGTCAGACCAAGTTGCATGTGGAGGGGGTTCCCGAGCAATACTCCGAGTTCTCGGATGTATTCTGTCCCAAGGCTGCTGACAAGTTACCTCCTCATCGCCCTTTCGATTGCCCCATCGATCTCCGTGCCGGTTGTATGCCCCCTAGGGGTCACCTGTATAATTTGTCTGGACCAGAGAAAATAGCGATGCAGGAGTACATTCGTGACAATTTAGCCAAAGGGTTCATTCGCCCCTCCCGGTCGCCTGCAGGGGCCGGATTCTTTTTTGTTAAGAAAAAAGACGGAGGGCTGCGACCATGCATCGACTACCGTGGCCTGAATAAAATCACGGTGAAGAATCGTTATCCGTTACCATTGATAGACGATTTATTTACGCAAGTCACCAACGCTAAGATCTTTTCAAAATTAGATCTGAGGGGTGCATACAACCTGGTCCGCATTAGAAAGGGTGATGAATGGAAGACGGCCTTCAACACTCCCGACGGGCATTACGAGTACTTAGTGATGCCCTTCGGGTTGTGCAATGCGCCAGCCGTCTTTCAAGAATTAATCAACGAGGTATTCAGGGAGGTGTTGGGTAGGTTTGTACTAGTATACCTTGACGATATACTAATCTATTCCAACAACCTCCCCGAGCACAGGGTCCACGTTAAATTCGTGTTGGACAAATTAAGGCAAAATATGCTGTATGCCAAGGTGGAAAAATGTATTTTCGAGGTGACCACTGTCACATTTTTAGGGTATGTGATCTCCACCTCAGGCCTGTCAATGGATCCTGCCAAGGTCACAGCTGTCCTGGAATGGCCACAGCCAGTGGGGTTGAAGCCCCTGCAAAGATTTTTAGGTTTTGCAAATTACTATAGGAGGTTCATAAAGGGATACTCCACGATAATTGCCCCTCTTACCAGTCTCACAAAAAAGGGGGCAGATACCAACCACTGGTCTCCTGAGGCTGTGGCAGCTTTTTCTCACTTGAAAAAATTGTTTTGCTCTGCACCCATATTGAGACACGTAGACACCTCTTACCAGTTCATTGTGGAGGTTGATGCCTCAGAAGTTGGAGTAGGGGCTGTGCTGTCTCAACGCTCTGGGCTGCAGGGAAGGTTGCACCCGTGTGCCTATTTCTCTCGGAGGTTTTCTCCGGCAGAGAAAAACTACGACATAGGCAACCGGGAACTTCTGGCCATTAAATTGGCATTTGAAGAATGGCGCCACTGGTTAGAAGGGGCAGAACACACGATCACGGTGTATACTGATCACAAGAATCTGCAATACATCGAGGGGGCTAAGAGACTAAGTCCCCGACAGGCCCGTTGGTCGTTATTTTTTACGAGGTTCAGATTTATTATCACATACACTCCAGGCAGCAAAAACATCAAGGCAGATGCCCTGTCCAGATGTTTCGAATTAGAGACAGCACAGCCCCCCGCTCCTGAGTCCATCATCCCGCAGAGGCTGGTGTTAGCAGCCACAGAGACCTGGGAGGATTGGACAAAGGTTTTGGGTCCCTTTCAGCAGGATGTCCCTGAGGGAAAACCGGAGGGGGTCTTGTTTATCCCACTGTTTTTTCGTCTACAGGTCTTACAAATGTTTCACGCCCATAAGAGTGCTGGTCACCCTGGTGCTGCCAGAACGCAGGATCTGATTGCCAGGTGTGCTTGGTGGCCTTCTATGGCATCAGACTGCAAGGAATATGTCAGGGAATGTGCGGTATGTGCCAAAAGTAAACCCTCCCGGCAGGCACCTGTCGGTACCTTACAGCCTTTACCCGCCCCGAGTGAACCATGGACCCACTTGTCCATGGATTTTGTGGGTGAGCTCCCCAGGTCTGAAGGCATGTCGGTCATTTGGGTGGTAGTCGACCGCTTCAGCAAAATGGCCCATTTCGTGCCTTTGAAAGGACTCCCCTCGGCCCAAGAATTGGCTGACCTATTCATCGTCCACATTTTCCGGCTGCACGGCATTCCGGAGAACATTGTGTCCGATCGGGGAGTCCAATTTATCTCTAAATTCTGGAGGGCATTTTGCCACCAAATGGGCATGAAGCTGTCTTTCTCGTCAGGCTACCACCCACAGACGAATGGGCAGACTGAACGAATTAATCAGTCTTTAGAACAGTTTTTAAGATGTTACGTTGCGGAGGCACAGAATGACTGGGTGAAGTTTCTGGCTTTTGCAGAATTTGCGCAGAATAATTTAAAGAGTTCTTCTTCTGGTTTTTCCCCGTTCCAGATTGTGACAGGGAGGTCGCCCAAGTTCTCCCCTTTGCCAGTTGCCTCTTCTCCGTTCCCAGCACTGGAGGATTGGCAGAGGTCACTCAGGGACAATTGGGGAATTGTTAGAGATAATTTGCAGAAAGCGTTCCAAAGTCAAAAGGGTCAAGCGGACAAGAGACGTTCCATGGAATGGAAGTTTCAGCCAGGGGATTTAGTCTGGGTGTCCACACGTCACTTGACCCTGAAGCAGCCTTCTGCCAAACTGGGCCCCAGGTTTGTGGGTCCGTTTTCTGTGACCAAAAAGATCAACAACGTCACTTATACCGTTGATCTCCCCGCCAGCATGCGTGGGGTGAGATCATTTCACGTATCCCTGCTCAAACCTGCAGTCCATGTGGGCCCTACTCCTCCTCCTCCTGTCCTGGTGGATAGTCATCCTGAGTTCGAAATAGAGAAAATTTTGGACTCTCGCATTGTCCAGAACTCGGTACAGTATCTGGTACACTGGAAGGGATATGGCATTGAGGAGAGACAGTGGGTACCGGGGACTCGCATGCATGCGGATGAGTTGAGGAAAGAGTTTCATGCCTTACACCCCGAGAAGCCTGGTAGGAGTTGTCCGGAGTCCACTCCTCGAGGGGGGGGTACTGTGATGAAACGCGGAAAAGCCGCTGTCTCTCAAGGCGAGGCGGCTGTTTCCGCGTCCAGCATGGCGTCACAACGCGGAAAAAACGCCGCATGCCGCTTAGGCAGAGCGGCGGAATCCGCATCGGAGGCGGCTCCCGCACTCAGTTCACTGGATACATTGCAAGACAGTACTGGTGTGGCTGGGACTGATAGTCCACCAAGATTCAGACTTACACGCGCGCGAGCACAGAGGCAGAGTTTAAATAGCAGTTAGAAGGGTGTCGGCTGACCAGCTGGGTCAGCTGACAAATTCCACTGCTCTCATTGGACCAGCAATTAGGGAGGTCCTGGAAAGGTCCTAGAGTATATATACTGCTGGTTGTTCACTTGCTCTTTGTCTGGCGTGCGATCACATATGTGGAAGCACCCAGATCCGTAGTCAGATCCGCAAGTGTGCCGGGACCAGCTGGAGCTGTAATCCTACACTTAGCTAGATTTTGTTGATAGCTTAAAGTACTAGTTTGATTGTGATTATTTGTTATGACTTTTGCCTGCCTTGACTACCCTTCTGAACTCTGATCTTGTACCTTGATATTTCTGATACCCTGTTGCCGAACCCCGGCTCGTTTCTAGACTCCGCCTCAGTCTCCTGATTCTGTACCTCGATATTTCTGATACCCCGTTACTGAACCCTGCCTGTACTTAGACTCCGCCTTTGCCTCCTGATCTTGTACTTTATCTGTCCGTGTGTGTACGACCTGGCTTGTCCGACCTCGAGAACCGACCTTACCGTTAGAGGCGGTTCCTCGCTCTGTTAGCGACCTTTCCTCCTGAGGGTCACTTCCAGACATCCTTCCTACTGTCAGTCTGACTCCTCCCGTCTTGGAGAGCTCAGGTCTGCAGAAGGAATCTGTGCAGTACTCCTTGCTGCACTGAGGCCTAGTCCTCAAAGTGTTACTGTTACACCAAACACTACACTCTACTCAGGTGAACAGAGGTTAGCTAGTATATCGGATTATCGGTGAGACTGCAGATCACTTATAATCTGGTATATATCTGTATTCCCAGTGATACTGCAGATCACCGGTAATCAGATCCTCTCTGTGCTTCACCGATCGTTACAGATTCCTTCTTGTTGCAAGCTCAACAATTTCAAAAGGTTGCCTCGGTTCCCAATTTATATGAAGAGTTCTTGCCTGAAATTTGGAAAGTATGTCTGTCATTTCCTCTGAAAAGATATGATCCACACCGCAAATGGAACACTGCAATTGGTTTTCTTGCAACCTGAACTCTTTTCAAGGAAGGGTCCGTTGAAATTTCAACAAATGAGTCTTGTCAGAAGAGGGAATAACCCCACCTCTTTCACCAAAGGTCAGAACATACAGGGAAGACCTGTAAGTTATTGCCAAAACCTATCTCCTGAGTTCGGTCTCCTTACATATTTGTCACTTTACCTGTAAACTAACCTTTTAAGATTTAGCAAAACAAATTGCCTCCAAAGCTTCTGATCCTGATGAAGTGAACTAGAAGAGAAGATGAGCTAACCCATATGACTGTAGGTGTGCCAAAGGGGATGGAATTTGTCAGTTTGTAAAACGTGTGTTAGAAAGCTTGTAGAAAAAAGTCGGCCTTGTTCCTTTTCTGCGAGATTTTCCAAAAGTCCATGTGAGGTTGCTGTTGAGAAGGCCCTTTGAAGAGCCTAGTAAACGAAAAGACCCAAGAGCTTGTTTTGGCAGGCCCGACCAATGTGCCATGATGGACAAAGTGAAAAAGCTCTGTCAGAAGTGGGATTTGAACCCACGCCTCCATTCGGAGACCAGAAGGCCCATGAGAAGGGAAGAGAAGCCTCTTGAGTCTGGCGCCTTAGACCACTCGGTCATCCTGACAAGCGGTGTACTTTGTGCCCATGCAGCTGGCACAATGACTATACTTAACAGAGAAGAGACAACCACAAACTTAGCCTAGAAGACTTCATGAACACTGCAAGGCATGTTTTTTTTCTCTGAAAACACTCATCAAACTGCCATTTTGGATCACTGCAATACCTTAGACAGCAATGTCATGTGCCTGCTCTAACAAATGAAATCCTTTGTGCTCCTTGAGCGTCTTTTCCTATGCGGTGGCTGTTTCCAGTGGAAAATGGTTTCTTCATAAAGAGGCATGAGACCGCGTGGCCTAATGGATAAGGCGTCTGACTTCGGATCAGAAGGTTGAGGGTTTAAGTCCCTTTGTGGTCGTTGAGCTCTGTTCTTGTCACTTCTGTAGAGTATTTGCTCCTCTTGTTGTAAATGTCCTTGGAGACTTTGCAAAAGCCTGTGCTTCCTCACTCATGCTTATCATTCAATCCCTGCCCTTGACTGTTTACAGCTACAAAGGTGGCTGCTTTTGCTGAGCTTTCACCACAATGTCAATGACGCTAACTCTTTTCTTACAACTTGTGCAAGTCCCAGCAAAGTTTTTACATCAACCTCAAATAAACACTGCTAGTCCACACTGGGATTCTAACCTTTGCCTTACTTTGAACCCAATACCCTGATGGACCTTGGAAGAGACTCTAAGTAAACTAGATGACCCAGGGTTCAAACATTCATGGTGGTATCTCCCTTTCTGCTAAGCATTTTGTTTACTAACATGAGAAAATTAATTTCCTATATGATTTAGGAAATCCTTGTCTGCAATTCTGCTGTAAGCCAGACTTTTACAAAGGCGCAGACACAGCATGTCAAGTGGCACGATGCGATTCCTTCTTGTTGCAAGCTCAACAATTTCAAAAGGTTGCCTCGGTTCCCAATTTATATGAAGAGTTCTTGCCTGAAATTTGGAAAGTATGTCTGTCATTTCCTCTGAAAAGATATGATCCACACCGCAAATGGAACACTGCAATTGGTTTTCTTGCAACCTGAACTCTTTTCAAGGAAGGGTCCGTTGAAATTTCAACAAATGAGTCTTGTCAGAAGAGGGAATAACCCCACCTCTTTCACCAAAGGTCAGAACATACAGGGAAGACCTGTAAGTTATTGCCAAAACCTATCTCCTGAGTTCGGTCTCCTTACATATTTGTCACTTTACCTGTACACTAACCTTTAAGATTTAGCAAAACAAATTGCCTCCAAAGCTTCTGATCCTGATGAAGTGAACTAGAAGAGAAGATGAGCTAACCCATATGACTGTAGGTGTGCCAAAGGGGATGGAATTTGTCAGTTTGTAAAACGTGTGTTAGAAAGCTTGTAGAAAAAAGTCGGCCTTGTTCCTTTTCTGCAAGATTTTCCAAAAGTCCATGTGAGGTTGCTGTTGAGAAGGCCCTTTGAAGAGCCTAGTAAATGAAAAGACCCAACAGCTTGTTTTGGCAGGCCTGACCAACTTTTCCATGATGGACAAAGTGAAAAAGCTCTGTCAGAAGTGGGATTTGAACCCACGCCTCCATTCGGAGACCAGAAGGCCCATGAGAAGGGAAGAGAAGCCTCTTGAGTCTGGCGCCTTAGACCACTTGGCCATCCTGACAAACGGTGTACTATGTGCCCATGCAGCTGGCACAATGACTATACTTAACAGAGAAGAGACAACCACAAACTTAGCCTAGAAGACTTCATGAACACTGCAAGGCATGTTTTTTTCTCTGAAAACACTCATCAAACTGCCATTTTGGATCACTGCAATACCTTAGACAGCAATGTCATGTGCCTGCTCTAACAAATGAAATCCTTTGTGCTCCTTGAGCGTCTTTTCCTATGCGGTGGCTGTTTCCAGTGGAAAATGGTTTCTTCATAAAGAGGCATGAGACCGCGTGGCCTAATGGATAAGGCGTCTGACTTCGGACCAGAAGATTGAGGGTTCGAGTGCCTTTGTGGTCGTTGAGCTCTGTTCTTGTCACTTCTGTAGAGTATTTGCTCCTCTTGTTGTAAATGTCCTTGGAGACTTTGCAAAAGCCTGTGCTTCCTCACTCATGCTTATCATTCAATCCCTGCCCTTGACTGTTTACAGCTACAAAGGTGGCTGCTTTTGCTGAGCTTTCACCACAATGTCAATGACGCTAACTCTTTTCTTACAACTTGTGCAAGTCCCAGCAAAGTTTTTACATCAACCTCAAATAAACACTGCTAGTCCACACTGGGATTCTAACCTTTGCCTTACTTTGAACCCAATACCCTGATGGACCTTGGAAGAGACTCTAAGTAAACTATATGACCCCAGGGTTCAAACATTCATGGTGGCATCTCCCTTTCTGCTAAGCATTTTGTTTACTAACATGAGAAAATAAATTTCCTATATGATTTAGAAAATCCTTGTCTGCAATTCTGCTGTAAGCCAGACTTTTACAAAGGTGCAGACACAGCATGTCAAGTGGCACGATGCGATTCCTTCTTGTTGCAAGCTCAACAATTTCAAAAGGTTGCCTCGGTTCCCAATTTATATGAAGAGTTCTTGCCTGAAATTTGGAAAGTATGTCTGTCATTTCCTCTGAAAAGATATGATCCACACCGCAAATGGAACACTGCAATTGGTTTTCTTGCAACCTGAACTCTTTTCAAGGAAGGGTCCGTTGTAATTTCAACAAATGAGTCTTGTCAGAAGAGGGAATAACCCCACCTCTTTCACCAAAGGTCAGCACATACAGGGAAGACCTGTAAGTTATTGCCAAAACCTATCTCCTGAGTTTGGTCTCCTTACATATTTGTCACTTTACCTGTACACTAACCTTTTAAGATTTAGCAAAACAAATTGCCTCCAAAGCTTCTGATCCTGATGAAGTGAACTAGAAGAGAAGATGAGCTAACCCATATGACTGTAGGTGTGCCAAAGGGGATGGAATTTGTCAGTTTGTAAAACGTGTGTTAGAAAGCTTGTAGAAAAAAGTCGGCCTTGTTCCTTTTCTGCGAGATTTTCCAAAAGTCCATGTGAGGTTGCTGTTGAGAAGGCCCTTTGAAGAGCCTAGTAAACGAAAAGACCCAAGAGCTTGTTTTGGCAGGCCCGACCAATGTGCCATGATGGACAAAGTGAAAAAGCTCTGTCAGAAGTGGGATTGGAACCCACGCCTCCATTCAGAGACCAGAAGGCCCATGAGAAGGGAAGAGAAGCCTCTTGAGTCTGGCACCTTAGACCACTCGGCCATCCTGACAAGCGGTGTACTTTGTGCCCATGCAGCTGGCACAATGACTATACTTAGCAGAGAAGAGACAACCACAAACTTAGCCTAGAAGACTTCATGAACACTGCAAGGCATGTTTTTTTTCTCTGAAAACACTCATCAAACTGCCATTTTGGATCACTGCAATACCTTAGACAGCAATGTCATGTGCCTGCTCTAATAAATGAAATCCTTTGTGCTCCTTGAGCGTCTTTTCCTATGCGGTGGCTGTTTCCAGTGGAAAAAGGTTTCTTCATAAAGAGGCATGAGACCGCGTGGCCTAATGGATAATGCGTCTGACTTTGGATCAGAAGGTTGAGGGTTTGAGTCCCTTCGTGGTCGTTGAGCTCTGTTCTTGTCACTTCTGTAGAGTTTTTACTCCTCTTGTTGTAAATGTCCTCGGAGACTTTGCAAAAGCCTGTGCTTCCTCACTCATGCTTATCATTCAATCCCTGCCCTTGACTGTTTACAGCTACAAAGGTGGCTGCTTTTGCTGAGCTTTCACCACAATGTCAATGACGCTAACTCTTTTCTTACAACTTGTGCAAGTCCCAGCAAAGTTTTTACATCAACCTCAAATAAACACTGCTAGTCCACACTGGGATTCTAACCTTTGCCTTACTTTGAACCCAATACCCTGATGGACCTTGGAAGAGACTCTAAGTAAACTATATGACCCAGGGTTCAAACATTCATGGTGGCATCTCCCTTTCTGCTAAGCATTTTGTTTACTAACATGAGAAAATTAATTTCCTATATGATTTAGGAAATCCTTGTCTGCAATTCTGCTGTAAGCCAGACTTTTACAAAGGTGCAGACACAGCATGTCAAGTGGCACGATGCGATTCCTTCTTGTTGCAAGCTCAACAATTTCAAAAGGTTGCCTCGGTTCCCAATTTATATGAAGAGTTCTTGCCTGAAATTTGGAAAGTATGTCTGTCATTTCCTCTGAAAAGATATGATCCACACCGCAAATGGAACACTGCAATTGGTTTTCTTGCAACCTGAACTCTTTTCAAGGAAGGGTCCGTTGAAATTTCAACAAATGAGTCTTGTCAGAAGAGGGAATAACCCCACCTCTTTCACCAAAGGTCAGAACATACAGGGAAGACCTGTAAGTTATTGCCAAAACCTATCTCCTGAGTTCGGTCTTCTTACATATTTGTCACTTTACCTGTACACTAACCTTTTAAGATTTAGCAAAACAAATTGCCTCCAAAGCTTCTGATCCTGATGAAGTGAACTAGAAGAGAAGATGAGCTAACCCATATGACTGTAGGTGTGCCAAAGGGGATGGAATTTGTCAGTTTGTAAAACGTGTGTTAGAAAGCTTGTAGAAAAAAGTCGGCCTTGTTCCTTTTCTGCGAGATTTTCCAAAAGTCCATGTGAGGTTGCTGTTGAGAAGGCCCTTTGAAGAGCCTAGTAAACGAAAAGACCCAAGAGCTTGTTTTGGCAGGCCCGACCAATGTGCCATGATGGACAAAGTGAAAAAGCTCTGTCAGAAGTGGGATTTGAACCCACACCTCCATTCGGAGACCAGAAGGCCCATGAGAAGGGAAGAGAAGCCTCTTGAGTCTGGCGCCTTAGACCACTCGGCCATCCTGACAAGCGGTGTACAACGTGCCCATGCAGCTGGCACAATGACTATACTTAACAGAGAAGAGACAACCACAAACTTAGCCTAGAAGACTTCATGAACACTGCAAGGCATGTTTTTTTCTCTGAAAACACTCATCAAACTGCCATTTTGGATCACTGCAATACCTTAGACAGCAATGTCATGTGCCTGCTCTAACAAATGAAATCCTTTGTGCTCCTTGAGCGTCTTTTCCTATGCGGTGGCTGTTTGCAGTGGAAAATGGTTTCTTCATAAAGAGGCATGAGACCGCGTGGCCTAATGGATAAGGCCTCTTACTTCGGATCAAAATATTGAGGGTTCGAGTCCCTTCGTGGTTGTTGAGCTCTGTTCTTGTCACTTCTGTAGAGTATGTGCTCCTCTTGTTGTAAATGTCCTTGGAGACTTTGCAAAAGCCTGTGCTTCCTCACTCATGCTTATCATTCAATTCCTGCCCTTGACTGTTTACAGCTACAAAGGTGGCTGCTTTTGCTGAGCTTTCACCACAATGTCAATGACGCTAACTCTTTTCTTACAACTTGTGCAAGTCCCAGCAAAGTTTTTACATCAACCTCAAATAAACACTGCTAGTCCACACTGGGATTCTAACCTTTGCCTTACTTTGAACCCAATACCCTGATGGACCTTGGAAGAGACTCTAAGTAAACTATATGACCCAGGGTTCAAACATTCATGGTGGCATCTCCCTTTCTGCTAAGAATTTTGTTTACTAACATGAGAAAATTAATTTCCTATATGATTTAGGAAATCCTTGTCTGCAATTCTGCTGTACCCAGACTTTTACAAAGGTGCAGACACAGCATGTCAAGTGGCATGATGCAATTCCTTCTTGTTGCAAGCTCAACAATTTCAAAAGGTTGCCTTGGTTCCCAATTTATATGAAGAGTTCTTGCCTGAAATTTGGAAAGTATGTCTGTCATTTCCTCTGAAAAGATATGATCCACACCGCAAATGGAACACTGCAATTGGTTTTCTTGCAACCTGAACTCTTTTCAAGGAAGGGTCCGTTGAAATTTCAACAAATGAGTCTTGTCAGAAGAGGGAATAACCCCACCTCTTTCACCAAAGGTCAGAACATACAGGGAAGACCTGTAAGTTATTGCCAAAACCTATCTCCTGAGTTCGGTCTCCTTACATATTTGTCACTTTACCTGTACACTAACCTTTTAAGATTTAGCAAAACAAATTGCCTCCAAAGCTTCTGATCCTGATGAAGTGAACTAGAAGAGAACATAAACTAACCCATATGACTGTAGGTGTGCCAAAGGGGATGGAATTTGTCAGTTTGTAAAACGTGTGTTAGAAAGCTTGTAGAAAAAAGTCGGCCTTGTTCCTTTTCTGTGAGATTTTCCAAAAGTCCATGTGAGGTTGCTGTTGAGAAGGCCCTTTGAAGAGCCTAGTAAACGAAAAGAGACAAGAGCTTGTTTTGGCAGGCCCGACCAATGTGCCATGATGGACAAAGTGAAAAAACTCTGTCAGAAGTGGGATTTGAACCCACGCCTCCATTCGGAGACCAGAAGGCCCATGAGAAGGGAAGAGAAGCCTCTTGAGTCTGGCGCCTTAGACCACTCGGCCATCCTGAAAAGCAGTGTACTTTGTGCCCATGCAGCTGGCACAATGACTATACTTAACAGAGAAGAGACAACCACAAACTTAGCCTAGAAGACTTCATGAACACTGCAAGGCATGTTTTTTCTCTGAAAACACTCATCAAATTGCCATTTTGGATCACTGCAATACCTTAGACAGCAATGTCATGTGCCTGCTCTAACAAATGAAATCCTTTGTGCTCCTTGAGCGTCTTTTCCTATGCGGTGGCTGTTTGCAGTGGAAAATGGTTTCTTCATAAAGAGGCATGAGACCGCATGGCCTAATGGATAAGGCGTCTGACTTCGGATCAGAAGATTGAGGGTTCGAGTCCCTTCGTGGTTGTTGAGCTCTGTTCTTGTCACTTCTGTAGAGTATTTGCTCCTCTTGTTGTAAATGTCCTTGGAGACTTTGCAAAAGCCTGTGCTTCCTCACTCATGCTTATCATTCAATCCCTGCCCTTGACTGTTTACAGCTACAAAGGTGGCTGCTTTTGCTGAGCTTTCACCACAATGTCAATGACGCTAACTCTTTTCTTACAACTTGTGCAAGTCCCAGCAAAGTTTTTACATCAACCTCAAATAAACACTGCTAGTCCACACTGGGATTCTAACCTTTGCCTTACTTTGAACCCAATACCCTGATGGACCTTGGAAGAGACTCTAAGTAAACTATGTGGCCCAGGGTTCAAACATTCATGGTGGCATCTCCCTTTCTGCTAAGCATTTTGTTTACTAACATGAGAAAATAAATTTCCTATATGATTTAGGAAATCCTTGTCTGCAATTCTGCTGTAAGCCAGACTTTTACAAAGGTGCAGACACAGCATGTCAAGTGGCACGTTGCGATTCCTTCTTGTTGCAAGCTCAACAATTTCAAAAGGTTACCTCGGTTCCCAATTTATATGAAGAGTTCTTGCCTGAAATTTGGAAAGTATGTCTGTCATTTCCTCTGAAAAGATATGATCCACACCGCAAATGGAACACTGCAATTGGTTTTCTTGCAACCTGAACTCTTTTCAAGGAAGGGTCCGTTGAAATTTCAACAAATGAGTCTTGTCAGAAGAGGGAATAACCCCACCTCTTTCACCAAAGGTCAGAACATACAGGGAAGACCTGTAAGTTATTGCCAAAACCTATCTCCTGAGTTCGGTCTCCTTACATATTTGTCACTTTACCTGTACACTAACCTTTTAAGATTTAGCAAAACAAATTGCCTCCAAAGCTTCTGATCCTGATGAAGTGAACTAGAAGAGAACATAAACTAACCCATATGACTGTAGGTGTGCCAAAGGGGATGGAATTTGTCAGTTTGTAAAACGTGTGTTAGAAAGCTTGTAGAAAAAAGTCGGCCTTGTTCCTTTTCTGTGAGATTTTCCAAAAGTCCATGTGAGGTTGCTGTTGAGAAGGCCCTTTGAAGAGCCTAGTAAACGAAAAGAGACAAGAGCTTGTTTTGGCAGGCCCGACCAATGTGCCATGATGGACAAAGTGAAAAAACTCTGTCAGAAGTGGGATTTGAACCCACGCCTCCATTCGGAGACCAGAAGGCCCATGAGAAGGGAAGAGAAGCCTCTTGAGTCTGGCGCCTTAGACCACTCGGCCATCCTAAAAAGCAGTGTACTTTGTGCCCATGCAGCTGGCACAATGACTATACTTAACAGAGAAGAGACAACCACAAACTTAGCCTAGAAGACTTCATGAACACTGCAAGGCATGTTTTTTCTCTGAAAACACTCATCAAACTGCCATTTTGGATCACTGCAATACCTTAGACAGCAATGTCATGTGCCTGCTCTAACAAATGAAATCCTTTGTGCTCCTTGAGCGTCTTTTCCTATGCGGTGGCTGTTTGCAGTGGAAAATGGTTTCTTCTTAAAGAGGCATGAGACCGCGTGGCCTAATGGATAAGGTGTCTGACTTCAGATCAGAAGATTGAGGGTTCGAGTCCCTTCGTGGTCGTTGAGCTCTGTTCTTGTCACTTCTGTAGAGTATGTGCTCCTCTTGTTGTAAATGTCCTTGGAGACTTTGCAAAAGCCTGTGCTTCCTCACTCATGCTTATCATTCAATCCCTGCCCTTGACTGTTTACAGCTACAAAGGTGGCTGCTTTTGCTGAGCTTTCACCACAATGTCAATGACGCTAACTCTTTTCTTACAACTTGTGCAAGTCCCAGCAAAGTTTTTACATCAACCTCAAATAAACACTGCTAGTCCACACTGGGATTCTAACCTTTGCCTTACTTTGAACCCAATACCCTGATGGACCTTGGAAGAGACTCTAAGTAAACTATGTGGCCCAGGGTTCAAACATTCATGGTGGCATCTCCCTTTCTGCTAAGCATTTTGTTTACTAACATGAGAAAATTAATTTCCTATATGATTTAGGAAATCCTTGTCTGCAATTCTGCTGTAAGCCAGACTTTTACAAAGGTGCAGACACAGCATGTCAAGTGGCACGTTGCGATTCCTTCTTGTTGCAAGCTCAACAATTTCAAAAGGTTTTCTCGGTTCCCAATTTATATGAAGAGTTCTTGCCTGGAATTTGGAAAGTATGTCTGTCATTTCCTCTGAAAAGATATGATCCACACCGCAAATGGAACACTGCAATTGTTTTTCTTGCAACCTGAACTCTTTTCAAGGAAGGGTCCGTTGAAATTTCAACAAATGAGTCTTGTCAGAAGAGGGAATAACCCCACCTCTTTCACCAAAGGTCAGAACATACAGGGAAGACCTGTAAGTTATTGCCAAAACCTATCTCCTGAGTTCGGTCTCCTTACATATTTGTCACTTTACCTGTACACTAACCTTTTAAGATTTAGCAAAACAAATTGCCTCCAAAGCTTCTGATCCTGATGAAGTGAACTAGAAGAGAACATGAGCTAACCCATATGACTGTAGGTGTGTGTAACGATTGGTGGGTGCAGAGAGTATCTGATTACCGGTGATCTGCAGTATCACCGGAAATACAGATATATACCAGATTATAAGTGATCTGCAGTCTCACCGATAATCCGATATACAAACTAACCTCTGTTCACCTGAGTAGAGTGTAGTGTTTAGTGTAACAGTAACACTTAGAGGACAAGGCCTCAATGCAGCAAGGAGTACTGCACAGATTCCTTCCGCAGACCTGAGCTCTCCAAGACGGGAGGAGTCAGACTGACAGTAGGAAGGTATATCTGAAAGTGACCCTCAGGAGGGAGGATCGCTAACAGAGCGAGGAACCGCCTCTAACGGTAAGGTCGGTTCTCGAGGTCGGACAAGCCAGGTCGTACACACACAGACAGATAAAGTACAAGATCAGGAGGCAAAGGCGGAGTCAAAGTACAGGCAGGGTTCAGCAACGGGGTATCAGATATATCGGGGTACAAAATCAGGAGGCAGAAGCAGAGTCAAGGAACGAGCCGGGGTTCGGCAACAGAGTATCAGAAATAACGAGGTACAAGATCAGAGTTCAGAAGGGTGGTCAAGGCAGGCAAAAGTCATAACAGATAATCACAATCAAACTAGTACTTTAGCTATCAACAGAATCTAGCTAAGTGTAGGATTACAGCTCCAGCTGGTCCCGGCACACTTACGGATCTGACTACGGATCTGGGTGCTCCCACATGTGTGATCGCACGCCAGACAAAGAGCAAGTGAACAACCAGCAGTATATATACTCTAGGACCTTTCCAGGACCTCCCTAATTGCTGGTCCAATGGGAGCAGTGGAATTTGTCAGCTGACCCAGCTGGTCAGCCGACACCCTTCTAACTGCTATTTAAACTCTGCCTCTGTGCTCGCGCGCGTGTAAGTCTGAATCTTGGTGGACTATCAGTCCCAGCCACACCAGTACTGTCATGCAATGAATCTAATGCGGGGGCCGCCTCTGATGCGGATTCCGCCGTTACCAATGCGGATTCCGCCGCACTGCCCATGCGGCATGCAGCGTTTTTTCCGCGTTGTGACGCCATGCTGGACGCGGAAACAGCCGCCTCACCTCGAGAGACGGCGGCTTTTGGACTCCGGACAACTCCTACCAGGTTTCTCGGGATGTAAGGCGTGAAATTCCCTCCTTAATTCGTCCGCATGCATGCGACTCCCCACTACCCATTGTCTCTCCTCAATGCCGTACCCTTTCCAATGTACGAGATATTGTACCGAGTTTTGTACAACGCGTGAATCTAAAATCTTTTCTACCTCGTACTCAGGTTGGTCATCCACCAACACAGGAGGAGGAGGAGTGGGACCCACATGGACTGCTGGCTTAAGCAGGGATACGTGGAAGGACCTTACCCCACGCATGCTGGCGGGAAGATCAACAGCGTAAGTGACGTTGTTGATCCTTCTGGCTATCGGGAAAGGCCCGACAAACCTGGGACCCAACTTGTCTGAGGGCTGTTTCAGGGCCAAGTGACGTGTGGATACCCAAACCAAGTCTCCTGGTTGGAATCTCCACTCCAAAGACCGTTTCTTGTCAGCTTGACCCTTCTGACTCAGAAACGCCTTTTCCAAACTGTCTCTCACCGTCCGCCAAATGTCTTTAAAAGACCTTTGCCAAGCCTTCAGAGCTGGAAACGGAGTGGAGGCCACTGGTAACGGTGAAAATTTGGGCAATCTTCCAGACACAACCTGGAACGGAGAAAATCCAGTGGAAGAACTTTTCAAATTGTTTTGTGCAAATTCTGCAAAGGGCAGAAATTTGACCCAGTCATTCTGCGCCTCTGCAACGTAGCATCTCAAAAACTGCTCTAACGACTGGTTGACCCTCTCCATCTGACCGTTGGTCTGTGGGTAGTAGCCCGATGAAAACGACAGCTTCATGCCCATTTGATGACAGAATGCCCTCCAGAATTTAGATACGAATTGGACTCCCCGATCGGACACTATGTTTTCCGGAATGCCGTGCAACCGGAACACGTGTTTGATAAACAAGTCTGCCAATTCCTGGGCCGAGGGGAGTCCTTTCAAGGGCACAAAATGGGCCATCTTGCTGAAGCGGTCGACTACCACCCAAATGACTGACATGCCCTCTGATCTGGGAAGCTCACCCACAAAATCCATGGACAAGTGGGTCCATGGTTCACTCGGGGTGGGTAAAGGCTGCAACCTCCCTACAGGTGCCAGCCGGGAGGGTTTGCTTTTAGCACATACCGCACAATCCTTAACAAATTCTTTGCAGTCGGCTGCCAGAGACGGCCACCAAGCGCACCTGGCCACAAGATCCTGCGTTCTAGATGCCCCAGGATGTCCCGCATTCTTGTGTGAATGGAATATCTGTAGCACCCGGAGACGGAATGGCAGAGGCACAAATAAAACCCCCTCAGGCTTCCCCTCAGGGACATCCTGCTGAAAAGGACTCAAGGTCTCTGTCCAGTCTTCCCAAGTCTCTGTTACGGCCAGCACCAAATTTTGTGGGACAATGGTCTCTGGGGCAGAAGGCTGTGCTATCTCCAACTCAAAGCATCTGGACAGGGCATCTGCCTTAATGTTCGTGCTACCCGGGGTATACGTAATTATGAACCTGAACCTTGAAAAAAACAAAGACCATCGAGCCTGACGGGGACTTAATCTCTTAGCCCCCTCGATGTATTCTAGATTCTTGTGATCCGTGTATACAGTAATTGTATGTTCTGCTCCTTCCAGCCAGTGACGCCACTCCTCAAAGGCAAGTTTAATGGCTAAGAGCTCTCTGTTGCCTATATCGTAGTTTCTCTCTGCCGGAGAGAACCTACGAGAGAAATACGCACAAGGGTGTAGCCTTCCCTGCAAGCCTGACCGCTGAGACAGCACAGCCCCTACCCCAACCTCCGAGGCGTCTACCTCAACAATAAAAGGATAAGAGGTGTCTACATGTCTCAGGATGGGTGCGGAACAAAACAAATCTTTTAAAGTGGAGAAAGCACTTAATGCATCAGGAGACCAGTGGGTGGTATCTGCCCCTTTTTTCGTAAGACAGGTGAGGGGTGCGATAACCGTGGAATACCCCTTTATGAACCTTCTATAATAATTCGCAAAGCCTAAAAACCGCTGTAAAGACTTCAACCCAACCGGCTGAGGCCATTCCAAAACAGCGGTGACTTTGGCGGGGTCCATAGACAGGCCCGTGGTGGAAATTATGTACCCCAGAAAAGCGACAGATGTGACTTCAAAAATACACTTCTCAATCTTAGCGTAGAGTGAGTTTTGTCTTAATTTGTTGAGTACAAATTTCACATGCATTCTGTGCTCAGAGAGGTTGTTGGAGAAAACAAGTATATCGTCTAGATAGACCAGCACAAATCTCCCCAACACCTCTCTGAAGACCTCGTTGATGAGTTCCTGGAAAACGGCCGGGGCATTACATAACCCAAAGGGCATCACCAGATACTCGTAATGCCCGTCTGGCGTGTTAAAGGCCGTTTTCCACTCATCGCCCTTTCTAATGCGCACCAGGTTGTACGCGCCCCGTAAATCCAGCTTTGAGAAGATCTTAGCATCGGTGACCTGCGTAAATAAATCGTCTATCAGGGGTAATGAATAGCGATTCTTTACCGTGATCTTATTTAGTCCCCGGTAATCAATACAGGGCCGCAGGCCCCCGTCTTTCTTTTTAACGAAAAAGAAACCTGCTCCAGCAGGCGATCGGGACGGCCGGATGAAGCCTTTGGCTAAATTGTCACGGATATATTCCTGCATAGCCAATTTTTCTGGCCCAGATAAATTGTACAAATGACCCCGAGGGGGCATACAACCTGAACGTATATCAATGGGGCAATCGAAAGGGCGATGTGGGGGTAACTTGTCTGCAGCCTTGGGACAGAATACATCAGAATATTCCACATATTGCTCAGGTACCCCCTGTACATGAACCCTGGTTTGGCCCAATGTCACCTTCCCTAAACATCGCTGAAAGCAGTGTGCTGACCAAGAAATTAGTTGGCCGGTGGCCCAATCAATGTGTGGAGAATGAAGGTGCAACCATGGCATGCCGAGTATAATGGTGGAGGTTGTCATATGCAACACAAAGAACTGTAACTTTTCCCAGTGCAGTACCCCTATGGTGACCCCCACCTCTGGTGTCTGAGACAGTGGGTGATTCCCTTGCAGAGGAGAGTCATCCACTGCCTTAACCTGGATGGGTGGTTGTACTGGTGTGAGCGGAATACACAATCTCTTAGCAAACTCAAAATCCATAAAATTTGCCGCGGAGCCTGAATCGATAAAGGCTTCCCGTGACCTCAGTCTTATCTTCCCACGTAACGGTACAGGGAAGAAGCAATCGTTTTTCTTCTAGGGGTAAAAGTCGGACGCCCAGGGTGTTACCCCCCACCACTCCTAAGCGGTAGTGTTTTCCCGGCTTATTGGGGCAGTTCTGTACTATATGCCCCCCTTCACCGCAGTACAAACACAGCTGTTCGGTCATTCTCCGTCTTCGCTCTACCTGGGTTAATTTTGACCGAGCAATCTGCATCAGCTCGGAAGGAGGCAAGACGGGAGAAGGTGAAATAGTAGGAGGTGGAGTCACTGGGACCGTGGTGTAAGATACCCCTCTGAGACGGGAACTACCCCTGGTCTGTTTTTGGTAGCACAGCCTGCGGTCGATTCGGATGGCCGCTGAGATGGCCTCATCGACTGTTCTGGGCTCGGGCTGGCTTAACATCAAATCAGAGACCTCATCGGACAGCCCTGACAAGAAATGATCTAATAGGGCATAGGTGTCCCACCTGGCCGTAACTGACCACCTCCTAAACTCGGCCGCGTAATCTTCGACCGGACCTTCGCCTTGACGCAAAAGCTTGAGCTTCCGCTCAGAAGTCGAGGCAAGGTCCGGATCGTCGTAAATTACTGCCATAGCTTTAAAAAATTCCTCTACAGAGGTAAGAGCTTTGTCTCCGGCGAGCAGGCTATACGCCCAAGACTGGGAGTCGCCGGACAACAAAGTTTTAATAAACGTGACCCTCTGGGTCTCAGTACCCGAAGATTGGGGTCTCAACTCAAAATAGGACAACACCCTACTCCTAAAATTCCGGAAGTCAGATCTGTGGCCGGAAAAGCTTTCAGGTACAGGCATACGTATGTCAGAGCTAGGAGAGGATCGCACATGATCCACTGATGTCTGGAGGGTTTGTACAGACCCTGATAGGGCATCAATAAGAGTTATGTGAGTGCCCAGTACTTGATTGATGTTGTCCACCGAAGCGGCAAGTACACCCAGACAATCAGTGTTTGCGTCCATTTTGTATTTTGGTCTGGCGTTCTGTAACGATCGGTGGGTGCAGAGAGTATCTGATTACCGGTGATCTGCAGTATCACCGGAAATACAGATATATACCAGATTATAAGTGATCTGCAGTCTCACCGATAATCCGATATACAAACTAACCTCTGTTCACCTGAGTAGAGTGTAGTGTTTAGTGTAACAGTAACACTTAGAGGACAAGGCCTCAATGCAGCAAGGAGTACTGCACAGATTCCTTCCGCAGACCTGAGCTCTCCAAGACGGGAGGAGTCAGACTGACAGTAGGAAGGTATATCTGAAAGTGACCCTCAGGAGGGAGGATCGCTAACAGAGCGAGGAACCGCCTCTAACGGTAAGGTCGGTTCTCGAGGTCGGACAAGCCAGGTCGTACACACACAGACAGATAAAGTACAAGATCAGGAGGCAAAGGCGGAGTCAAAGTACAGGCAGGGTTCAGCAACGGGGTATCAGATATATCGGGGGTACAAAATCAGGAGGCAGAAGCAGAGTCAAGGAACGAGCCGGGGTTCGGCAACAGAGTATCAGAAATAACGAGGTACAAGATCAGAGTTCAGAAGGGTGGTCAAGGCAGGCAAAAGTCATAACAGATAATCACAATCAAACTAGTACTTTAGCTATCAACAGAATCTAGCTAAGTGTAGGATTACAGCTCCAGCTGGTCCCGGCACACTTACGGATCTGACTACGGATCTGGGTGCTCCCACATATGTGATCGCACGCCAGACAAAGAGCAAGTGAACAACCAGCAGTATATATACTCTAGGACCTTTCCAGGACCTCCTTAATTGCTGGTCCAATGGGAGCAGTGGAATTTGTCAGCTGACCCAGCTGGTCAGCCGACACCCTTCTAGCTGCTATTTAAACTCCGCCTCTGTGCTCGCGCGCGTGTAAGTCTGAATCTTGGTGGACTATCAGTCCCAGCCACACCAGTACTGTCATGCAATGAATCTAATGCGGGGGCCGCCTCTGATGCAGATTCCGCCGTTACCAATGCGGATTCCGCCGCACTGCCCATGCGGCATGCGGCGTTTTTTCCACGTTGTGACGCCATGCTGGACGCGGAAACAGCCACCTCACCTCGAGAGACGGCGGCTTTTCTGCGTTTCCTCACAGTGTGCCAAAGGGGATGGAATTTGTCAGTTTGCAAAACGTGTGTTAGAAAGCTTGTAGAAAAAAGTCGGCCTTGTTCCTTTTCTGCGAGATTTTCCAAATGTCCATGTGAGGTTGCTGTTGAGAAGGCCCTTTGAAGAGCCTAGTAAACGAAAAGACCCAAGAGCTTGTTTTGGCAGGCCCGACCAATGTGCCATGATGGACAAAGTGAAAAAGCTCTGTCAGAAGTGGGATTTGAACCCTCGCCTCCATTCGGAGACCAGAAGGCCCATGAGAAGGGAAGAGAAGCCTCTTGAGTCTGGCGCCTTAGACCACTCAGCCATCCTGACAAGCGGTGTACTATATACCCGTGCAGCTGGCACAATGACTATACTTAACAGAGAAGAGACAACCACAAACTTAGCCTAGAAGACTTCATGAACACTGCAAGGCATGTTTTTTCTCTGAAAACACTCATCAAACTGCCATTTTGGATCACTGCAATACCTTAGACAGCAATGTCATGTGCCTGCTCTAACAAATGAAATCCTTTGTGCTCCTTGAGCGTCTTTTCCTATGCGGTGGCTGTTTCCAGTGGAAAATGGTTTCTTCATAAAGAGGCATGAGACCGCGTGGCCTAATGGATAAGGCGTCTGACTTTGGATCAGAAGATTGAGGGTTCGCGTCCCTTTGTGGTCGTTGAGCTCTGTTCTTGTCACTTCTGTAGAGTATTTGCTCCTCTTGTTGTAAATGTCCTCGGAGACTTTGCAAAAGCCTGTGCTTCCTCACTCATGCTTATCATTCAATCCCTGCCCTTGACTGTTTACAGCTACAAAGGTGGCTGCTTTTGCTGAGCTTTCACCACAATGTCAATGACGCTAACTCTTTTCTTACAACTTGTGCAAGTCCCAGCAAAGTTTTTACATCAACCTCAAATAAACACTGCTAGTCCACACTGGGATTCTAACCTTTGCCTTACTTTGAACCCAATACCCTGATGGACCTTGGAAGAGACTCTAAGTAAACTATATGACCCAGGGTTCAAACATTCATGGTGGCATCTCCCTTTCTGCTAAGCATTATGTTTACTAACATGAGAAAAATAATTTCCTATATGAT
This sequence comes from Hyperolius riggenbachi, assembly GCF_040937935.1. Classification (NCBI taxonomy): domain Eukaryota; kingdom Metazoa; phylum Chordata; class Amphibia; order Anura; family Hyperoliidae; genus Hyperolius; species Hyperolius riggenbachi. The sequence continues at coordinate 89,184,617 of NC_090653.1, read as the reverse complement.
TTAGGAAATCCTTGTCTGCAATTCTGCTGTAAGCCAGACTTTTACAAAGGTGCAGACACAGCATGTCAAGTGGCACGATGCGATTCCTTCTTGTTGCAAGCTCAACAATTTCAAAAGGTTGCCTCAGTTCCCAATTTATATGAAGAGTTCTTGCCTGAAATTTGGAAAGTATGTCTGTCATTTCCTCTGAAAAGATATGATCCACACCGCAAATGGAACACTGCAATTGGTTTTCTTGCAACCTGAACTCTTTTCAAGGAAGGGTCCGTTGAAATTTCAACAAATGAGTCTTGTCAGAAGAGGGAATAACCCCACCTCTTTCACCAAAGGTCAGAACATACAGGGAAGACCTGTAAGTTATTGCCAAAACCTATCTCCTGAGTTTGGTCTCCTTACATATTTGTCACTTTACCTGTACACTAACCTTTTAAGATTTAGCAAAACAAATTGCCTCCAAAGCTTCTGATCCTGATGAAGTGAACTAGAAGAGAAGATGAGCTAACCCATATGACTGTAGGTGTGCCAAAGGGGATGGAATTTGTCAGTTTGTAAAACGTGTGTTAGAAAGCTTGTAGAAAAAAGTCGGCCTTGTTCCTTTTCTGCGAGATTTTCCAAAAGTCCATGTGAGGTTGCTGTTGAGAAGGCCCTTTGAAGAGCCTAGTAAACGAAAAGACCCAAGAGCTTGTTTTGGCAGGCCCGACCAATGTGCCATGATGGACAAAGTGAAAAAGCTCTGTCAGAAGTGGGATTTGAACCCACGCCTCCATTTGGAGACCAGAAGGCCCATGAGAAGGGAAGAGAAGCCTCTTGAGTCTGGCACCTTAGACCACTCAGCCATCCTGACAAGCGATGTACTACGTGCCCATGCAGCTGGCACAATGACTATACTTAACAGAGAAGAGACAACCACAAACTTAGCCTAGAAGACTTCATGAACACTGCAAGGCATGTTTTTTCTCTGAAAACACTCATCAAACTGCCATTTTGGATCACTGCAATACCTTAGACAGCAATGTCATGTGCCTGCTCTAACAAATGAAATCCTTTGTGCTCCTTGAGCGTCTTTTCCTATGCGGTGGCTGTTTCCAGTGGAAAATGGTTTCTTCATAAAGAGGCATGAGACCGTGTGGCCTAATGGATAAGGCGTCTGACTTTGGATCAGAAGATTGAGGGGTTGAGTCCCTTCGTGGTCGTTGAGCTCTGTTCTTGTCACTTCTGTAGAGTATTTGCTCCTCTTGTTGTAAATGTCCTCGGAGACTTTGCAAAAGCCTATGCTTCCTGACTCATGCTTATCCATGCTTATCATTCAATCCCTGCCCTTGACTGTTTACAGCTACAAAGGTGGCTTCTTTTGCTGAGCTTTCACCACAATGTCAATGACGCTAACTCTTTTCTTACAACTTGTGCAAGTCCCAGCAAAGTTTTTACATCAACCTCAAATAAACACTGCTAGTCCACACTGGGATTCTAACCTTTGCCTTACTTTGAACCCAATACCCTGATGGACCTTGGAAGAGACTCTAAGTAAACTATATGACCCAGGGTTCAAACATTCATGGTGGCATCTCCCTTTCTGCTAAGCATTTTGTTTACTAACATGAGAAAATTAATTTCCTATATGATTTAGGAAATCCTTGTCTGCAATTCTGCTGTAAGCCAGACTTTTACAAAGGTGCAGACACAGCATGTCAAGTGGCACGATGCGATTCCTTCTTGTTGCAAGCTCAACAATTTCAAAAGGTTGCCTCGGTTCCCAATTTATATGAAGAGTTCTTGCCTGAAATTTGGAAAGTATGTCTGTCATTTCCTCTGAAAAGATATGATCCACACCGCAAATGGAACACTGCAATTGGTTTTCTTGCAACCTGAACACTTTTCAAGGAAGGGTCCGTTGAAATTTCAACAAATGAGTCTTGTCAGAAGAGGGAATAACCCCACCTCTTTCACCAAAGGTCAGAACATACAGGGAAGACCTGTAAGTTATTGCCAAAACCTATCTCCTGAGTTCGGTCTCCTTACATATTTGTCACTTTACCTGTACACTAACCTTTTAAGATTTAGCAAAACAAATTGCCTCCAAAGCTTCTGATCCTGATGAAGTGAACTAGAAGAGAAGATGAGCTAACCCATATGACTGTAGGTGTGCCAAAGGGGATGGAATTTGTCAGTTTGTAAAACGTGTGTTAGAAAGCTTGTAGAAAAAAGTCGGCCTTGTTCCTTTTCTGCGAGATTTTCCAAAAGTCCATGTGAGGTTGCTGTTGAGAAGGCCCTTTGAAGAGCCTAGTAAACGAAAAGACCCAAGAGCTTGTTTTGGCAGGCCCGACCAATGTGCCATGATGGACAAAGTGAAAAAGCTCTGTCAGAAGTGGGATTTGAACCCACGCCTCCATTCGGAGACCAGAAGGCCCATGAGAAGGGAAGAGAAGCCTCTTGAGTCTGGCACCTTAGAACACTCGGCCATCCTGACAAGTGGTGTACTTTGTGCCCATGCAGCTGGCACAATGAATATACTTTTCCAAAAGTCCATGTGAGGTTGCTGTTGAGAAGGCCCTTTGAAGAGCCTAGTAAACGAAAAGACCCAAGAGCTTGTTTTGGCAGGCCCGACCAATGTGCCATGATGGACAAAGTGAAAAAGCTCTGTCAGAAGTGGGATTTGAACCCACACCTCCATTCAGAGACCAGAAAGCCCATGAGAAGGGAAGAGAAGCCTCTTGAGTCTGGCACCTTAGACCACTCGGCCATCCTGACAAGTGGTGTACTACGTGCCCATGCAGCTGGCACAATGACTATACTTAACAGAGAAGAGACAACCACAAACTTAGCCTAGAAGACTTCATGAACACTGCAAGGCATGTTTTTTTCTCTGAAAACACTCATCAAACTGCCATTTTGGATCACTGCAATACCTTAGACAGCAATGTCATGTGCCTGCTCTAACAAATGAAATCCTTTGTGCTCCTTGAGCGTCTTTTCCTATGCGGTGGCTGTTTCCAGTGGAAAATGGTTTCTTCATAAAGAGGCATGAGACCGCGTGGCCTAATGGATAAGGCATCTGACTTCGGATCAGAAGATTGAGGGTTCGAGTCCCTTCGTGGTCGTTGAGCTCTGTTCTTGTCACTTCTGTAGAGTATTTGCTCCTCCTTGTTGTAAATGTCCTCGGAGACTTTGCAAAAGCCTGTGCTTCCTCACTCATGCTTATCATTCAATCCCTGCCCTTGACTGTTTACAGCTACAAAGGTGGCTGCTTTTGCTGAGCTTTCACCACAATGTCAATGACGCTAACTCTTTTCTTACAACTTGTGCAAGTCCCAGCAAAGTTTTTACATCAACCTCAAATAAACACTGCTAGTCCACACTGGGATTCTAACCTTTGCCTTACTTTGAACCCAATACCCTGATGGACCTTGGAAGAGACTCTAAGTAAACTATATGACCCAGGGTTCAAACATTCATGGTGGCATCTCCCTTTCTGCTAAGCATTTTGTTTACTAACATGAGAAAATTAATTTCCTATATGATTTAGGAAATCCTTGTCTGCAATTCTGCTGTAAGCCAGACTTTTACAAAGGTGCAGACACAGCATGTCAAGTGGCACGATGCGATTCCTTCTTGTTGCAAGCTCAACAATTTCAAAAGGTTGCCTCGGTTCCCAATTTATATGAAGAGTTCTTGCCTGAAATTTGGAAAGTATGTCTGTCATGTCCTCTGAAAAGATATGATCCACACCGCAAATGGAACACTGCAATTGGTTTTCTTGCAACCTGAACACTTTTCAAGGAAGGGTCCGTTGAAATTTCAACAAATGAGTCTTGTCAGAAGAGGGAATAACCCCACCTCTTTCACCAAAGGTCAGAACATACAGGGAAGACCTGTAAGTTATTGCCAAAACCTATCTCCTGAGTTCGGTCTCCTTACATATTTGTCACTTTACCTGTACACTAACCTTTTAAAATTTAGCAAAACAAATTGCCTCCAAAGCTTCTGATCCTGATGAAGTGAACTAGAAGAGAAGATGAGCTAACCCATATGACTGTAGGTGTGCCAAAGGGGATGGAATTTGTCAGTTTGTAAAACGTGTGTTAGAAAGCTTGTAGAAAAAAGGCGGCCTTGTTCCTTTTCTGCGAGATTTTCCAAAAGTCCATGTGAGGTTGCTGTTGAGAAGGCCCTTTGAAGAGCCTAGTAAACGAAAAGACCCAAGAGCTTGTTTTGGCAGGCCCGACCAATGTGCCATGATGGACAAAGTGAAAAAGCTTTGTCAGAAGTGGGATTTGAACCCACACCTCCATTCGGAGACCAGAAGGCCCATGAGAAGGGAAGAGAAGCCTCTTGAGTCTGGCGCCTTAGACCACTCGGCCATCCTGACAAGTGTTGTACTATGTGCCCATGCAGCTGGCACAATGACTATACTTAACAGAGAAGAGACAACCACAAACTTAGCCTAGAAGACTTCATGAACACTGCAAGGCATGTTTTTTCTCTGAAAACACTCATCAAACTGCCATTTTGGATCACTGCAATACCTTAGACAGCAATGTCATGTGCCTGCTCTAACAAATGAAATCCTTTGTGCTCCTTGAGCGTCTTTTCCTATGCGGTGGCTGTTTCCAGTGGAAAATGGTTTCTTCATAAAGAGGCATGAGACCGTGTGGCCTAATGGATAAGGCGTCTGACTTCGGATCAGAAGATTGAGGGTTCGAGTCCCTTCGTGGTCGTTGAGCTCTGTTCTTGTCACTTCTGTAGAGTATTTGCTCCTCCTTGTTGTAAATGTCCTCGGAGACTTTGCAAAAGCCTGTGCTTCCTCACTCATGCTTATCATTCAATCCCTGCCCTTGACTGTTTACAGCTACAAAGGTGGCTGCTTTTGCTGAGCTTTCACCACAATGTCAATGACGCTAACTCTTTTCTTACAACTTGTGCAAGTCCCAGCAAAGTTTTTACATCAACCTCAAATAAACACTGCTAGTCCACACTGGGATTCTAACCTTTGCCTTACTTTGAACCCAATACCCTGATGGACCTTGGAAGAGACTCTAAGTAAACTATATGACCCAGGGTTCAAACATTCATGGTGGCATCTCCCTTTCTGCTAAGCATTTTGTTTACTAACATGAGAAAATTAATTTCCTATATGATTTAGGAAATCCTTGTCTGCAATTCTGCTGTAAGCCAGACTTTTACAAAGGTGCAGACACAGCATGTCAAGTGGCACGATGCGATTCCTTCTTGTTGCAAGCTCAACAATTTCAAAAGGTTGCCTCGGTTCCCAATTTATATGAAGAGTTCTTGCCTGAAATTTGGAAAGTATGTCTGTCATTTCCTCTGAAAAGATATGATCCACACCGCAAATGGAACACTGCAATTGGTTTTCTTGCAACCTGAACACTTTTCAAGGAAGGGTCCGTTGAAATTTCAACAAATGAGTCTTGTCAGAAGAGGGAATAACCCCACCTCTTTCACCAAAGGTCAGAACATACAGGGAAGACCTGTAAGTTATTGCCAAAACCTATCTCCTGAGTTCGGTCTCCTTACATATTTGTCACTTTACCTGTACACTAACCTTTTAAGATTTAGCAAAACAAATTGCCTCCAAAGCTTCTGATCCTGATGAAGTGAACTAGAAGAGAAGATGAGCTAACCCATATGACTGTAGGTGTGCCAAAGGGGATGGAATTTGTCAGTTTGTAAAACGTGTGTTAGAAAGCTTGTAGAAAAAAGGCGGCCTTGTTCCTTTTCTGCGAGATTTTCCAAAAGTCCATGTGAGGTTGCTGTTGAGAAGGCCCTTTGAAGAGCCTAGTAAACGAAAAGACCCAAGAGCTTGTTTTGGCAGGCCCGACCAATGTGCCATGATGGACAAAGTGAAAAAGCTTTGTCAGAAGTGGGATTTGAACCCACACCTCCATTCGGAGACCAGAAGGCCCATGAGAAGGGAAGAGAAGCCTCTTGAGTCTGGCGCCTTAGACCACTCGGCCATCCTGACAAGTGTTGTACTATGTGCCCATGCAGCTGGCACAATGACTATACTTAACAGAGAAGAGACAACCACAAACTTAGCCTAGAAGACTTCATGAACACTGCAAGGCATGTTTTTTCTCTGAAAACACTCATCAAACTGCCATTTTGGATCACTGCAATACCTTAGACAGCAATGTCATGTGCCTGCTCTAACAAATGAAATCCTTTGTGCTCCTTGAGCGTCTTTTCCTATGCGGTGGCTGTTTCCAGTGGAAAATGGTTTCTTCATAAAGAGGCATGAGACCGTGTGGCCTAATGGATAAGGCGTCTGACTTTGGATCAGAAGATTGAGGGTTCAAGTCCTTTCGTGGTCGTTGAGCTCTGTTCTTGACACTTCTGTAGAGTATTTGCTCCTCTTGTTGTAAATGTCCTTGGAGACTTTGCAAAAGCCTGTGCTTCCTCACTCATGCTTGTCATTCAATCCCTGCCCTTGACTGTTTACAGCTACAAAGGTGGCTGCTTTTGCTGAGCTTTCACCACAATGTCAATGACGCTAACTCTTTTCTTACAACTTGTGCAAGTCCCAGCAAAGTTTTTACATCAACCTCAAATAAACACTGCTAGTCCACACTGGGATTCTAACCTTTGCCTTACTTTGAACCCAATACCCTGATGGACCTTGGAAGAGACTCTAAGTAAACTATATGACCCAGGGTTCAAACATTCATGGTGGCATCTCCCTTTCTGCTAAGCATTTTGTTTACTAACATGAGAAAATTAATTTCCTATATGATTTAGGAAATCCTTGTCTGCAATTCTGCTGTAAGCCAGACTTTTACAAAGGTGCAGACACAGCATGTCAAGTGGCACGATGCGATTCCTTCTTGTTGCAAGCTCAACAATTTCAAAAGGTTGCCTCGGTTCCCAATTTATATGAAGAGTTCTTGCCTGAAATTTGGAAAGTATGTCTGTCATTTCCTCTGAAAAGATATGATCCACACCGCAAATGGAACACTGCAATTGGTTTTCTTGCAACCTGAACACTTTTCAAGGAAGGGTCCGTTGAAATTTCAACAAATGAGTCTTGTCAGAAGAGGGAATAACCCCACCTCTTTCACCAAAGGTCAGAACATACAGGGAAGACCTGTAAGTTATTGCCAAAACCTATCTCCTGAGTTCGGTCTCCTTACATATTTGTCACTTTACCTGTACACTAACCTTTTAAGATTTAGCAAAACAAATTGCCTCCAAAGCTTCTGATCCTGATGAAGTGAACTAGAAGAGAAGATGAGCTAACCCATATGACTGTAGGTGTGCCAAAGGGGATGGAATTTGTCAGTTTGTAAAACGTGTGTTAGAAAGCTTGTAGAAAAAAGGCGGCCTTGTTCCTTTTCTGCGAGATTTTCCAAAAGTCCATGTGAGGTTGCTGTTGAGAAGGCCCTTTGAAGAGCCTAGTAAACGAAAAGACCCAAGAGCTTGTTTTGGCAGGCCCGACCAATGTGCCATGATGGACAAAGTGAAAAAGCTTTGTCAGAAGTGGGATTTGAACCCACACCTCCATTTGGAGACCAGAAGGCCCATGAGAAGGGAAGAGAAGCCTCTTGAGTCTGGCGCCTTAGACCACTCGGCCATCCTGACAAGTGTTGTACTATGTGCCCATGCAGCTGGCACAATGACTATACTTAACAGAGAAGAGACAACCACAAACTTAGCCTAGAAGACTTCATGAACACTGCAAGGCATGTTTTTTCTCTGAAAACACTCATCAAACTGCCATTTTGGATCACTGCAATACCTTAGACAGCAATGTCATGTGCCTGCTCTAACAAATGAAATCCTTTGTGCTCCTTGAGCGTCTTTTCCTATGCGGTGGCTGTTTCCAGTGGAAAATGGTTTCTTCATAAAGAGGCATGAGACCGTGTGGCCTAATGGATAAGGCGTCTGACTTTGGATCAGAAGATTGAGGGTTCAAGTCCTTTCGTGGTCGTTGAGCTCTGTTCTTGACACTTCTGTAGAGTATTTGCTCCTCTTGTTGTAAATGTCCTTGGAGACTTTGCAAAAGCCTGTGCTTCCTCACTCATGCTTGTCATTCAATCCCTGCCCTTGACTGTTTACAGCTACAAAGGTGGCTGCTTTTGCTGAGCTTTCACCACAATGTCAATGACGCTAACTCTTTTCTTACAACTTGTGCAAGTCCCAGCAAAGTTTTTATATCAACCTCAAATAAACACTGCTAGTCCACACTGGGATTCTAACCTTTGCCTTACTTTGAACCTAATACCCTGATGGACCTTGGAAGAGACTCTAAGTAAACTATATGACCCAGGGTTCAAACATTCATGGTGGCATCTCCCTTTCTGTTAAGCATTTTGTTTACTAACATGAGAAAATTAATTTCCTATATGATTTAGGAAATCCTTGTCTGCAATTCTGCTGTAAGCCAGACTTTTACAAAGGTGCAGACACAGCCTGTCAAGTGGCACGATGCGATTCCTTCTTGTTGCAAGCTCAACCATTTCAAAAGGTTGCCTCGGTTCCCAATTTATATGAAGAGTTCTTGCCTGAAATTTGGAAAGTATGTCTGTCATTTCCTCTGAAAAGATATGATCCACACCGCAAATGGAACACTGCAATTGGTTTTCTTGCAACCTGAACTCTTTTCAAGGAAGGGTCCGTTGAAATTTCAACAAATGAGTCTTGTCAGAAGAGGGAATAACCCCACCTCTTTCACCAAAGGTCAGAACATACAGGGAAGACCTGTAAGTTATTGCCAAAACCTATCTCCTGAGTTCGGTCTCCTTACATATTTGTCACTCTACCTGTACACTAACCTTTTAAGATTTAGCAAAACAAATTGCCTCCAAAGCTTCTGATCCTGATGAAGTGAACTAGAAGAGAAGATGAGCTAACCCATATGACTGTAGGTGTGCCAAAGGGGATGGAATTTGTCAGTTTGTAAAACGTGTGTTAGAAAGCTTGTAGAAAAAAGTCGGCCTTGTTCCTTTTCTGCGAGATTTTCCAAAAGTCCATGTGAGGTTGCTGTTGAGAAGGCCCTTTGAAGAGCCTAGTAAACGAAAAGACCCATGAGCTTGTTTTGGCAGGCCCGACCAATGTGCCATGATGGACAAAGTGAAAAAGCTCTGTCAGAAGTGGGATTTGAACCCACGCCTCCATTCGGAGACCAGAAGGCCCATGAGTCATCGTCTTCTTCTTCTTCTTCTTCTCAGATATCAGCAGGAGGAGGAAGTAGTTGCAACTATTGTAGTGTGGTAATAGCTGGTAGGAGAGTGGGTGGCAGCAGAAACTAGTTCTTCTTCTGTTCTCCCTGGCAGTGGTAGCAGCACATTGACAGCAGAAGCTCAATGCAGCTACAGGAGGAGGAGTAGTGTGTGTCAGGCAGTGTGATGTGAAGGCCCATGACTCCTCCTCCTCCTCCTCTTCTTCTTCTTTTTCTTCTTCTTCTCTCCCTGGCAGTGGTAGCAGCACACAGACAGCAGAAGCTCAATGCAGCTACAGGAGGAGGAGTAGTGTGTGTCAGGCAGTGTAATGTGACTGACATAATAGGCCCTGGTACCTAGCGGTGGTACCAGGGCCGTAAATAAACAGCATGAGGTTCCAGACAGCGGTCGTGAAGCCCACATTGTGTCCAATACACAATTGGGACAACAGTTTTCAACCCGGACACCTCTAAAATAATTTTAAAAAATTTCTTCTTCTTCTTGTGTCAGGCAGTGTGATGTGAAGGCCCATGAGTCTTCTTCTTCTTCTTCTTCTTCGGGTGGCAGCAGAAACTAGTTCTTCTTCTGTTCTCCCTGGCAGTGGTAGCAGCACACAGACAGCAGAAGCTCAATGCAGCTACAGGAGGAGGAGTAGTGTGTGTCAGGCAGTGTGATGTGACTGACATAATAGGCCCTGGTTCCTAGCGGTGGTACCAGGGCCGTAAATAAACAGCATGAGGTTCCAGACAGCGGTTGTGAAGCCCACATTGTGTCCAATACACAATTGGGACAGCACAGTTTTCAACCCGGACACCTCTAAAATAATTAAAAAAAAAATTTCCAAATAATGCAGGCAGCTATTTTTGAGCGTAAATAGCTGGTGGCGCATGGGCAGCAGCACCTTGTAATGTGTTTCCTGGCAGTGGAGACACAGACAGCAGGAGGAAATACAACAGCAGGCAGCGTGAGGAGGATGAGTATGTGGCAGACTGGCAGCAGGCAGCAGGAGGGCAGGCAGCGAGACATAATAGGCCCTAGTTCCTAGCGGTGGTACAAGGGCCGTAAAAAAAACAGCATGAGGTTCCAGACAGCGGTCGTGAAGCCCACATTGTGTCCAATACACAATTGGGACAGCACAGTTTTCAACTCGGACACCTCTAAATTAATTACAATTTTTTTTTCAAATTAATGCAGCTATTTTTGAGCGTAATAGCTGGTGGCGCATGGGCAGCAGCACCTTGTAATGTGTTCCCTGGCAGTGGAGACACAGACAGCAGGAGGAAATACAACAGCAGGCAGCGTGAGGAGGATGAGTGTGTGGCAGACTGGCAGCAGGCAGCAGGAGGGCAGGCAGCAAGACATAATAGGCCCTGGTTCCTAGCAGTGGTACCAGGGCCCTAAATAAACAGCATGAGGTTCCAGACAGCGGTCGTGAAGCCCACATTGTGTTCCCTGGCAGTGGAGACACAGACAGCAGGAGGAAATACTACAGCAGGCAGCGTGAGGAGGATGAGTGTGTGGCAGACTGGCAGCAGGCAGCAGGAGGGCAGGCAGCAAGACATAATAGGCCCTGGTTCCTAGCGGTGGTACCAGGGCCCTAAATAAACAGCATGAGGTTCCAGACAGCGATCGTGAAGCCCACATTGTGTTCCCTGGCAGTGGAGACACAGACAGCAGGAGTAAATACAACAGCAGGCAGCGTGAGGAGGATGAGTGTGTGGCAGACTGGCAGAAGGCAGCAGGAGGGCAGGCAGCGAGACATAATAGGCCCTGGTTCCTAGCGGTGGTACCAGGGCCGTAAATAAACAGCATGAGGTTCCAGACAGCGGTTGTGAAGCCCACATTGTGTCCAATACACAATTGGGACAGCACAGTTTTCAACCCGGACACCTCTAAAATAATTAAAAAAAAATTTCCAAATAATGCAGGCAGCTATTTTTGAGCGTAAATAGCTGGTGGCGCATGGGCAGCAGCACCTTGTAATGTGTTTCCTGGCAGTGGAGACACAGACAGCAGGAGGAAATACAACAGCAGGCAGCGTGAGGAGGATGAGTATGTGGCAGACTGGCAGCAGGCAGCAGGAGGGCAGGCAGCGAGACATAATAGGCCCTAGTTCCTAGCGGTGGTACAAGGGCCGTAAAAAAAACAGCATGAGGTTCCAGACAGCGGTCGTGAAGCCCACATTGTGTCCAATACACAATTGGGACAGCACAGTTTTCAACTCGGACACCTCTAAATTAATTACAATTTTTTTTTCAAATTAATGCAGCTATTTTTGAGCGTAATAGCTGGTGGCGCATGGGCAGCAGCACCTTGTAATGTGTTCCCTGGCAGTGGAGACACAGACAGCAGGAGGAAATACAACAGCAGGCAGCGTGAGGAGGATGAGTGTGTGGCAGACTGGCAGCAGGCAGCAGGAGGGCAGGCAGCAAGACATAATAGGCCCTGGTTCCTAGCAGTGGTACCAGGGCCCTAAATAAACAGCATGAGGTTCCAGACAGCGGTCGTGAAGCCCACATTGTGTTCCCTGGCAGTGGAGACACAGACAGCAGGAGGAAATACTACAGCAGGCAGCGTGAGGAGGATGAGTGTGTGGCAGACTGGCAGCAGGCAGCAGGAGGGCAGGCAGCAAGACATAATAGGCCCTGGTTCCTAGCGGTGGTACCAGGGCCCTAAATAAACAGCATGAGGTTCCAGACAGCGATCGTGAAGCCCACATTGTGTTCCCTGGCAGTGGAGACACAGACAGCAGGAGTAAATACAACAGCAGGCAGCGTGAGGAGGATGAGTGTGTGGCAGACTGGCAGAAGGCAGCAGGAGGGCAGGCAGCGAGACATAATAGGCCCTGGTTCCTAGCGGTGGTACCAGGGCCGTAAATAAACAGCATGAGGTTCCAGACAGCGGTCATGAAGCCCACATTGTGTCCAATACACAATTGGGACAGCACAGTTTTCAACCCGGACACCTCTAAAAAAAATTATTTTTTTTCAAATAATGCAGGCAGCTATTTTTGAGCGTAAATAGCTGGTGGCGCATGGGCAGCAGCACCTTGTAATTAGTGTTGGGCGAACAGTGTTCGCCACTGTTCGGGTTCTGCAGAACATCACCCTGTTCGGGTGATGTTCGAGTTCGGCCGAACACCTGATGGTGTTCGGCCAAACTGTTCGGCCATATGGCCGAACTAAGAGCGCATGGCCGAACGTTACCCGAACGTTCTGCTAGCGCTGTGATTGGCCGAACGGGTCACGTGTAGTGTTGGGCAAACATCTAGATGTTCGGGTTGTAAAGCCTCCTTATATGCTACATACCCCAAATTTACAGGGTATGTGCACCTTGGGAGTGGGTACAAGAGGAAAAAATTTTTAGCAAAAAGAGCTTATAGTTTTTGAGAAAATCGATTTTAGAGTTTCAAAGGGAAAACTGTCTTTTAAATGCGGGAAATGTCTGTTTTCTTTGCACAGGTAACATGCTTTTTGTCGGCATGCAGTCATCAATGTAATACATATAAGAGGTTCCAGGAAAAGGGACCGGTAACGCTAACCCAGCAGCAGCACACGTGATGGAACAGGAGGAGGGTCGCGCAGGAGGAGAAGGCCACGCTTTGAGACACAACAACCCAGGCCTTGCATGAGGACAAGAAGCGTGCGGATAGCAATTTGCATTTTGTCGCCATGCAGTCATAAATGTAATACAGATGAGAGGTTCAATAAACAGGGACCGGAAACGCTAACCCATCACAGATGTTCATTGTTCATGTTACTTGGTTGGGGTCCGGGAGTGTTGCGTAGTCGTTTCCAATCCAGGATTGATTCATTTTAATTTGAGTCAGACGGTCTGCATTTTCTGTGGAGAGGCGGATACGCCGATCTGTGACGATGCCTCCGGCAGCACTGAAACAGCGTTCCGATATAACGCTGGCTGCCGGGCAAGCCAGCACCTCTATTGCGTACATTGCCAGTTTGTGCCAGGTGTCTAGCTTTGATACCCAATAGTTGAAGGGTGCAGATGGATTGTTCAACACAGCTATGATATCTGACATGTAGTACTTGACCATCTTCTCCAGGCGATCGGTGTTGGAGGTGGATCTGCACGCTTGCTGTTCTGTGTGCTGCTGCATGGGTGTCAGAAAATTTTCACACTCCAAGGACACTGCCGATACCATTCCCTTTTGGGCACTAGCTGCGGCTTGTGTTGTTTGCTGCCCTCCTGGTCGTCCTGGGTTTGCGGAAGTCAGTCTGTCGGCGTACAACTGGCTAGAGGAGGGGGAGGATGTCAATCTCCTCTCTAAAGTCTCCACAAGGGCCTGCTGGTATTCTTCCATTTTGACCTGTCTGGCTCTTTCTTCAAGCAGTTTTGGAACATTGTGTTTTTACATGCAAATTGCTATCCGCACGCTTCTTGTCCTCATGCAAGGCCTGGGTTGTTGTGTCTCAAAGCGTGGCCTTCTCCTCCTGCGCGACCCTCCTCCTGTTCAATCACGTGTGCTGCTGCTGGGTTAGCGTTACCGGTCCCTTTTCCTGGAACCTCTTATATGTATTACATTTATGACTGCATGCCGACAAAAAGCATGTTACCTGTGCAAAGAAAACAGACATTTCCCGCATTTAAAAGACAGTTTTCCCTTTGAAACTTTAAAATCGATTTTCTCAAAAACTATAAGCTCTTTTTGCTAATTTTTTCCCTCTTGTACCCACTCCCAAGGTGCACATACCCTGCAAATATGGGGTATGTAGCATGTAAGGAAGCTTTACAAAGCACGAAAGTTCGGGTCCCCATTGACTTCCATTATGTTCGGAGTTCGGGACGAACACCCGAACATCGCGGCGATGTTCGGCGAACGTTCGCGAACCCGAATCATCATACATCTACACTACTTGTAATGTGTTCCCTGGCAGTGGAGACACAGACAGCAGGAAGAAATACAGCAGCAGCAGCAGCAGCAGCAGGTGTAATGTGTGTGCGCCACTTCATGTCCCCCTCTCGCTGACAACAGGGGCCAGGAATTCGCCTTCCATCCAAGCCTGGTTCATTTTGAGAAACGTCAGTCTGTCCACAGACTTGTCAGTGACGACTCCACCGGCTGCACTGAAGCAACGCTCTGACAGTACGCTGGAAGGGGGGCAGGAGAGCACTTCCAGGGCGTACTGCGCAAGCTCGCTCCAGATCGGCAGGTGCTTGACCCAATACTCCATGGGATCAACAGGGGCAATGCTGTCAAGCCCGCTGAAGGACCCCATGTAGTCAGCCACCATGCGGGTCAAGCGCTGTCTGTGACTGGAGAAGGATGCTGCTGCAGGCACCTCCTCTCTAGTCCCTGGCAGGTCTACACTCATGTAGAGCTCGTTGGTCAGAGACAGCAGGTCTGTGGTGCGCGTGCGCTTGCTGCTGGTGGATGCAGGCACCTGCTGCTGCAACGTACTGGCTGACAGCCTGCCTCTGTTCAACCAGACGCTCCAACATCACCAGGGTGGAGTTCCAGCAAGTTGGAACATCGATCATGAGCCGGTGCTGTGGCAGGTGCAGCCTGGAGCCGCACCTCTTCCAGGCTCGCTACGGCTGCAGCCGAGTGACGGAAATGACGCACAACCTTCCTTGCCGCCTCAAGGAGTCATTCCATCCCCTGGTAGGTCCGCAGGAACTTTTGGACTACCAGGTTCAAGACGTACGCCAGGCAGGGGATGTGGGTCAGGTCTCCCCTGCTGATTGCAGCAACCAGGTTTGCCCCATTGTCGGACACAACCTCTCCGACTCTGAGGCCTCTGGGGGTCAGCCAATTCCTCTCCTGCTCTCGGAGTTTGGCCAGGACGTGGTTCGCCGTCAGTTTGGTCTTCCCCAGGCTGACCAATTCCAGCAGCGCTTGGCAGTGGCGGGGCTTCACACTGCTGCTGAGGCAGGAGATTTGGGCTGGTGTGCCGAGGGATGGAAGCGGATCAGAGGAACCTGCTGCAATTCCGCTGACCCTGCATGGTGGCACCACCCACTGCGTTGTAGCTGCTGCTGCTTTGAAAGTGCCCGATGCTGCTCCCCCCTCCTCACCCCCTTCCACCAAGCTGACCCAATGCGCGGTGAAGGACAGATAGCGGCCTGTCCCAAACCGGCTGCTCCTCGAGTCCATGGTGACGTGGACCAGTTGACCCACCGCGTGATCCAGCCCTCTCCCGACATTGGCCATCACAGAGCAGTGAAGTGCAGGGATGGCCGTGTGTGCAAAAAAATGTCGGCTGGGGATTGGCCAATCGGGGGCTGCACACATCAGGAGCGCACGCATGTCGCTCCCCTCCTGCACAAGGGAATAAGGCAGGAGTTGGGAGCACATGGCCCGTGTCAGCAAGCCGTTCAGCTGACGCACGCGACGGCTGCTGGGAGGCAGAACCCTGACCACCCCCTGGAAGGTGTCGCTGAGCAGGGTCTGGCGATGCCTTTTGCTGGCACGGGAATCAGTGGAGGGAGCAGAGGAGGCCACTGAGGACTGGCTGCCAGAACAGGCCTCAGTGTCGGTGGCAGGAGTTGCAGAGGGAGGAGGAGCAGTGCGTTTCTGACACACTCCTGCTGGTGCTGCTGGAGGAGGTGGAGGAGGGCGGGTGGCTGCTGCCGACGGCTTCGCAGTGGTGGCGGGTCTGCCACTGCCACTGCCAGCTTCCTTCAACTTCATGAACTCCTCATGCTCATGAAAGTGTTTCCCTGCAAGATGGTTCACCAGAGAGGTGGTGCCAAACGCAGAGGGCTCCTTCCCTCTGCTGAGCTGCTGGCGGCACTGGTTGCAGGTGGCATACTTGCACTCCACATATGGCAGGGTGAAAAAATTCCAAATTGGGGAGGTGAAGTTGCCCCTTCGGCTGGAAGGTGCTGCTGCCGCTGGTCTCCCTGTGGTGGTTGGGGGGGGGGGTTCTTGGTGCGGCTGGTGGCACTGGCAGAACTCTCTGGATCAGCATGCTGTGTGGCCTGCATACCACGCCCACTTCTGATCCTGCACATGTCTGCGATGCTGATCCTTCTAGCAAGGCCCGCAACCTCCTCCTCAGAGCTGATGACATCCCCAGGATCTGCCACCCAGTCTCTGTCCTTCACCCTGTCATCATCATCCTCCCCCTCTGCAAACATGTCCTGCTGGGATGACCCCACAAACTCCCCTTCTGCATGCATGGGCTGAGGGACAGTCACCACTGTCTGACTGTCCAAAGCATCATCCCCCAAAGTGCCCATCAGCATTTCTTCCTCCTCAAAATCTGCCGCAACAGCACTCAATACCCTCGCTGTGTTTGGGGTAAAGAAGGTGCTGAGTGACAGGGTGCTGGTGTTGCCCACTGGGGCTGGAGAACTGCACTCCTCCTCCTCCTCCCCAGGCAGTGCTTGGCGGCTGCTGCTGCTCTTGCGAACAGGAGTGGTGGCTGGGGTGGAGGTCTCGGTTCCAGAGCTAATGGTGGCCTGCTCATCCACCATCAGTTCCACCACAGAGTCTGCGTCCTTCTCCTCAATAGGACGGCTACGACCTGGCGGTGGGAGGAACATGTGCGCCACACGCTGCTGCTGCTGTGTCTCTGCAGCGTGACTCCCAGCTGTTGGGTGGCCAAGGCGTCCACGGCCAGTGGCTAATGGCGGAATAGCCACTGGTGCAGACGCAGAACTGCGCATGGTGGTGGTGGCGCGGCTGCCGCGACCTCCTCTCTTGCCGATGCCCTTGCTGCCCCTGCCCAAACAGCGGCTGCCAGTGCCAGACATTGTATATTTTTAAGATTATACAAATGAAAAAAAAAAACGTATGTATGTAAAGGCGGGTGGGACAAGTGGGGTACTTTAATGGGGTGGGACTGGTGGTGGTGGGTGTGTGAGGTGACAGACAGTGTACACTACAGCAGAGATCGGTGTAGCGATAACGAGAGAATGCGCAGTGCGCACACAAAGACCCTAGCTGACGCTGACTGACGGTGTCCCTATACACAGACTAGAGTACAGTACAATTCAGGGAATACACAATAGAAGAACAATAGGACGGGTGTAGCACTAACGAGAGGGTGCGGACAGCGCAGACGTGCACTGCGCACTCAAAGACCCTAGCTGACGCTGACTGACGGTGTCCCTATACACAGACTAGAGTACAGTACAATTCAGGGAATACACAATAGAAGAACAATAGGATGGGTGTAGCACTAACGAGAGGGTGCGGACAGCGCAGACGTGCACTGCACACACAAAGACCCTAGCTGACGATGACTGAGGGTGTCCCTATACACAGACTAGAGTACAGTACAATTCAGCGAATACAAAATAGAAGAACAAGAGGACAGGTGTAGCACTAACGAGAGGGTGCGGACAGCGCAGACGTGCACTGCGCACACAAAAGACCCTAGCTGACGCTGACTGACGGTGTCCCTATACACAGACTAGAGTACAGTACAATTCAGCGAATACACAATAGAAGAACAATAGGACGGGTGTAGCACTAACGAGAGGGTGCGGACAGCGCAGACGTGCACTGCGCACACAAAGACCCTAGCTGACGCTGACTGACGGTGTCCCTATACACAGACTAGAGTACAGTACAATTCAGCGAATACACAATAGAAGAACAATAGGACGGGTGTAGCACTAACGAGAGGGTGCGGACAGCGCAGACGTGCACTGCGCACACAAAGACCCTAGCTGACGCTGACTGACGGTGTCCCTATACACAGACTAGAGTACAGTACAATTCAGCGAATACACAATAGAAGAACAATAGGACGGGTGTAGCACTAACGAGAGGGTGCGGACAGCGCAGACGTGCACTGCGCACACAAAGACTCTAGCTGACGCTGACTGACGGTGTCCCTATACACAGACTAGAGTACAGTACAATTCAGTGAATACACAATAGAAGTAATATACAATAGGACGGGTGTAGCACTAACGAGAGGGTGCGGACAGCACAGACGTGCACTGCGCACACAAAGACCCTAGGTAACGCGGTGACGGACGGTCCCTATACACAGACTAGAGTACACTACAGTACTAACTAAACAATAGAAGAATCTAGCTAAACAATACAACAGGTGTGACTAGATTACAGAGAGCAGATACAGGACAGGTATAGCAGTAAAGCTGGGCCTTGCTAACTACAAAATAGTACAATAATCTATCTAACACAGAAGTAGTGCAGTAGAGTAGGACAGGTGAGAGCACAGGTAACTAGAGACTAGAGCACAGAGCAGGGCAGGCTGCCTTGCCTAGGCACAGGGCCTAGCTGCTGCAGCTGCAGCAGCACCAGTGACAGTCTCCCTCCCTAGTCCCTAATCACACAAACTAAACTGCCTAAAATACAATCTATCTACAATACAAAGCAATACAGGAGAATATCAAGTGTTGGAGTGTAAAAACGCTTGGTGTTTTGAGCAATGAATGCACTTGCACAGACAAAAAGCACTGGAGCAGTCTCTCAGTACAGTAAGTCACAAGCAAGGACGAGTGAGGCAAGATGGCGCCCGCTATTTATAGAGGGGGGCTTGCCCAGGCTCCCCCTCTGTGATTGGCTGCAGTCAGAGGGCTGGGAGCCCTCTGATTCGCTTGTGAGGACTAGAGGTGACGTCTGACGTGACGCTATCCGAGCTGATAACGCTATCCGAGCTCGGATAGCTAGGATATCTCCGGATAGCTGATTGCTATCCGAGTGTGCTCGGATAGCACAGCCCGGATAGCTAATACTATTCGAGCTCGGTATTCGAGCTCGAATAGTGAAAAAAGAGCTAGGATATCCGAGTATCTCGGATATCCTAGCTCGGATGAGCACCACTGCCCATGAGAAGGGAAGAGAAGCCTCTTGAGTCTGGCGCCTTAGACCACTCGGCCATCCTGACAAGCGGTGTACCACGTGCCATGCATTTATACATTACATGTCCAGTGTCAGCCTCCCCACGGTTTCCGTCAATCTCGCCGGGTTCCGCATACATGCTGGCGGCGCATGGCGTCTAACATGAGACGCTATGACCGCTAGCGTGTATGCGGCTGTTACCCGGCGAGCTGGACGGACACCGTGCGGAAGCTGCTACAGGACAGGTGATGTATACATGTTGGGGGCAGCGGCCGGGTGGATGCGGCGGGCTCAGCCGATTCCCTGATGATTTCACGCTGAAATCGGACGAGAATTGGCCTGTAGTATATGGGCAGATTCGACCAAGAGACAAATTTATCTCTAATTAGATTTGAATTAGATTTCGAATCTGCCCATAATCTTCTAATGTATGACCACCTTAGCATTTACAAAAATTAGAGATTGAAATCATACTATCAATTTGATAGTATGATGTCATTTTCTAAAAATGCATGTTTGTAAATGTTACTGTACATTGTAAATTTAGTACAAAAGCTTGATTTAAAGAAAATCGTGAATCGAATCGAAATTTCTGACAGAAATCGTGCAATTCAATCTATCCCTAAAATCGTTCAGGCCTATTGCACAACATGTCATTGCTACCACATTTGTTTCAGGAGAATTAGTGAAAGTTGGATCTGCAATTACAGATGCAACTTCTCACCATTGGTGGGATATTTTTATGTGTTATTCTCCAAGTGCTACCAAAGTGTTGGACTTTTTAATTCATCCTGTCTTCATTCTGTGCATCTGTATGATACTTTTGACTTTTTGGAATTATGTGTCGCTTCAACTGTGTCGTCTCGAGTTTTTGCAACATATGGTTCGTGAATACTAATCGAGGGCCGAATGAGATACAAAAGTGACATGAATGTCTTGATTGATTGATTGATTGATTGATTGATTGATTGATAAGATTGGTGTCCACGATATATATGTTAGCCTCTTTTATAAGTCAGTTATAGTTCAAAATAACACATTTGTTCATTCTCATCAAAAACTGGCTATGAGATATTTCTAACCATAACATTCTCATTAAAGATTGACCATGAGAGTGTTGCTATCTAACCATAACATTCTCATGGAAGACTGACCATGAGAATGTTGCTATCTACAACACTAGTCAAAATATGAGATGTTGTGTAAAGTTCGCACATAAGCAAAAATAGTCAGACGTGTTCTGTGATGCTTCTAAAGCACGTTGTGGTCACGCAGTCATGTGCCTTGTCTGCACAGGCGCACTGATATAGGCACATGGTGATCACGCACCCTTATCTGCACAGGCACATTGATGAAACATGTTCTACACCTGCACAGTTATTGAATTCTGTCTATATAAAGGAGGGAAAATACTTTCGAGCTGGGACTCTTGAAGGACAAGCAGACACGCCGTCCGTTTGTGTTGCCATCCAGGTATTTTCCCCTCGGGGGTTGCTGAGGTCCCCCGATCTTCTTTGGGCAATGCTACAATACTTGGTAAGAATATTGGTGCTCATTAATTACTCAAATACAATGTAACTATGATTCTACAAGCCTAGATGATTATTATAACAGGATTGTAGTTCAATAAATATTATTATTGAACCTTTCCTCATGTTTTGCTGCAATTCATTTTACCCACTACGGTGGTGAGTGAGTTTAAAAACCCTTCCCGTGAGGCAAAGCACCACCATTCCCCCAATCCCCTGTTTACTAGATTTTTGTTAAACCCAGAGTTTCAGGCTACACCTTTTTCTACCTGGGCTAATCAGATAGTTTGCACTCTGTTCAAAGGCAAACTGTGAGAGATCGCGGAAATACAGCCGCATGTACTGGTGATAAGGCGGCTGATTCCGTTTCTAACACACCGGTTTGCACGCGGAGGCGTGCGTCTGTTAACATGGGTGAATGCGGAGGAACCACCGCATGCACTGATAGCATGGTGGCGGGTTCTGCGTCAAGCACAACGGTCAGCCCGCGGCAGCGTGTGTGTGGTGTGGCTGGGCCTGTTAGTTCACATAGGTTCAGGAATACGCGCGCGCGCACTGAGAGGCAGAGACTTTATGATGACCAAGGAAGGGTCAGCTGACCAAGCCGGTCAGCTGACCTCAGAGCTGGCAACCATTGGTTGAGCACTTAGGGGTGGCGCCAGAGAGCGCTGTTCTATATATACTTGCCGCTGGTCATTCACAGGTTGTCTGCCGTTGCGATCACTACGTGGAAGCACTCAGACCTTAGTCAGATCTTGCAGTGTGTTTGAACCAGGAGGACCTGGGAATTCACACTGAGCCAGTTACTGTGTTATTACTCTGTTAAACTTCAGACTAGTTCCAGGGTGTTGATGATCACGGACCTCACACCCAAGACTAGGGAACTGTATTGTCATCTGTTATTCTTTAGACTAGTTCCAGGGTGTTGACGATCACGAACCTCACACCCAGATTAGGGAACTTGTGCTATCCTTTTGTTATACTCTAGACTAGTTCCAGGGTGCTGAGACCACGGACCTCGCACCCAGACTAGGCACTGTTGATATCTGTTATGACTTATTGCTTTCCTGACTCCTCCTCTGCCTTCTGATTCGGTACCTCGCACATCTGATATTCCGTTGCCAGACCCTGCTTGCCTTGGATACCGAATCAGCCTTCTGTCTTTGTACTTTATCTGTCCGTGTGTTGCCGACCTGGCTTGCCCGACCTCGAGAGCTGTCTCTCCACTTAGAGATAGTCTCCAGATCAGATTGTGACATCCACCTTCAGGTGTCACTCTCTCTCTGATCCTTCCTCTCCTCAGCCTGACTCCGCCCCTTGGAGAGTTTCAGGCTGCTGGAGGATTCCTGTGCTCACAGAGCAGTGTTCTTTACTTGCTATGTTCACCTGCCCTGCAGGTGCCTTACTCAAAGTATTACTGTTACACCAAACACTCACATTACCCAGGTGTCCAGAGGTTAGCGGTATATCTGTATTATTGGTGATTCTGCAGATCATCCATAATCAGGTATACATCTGTATTCTTGGTGATTCTGCAGATCACCAATAATCAGATTCTCTCTGCATGCTGACACCGATCGTTACACAAACTCTTTGTGTAATGGTCGTGTGACCGGGCCGTCACCAACGGAATGGGGTCCTGCCCCGGGCGGGGAAGCGTGAACGGATAGTCTATGTCGAGCCGGGTCATGCACAGGTAATCAGATACAGGTTTAAGGGATCAGACAGGAGAGTGGTCTATTTCAAGCCAAGTCATACACAGGTGATCATATACAGGTTTAAGGGATCAGACAGGAGAGTGGTCGATTTCAAGCCAGGTCATACACAGGTGATCATATACAGGTTTAAGGGATCAGACAGGAGAGTGGTCGATTTCAAGCCAGGTCATACACAGGTGATCATACAGGTTATGGTTAAAGCACCCAGAGGCTAGCTAGCACCCACGGGGCTGCGGATGATCAATACAGCACAGTGCTCAGCTAAGACTGCTTCCAGGAAGCAACAGAATACTGTTAACCAACACAGATCTTGCCAGAGACACAGCCTACGTACAGCAGGCAAACACTATAACCGGCGTGCGGCCGCGGACCGGAAGTGCTTATATACCCTCCGGCCGCGTCACTTCCGGGTCGCCTGCCGCCTGGACGCATAGTTTGTACGTGTGTCCGTACACGTCTGACGCATGGACGTACGCGTGTGACCCATGCGTCCTCTGGAACGCATGCGTACGCCCACCGCCGCTGGAGAAGCCGATGTGGAACGCAATCCGGAAGTGCCCGGATCATCGCGGGCGCGCGGGCCAGGCGGGATCATTACACTTTGATTGGGCACTTGATGTTTTGGATCACACTACTCTGAGAGAAAAGCCTCTAGAATTTATAGCTTTTGTGATCCATAACTGGCTAAGAATATCCTCATTACCATATCCTCTCAATGAACTCCTGATTGCTAGTCAACCAAATATGTAATCAGCAGCTTTTAAAAGCAATCAATATGCAAGCAATTCCACTAAAAATATTCCACAGTCACCCAGTGTAGCAAAGTCTAAAGTCTTGAATAAAGCTAAACGTAAACATTGCAGAAAATGTTCACAACCAGCAGTGTCGTTTCCCATAGCAACTGCGCATCAGACCAATAGTCAGACTCTGTCATTAGCAGATAATAAAATTCAATTGTCATTCATGGGAGTCAAATGGACTTATGAAACTACCAATGAACTTCCCTTGCTAGCCAGGGTGAATAAAGATTTTTGTTTAAAAGAATTGTCTGAATATTCTTATGAGGAATTACAGAGCATTGAGCAAATCAAATTGTTTGTGGAGCAGGGAAAATGTGCATATCCTGCAGTTCAACAATTGTTGCAAGTCCTGGAAATTCTTAAGAATAGGAAATACCCTAGTAATGATCCAGTTAGTCAAGTTGATTCTCTGTCAGGAGTAACTCAAGCCAAGTCCACTCCAGCTAGCCTCCTGCAGACTGTTCAAGCTGAAAATTATGTCCAGAATAATTGTTTAGTTCCTGACAAGAATGAATGGGATCCTCTGTTTGAAAAATGGGAAATTGAAGCCTTGATTTATGATCTGGAGAATGATCGAATTTCTATGAATTTAACACAGCTAAGAGTGACATAATTTTGCATGCATGCATTGAGTCTGCTTTTTCTTTGATTGAAATTAATCTGTGTGTGCATGATTTTGTGACTCCTTTAACCATTTCAGCCCGCGGGGATTTTTCACCTTATGCATCAGAGCAGAGCCAGCCTTTGGGGGGGGGGGGGGGGGGGGGCAACTGGGGCAATCGCCCCAGGCCCCGTGCTTAAAGAGGCCCCCTCACCCGCCGGCCACGTGCCCGTGCGGCCAACAGGAGGAGAAAAGCGCAGTGGAAGGAGAGCTGTGGGCAGCGGCGGAGAAAGGGGGCCATCTCCCCCCCTTCCCTCACCTTTGTGCTCTCCCTCCATCGCTCTCTCCTCCAGAACTAATGTGCGGGTGGCTGGCAGTGGGCAGAACTTACCTTCCATCTCAACTCCAGCGCCGGAAGTTCTGGTGCCGCTGCTCTGGTCTGGACCAGACCAGAGTAGTGGCAAATCCATCCCGCGCCGGCCCTGCATCGAGACGGAGGTAAGTTCCGCCCGCTGCCTGCCAGCCACCGCTCATTAGTTCCGGAGGGGAGAGCGAGGGAGGGAGAGCACTAAGGTGAGGGAAGGGGGGGGAGACGTCCACCCTTCCCCGCTGTCCCCACAGCTCTCCCTCTTCTCTGCGCTGCTCCCCTCCTGCTGGTGGCACACCTGGCTACCTATTCTGGAACATATACCCCTGCCTACATATACTGGGGACATATACCCCTGCCTACATATACTGGGCACATATACCCCTGGCTACATATACTGGGCACATATACCCCTGGCTACATATACTGGGCACATATACCCCTGGCTACATATACTGGGCACATATACTCCTGCCTACATATACTGGGCACATATACCCCTGGCTACATATACTGGCCACATATACCCCTGGCTACATATACTGGGCACATATACCCCTGCCTACATATACTGGGCACATATACCCCTGCCTACATATACTGGGCACATATACCCCTGGCTACATATACTGGGCACATATACCCCTGGCTACATATACTGGGCACATATACCCCTGCCTACATATACAGGGGACATATACCTCTGGCTACATATACTGGCCGCATATACCCCTGGCTACATATACTGGGCACATATACCCCTGCCTACATATACTGGGCACATATACCCCTGCCTACATATACTGGGCACATATACCCCTGCCTACATATACTGGGCACATATACACCTGGCTACATATACTGGGCACATATACACCTGGCTACATATACTGGGCACATATACCCCTGGCTACATATACTGGGCACATATACCCCTGACTACATATACTGGGGACATATCCCCCTGACTACATATACTGGGCACATATACCTCTGGCTACATATACTGGGCACATATACACCTGGCTACATATACTGGGCACATATACCCCTGGCTACATATACTGGGCACATATACCCCTGGCTATATATACTGGGCACATATACCCCTGACTACATATACTGGGGACATATACCCCTGACTACATATACTGGGCACATATACCTCTGGCTATATATATTGGGGACATATACCTCTGGCTACATATACTGGGCACATATACACCTGGCTACATATACTGGGCACATATACCCCTGGCTACATATACTGGGCACATATACCCCTGGCTACATATACTGGGGACATAAACCCCTGACTACATATACTGGGCACACATACCTCTGGTTACATATACTGGGGACATATACCCCTGACTACATATACTGGGCACATATACCCCTGGCTACCTGTTCTCAGGACATCTCTACCCCTGGCTACCTGTTCTGGGGACATCTATACCGCTGGCCACCTATTCTGGGGACACCTATAGACCTGGGGCTACCTATTTTTGGGGAACCACTGGTGCCAGATTGAGTGTATTTTGGGGAACTGCTGCCAGGTGAGAGGTGTCTACCATATTAAGGGGGCATTCTGCCTATTTATGTGAAATACTGTCTATTTATGTGCATCATGACTGCTGAATTTGTCTTGTTGGGGGCCTCATGGTTACTGAATTTGTCTTGTTGGGGGCCTCATGATTTGTTGGGGGCCTCTAGATCGCTGAATTTGTCTTGTTGGGGGCCTCATGATTGCTGAATTTGTCTTGTTGGAGCCTCATGATTGCTGAATTTGTCTTGTTGGGGGCCTCATGATTGCGGAGTTGGTCATGTTGGGGGCCTCATGATTGCTGAATTTTGCAAGACAAAAGTTACTACAACAATGTGAATTTTGTGAAACATGAACCTTAGACTTTCCAAATTAATTGAAGCATGAGCTCCCCCACCCCCGCACTTAAAACTACCATGCAAATGTTTGTTTTTATATTGGTTGGCTTAGTGGCCTTTACCTGACATAATTGTTTTCAAACAATAATAATAAGGAATACTGCATTAAAGGCGGACAAGCCCATGAATGTGGCAATACGGTATATGGCCTACACTTATGGCTCTAGGCCCCGCATGTGACACTCGCCCCAGGCCCCGCATACTCTAAGGCCGCCTCTGATCAGAGCAATTTTCACCTCCCATTCATTCGCTAATAACTTTATCACTACTTAACACAATTTATTGATCTATATCGTGTTTTTTCCCCCACTTATTAGGCTTTCTTTGGGTGGTGCATTTTGCTAAGAATTATTTTTTTATAAATGCATTTTAACAGGATTAATAAATAAAAATGGAAAAATGCATTATTTCTCAGTTTTCATCCATTATAGCTTTAAAATAATCCACACTACCATAATTAAAACCTATGTATTTTATTTGCCCGTTTGTCTCGGTTATGGCACCATTTAAATTTTGTCCCTATCACAATGTATGGCGCCAATATTTTATTTGGAAATGAAGGTGCATTTTTTCAGTTTTGCGTCCATCACTATTTACAAGCTTATAATTTAAAAAATGTTCGTAGTATACTCCCTTCAAATGCATATTTAAAAAGTTCAGACCCTTAGGTAACTATTTATGTTTGTTTGTTTTTTTATTGTAATTTTTTTTAAAAAATTATTTGGGTAATATTTTAGTGTGGGAAATAAACAGTTAATGTTTAATGTTATTATATGTGTAAAATGTAATGTAAAAAATATGTAGATGTAGTTTTACTTTTTTTCTCCTTGTGCTTCTCGCTAACCGGAAGCACAAGGAGGACGGGGAAACTTTTTTTTTGCAGAAAGACTGAAGCCTCTAGTAAGAGCGCTTCGGTTTTTCTGCTGGGGACACGGATCGGTGATTGGGAACCATGTTCCTGTTCACTGATCCCAGGGCTACCGGGGGACAGCACGGGGGCGCAATCGTGCGCCGAAGCGTGGCACCACAGCAGAGCAGCCGCCTGGACGTGAAGCTCACGTCCGGGCAGCAGAAATGGTTAATTGATGCATGGAATGATCTCTTGAATGATCGCTGTGAGAAAACGCGGAAAAGCCGCCACAGGTGCTCAGAGCAAGGCGGCTGATTCCGCGTCTGACGCAGCAGTTTGCGCGCGTAGGCCTACATCTGCTGGTATGGCTGAACGCGGAGAAACCGCCGCGTGTCCTGAGAACAAGGCGGCTGTTTCCGCGTCTGACGCGGCGGTTTGCACGCATAAATCTACATCGGTCAGTATGGCTGAACGCGGAGAAACCGCCGCGTGCTCTGATAGAGGTGCGGCTGGTTCCGCGTCCAGCGTGGTGGGGGATACACAGCACATATCTGGTGTGGCTGGGACTAATAGTCCACACAGGTTCAGAAGGACACGTGCGCGCTGAGAGGCAGAACTTTTATGACAGCCAGAAGGGAGTCAACTGACCAAGCTGGTCAGCTGACGATTTCACCAGCCCCCATTGGTCCAGCACTTAGGGGAGGCGCTGGAGAGCGCTGCACTATATATACTGGGTGCTGGTCATTGTTCAGGTGTCTGCCGTTGTGATCACTACGTGGAAGCACTCAGACCTTTTGTCAGAATCTGTGTTATTCTCTAGACCAGTTCCAGGGTGTTGATGACCACGGACCTCACACCCCAGACTAGGAATTCTGTATATCATCTGTGTTATTCTCTAGACCAGTTCCAGGGTGTTGATGACCACGGACCTCACACCCCAGACTAGGAATTCTGTATATCATCTGTGTTATTCTCAGACTAGTTCCAGGGTGTTGATGATCACGGAGCTCACACCCCAAGACTAGGGACTTGTGTTATCATTCAGTTATATCTCAGACTAGTTCCAGGGTGTTGATGATCACGGAGCTCACATCCAAGACTAGGCATTGTTTATTATCTGTTATGACCTACTGCTTCCCTGACCACTCTTCTGATTACTGATTCGGTACTTCGCTTTATCTGATACTCTGTTGCCAAAACCCTACATGTTTTAGGATTACCGAATCAGCCTTCTGTCTTTGTACCTTATCTGTCTGTGTGTTGCCGACCTGGCTTGTCCGACCTCGAGAGCTATCTCTCCAGTTAAGAGATAGTTCACAGATCTGTCAGTGACACCCTTTCATTGGTGTCACTCACGCTCTGGTCCTTCCTACTTCTTGCCTGACCCCTCCCTCGGGAGAGTCTCAGGCTAGTGGAAGGAACTTGTTATTTGAGCAGTACTCCTTACTGCCTTGGCACCTGCTCTTCAGGTGCCGTCCTCAAAGTATTACTGTTGCACCAAAACACTCATATATCTCAGGTGTCCAGAGGTTAGTGATATATCTGATTATCGGTGATTCTGCAGATTATCAATAATCGGGTATATATCTGTATTCTTGGCGATACTGCAGATCACCAATAATCAGACCCTCTCTGTGTTACACCGATCATTACAATCGCTCTGGAAGTCAGTGTGTGCAACACTCAGTGACCAATGGTGATTCTGTCTCTCCGTTGCCCCTAGCAACGACATCACCTGCTATCCTTGTTTCCCTACAACCAAGAAGAGATGCACATCTTGCTTCCCTAACTCGTTATAATGAAAGCAAGAAGTCTTTTCCGACTTTCTTGCAGAATTGCAAAATTTTGAATGCATGTCCTTTCTTCAGATCAGCTACAGCATTTCAGCAGTCCCGGTTTATTATCTTATACTTGCTTGATAGCAAGATGAGAACTTGGGCTGAGGAAGTTGCAGGTGAAAACGAGGAGGTCTTGTATGAACCCCTGGAATTTGTTAAATTGATTGCAAAGTATTTTGTGAAAAAATATAAACAAATTCCTTCTGATTTGTTTTCTGAATCCTGCAAGCAATGGGATAAAGCAGATACCAATGGATTCACCCCATCTGTTGCTGACTGCTTCAGTCCTACAGATTCTGAGTATCAGAAACCCTGTTTGGGAAATTTTGAGCCCAAGTATCTGAATATTCCAACATCACGCATTCTGTGCTCTGGGCCTCCTGTTTCACCACCTTGCTCTAGTTCAGTGAATGATTCAGAGCCTTTGTTAGGTGAACCTGAAATCACAGAATCATTTCCTTATCCAGAAAATGTTCCAGTAAATTCACCCTGTACCATGAATTACTCAGTAGTTCTGTCCAATGAAGCTCAGGTCACAGAATCATTGTACTGTCCAACGGGTGCTATTATGGTTCTGCCCTGCAACATGGATTGTTCAGTGATCCTGTCCAGTGAAGCTGAAGAGTCTTTAGCTTCACCCTGTACTTTGGATGTTTCAAGATCCCTAGCAGAGGACTCAGAGGCTCTGCTTACTTCAGTTGGCGTTGCAGTAATATTCACCTGTTTAGCAGCTGTCTTAGAATTACAGTCCAGTCTAGTTAAGCTTGATGAATCTCTGTCCAGTGATGCAGAAGCCATTGAAGCATTGTCCTCTTCAACAAGTGTTTTAGATGGCTTAACCTGTACACAGTCTGATTTAGCTATTGTTGTTGAATCCCTGTCTGATGTTGTAGCAGCCATGGAACTCCAGTCCTGTCCTCTGAATGTTTCAGAAGTCTTGCCCTGTAACATGGATAATTGTGACTCTCTGGTAAAAATAATAGAAGTCTCAGAATTTCAGCCCTGTTTAGTGAGTGTTCCTGAAGTCCTGCCTTGTATCTTGGAAAAATCTGGTTCTCTCTCCAGTGTGGCAGTGGTTCCAGAGTCCCCTTCCTGTCCAGTGAGTTCCTCAGTTTTGCCCAGTTCAGTGGGGGTTGCTGCTATACTGACTTGTTTTGCAGGTCTTTTGGAGCTCCAATCCAGTGTAGTTGGCAATGAGTCTCTGTCCAGTTCAGTGGAAGTTGTGGAGGCTATCTAGTTCAGTGCATACATCAGAAGATTTGTCCTGTCCTGTTAATGCCCCTGAACATGACTTGTTAATAACCTTGGTGGAATCAATGACTCCTAAGTCTGATTCTGCATTCTTTACTGGGAGTCCAGTAACTGTGAAGTCTAATCATGATGGTTTTCTGCCCTGTCCTGGTTTCGGTTTTATTGTGACTGACTCTGAGGTCTGCAGTTCCTTGACATGCCCAGAAGTTTCTCTTGTACCAGTGTGCCCAGATGTGCTCTGTGTGCCAGTATGCCCAAGTGTGTCTTGTGTGTCAGCGTACTCATGTTCTGATATTGCCATTCTGCCTGCATGCCAAGATATGGTTCTGATCCCTGAAAGCCCTGATCTCGATGTTTGTCCTTGTAACCCTGATTCTGGAATTGCCCTAGGTTACATAGGGGTTCTTGATAGTTCTCCATGTGAGCCTAAAGGGCGTTCTAACCTTTTGGAATCTCTATGGAGCTTCAAAGTGTTCTGGGAGATTTCTGAGGAAACTTGTCCTGGTGCCTTGGACTGGGTCGACAGTGGGTACTGTGTTGGAAAGGACAGTTCCGGTGTGCATTGCATTAAAAGGTTTGGCATTTTTGGACAGTCCCTGGAAGGTGGTGGGTATCGCTCAAAGAGTTTCGGGGGGCTTTTTCTTGAAAATCACAGTCCTGATGGGTATCACACTGGGGCTTGCAGTAATGATGGGCATGGTTCTGGAGGTTCTGGTTCCGATTGGTTCGGTCTTGGTGTGACGGATTCTGGAATTTGGTCTTGTCGGAATGTCCCGACCTTCGTGAGTTATCAGTTTGCTGGATTTTCTGGATCGGATTTCCTGGTTTGGATAGTTCAGCTCTCTGAGTTGTCATTGGGTCCATGCTGTGAAAGTGCAGGGGTCAGTAAAGTCCTTCTGATCTTGATAGCTTGGATTCTGCCAGCACCACGTTGGTGACTGGTAGTATTCTTTCTTGCCTTGTTCTTGAGGATGTAACGAAAGCAGCGGTTGCCATTAGTTACGCTCCTACCAGTTAGTCTTGACTATCTCAGTGTGAATGTTGCCGTCGCTGAAGCAGCGACTAGATTGGCTAAGCATTCCATCTGTCTGTCTGTTGTCTGTCTTGTTAATAGTCATTATTTGTGCTTTAGCTAATGAGTTATTTGAGAGCAACATTTCATATATTGCGCATCAGAATGATATATATGTACTCTAGTCAGTCAGTATTGTATTATTGTAATATTGTATATGGTTTGTGTTCCGACCCTTGCCTGCCTCTTGACTACGAATTTGCCTAGCCCTTCTGTATTATTGCCATCTGACCTATCGTGTATGACCAAAGCCTGTTACCGACTATGTCTGTTGTGTATTTAATCACATAGTATCTAGCCTGATAGGCGACCCGAAGCTGCAGTTGCTCTGGGCAATCTTACTCCCTTGTTCATTACTCCTGTGTCCATCTGTATAGCCTCTTCCATTTCCCAGCTACATAGTCTGGAGCACACACGCTGGCTCAAAGTATGCTTCCCCAGCATTACATTGACAAAATAATCAGAGCTGAACTGAACTGTAAAAACGACCATGGTAGGGAAGTGGTTAAAGGATCAAAAGCTTATTATTTATATTGACAAATAAGTAATAGGTTGTAACACACCTCATAGCTCCCATCTTTGTTTCTTTTGAGAGATCTGATCGATAATCATAACTGACATTGAACTGATATAGAAGAAAGCTCGTGTACACATGTATGTGATTTTTTTTTTTCAAATGATTTGATATCGATCAAAAGTAAATGGACAGGAAAAAAATACTGGTAGAAAAATTTAGGCAATGACACAAAACCGTAACCGGTATTCAGATTGATTATTTCCAGCCTGTTTGGATAAGTTTCTATGAGCTTGCCACTGGGATTTTTGCTCAATACTCAAGGCAAATCTGCTCCAGCTCCTTCATGTTAAATGGTTTTTACTAGCGAACAGCAATCTTCAGCAGGTGACACACTTGACTGTTTTGGTGCGCTTTTTGCACAAAAAGAAAAAAAAAAGGAAATCCTGCAAGATAATGTTGCACATTTTGTCAGTTTCCTCTATCAATTAGTTGCTGTGAAAAAATGTGGGCGTTTTTCTGCAAACAAACTTAATGACAAGTGTGCCCCAAATCTGACCAGATTCTTTATTGACTTGAGGTCTGGACTTTGACTACACCATTTCAACACATTTACTCGGCTATAAGTTGACCCCAATATTTGACCCTCATACAGGACTATTGAGGCAAATAGCTAAATCTTTATTTACTTACCTGGGCTTCTTCCAGCTCCTAGAACTCATTTGAGTCCCTCGACGCAGCTCTGGTCCTCCCTGGTGTACCGCTGGCCGCCTCTACGGATTGTCGACCCATCAGTGGGTAGGTCCTTCTGTACATGGGAGCGTCCGTGTCAACATCAATGGGAGTGTACTGTGCAGTACACGCTCAGTGACATGGGTGAGTATGCATTCTGGCTCTCGCCCACGCAGACCCCCGTTGGGTCGGAGATCCTTATAGGCGGCCAGCTGGACACTAGCGATGACCAGAGCTGCGACGAGGGACCCAAATGACTTCTAAAGACTGGAAGAAGCTTGAGGTACGTAAAGATAAATTTAGCTTTTCACCTGAGGAGTCCTTTAAAGGGACTCAATGCTCAGCTACAGTAAAAAAAAAAAAATATACATACCTAGGGCTTCCTCCAGCACCATTCGCTCGCTCCCACGCCACCGTCCTCTGATGTCTGCAGCGCCATTACCCCCAGTCTACGCAGAAGTGCGCACTTCGCATATTTCTCCAGCAGCTGCTGGAGAGATACATAGAGGGCGCACTTCCCTTACGTCAAACTGGCTCCGACTGACGGAAGTGCAGGGACCCGGTAGCGGCGCTGCAGATATCGGAAGGATGGCGGAGTGGGAGCAATATGAGCGGATGTGGCTGGAGGAAGCCCCAGGTATGTATAATTTGTTTTACTGTAACTGCTGGATTTTTTTAGTGACTCAAAAATAAGTCTATCCAGCAAAGTTAATGGCTGCACAGCTATTAAACCCTCCTAGTTCCCAATAACATCCAATAACTCCTCCAGGCCCCCACATGCAGCCATTAATCATTTCCTGCAGGTAGGTGATAAAAGAGTATAGTTGAAAGTACCAATGAATAAATTAAAAGAAACAAATTCAATTGTATAGAGAAATTAAATTCATTTTTGACTGAGCAAATTGAATAGATTTTATCATACTGATTAG
Source organism: Hyperolius riggenbachi (assembly GCF_040937935.1). NCBI lineage: Eukaryota > Metazoa > Chordata > Amphibia > Anura > Hyperoliidae > Hyperolius > Hyperolius riggenbachi. The sequence continues at coordinate 89,151,518 of NC_090653.1, read as the reverse complement.
CCTTGGTGGAAAACTGTGATTGATTTTTCAGAAAACAGAATAGTATATGAAAGCGTAAAATGACTATTGAAACAGTACAGTCAAACCAAAAAAAAAGAAGAAAATTTCCAGCAAAAAAAAAAAATAACAGTGTATGGCTGTAGAAACTGTAGTGAACATAACAGAATTCATAAAATTGCTTATGGTGTACAGCATTTATTTATGGATTATTTATTTGATGTTTGCCCATTGTAATATCTTTCCTCTCCCTGTTTTACATTCTGAAATTGATCACAGGTGGAAACATGTATAGTCCCTGTCAGGTGATCTCTACGGAATGTTAGTTACTGAGAGTTCTATGCAAAGAGGGAGGTATTGCTTGCTTAGAAGATGGAAAAAAAAAACCATTATGTCTCACAAAGGAACAAAGTTCGCAGAAAGCAAACTGTTAAGACTATGATTCTGACGTCACACAGCAGGAAGGGTTTCACACGTTATGAGCCACACAGACCCCGCCCCCCCCACACTGATCTATTCGAGGAAAGGGAACAATTTCTCGCAGGAAAGGGGGATATTGGCTACTGATCGGGATGAAGTTCAATCCAAGGTTAAACTTTCTCTTTAACCTCTTTCCGACTGATCCACGCCGGTTGGCGTGAACCCGGCGGCAGCCCCAGGACCAAGTCCTGGGGTGGGGTTTTGCAGGAGATTGCACTCATCTCCGCTTCAATGACAGAGCTCTGTTCCGTCATCAGTCTCCCAACGGCGATCGCATGTGGCACGGCTGTAACCCTGGGTGGAAGGGAAGCGATCCGCTTTCATAGGCTGAAGCCTATGACAGCTGATAGCACTGATTGGCTGGTGGGAGGAGGGAGGTAGGGATATAAAAAAAAAAAAAAAAATCCTAGGAGCGATCATAGCCCACCAACAGAATTCAATCTGACATGTCCAATCGGGATTCGATTCAATTTGCCATTGACAATGGCAAATTGAATCGAATTGAATCCCGATCGGACATGTCGGATTGAATTGAATCAAACAAAAAATTGTATGGTGTAGATGGGGCTTAAGTGGTTAAGAAAGACCATCTTTTGTATCACAACAACTTGGAATAAAGCAAGCCATGAATTAGTCCAGTGTCGACTTATAAAAGAGACTATACAGCCAAAACGGATTGACAAATGGATATACAGCCAAAATGCATCGATCAGATAAAAAGTTACAATGACTTGCCGGGCCTTTTTCTTTCAAGTCTTCCCCCAAGCCTCGTATGTGCTGACTTCCATCATGTAGCCCCACTCACTAGCAGAGGCACGCTGCAGCACTTCCATGGAACTCCTTATCTCCGATACAGAGAGTATCATGACGCTTGTCTGCAGACAAGCAAGTCACAACTTTTTAACCGAAGGGGATCCATCGAATGTCTAATTTTGGCTGTATAGTTTCTTTAGTAAACAGGTTCCCCTATGTTAACAAATGAGTCAGTGTTCTTATTTGTAAACATCTTTATTCTGTAAATATCCAACAAGGCATATATGTTCGCAGCAATTCACAATAAAAAGTTTTTTAAAATATATCTAAATATATTTCCCAGGAGCTAAAAATCTCAAAATCGTTCCTGTATTCTTCACATCAGTTGTGATTAATTTCGACACAAAGTATCTGAAGACAAATAATTGAATTGAGCCTAATGGAAGAAGAACAGTCCAGTGCTATTCCAGTCATAACATGACAAACCTGTAGGGAGAAATGTTTATACTTGCCTCATCTTTAGGCTAGATTCACACTGAGGCGTTGCATAGACTGTAAAAACAGGATCACAACGCACAGAGGGGGAAAAGTCGCATTGCACATTACGTGATGATGCAACGGATACTGTGAAGCATACAGTACATGCAAAGTATGCTTAGTTCCAAATATATAGTATGCTATGTGATATCGTCCAACGCAATACACAAGTGTAAAAGTAGCCTTCAAGGTCCATGATGAACCTAATGCGTGATTCAAACCAGAGATGATCAAGAAGATGCTAATGCGCCAAATTTGTTGCAAATACCATCCAACTAGAGAGTTGACCAACCTAAGATATAATCAAATGCCCCCTACGGACACGAAACGTGGAGGGTAAAGAAAGGACCCTCTGAACTACTTCAATCCCTTGGACGTTTTCCAAATTAAATGTATTTAATCCACAGTGATACAGATTGCCTCCTACTGGCAAAAGCCTAAAAAAGAAAAAACTTAAAATGGACCTGAACTCAGAACTTCCTCTCTGCTTTAAAAGATACGCAACAGCATAATAACCTTTAGGCTGGTTTCACAGTGGGACGTTAAAGTCCCACGTTACAGCAGCCAGTAACGCAGCCTAACTCACAGCACTGTAAAATCAATGTGCTGTTCACAGTGCACACGTTGCGTTACATAGTAACTGCAGCACGTTTAAACAAAGTGCTGCATGCTGTACGTTATACTGGGCTAAGCCACGTTAGACTATTTGCACATGCTCAGTAATGTTGGAGGAGGTCTCCCCTCCTCCTCTGCGGCCAGCCACATGGCTAATTAATATTCACTGCACTGTGGTGTCTCCTGGTGGGACTGTAGTGTTGTCCGGATCATGAACGAATCGTTCATTTGATCCGGATCATCACAATGAAAGATTCGGTTCACAGTGGATGTCTGTCTGGAAGAAACAGGAACATACAGAATGTACAGTGCAGGGAAAGTCCTGTCATGCTAATCATTTCACCCAGTCTGCTTCCCTAGTAAAATGATTCAAATTATTCGGTTCAAAGATCCGGATCTTTTCAATGATCCGATTCAAATGATCTGAATCCTTAAAAAGATCCGGACTTCCTATCACTAACCTGGAGCGGCTGCTTTGAGAGCTGCATAACGCAGCTCAATCTGACGTCCAACTTCAACACCACCATACGTTGCGTTAGGGGCAGTTATGTGACCATAACGTCCCCTAAAACGCACCGTCTTGGTGGGAAAGTAGCCTTAAAGAAAAACATTACTTTGCTGCAGGTGATACAAAATCTGCAATACATCTGCAGTGTTTCTACTTCTGCTTTCATGGAAGCAGACAGATTGTTAACATCCTGTGCTTTCAAATGAGCTTATCTGCCGTGGCAGTCAGCTGACAGGGGAGAGATCAAATTACACTTGTGCTTAGACACACATGAAGGGGAATTAGACAGGCTAAACTCTCTAAATAAATACAGGGTGCATTTCTGTTTTCCTTCTGTCCTGTGCAAGCGTTCAGGTCCACTTTAAACATGCTCACTAATTTTGTGTGAAAAAGGGGTCAAGCACTGCCAAAGTCTTAGGAATACTGCCAAGGAAGCATGTCAGTCAAGGGGCATGGCTTATGGGAAACTCTTCAAAATGCAGGTAATTGCATTGCATTTCTGGAAAAAATGTTCAGGATATACCCACAATACAGGTTGTTATATTACCACCATATTAAATGCTTGTTAGGCAGCTCTCTCCCCAGTAGTTTACCTTGCCTCCAGGATGTCCCATGATCACAGTGACCGTCCAGACCACAAGCTAAGCACTCACTCTTAGCTCACTGCTGTCTGGCCTCAGTCAGAGAGCCAGCCAGGGCTACTTTGAAGTCCCATGATCCCAGTGTCACCCCCATCCACTAGAGTTCAGCAACCTTAGGTTGCTCTCTGGCAATGCCGCAGGAAGCATTGGTGCAGAACTCGGCTTTCTGCTGTTGCCTAATGCTGGGCATACATGGTGCAATTCTGCGCCGGAATCGAGCCGCTGGCTCGATGCCGGCACGCCCCCGTAGATCGATTCCCGCTCATCCCCGCGGGCAGTTTCTTATCAGCCGCTCGTTTCTTCCATTGCCGATCGAGCGCGGGCAGTTCCTTATCAGCCGCTCGTTTCTTCCATTGTTGATCGAGCGCGGAGTCGATCCGCCGCGGTGATCGGACAGGTTGAATATTATCAATCGAGCCATCAGCGGCCCGATTGATAACAACTATCGCGCTGTGTATGCCCAGCATTAGACACAGGGAGGGCAGGTGTGGCTCATGGATGGCATTGTCACTACTATTAAAAGAAGAATGGGGACTTTAGGACAGGGAGGTTAGTTCTTATACTAGAGGAAGGTGGGTGTGGAGAACAGAAAGAAATACCCCCCTCACGGCGGCGCTGTGGTCAGAGGCTGGCTCTTCTCCTGCCTCTGTTCGGCGCAGATCCTAGGCTATGAGGTCATGAAAATTACTCTCCCAGAGATCTCTAGGAGATCATGTGAAGTTCCTGCTCATTACAGAGGGCTAAAACATTCCACAATGATTCCCCATGCCTGTAATGAAGATGCCGGCATCTCTGCTAGAGGTAGGATTTTATATTTGGAAAACATTGACCAAATAATTTATAAATGTATATTGTAAAAAGTCATATTATTCTTTAAAGTACATTCACTTTAACATTACTAATTACACCTCTCCTCCCCTTTCCCTTTCCACAATCGTGCTCCCAGATATTCTACTGGGACACTCATCCAATATAGACACTAATGGATGACAAGGAAGAGGCGTCATTGTCTGTCTTCACCCAGTGCCCTTCCCCACCCGGTTTCTCCCCTTTTGCCATCCCTTTGCACTCACTCTTCTTAAAAGTGGACCAGAACTCTTGCACAGGACAGAAGGAAAACATTGAGAAATCCACCCTGTATGTATTTAGAGAGTTTAGCTTGTCTAATTCCCCCTCATCTGTGACTAATCACAAGAGTAATTTGATCTCTCAGCTTTGTCAGCTCAGGAATCTTGGCAGCCTCAGCAGATCAGCTAATTTGTAAACACAGGATGTTAACCCTATGTCTGTAGCGCACATTTATTGCAGGATTTCGATCAGCTGAAACAAATGTTTTTCTTTAAAAGTTATTATGCTGTTGCTTATCTTTTAGAGCAGAGAGGAAGTTCTGAGCTCAGGTCCGCTTTAAGAGCGCATCCCAGCTCTCAGTGAACAGAGAGAGTTGAGACTCGTGGACGAGCATTCAGTCCATGTGGAAGCTACGACCCGAAAGCAGTACCGGACAGGCTCTAATTTTAAAATGAAGGATCCAGTTTTCTTGGACGAGCAGCAGACGAACAGGACTAAGGAGGGCCAGGAGAGGATGCCGGGCTGAATCTAAAGGAGCCAAGTATGTTTATTATAGAGGTTTACTTATTTGTTTTTTTTTTGTTTTTAATTTAGAGTTAAAGCAAAGCAAGCTTTATAAAGTTCTTTTTGCAGTAGCTGATAATATTGATTGGCTCAGTTTCCAGCTACATGCCTTTTGCAACCAACTCGTAAAATTAACATCTCATTGGTCATCCCCATTCATAAACTTCCATATGGCCGAAGGGGATGTGTGTACTGGACATCTTGAACCAAGTATTCACTGGCATCTTCCCATTACTCATTGTGGCGTCAGGATTAAGAGGTCTTCTCATCTCATCAGATACACATAAGGACCACAAGTGCTTTGAGGGATGAAAGCAATTGACTGTGTCTGTGTAGATTCAATCTCTTCCATAGTTTCTGTGAGGCCTTTCCAAGTCACTCTGGCTGCATTGCACGGGGTACATGACGTTACTGGTTGATCAATAGTAGGATCCTGTGAAGATACCCCTGGGATATCACATACAGAACATAACCTTTCTTTTATATGTCATCACTGGACTGACATTGCTTCAAGAAGAAAAGAATGCATTCCTCCTCAACGTAAGCCTAGGGAGTGTGTGGGTTTGGGAAGTTTATTTTGCTTTCCCTACACCAAAACTGCCGAAGTGACGAGAGTGTCAATGTGATGGGCATACTGTATGCATTTTATTATAAAAACTAAAGTGTACTCGAGGAGAATAATATCTAACCTATGGGACACAAATGCATGTACCCTTCCCCATCAGGTTGCTCTGTGTTCTCTTGGTGCCGCTCTCCACCCCCTCGGCCTCTGCAGTCCCCTCTGAAGTTCCCAGCAAGCAGCTTGTTGGAAGCCTAATAAAGGAAAGGCATCCTTTATAGGAAAGGCACTCCTGCATAACACCCACTCCAGTGTTAGGAACGCCCTCCTCTCTGTGTTTGCTCCAAGGCTCTGTACGTTTTAGCTTAGAAGCAGAGAGCTTAGACACTACCACTGATGTGCCAGATGGAGCTGCACATACTTTAAAGGGGACATTTCTTTCTGAGATAAAAAAAGAAAAAACCTACACTCTGCATGGTGACCCAAAGGACACAAGGAACAACCAAGAGCTTCAAAAAGCAGATCAATTTAAAGTGAACCTGAGATGAATGAAATTAAGAAATGTATACATACCTGGGGCTTCCCCCAGCCCCCATCATGCTGATCGGTCCTCGCCATCCTATTCCATCTGCTGGATCCTCCGCTACAGCTCTCGACAATCCGACCAGTATACCAGTATAGCACATAGTGCAGCCTGGCCGTACGCCTCCATTGCTGTACTGCACAGGCACAGAATGCTCCCGGCCATTGAAGCATGACAGGGGAGCGCAGGCGGCCAGACTGTGCCTGCACCGATTGGCTGAATTACCGGTAGCTGTAGCGAAGGATCCAGGAGGCGGAAAAGGATGGCGAGGTACCTATCAGCCTGAAGGGGGCTAGAGGAAGCCCCAGATATGTATACATTTCTTGATTCCATTCTGCTCAGGTACCCTTTAATGATGAAGAAGAGCTGCGAGTTGCTTTTTTTGGTGTGTGTGTGTGTGTGTGTGTGTGGGGGGGGGGTCTATGGTTAAGTTCCTCCTCGGATTCTTTTTAAATCACTATGAAGTTTATGTCAGTATCTTTCCCTAACGTATTATACTTCACATTTTCATGCTCTGCATTCATAGAAGAGTTTGCAGTTATGCAAGATTGTTTTAAGACTACAGTATATAAAATATCTCCAACCAAGTCACTAGAAGCAATGAAGCTATCATCCAAACATCCTACCAGTATGTTTCAAAGTAGGAGAAAATATGAGAAAACACACACAAATACCGATGGACATTCTTTACAGAAGCCAAAAACTGTAAGCCATCAGTGATTTCCACTTGTATTATCACCCGTATAACCATATAGCTAAAAAAAAACAGATGAAAAAAATTGTTGCCAAGATCATCCAGATTTCAGCAGTTTTCTGCTGCATAGGGCAGCATGGTGGCCTAGTGGATAACACTCTCTACACTGTTCTGGATTTCACCAACTGTTGCTGCACTGCTCTCTCTTGGTTCCATAAATGCTGAATAAGCATCATAACAGGGACAAAAAGTTTAATCCCCTAGGTGTTAGTCCACCGTCTTTGCCGGTCCTGGGTTAACAGACATTTCCTATTGGCTCTCGGACTGCTGTACTGTCCTATCACAGAGATCCCAGATGTGACTCGAGTTATGGTAGGATGTGTTGCAAAGACCACAAGCTTTTGTCCAAAAGGTTGTTTGTCAGCTCTTCTTATGTTGAAATATGCTTAAACTGCACCAGAATCTATTGTCTTCTGTGGTATGCATGATGGCAGCACACACTGAGTAAGTGCACGCTCCACCCCTGTGTCATAATCCAATCAGTGACCTGGAGAAGAGAAGCCTCCTCAGAGACACACATGAAAGGATGAGGAGCACTGTGCCTTCATGTATGTGTTCTCTGATGCCTAAGGAGGTGCGATCTATAATCAAACTGTTTGCCACACTGATTACACTTGTGTGGTTTGACCCCTGTGTGTTTCCGCTGGTGAACGAGAAGGCGGGACCTGTAATTAAAGTCTTTTCCACATTCTTCACATTTATGGGGCTTGTCTCCATTGTGAGTCCTCAGATGTACTATAAGGCGAGATCTGTACTCAAACTCTCTCCCACACTGGTAGCATCTATGTGGCTTCTCCACAGAATGCTTCTTCATATGTTCTGCGAGGAATGGCTCAGAAATGAAGCATTTTCCACATTCTCCACATATATAAGGTGTAGCTGGTTCCTGGGGTAAGGAGAGACAGGACTTGTATGTTAAGTCGCTGTCAAATTCATCAAAGTGTTCTTCATCAGGGATTGTCTCAAATTCAATGTGTTCAGTTTTGGACTGCAAGTCTTGCTTCCTGCTTCTTCTTACAAGGTGTACATTCTCCCATGATGCATTGGTCTCAGGAAAAAAACTTTCAATCAGTGGGTAAGATTTACATTCTACAGAGTCTGGCATAACATTTACAACATCATAGGAATTATTAGGGAAGCTACTGGCAAAGTTTTCTCCCTGGAACTCCTGAGTAATGTATGGATTTTCAACTGGTATTTCTTCTGGAACATGTATAGGATGGGGTTCCTCCACTGTCCTCACCAACACCGAATCATCTAAAGACAAAATGAATCATGTGTTAACAGCAGCATAGATGTGATTTTGAGAACCTCAGAAAGGATCAAATATAACACTGAAACTAAAAAATGTCGAGTCATGTATTATACATACTGGTACATGTCGATAAATGATTTACCGCTCTTTTCAGACTATCAGACTAGAAGACGCTTCAGACTATAATACACACCTAAGTTTGGAATACTACACCTGGCGCATTTATAGAGCAGGGTTGTCTTATGGAACCCCCCTTAAACTGTCTAAGCTACACTGACCATCTACACTACACTAACCCTGCTGCACCCACCAGCTAAGCTACACTACACTAATCTCCGCTGCCCTACCAGCTAAGCTACACTGCACTGCCACTTCTTACCTGATCCAGCTGTCGCACTTCTCTCCCCCTTGCTCCAGCCACTGTACATACAGGCAGCTGCAGTATAAAACGAAACTACAGAAGAGGATCGCAGTGGCTGGCGCAAGGAAGGGGGAAGGACCGCGGCAGTAGGATAGGTGTCTATACATCCAGACCACCACGCACAGTCCACCAGTGCTTCAAAACATCAGAGTGCCCACCACCTGAGTTAATATTACGCTCACCAGACAGGAAGCGACCCGGCATACAAGGTCTTAAATCGCATGTGTCAGAAGCTCTCCTGGTCTTAGTCCTTTTCTCCTATGTCCCTCTGGTCTTCACAGCTTGCAAGTATATTATTCCAGCACGCCATAAGAGAATGGACAAAATTCTAAGTGTAGACTGTTTCAAAACCTGATTTTTAATCAAAGATTATCCAAAGGCTGATCTAAAATCAATATAAAATCAGACTCACATTATGGGTCCACATGACAGGGACCCTTTGCAGAAAAAAAATCATATAACATGTCAGTAGCAGCGGCAGCTGCGTCTCCTCACCTCACTGGTTTCACTACTGCAGCCAGCGATGGGCTTTCAAGCAGTGAACAACTTGAATTCGAAATTCAAATGAAGTCTAATGACTTTACCTTTGACCGTGGGATGGGGGGTTAACCTACCTAGAAGTCTTCATGGATGTCTGTGTTTCATTACGCGTCATAGGTGTAAGGAAAGCCGCGTTCCAAGACTCACTATCGCGCTTCCTCTTTCACACCGGAAGGAGTAAGCGTGATAGTGAGTCTTGGAACCTGGCTTTCATTACGCCCATGACACGTAATGAAACACAGACATCCATGAAGACTTCTGGGTAAGCTATCCCCCCCCCCCCCCCCCCATCCCGCAGTCACAGGTGAAGTCATTAGACTTCATTCGAATTTCATATTCGAGTAGTTTACTACTCGAAAGCCCATCACTGAATACAGCATCGCAAGAGGTGCAAGGATGGGAAAATGCTCCCTGAGCACTCTGCACTTTTTTTTTTTTTTTTTTTTACCGTATCTTTGGAAGACAAAAAAAACTCACTTCCCCCCCTTCCAGTTTTGCTCTGGTCCCACGCCGCGGCTTACTTTCACTTTGCATAGTTCGGAGGAACTGCGCCTGCGCTGCCCTAGCTGCGTGCCTCCTCGTTCACGTTCCCATACACATTGGAGGTCGACTTACAAGTCGACCTCCATTACGAGAAAAAAAGTGAGCCGCGGCAGGGAAACCGAAGGTCGGTCCAGGACTGCGTGGGCACAGGTCGACTGCAGGGGGCTGGCAGAAGTGAAACTCTTATTTTTTTAGCACTTCACAGTTCTGCTTTAAAGAGACACTGAAGCGAGAATAAATCTCGCTTCAGTGCTTATATTCAGCAGGGGCACGTGTCGCTATCGCGCCGCTAAACGGGGGTCCCTTACCTCCTAAATCCCCTCCGTGCAGCGGGGGATCACTTCCGCATTCAGGCAGGGCTAATGGCTGCAGCCCTGCCTCACGCGCGTCTGTCAGTGCGTATCTCCGCCTCTTCCCCGCCCCTCTCAGTCTTCCTTCACTGAGAGGGGCGGGGGAGAGGCGGCGATGCGCCGCTGATAGACGGCTCTGTGAGGCAGGGCTGCAGCCGTTAGCCCTGCCTGAAGAGCAGCAAAATCTACGACCAAGTTGGTCGTTGATTTTGCAGGGGGGCGTTTGGGGGTGAAGGGACCCCCGTTCAGCAGCGGGATAGCGGCGTTTTAGCAGGGGCACACATGCCCCTGCTGAATATAAGCACTGAAGCGAGATTTATTCTCGCTTCAGTGTCTCTTTAAAGTGTACCTAAAGTCAGACAGAAAAAATGAGTTTAACTCACCTGGGGCTTCCCTCAACCCCCTGAAGCTGATCGGTGCCCACGCTGACTCCATCAGATGTCCCTGGACCGGCCGGCGGCGACTTCCGGTTTCACCGTCACCGGCCGACAGGCTGGGAACGCGAGTGATTCTTCGCGTTCCCAGCCAGAATAGCGCCCCCTAGGGAGGCTGCAATAGCAGCATAGGGGGCGCTATTCTGGCTGGGAACGCGAAGAATCACTCCCGTTCCCAGCCTGTCGGCCGGTGACGGCGAAACCGGAAGTCGCAGCCGGCCGGTCCAGGGACATCTGATGGAGTCAGCGTGGGCACCGATCAGCTTCAGGGGGCTGAGGGAAGCCCCAGGTGAGTTAAACTCATTTTTTCTGTCTGACTTTAGGTTCACTTTAAGCCACGAATGAAAAATCAGTTTTACTTTCCTGGACCTTCTACCAGCCCCATGCAGCCGTCCCGTGCCCTCGCAGTCACTCACGGAGCCTCCAGTCCCCCGCCGCCAGCTAGTTTCGTTTTCGCTAACAGGCCTAGCCACGTGTATTTTTCTTCGCGGTCCGCAATAGTGTCCTGTGCCAGTTGTCCTTTAAGCCTGCCATGGCCGAGTTTTAAACTTCCACATACGCCCGCGCCTGCCATTCCCGTCGCTGTGGCCGGTCCAGCGACGCTTCAGCTCGTTGCAGAGCTCTGCATCTCGGTCACGAGCCAATTTTATTGGCTCCTAGCCCCATGATCACTGTAAGTCAACCACAGTGAAAAAGAAAAGGTCTTAAAGGGGCCAGATACTGCACATAACCAGTTTGTAATAAGGAATTATCTGCATTCTTACTTTGAATTTGATGCCAGCAGCTTACTTTAAAAAGGAGGAGGAGGGGGAGAAGGAGAAGCATCTTACAACTAATTTATGTGGCAACTGGTATCATAAAGGCATCCCAGAAACAGAGGCAAATAGTGCAACACTTTAAAGTGGTTCTGAACTCTCGAAAAACATAAAACATATAGAAATGCATCCTGTATGTACTTAGAGAGTTTAGCTCGTCTAATTCTACTTCATCTGTGACTAAGTACAAGTTGAAATTTGATCCCTTAGCTATGTCAGCTGACTGCCACGGCAAAGACCTCATTTGTAAACACAGGACGTTAACAATATGTCTGCTTTCATAGAAGCAGGAAGTAGATACACTGCAGATTTTTTGCAGGATTTGTATCAGCTGTAACAAAGAAATGTTTTTATTTAAATGTAATTATGTTGTTGCTTATCTTTTAGAGCAGAGAGGAAGTTCTGAGTTCCGATACTGAGGTATACCTTTTGGCTACCTGTACTGAGGGGATACCTCTGGCTACCTGTACTGAGGGGATACCTCTGGCTACCTGTACAGAGCAGATACCTCTGGCTACCTGTACTGAGCAGATACCTCTGGCTACCTGTACTGAGCAGATACCTCTGGCTACCTGTACTGAGCAGATACCTCTGGCTACCTATATTGAGGGGATACATCCGGCTACCGGTACTGAGGAGATACCTCTGGTTACCTGTACTGAGGGGATACCTCTGGCTACCTGTACTGAGGGGATACCTCTGACTACCTGTACTCAGGGGATACCTCTGGCTACCTGTACTGAGGGGATACCTCTGGCTACCTGTACTGAGGGGATACCTCTGGCTACCTGTACTGAGGGGATACCTCTGGCTACCTGTACTGAGGGGATACCTCCGGCTACCTGTACTGAGCGAACACCTCCGGCTACCTGTACTGAGGGGATACCTCCGGCTACCTGTACTGGGGGGATACCTCCGGCTACCTGTACTGAAGGGATACCTTCGGCTACCTGTACTGAGGGGATACCTCTGGCTACCTGTACTGAGGGGATACCTCTGGCTACCTGTACTGAGGGGATACCTCTGGCTACCTGTACTGAGGGGATACCTCTGGCTACCTATACTCAGGGGATACCTCCGACTACTGGGACTGAGGAGATGCATCTGGCTACTTGTACTGAGGAGATACCTCCGGCTACCTGTTCTGAGGCAGACACCTCTGGCTATATGTACTGAGGGGATACCTCTGGCTACCTGTACTGAGGAGATACCTCTGGCTACCTGTACTGAGGGGACACCTCTGGCTACCTGTACTGAGGGGATACCTCTGACTACCTACACTGAGGGGATACCTCCGGCTACCTGTACTGAGGAGATACCTCTGGCTACCTGTACTAAGGGGATACCTCTGGCTACCTGTACTGAGGGGATACCTCTGGCTACCTGTACTGAGGGGACACCTCTGGCTACCTGTACTGAGGGGATACCTCTGACTACCTACACTGAGGGGATACCTCCGGCTACCTGTACTGAGGAGATACCTCCGGCTACCTGTACTGAGGGGATACCTCCAGTTACCTGTACTGTGGGGATACCTCTGGCTACCTACACTGAGGGGAAACCTCCGGCTACCTGTACTGAGGGGATACCTCCGGCTACCTGTACTGAGGGGATACCACAGGGGATACCTCTGGCTACCAACACTCAGGGGATACCTCTGGCTACCAACACTCAGGGGATACCTCTGGCTACCAACACTCAGGGGATACCTCTGGCTACCAACACTCAGGGGATACCTCTGGCTACCAACACTCAGGGGATACCTCCGGCTACTTGTACTGAGGGGATACCTCCGGTTACCTGTACTGAGGGGATACCTCCGGCTACCTGTACTGAAGGGATACCTCTGGCTACCTGTACTGAAGGGATACCTCCGGCTACCTGTACTGAAGGGATACCTCCGGCTACCTGTACTGAAGGGATACCTCCGGCTACCTGTACTGAAGGGATACCTCCGGCTACCTGTACTGAAGGGATACCTCCGGCTACCTGTACTGAAGGGATACCTCTGGCTACCTACATTGAGGGGAAACCTCCGGCTACCTGTACTGAGGGGATACCTCCGGCTACCTGTACTGAAGGGATACCTCAGGGGATACCTCTGGCTACCAACACTCAGGGGATACCTCTGGCTACCAACACTCAGGGGATACCTCTGGCTACCAACACTCAGGGGATACCTCTGGCTACCAACACTCAGGGGATACTCTGCCTAATTATGTGTGGGGATTTTTTAATCTAATAAAAATTGTGCACATTTAATTTTCCACTCCACCCGGCTACTTTTTAATGGCATCTGGATGGAAAACATTTTGGGGAGAACACTGGGACAAGTTCTAAAGGCAATGATGGATGGCTGTGGTCTTTAGGTTCTCAGATAGCACTGAGAGCGAATAGAACAGACAACAATTCTGTCTTGAGAATGGAATTGGGTTCGTAGGTTTTTCAAAATTAGAAGCACTTTTTTCTCTTGCTTTTATACCCATATGTCAAAACTAGCTGTGTGTATATGTGTAAATCCACAACGTGCACAGCTACCTGTAATATCAATGACTGGCTCCTGTTTTGGAACAGGATGAGCATTTTCTTGTGTCTCCTCCACTTGTTCAGTAACCACCGCAGTATCATCAACTTCGCCTGTAAAAAAATAACATCAGCATCACATCTGTCCAGACTTGGGCATCTGTGCTCAGCTTAACACTTTCATACCATGCTCATGTCTGCAAGTACACAATGTAAATTCAGTAGGACGTGATTTTTTTTTCTTTTGGGGAAGACTGCAATCCAATGCCAGTGTGGTTCATTTGCCCATGCAAACAAAAGGACAAATGAAGTGAGAGGCATATGAAGGTAGCCATATTTCTTTCCTTTCAAAGTGTACCAGAGACAACCTGCAAAGAGCAAATTTATACATACATGGGGCTTCCTCCCTCCAGTCCCTCGACGTCCTCCTCCGCTGCCTCCATTCTCCGCTACGGGTCTAGGTGAGTGCACCAGTCGGTACAGAGCAGAACAGGAGCAGTCCGGACGAGCGCGCTCCCGTGGCTGGGAAGGTTCTGCGCCTGCGCAGGAGCAGATGGGGTGGACGCGCATGGCCGTGCCGCGCATGTGCACTGAGCTTCAACTTCCTAACTTACCGGGACTAATAGCCGAGAATGGAAGCAGCAGCAGGAAGCAGCGGGACTGATCAGCTGGAGGAAGCCCCAGGTATGCATACATTTTCTCTTGCAGGTTTTCTCTGATTTCCTTTAAAGGGAAGGTTCAGGGAAACATTTAAAAAAATAAAAATCCATATCCACTTACCTGGGGCTTCCTCCAGCCCGTGGCAGGCAGGAGGTGCCCTCGCCGCCGCTCCAGAGGCTTCCGGTCGTCTTCGGTGGCCGACCCGACCTGGCCAGGCCAGCTGCCAGGTCGGGCTCTTCTGCGCTCCAAGGACGGGCTCTTCTGCGTCCCACGCGGGCGCGCTGACGTCATCGGACGTCCTCCGGGCTGTACTGCGCAGGCGCAGTAGTTCTGCGCCTGCGCAGTAAAGCCCGGAGGACGTCCGATGACGTCAGCGCGCTCGCGTGGGACGCAGAAGAGCCCGTCCTTGGAGCGCAGAAGAGCCCGACCTGGCAGCCGGCCTGGCCAGGTCGGCCACCGAAGACGACCGGAAGCCTCTGGAGCGGCGGCGAGGGCACCTCCTGCCTGCCACGGGCTGGAGGAAGCCCCAGGTAAGTGGATATGGATTTTTATTTATTTAAACGTTTCCCTGAACCTTCCCTTTAAGCAATACCAGTTGCATGGATATCCTGCAAATCTAATACTTGTATTTATTTTTTGTATCAACCAAACCTCTGTTTATTGAAAAGTTGCAGATAAAAGTTTGTACTTTTAGCCGTAGATCATGAACAAGCAAATGCAGATCAGAGGTTTCTTACATTTTTGTTAAAGAGACACTGAAGCGAAAAAAAAATTATGATATTATGATTTGTATGTGTAGTACAGCTAAGAAATAAAACATTAAGATCAGATACATCAGTGTAATTGTTTCCAGTACAGGAAAAGTTAAGAAACTCCAGTTGTTATCTCTGTGCAAAAAAGCCATTAATCTCTACAACTTTCAAAGTCGTGGAGAGGGCTGTCTTCTGACTTTTATTATCTCAACTGTTAGTTAACTATTTCCTTTTTTTCTGCCAGAGGAGAGGCCATTAGTTCACAGACTGCTCTGAAAGAATCATTTTGAATGCTGAGTGTTGTGTAATCTGCACATATTAGAGAATGATGCAATGTTAGAAAACACACTATATACCTGAAAATAAAAATATGAGAATATTTTCTTTGCTGCTAATCTTCTAGTAATTATTCATAGTACACAACCAATTCATTATATCATATTTTTTTTCCGCTTCAGTGTCTCTTTAAAGGGAACCTTAACTGAGAAGGATATGGACGTTTTCTTTTAAACAATAGGCAGTCCTGCTGATCTCTTTGGCGGCATTAGTGGATGAATCACACCTGAAACAAGAATGCAGCTAATCCAGTCTGTCTTCAGTCAGGGCACCTGATCTGCATGCTTGTTGAGGGGCTGTGGCTAAAATTATTAGAGACATAGGATCAGCAGGAGAGTCAGGGAACTGGTATTATTTTAAAAGGAAAAATCCATACCCTTCTCAGTTTAGGTTCCCTTTAAATCTGATTGGATTAGCTACATGCTTGTCTCTGGTGTGATTCACACACTACTGCAGCCAAAGAGATGAGCAGGACTGGCAGGCAACTGGTATTGTTTAAAAGGAAATACATATGGAAATGCATATCCCTCTCACTTCAGGTGTCTGCATTATATTGTTACATAGTTCGTTTGGTTGAAAAAAAGACATTCGTCCATTAAGTCCAGACATACTAAATCATTCTAACTTTGAAGCAGATTTATCACAGGACCATACTGATAATCGTATGACTATTATTGACATTGATGATTAATTATAAATCATATTTTGTATGTAATACAAATATTTTATTGTAATTTTTTGCATTTTATTTTAGACAGACCTAAATGCGCAGCTAACATCCTGTACTTTCTTCACACCACACAGTTGTGAGGAGAGAACAGACTTGCAAGTGCATCCCTTCTCTTCCTGTACATGCAATCACTGTGATTGGTTGCATATAATGAATGAATTAATTAATGAGTGCCAACTGGCTAATCTAAGGTCAGCTACAGCCTACAAATGTACAGGGAATAATAATAAGAATGGTTGATTAGATGCAAATAATTCCAAGTTGATGCAGGATTATACAAAATTTGTATGGATATTTATACATCTTGAGAATGGACCAATCAATTTCTATCTTGGCAGAATTCATAAATTTGCATACAGAATTTGCATAATCTTACATCAACTCAGATTTATTTGCATTACACTAGTAACTGAGCATGTACTGTAGTAATTGTGCAAGGTTTCAATCAGGGGCGTAGCAATAGGGGGTGCAGCGGTAGCGACCGCATCGGGGCCCTTGGGCCAGAGGGGCCCCGAAGGGCCCTGCCTCAACTACAGCATTAGCTCTCTATTGGTCCTGTGCTCATATTAATCACTTCTATAGATGCTTTGAATAATGGTAATCATTAACAAACTGCTCCCCATTCCCTTCTTGCACCTCTGACACTGTAGTTGCCATTGGCAGGTTTTGGTGCGCCATATCAATTGTTATGTATAGAGTGCTTGGGGGGCCCCATGTAAAACTTGCATCGGGGCCCACAGCTCCTTAGCTACGCCACTGGTTTCAATATAATGCTTTGACTGAGCAGCTGTGTGCAGAGGAAAAAAAAACCAGTGCACAAAACTTGAAGCAAACCTGTAACTTTAAAGGACAACTGAACTGAAGTGATAGGGATATGGGGGCTGCCATATGTATTTCCTTTTAAACAATACCAGTTGCCTGGCAGCCCTGCTGATCTATTTGCTGCAAAAGTGTCTGAATAGCACCAGAAACAAGCATGCAGCTAATCTTGTCAGATCTGACGACAATAATGTCAGAAACACCTGATCTGCAACATGTTTGTTCAGGGTCTGTGGCTAAAAGTATTAGTGGCAGAGGATCAGCAGGATAGCCCGGCAACTGGTATTGCTTATAAGGAAACAAATATGGCAGCCTCCTTATCCCTCTCGCTTCAGTTGTCCTTAAAAAAAAAAAAAAAAAAAAAGTAGAAAAGAAGAAAAAAAAAAAAAAGTAGAAAAGAAGAAAAAAAAAAAAAAAGTAGAAAAGAAGAAAAAAAAAAAAAGTAAACCCACATAGAGGGAAGCCTCAGGAGGGTCTAGAACCTAGGTACGTGTACCCCAGGGGGTACTTCTGATGGTTCCAGGGGGTACTCGGGCTTCATATACTTAACCAAGAATATCAAATTTAGAGTTTTAGAAAATGATAAATCTTATTTAAACAACACCAAATTAGTGCTTTAGCTAATTAAAAGCAATAGTAAATTCTTGGAAATTGTTTAGAACCAATTTTCATGTGCTACAATTAAATATATATTTGTCAAGTGGTACTTGTGATGTTTACTATGCTAAGCGGTACTTGGTGAGTACAGGGTTTTAAAAGGGGTACATACCAATAAAATGTTGAGAAACACTGGTCTAGAACAGTGGTAGGGAACCTATGGCCAGATGTGGCTCTTTTGATGGCTACATCTGGCTCACAGACAAATCAGTAGAGGTTGATTCACTAAGCTACACTGCTCAAGCAGCGCAGCTTAGGCCCCTTTTACACTTAGGCCTCGATTCATAAAGCATTACCTCATGCGGTAATGCTGAAAACAGCAGACTTTACCGACCACTTAGCAAAATGTCAATTCATAAAGGCTGTTACCGCATGAAAAGCTGACATTACCGACGAGGGAGCTAAATTACCGACTTGGCTGCAGTTACCGACAACACATGTCAGTAAATTGTCAGCAAATGTCAATTCATAAAGCCTTCAACATGCAGTAAACCTGGCGGTAGTTACCGACACCTCTGGTGAGGTCTTAACAAGTTACGACAGCTCTGACAGCTCTGATTAATGCAAAGTGCAGAGATCCGAAAGTCTGTTTGATTCATCTGTGGAGAGAGCCGGAGAGACGTCTGTGTGAATCATTTCAGCAGGCAGGGAAAGACTGTGTGACTCATCTGTCTGAGTCATCAGTGGAAAGAGTTGGCTGTGTGAGTAATTTCTGCAGGCAGGGAAAGACTGTGTGACTCATCTGTCTGAGTCATCAGTGGGAGAGCCAGGGAGAGCCGTCTGTGTGATTCATTTCTGCAGGGCAAAGAGGGAATCGGGACACTGCTCTACTCTACCGCTCAATGGGCTGCGGTAATTTACCGACCTCCAAGGGCAGCTGGGGAAATCTTTATGAATTAGCACACAGACCGGGAAAATACCGAGTGCGGTATTTTCCCGACAAGATTTTTGTTATTGCACTGCTGTTTATGAATCAAGGCCCTAATCAGTTGCTCTAACAGTTAATACTGAAAGAAAACTGATTTTCAAAGTAATGTCGATGTTTTCCTCTGGCTCAGTTCCCACTAGACGCATTTTAACTGAAAGCTTTTTCACAATGTAATGCTATGTAAAAAACCGCATACCAACAAACACTAACGCACTTGGCAGACAGCCTATTGGGCCAAAGTGAAGGAATCTCATCCTACAAAGTGAATAAACCTCTAAGTCAGCTAGCTAATTGTACAAGCTGTTAGTCAGTATTTCTTCTGTCTGGCTCTCGGGAAAGTTTCTGTTGTTGCTGAAACCCAAGAGAAGCTGAAGGCGTGTCCGACACTTCCACTGCCCGGAGGATCAACTGTATATACATCACCATGGCAACAGGGACTTGAGTCCTACTGCCCCAGTTTGAAACATATTGTATGCCTCTCACGGAAATACAATTTAAAATATGTGGCGTTTATGGCTCTCAGCCAAAAAGGTTTTTGACCCCTGGTCTAGAAGATTCCCGATCCATCTTGGTGCCCATCATTGCAGTACAGGATCTTTCCAAACAGATCAGACAAGAGCTTGTCAGATATGTTCCTGTGGCCATGTTCCGCATCATGTTCACTTCATGAGCAGCTTTATGGAACGCTGTATACATTACAGTATGCTCTTTGCAGGAGGAAAAATTCAGCACAGTTGTGGCTACGAAGGAGGTTTAAGCTGTGCCACTTCTGTGTTTCCTCAACTGTCAGTGTTGCTACAAGTTATGTAGAGCAAAGTAGAGAGATGCAAATAATTTTGTCTAGCATGTAGATTTCTTGCAAATTGTATGCAGCTTGTAATAGGCCCAATGAAATACATTCCATTTCAGATCTCAATGCCCAATTCCAAAGCTGTATGAAATTTGCATGCAAGCCAGTATTCGCATGCCATTAACCATCTATTGTACACAGTGGTCACTGACCATTTACAAAATCATTTCTCAAAAAAAAAAAAAAAAAGTTACTCACTAATAATATCTGGTGCGATATCTGCAGGTTTACTGGCTTCTTCCTCTGTTTCAGTGTCCTCCACTCCATCATGAACCGAGACGCATTCAATCTCATCCTTCGGAACATCTGTACATCACAGCAAAGAACAGAAATATACTACATTCATCACCTTAAGTATTTCATGGTCAGTAAATAAATAAACCAGTCTATTCGCAACTATCGCAAAAAAAAATCATTAAGGGCCCATTCACACTTGTGCGTTTTCAGAGCGATTTCAGCTTTGCTGAAAATCGCTAGCGATTTGAAAAACGTGTGCACAATGAAAGTGTATGGAAGTGTTCTCATCTAAGCGTTTAGCGATTTGCTGAAACGCAAACGCGTTGCAAGCAGCGTTTTCTGAGCGATTCTGGAGCGATTAGCGTTTCAATAAAAGTATTTGAATTGAACTAGAAATCGCAAAACGCTAATCGCTGGAAAAACGCTCTCTATACAGTGAAAAAATCACTAGGAAAAAACGCCAGAAAAACGCTCAGCGTTTTGCGTTAGCGTTTTGGCGATTTCTAGTGTGAATGGGCCCAAAATGTACACACATACATATAAGATTTACATTTCTCATAGATATAATGAATTATAAATTACTTTTTTTCTATGTTGCTGTCGCTTAAAGGAAGCCTGAGACAAAAGATGCAGCATTTATACTCACCTGGGTCTTTCTCCAGCCCCATGTACTCCGTTGCCTACCTCGGCATCCTCCGTTCTTCCAAAATCTTGCCCAGTAATATCTTCATCGTGCTCCCATGGCTGGGAGAGGCATACAAGAGTAATCTCCGCCCGGAGACTTGGGCGCAGGATACAGCCAATATACGGCTTCTCCTGCACAAGTCCCGGCGGCGTTAATTACTATTCGCCCTCCAGGTCCACGTGGATAGTGGGGAATGATGTAATTCGGCTTCCAGCTACTGCTGGCACCCAAATTACAGTGTTTTAAAAGTAACTTCAGCTCGTCTTCTGACGGCGACGAAGTTACTCACTGTGTGCTACTGTAGCCTTAATTCCTATTACAGTCCTTTTACAGAAAAACTCTGAGAATCCCCCATGGGGAGATGGAATAGTCTAAATTCTGTCAGATTTTACAATCTATCGTAAGTGACAGTGACATAGGGAAAAATACATTTATAGTGCATTCTACTTTACATATGCAAACACATGCATTTGAAATTTTTCAATTTTCGTGATCGTAGTCTTTCAAGATAAAATAACAGCAAGCAATCTAAATAACGGAAAAATAGCTGGTATAAAAATACTATGCACCACATCCCATTTCATATTCCTCCACAAATAAGCTTTGCTTCTTGCAAGCTAATGACCAAAGTAAAGAATCCATCAGCAACAGGGACTCATGTGGTATGTATACTCCAGGGGGAACCTCTATTTGGGGTTGGGGAGTACTGAGGCTTGGTAAAGTTAATTATAGCCAACAAATATTGTGATTTCGAAAATACATCCTCTATAATAAAATCCCTGTGTCCCTGCATCCTCTCCTGTCCATGTGTGGAATGCGGGCGGACGCTGGAGAGCAGGAGGATAGGGGGAGTGCAGGCAAGCGCGCAGTGGGGAGTGCGGCCGTGCGTGCTCGAGATGGGGAGTGGCAGTGAGAGGGTCGCGGCTGAGCCCTAGCGCCCGTTTTAAATGGGCAGGCTTATGCCTAGTCATATATAAACTAAAAAGTATATATCCTAACGGAAATGCCAACCTTTCTATACCCAAAATGGGTATAAAGTGTCAGGCCGCCTTCTCCACATGTACTACTATGGACTCAGCATGCATAGTCCAACTATGCAGAGTATGCATTGAAAGCATGCCCTTAGCTATAGTTGGCTCCCCGGCTCTGGCAGCAGTCCTGCAATCACCCTTGCAGCTTTGAACTCTCCCCCTCCCCCCACGATCTCCAAGCCTCACTGAGATCACATGACACTGAGCCTGGAGCTCCAGCGCCGAGTCATGTAGCTGCAGGGGAGACGCGAGGACTACCACCAGAAGTGGCTACTACAGCTACAGGCATGTTTCCAACGCATACTCTGCATTCGGAGGAGCACATTTCCAATGCAAGTTCTGCATGGGAGGATGCACTGGAGACAGGCTTATCCCAGGTCACCCATTTTTATCAGTTTAAGGCAAAAATAAAGAGATGGGCTTACTTGTGGGGCAGCTTATGTGTGAGCATATACAGCGAGTACTGTATTTTAGTTAATTAATACAGACCTGAACTCAGAACTTCCTCTCTGCTGTAAAATAAATGCAACAGCATAATAACCTTTAAAGAAAAAACATTTCTTTGTTACAGCTAATACAAAACCTGCAATAAATGTGCAGTGTGTCCAGTTTTTTTTCCAGCCGGGTGGCATGAAAAAGTAGCCGGGTGGGGTGCGAGGGGGGAATGCAGGGCCGGTGCATCTCTGCTTACTGCATAGGAGGCGGATGAGGAGGTGAGCCGATAACAGCCGAGTGCTCACCAAAATTAGCCGGGTGGAGCACTCAGCTAAAGGAGCCTAGGGAGAACACTGGTGTCCATTTCCTGCTTTCATGGAAACAGACATGTTGTTAACATCCTGTGTTCACAAATTAGCTGCTCTGCCATGGCATAGGAGATTTCTGAGCTAATGAAGAGAGATCAAATTACAGTGGTGATTAGTCACCGATGAGGGGGTAATTAGAAAGGCTAAACTCTCTAAATACAGTGGGATGCGAAAGTTTGGGCAACCTTGTTAATCATCCTGACTTTCCCGTATATATCAGTGGTTGTTACGATAAAAAATGTCAGTTAAATAGATCATATAGGAGACACACACAGTGAGATTTGAGACGTGAAATTAAGTTTAGTGGGTTTACAGAAAGTGTGCAATATTTGTTTTAACAAGGCAGGTGCATACATTTTGGCACTGTTGTCATTTTATTGATTCCAAAACCTTTAGAACTAATTATTGGAACTCAAATTGGCTTGGTAAGCTCAGTGACCCCTGACCTACATACACACGTGAATCCAATTATGAGAAAGAGTATTTAAGGTGGTCAATTATAAGTTTCCCTCCTCTTAATTTTCTCTATACAACTCTCAAATGACCTGAAGACAAAGATTGTTCACCATCATGGTTGAGGGGAAGGATACAGAAGCTGTCTCAGAGAGTTCAGCTGTCTGTTTCCACAGCTAGGAACATATTGAGGAAATGGAAGACCACAGGCTCAGTTTAAGTTAAGGCTCGAAGAGGCAGACCAAGAAAAATATCGGATAGACAGAAGCGACGAATGGTGAGAACAGCCAGAGTAAAAGCACGAAAGACCTACAACATCATCTTGCTGCAGATGGAGTCACTGTGCATCATTCAACCCTTCAGCGCACTTTACACAAGGAAATGCTGTATGCGAGAGTGATGCAGAGGTAGCCTTTTCTCCACCCACAGCACAAACAGAGCCACTTGAGGTATGCTAAAGCACATTTGGACAAGCCAGCTTCATTTTGGAATAAGGTGCTGTGGACTGATGAAACTAAAATGGAGACATTTGGCATAACAAGGGGCGTTACGCATGAAGGAAAAAGAAGACAGCATTCCAAGAAAGACACCTTCTACCTACAGTAAAATATGGTGGTGGTTCCATGATGCTGCGGGGCTGTGTGGTCAATGCAGGGACTGGGAATCTTGTCAAAGTTGAGGGACGCATGGATTCCACCCAGTATCAGCAGATTCTGGAGACCAATGTCCAGGAATCAGTGACAAAGCTGAAGTTGTGCCGGGGCTGGATCTTTCAACAAGACAACGACCCAAAACACTGCTCAAAATCCACTAAGGCATTCATGCAGAGGAACAAGTACAACATTCTGGAATGGCCATCTCAGTCCCCAGACCTGAATATAATTGAACATCTGTGGTGTGAGTTAAAGAGAGCTGCCCATGCTCGGAAGCCATCAAACCTGAAGGAACTACAGAAGTTTTGTAAATAGGAATGGTCCAAAATACCTTCAACCAGAATGCAGACTCTCATTGGAACCTGCATGAAGCATTTAGAAGCGGTCATTTCTGCAAAAGGAGGCTCTACTAAATATTTATTTCATTTCTTTTTTTGTGGTGCCCAAATTTATGCACCTGCCTAATTTTGTTTAAACAACTTTCTGTAAATCCAATAAACTTCATTTCACTGTGTGTGTGTGTGTGTGTGTGTGTGTGTGTGTGTGTGTGTGTGTGTGTGTGTGTGTGTGTGTGTGTGTGTGTGTGTGTGTGTGTGTGTGTGTGTGTGTGTGTGTGTGTGTGTGTGTGTGTGTGTGTGTGTGTGTGTGTGTGTGTGTGTGTGTGTGTGTGTGTGTGTGTGTCTCCTATATGATTTATTTAACTGACATTTTTGATTGTAACAACCAATGATTTATACAGTAAAATAATGACGATTAACAAGGTTGCCCAAACTTTCGCATCCCACTGTACATACAGGTGCATTTCTCTATGTTTTCCTTCTGTCCTATACAAAAGTTCAGGTCTACTAAGCAGCAGAGAATGCTTAAAGATCATTTATACACTATTAGGGGATGCTACTACTGTATGTATGGGAGACAAAAAAATAAAAGTGATTGTAAAAAATAAACATGTACAGCAAGGGGTGCTTGGCAGAGTATTTAATGGTGGTCTAGCCTAGAGCATGCTGATTTTTATGGTGCAGATGGAAAGGAGAGATGAGCAAAGGGCATGTGCTGATGAGTACAAAGCCATGGGACAAAAACAAATTGTGAAATGGAATACATCTGTATCTAATATTCAATAAAAGAAATAATCACCAGGGATTAGACTGGGTTCCACATTTTCTTCTTTACTGTCAGACTGGCCGTTATTAACTGCTAGATCTTTATAGAGATTTTTATGTTCTTCTATATAGTCCCATTCCTCCATGGAGAAATAGATGGACACATCGCCACATTTTATTGGAACCTAATAAAAAGAGACACAAACGTATTTAAAGCATCTGGAAACCCATAACATAGGTTGGATTAAAGAGACTCTGAAGCGAGTCCAAATTTACTTTTTTAACAGGCAGTCATGTAAATCAGTATAATCCCTGCTAAAACGCCGCTATCCCGCGGCAAAACGAGGGGTCTTTACCCCCCAAATCTCCCCTGCAAAATCCACGACTTTCTTGGTCGTGGATTTTGCTGCTCATGGAGGCAGAGCTATGAGCTGTAGCTCTGAATCCTTGTGCGTCAATCTGCCGGCGGATCTCCGCCTCTCCCCTGCCCCTCTCTGTGAAGGCTGATTGAGAGGGGCGGGGAGAGGCGGCGATCAGCGGGGATTGACGCGATGAGAGGCTGAGCTATAGGGCTTAGTTCTGCCTCTTCAGGAAGCGCTCCCCCGAGCTTACAGAGGGGATTTGGGGGGTAAAGACCCCTCGTTTTGCTGCGAGATAGCGGCATTTTAGCAGGGATTATATTGATAACAATAATATTTATATAGCGCTTTTCCCCCTGGGGACTCAAAGCGCTGTGACTCTGCATTATGCAGTCTCAAAGGCTAGGGAAAAGAGGTGAGTTTTTAGCCTTTTTTTTAAAGCTGTCCAGAGAAGGAGCCTCTCGTACTGATTGTGGAAGTGAGTTCCATAGAGTAGGGGCTGCATAGGAAAAGGCCCAAGCACCAAATGTTAAGGCCCCGTTCACACTGCATGCGTTTCCAGCCGCGTTTTTGGAAACGCGTGCAGGTGGCTGACACGCACAACATCAGACAGTGCATAGAGTACACTGTCTAATGTTCACACTGCATGCGTTCCGGACCTGTGCGGTCCGGGAACGCATGCTGCACGCATTTTTTGCCAAAACGCGTGGCTGTCCCATTAACTTTTCAGTGATGGGATCAGCCACGCAACGCACACAAACGCGGATGGCGTGCGTTCGTACGCGTTGCGTTCCGCATGCGTGCCCGTCCGCGTTTGTAATGTGAACGCGGCCTAAGTGTATCCTGGGAATAACCAGCTTCATCTTGTTGGCAGAGTGGAGGGTGCGTGGAGGGGCACAAAGTTTAACATGACTACCTGTTAAAAAAGTAAATTTAGACTCGCCTCAGAGTCTCTTTAAATGCAATAGCTATATCTACAATTTACACACACATAACACATACAAAACGTCTTTAGATATTAGGTATGTGTGTCTGTACCATTCAGTTGCCCTCCTTGCATTCAAATGAAGACCAAAAAGGAGGTAGAACATATGAGATACATGCCATACGCTCATAAGGTGACAAAATAGGTGGTGATCTCCCTTCTGCAAACTCTGCAAAGAAAAAAAAATGGCCCAATTGCTGTCTTCCGACAATTTCAGTAGAAATATGACTGGATTGAGCCACTGTCCTCATTATTGTTGTAGCACTTGACATAGTATAAAACCTATGTGTCTTTGGACTCTCCATCGCTCCTCTAACCGCCTTGATTAAAATTTACCACCAAGCCAATCATATTGGAAAGTTGACTGATTAGACTTGCAAGGGCCAAAGAGATCACTGGCAGATTCAACTAAAGTGCCCAGAAAAGTTCCAGGGCTCGCATATTTTTGCTTCCTGGAGGAGGCAGAGCTGTGCGCAGTAGCTCTTCCTCTTCTTCAGCAACTCTCCCCATCCCTCTCTGTCTTCTTTCACTGAGAGGGGCGGGGAGAGGCCAAAATCTGCGGAAATTGACTGGAGAAGAGGCAGAGCTACTGCGCACCTTCTGAGTCCCGTCTAAGCAGGCACTGCTGGGGACACCTAGTGTGATTTACAGACTCGCGCACATGCGTAGTCTATGCCGCTCTCTGAGCTCGTGCTTATCTACAAATGTAACAAAAGCGCCAGGGCAGAGAACGGCATAGACTGCGCATGTGCGCGAGTCTCTTAAACACACTAGGTGTCCCCAGCAGTGCCTGCTCAGACGGGACTCAGAAGGTCCCCTCCGCAGGCTCCCTATTTGCATAGCGGTGACGTCAACTGTCAATATGACAGGCGTTCCCGCTGAGTCTACGAGCGGCGGTTTCAGCGCTCGTTTGGAGCTGAAGATGGAGGCAGGGGTGAGAGCGGCATGCCTACATTCTAACTGCCGCCTGAACACCCCTGTGCTATGATAGTCTACTCCACGTCGCCAATACGGGGGGGGGGGGGGGGGGGCTGAATAAATAAAGTACGTTTATTTTTCAAATACAGCAAAATAAAAAACCTGGTAAACATCTACACATCTACACACATTAACCACTTCAGCCTACAGGGTTGAGAATTTTTTACATCTGAGCAACTTTCACCTCCCATTCATTTGCCAATAACTTTATCACTACTCATCACAATGAACTGATCTATATCTTGTTTTTTCCGCCACCAATTAGGCTTTCTTTGGGGGGTACATTTTGCTAAGAGCCACTTTGCTGTAAATGCATTTTAACAGGAAGAATAAAAAAAAAACAGAAAAAATTCATTATTTCTCAGTTTTCAGCCATTATAGTTTTAAAATAATACATGCCTCCATAATTAAAACTCACGTATTGTATTTGCCCATATGTCTCGGGTATTACACTGTTAAAATTATGTCCCTATCACAATGTATGGCGACAATATTTTATTTGGAAATAAAGGTGCATTTTTACAATTTGCGTCCATCACTATTTAGAAGCCCATAATTTAATAAATCATATTGATATACTCCATTGACATGATTTAAAAAGTTTAGACCCTTAGGTAACTATTTGTTTTTTTTATTTTTTATTATTGTAATTTTTTTTTTTATTTTTTATTAAAACTTGTATGTGGGTATTTTTTGGTGTGGGAGGTAAACAGGGGATTTTACATGTGTAAAAATGTATTTATTCAATGTTAAGTAATTTTTGGTGTAGTTTGCTATTTGGCCACAGTCAAAAAGTCCTGGGAGCGATCGATCTCGCTCCCAGGAAGAAGATAGAAGCAGGGGAACTTTTTGATCTCAGAAAAGCCGCAGCGTCTGAAGAGACGCTGTCGACTTTTCTCCGGGGGGGTCCGATCAGTGAAAGGGATTTATAATTCCTTTAATTGATCGCTGGGCTAACGGCCCCCAGCGGTAGCGAACACGGGGGGGCGGCGGGAGCGCATGCGACCCGCGGGAGTGTGCGCAACCTAACTGGACGAAAATTTTCGTCCAGTTAGGCTGAAGTGGTTAAACCAGCACTACAAGTATCTATTTGAAAAAAAAAAAACATTTGTGAAACTGGTTCTTTAAAGTCAGAAGATACGCTTATTGTATTGAGGCCAATGTTGCATTCAGAAACACTATCACTGGTGTGCACCTCTGTATGGGAACCCGGCAGTGTGCCGTTCTTTTACTGCTTTCAATGATGCACATTTGAAACTCTAAAGGTACACTCCACATAGAACGGCATGAAGGGCGGCATGCGTGCAGAACTAGTCAGCACTTGTCCAGTGGGATTATTCTCGGATTAGCTTTAAAAGATAAAACAATGTAAATAAGGAATAACAAAAGAAGATGGCCAAAGATGCAAATCAGCACTACAATACTTTGTAATCTAGTCAATGTCACATCCTACAGAAACTTACATCTCCAGTCATTAAATGTGTGGTGCTGTGGGGTGAATTCTTCTTTACAACCACATACTCCTAAAGGAGGAGAAATACAAGATGATTAGAGAACATTCTTTGCAATACCGGAATCGGGTTATGGACCAATCAAATGCCGCTGCTTTGGCATTTAGTTGCAATGTGTTCAAGGTGCATACATTTGCATTAAAGGATATCTGAAGTAAATATAAACTTATGAGATAATGAATTGCAAGTGTAGTGCAGCTAAGAAATAGAACATTAGTAGCAAAGATATGAGTCTCATATTGTTTCCAGTACAGGAAGAGTTAACCTCCTTGGCGGTAACCCCGTGTGTGACACGGGGTAAGCCGCCGGAGGGTGCCGCTCAGGCCCTGCTGGGCCGATTTTCATAATTTTTGCTTTGCTGGACGCAGCTAGCACTTTGCTAGCTGCGCCAGCACTCTGATCGCCGCCGGCCCCTGCCCGATCGCCGCTATCTGCTGCGGCGCGGGCCCCCCCCCCCTCCAGACCCCAGCGCTGCCTGGCCAATCAGTGCCAGGCAGCGCCGAGGGGTGGCCCGGGACTCCCAATGACGTCCCGACGTCAGTGACGTCGGTGACGTCATCCCGCCCCGTCGCCATGGCGACGGGGGAAGCCCTCCAGGAAATCCCGTTCTATGAACGGGATTTCCTGATCGGAGATCGCCGAAGGCGATCGAAGCGGGCGGGGGGATGCCGCTCAGCAGCGGCTATCATGTAGCGAGCCCTCGGCTTGCTACATGATAAAAAAAAAAAAATTTTTAAAAAACTGCTGCGCTCCCTCCTGGCGGTATTTTTCATACCGCCAAGGAGGTTAAGTAACTTCAGCAGTTACCTATGCAAAAGAGCTTCTCTGAGCTCTCCGACCCAACTTGGGTGGAAGACAAGCTGTTTACTGAAGTGTGTAACATCAAAGAAATAGTGAAACACAACTCCAGATAAGGTTTTACTGCAGGGAAGTTCAAAGGTTCATTAGCTCTGCTCTGTTTCATAGTTTAAAATACAGAGTTTAGTTTATAAATTGCAAATATTAGAGAATGATGCAATGTTATTTAAAAAAAAAGCCATATAACTGAAAATAAAAATATGAGTCTCTTTTCTTTGCTACCAATGTTCTATTTATTATCTGTACTACACATACAATTTGCCATATCATAAGGTTTTTCGCTTCGGTGTCACGTTTAGTTAGAATAAAAATTGGCACTAACTGATTTATTTATTTTTTGCATATTATTGACTATCTCTAATCAGAATCTAGCCGTTTGCTGTGTGAAGGATAATCTTTTTTAACATTTTCTTCAACACATTCTCTATTTAGTAAAATCCCCACTTACCTCTCCAGTCAGTAGGTAAATGATACCGAGAGCGTGATTCAGGATCTTCTCAGTCAGTTGCTTCTTATTCATTTTGGTAATCATTTCTGAGACAAAAAAAAAAGGTTTATGTAAGCTGCAATGCAATGAAGGAGGAAATCCATGTAAAGATCTGGAGAACATACATACAGTCTTTACATGCAACAGGTCTATAAACAGTTTATCAAGCAAGAAACAAGAGAAGACCCCTTGGTCCGACTAAATGACCAAATCTACCAACGTCATTTAAATACAATGTCAAAAATACACTTTTTTAAAAGCCCAATTCCGGCAGTTTTTATATTCATTTAATAACCCTTTAAAAAAAAAAATGTTTCACTTACCTTGGGCATCTACCAGCCCTCTGCAGCCATCCTGTGCCCTCGCAGTCACTCACGGCTCCTCTGATCCCCCGCCGCCAGCTAGTTTTGTTTTTGCCGACTCTGAGTCGGCGGGCCGCCACGCGTACATTTGCACGCATTCCCGCTGGTTCAGGAAGCTATCGCTATACACTCACTTAAAGGATTATTAGGAACACCTGCTCAATTTAACCTTAATGCAATTATCTAATCAACCAATCACATGGCAGTTGCTTCAATGCATTTAGGGGTGTGGTCCTGGTCAAGACAATCTCCTGAACTCCAAACTGAATGTCAGAATGGGAAAGAAAGGTGATTTAAAGTGAACCTCCAGACTAAAAATCTACTCAGCAGCAGTTAAAAGGCTTGGTGTTTCCTTAACAGTTTCACAGCATCAGAACTTTGTTTTTCTAACCCAAGCCTCATTTTTAGCTGCACAGAAGAAAACTGCCCGGGCATTTTTCCCCCGATGGTGCAAAGCATGATGGGATTTCTGATGTTTTTGTTCTCCTTCTGCTGTTTTGGCGCACATTTTTTTATTTTGAATTTGAGATTTGAAGCCTAGCGCGCGTAGCTGGGAAGGGTGGTCAGGACACAGGACAGTTGGAAATGTGTCTCATGCTCCCTGTCACCTCCTTTCAACCAAAAAGATAGTTGCCCCCATGAAAAAGATGGCTGCCCCCATGAAGTCACAAACATTTGCCTGTTCTTTTAAAACAGGGTGGGTAAGGCCTGGTGCACACCAGAGGAGTTTTTCTGAGCGTTTTGAGTTTGTAAATCTGCTGCTAATGTTATCCTATGTGTCTGTGCACACTGGAGCAATGAGGTTTTGTAAAAAAAAACCCCATAGCATTACATTGGGAAGAGCTTTTAGAGGTTTCAAAAGCTCTTCTCAATGTAATGCTATGGGGTTTTTTACAAAACCTCATTGCTCCAGCGTGCACAGACACATAGAATAACATTAGCAGCAGATTTAAAAACTCAAAATGCTCAGAAAAACTGTTTTGGTGTGCACCAGGCCTAAGAGATGATATTACCTATCTATTTTCATTAACATAAATAATGTAACTTAATGACAGTATGTTTGTGAGGCTGAAGTTCCCCTTTAACTACTTTGGCCTCCTGGACGTAGTAGCTACGCCCAGGAGGCCATGTGCGCGTCCGCTCGCTCCCGCGGCCGATGGCGCGCGTCCACGCGCGCTCCCGGCCGCGGTTCATTAGCCTGGCAATCAGTGAATCGGGCTATGGTGCCCAATCACTGATTACTCTCCCCCGCTGAAAAAGCGTCAGCTTCTCTCGGAAGCTGTGCTTTTTCTGGCTGTAACGTCCCCCCTGCGTCGCTCTAAGTGTATGTTACGCTTAGAGTGACGTCATGTAAACAAACTCATGGCCGCCATCTTGTGGCCAAAAAGTAAAACTACAACTACAAGTGAAAAAAATAAAACTCAAGACACATTTACATTAAATAAAACTATGGCTTACATCCCACCCTCTTAAAAATACCCAAATAAAATGTTTAATACAAAAAAAAATAAAAAAAACATTACAATAAAAAAAAATGTAAATATTTACCTAAGGGTCTAAACTTCTTAAATATCAATGTAAAGATGAAATATTTCTAAAAAAAATTTATTTTAAACTTGTAAATAGTAATAGATGCAAAACAGAAAAAATGCACTTTTATTTCCAAATAAAATATTGTCGCCATACATTGTGATAGGGACATAATTTTAACGGTGTAATAACCGGGACATATGGGCAAATACAATACATGAGTTTTAATTATGGAGGCATGTATTATTTTAAAACTATAATGGCTGAAAACTAAGAAATAATGATTTTGTTCCGTTTTTTCTTATTGTTCCTGTTAAAATGCATTTACAGTAAAGTGGCTCTTAGCAAAATGTACCCCCCAAAGAAAGCCTAATTGGTGGCAGAAAAAACAAGATATAGATCAGTTCATTGTGATAAGTAGTGATAAAGTTATAGGCTAATGAATGGGAGGTGAAAATGGCTCGGATGCATAAAGTGAAAACGACTGAAGGCTGAAGTGGTTAAGCAATTTTGAGCGTGGCATGGTATTGGTGCCAGAGGGGACGGTCTGAGTATTTCACAATCTGCTCATATAGGGCCAGTGCACACCAAAAACCTCTAGCAGATCTGCAAAACGCTAGGAGGTTTTTGAAGCAGATTTTCAGAGTGCTTCTAGGCATGTTTAGAGAGATTTTCTAAACATGCCTAGAGTTTTTTTTGAGCATTTTTGTGTAGCGGATTTCATTTAGTTACAGTAAAGTTGTAACTGAACTGCTACTGTAACAAAAATACCTGGAAAACTGCTCTGATCTAGCGTTTTTCAGAGCGGTTTGAGCTTTTCCTATACTTTACATTGAGGCAAAAACGCATCTGCAAACAACAAAAATGCTGCAGGAGATACATTAGACAAGCATTTTCACAGGCGGCAGCGGTTTTGAAAACGCTACCAAAAATGCTTGGTGTGCACCAGCCCTTACTGGGATTTTCACGCACAACCATTTCTAGGGTTTACAAAGAATGGTGTGAAAATGTAAAAACAACCAGGGTACTTTTCCATTAGCTGGGCGTATCCACTAGGTGGCGATAATTACTATTCTCCTCCAGGCCGCCATGGATACTAGGGAAAGATGTAATTCTGGTGGAGTTTTATCGCCACCTAGTGGATGCGCCTGGCTAACGGACAAGTACCACATCCAGTATGCGGCATACTGTGGGCGAAAATGCCTTGTTGATGCTAGAGGTCAGAGGAGAACGGGCCGACTGATTCAAGCTTATAGAAGAGCAACATTGATTGAAATAAATACTCGTTACAACCGAGGTATGCAGCCAAGTATTTGTGAAGCCACAACACGCACAACCTTGAGGCTGCTAGGCTATAACAGCAGAAGACCCCACCGGGTACCACTCATCTCCACTACAAACAGGAAAAAGAGGCTACAATTTGCACAAGCTCACCAAAATTGGACAGTTGAAGACTGGAAAAATGTTGCCTGGTCTGATGAGTCTCAGAGTCAGAACTTGGCTTAAACAGAATGAGAACATGGATCCATCATGCCTTGTTACAGGCTGGTGGTGGTGTAATGGTGTGGGGGATGTTTTCTTGGCACACTTTAAGCCCCTTAGTGCCAATTGGGCATCACTTAAATGCCACGGGCTACCTGAGCATTGTTTCTGACCATGTCCATCCCTTTCTGACCACCATGTACCCATCCTCTGATGGCTACTTCCAGCAGGATAATGCACTATGTCACAAAGCTCGAATCATTTCAAATTGGTTTCTTGAACATGACAATGAGTTCACTGTACTAAAATGGCCCCCATAGTCACCAGATCTCCACCCAATAGAGCAAATTTGGGATGTGATGAAACGGGAGCTTCATGCCCTGGATGTGCATCCCACAAATCTCAATCAACTGCAAGATGCTATCCTATCATTATTGGCCAACATTTTTAAAGAATGCTTTCAGCACCTTGTTGAATCAATGCCACGTAGAATTAAGGCAGTTCTGAAGGCGAAAGGGGGTCGAACACCGTATTAGTATGGTGTTCCCAATAATCCTTTAGGTGAGTATATATAGTGTTCAGAGTGTGGGAAATATAAAAAATGGAGAGTCGTCCCTCCCAAGCTTTTTTAACTCCTTGTCCCCCATGCAGGCTGGGATAGCCAGAATGTGGAGCCCTGGCCGCATGGGGCTTCACACCCTGACCTATACCAGCTATACCAGCCGCATGGTCCATGGTATGGGGGGCTCTCTGGGAAAGGCGTGGCCAAGCAACCACTGTTCCCCTTGTTACCCTGCCCTTTTGCATTCATCCCTCAAAATTAACAACAGTACTTATTGATCGTTACAGGTGACAGTTAGTGCTTTCCCAGTTTGTGAAAACTGCAACTGTGCATGTGTCAAATACTCCCTGCCGCGGGAGAGTCATGGAGGAGGCGTGTGGCCGGTACCATGCATTAGCAGTAGCCTGCGACTAGCTCAGTCGGCCAGCTTTCAGAGGGGTACAGCTGTTGAATGGAACAAAGCGGAATGACAGCAAGGGACAAGATGGACTACAGGGGGCTACAGGTGTGTTAAAATGGGCACTTTGCTTTCACTTTAGGTACCCTTCAAATACATGCTGCATGATTTTAAAAGCAGTACCTGAGATGAAACAAACAAACAAAAAATTCATACATACCTTCCTCCACCCCCTTCGGCCTGATCACTCCCCCGCCATTCTCTTTCGCCTCATAGATCCTCTGTAAGGGCTTGTTCACACTTTGGCTATCATTCATGAAAGTGCTGTCGGTATGGAGAATCAGTACGGGAAAACACTGCTGGCGGTGTTTTAGACTTCTGGTTGGGCATTCATAAAAAAGTATCCATGTGCGGTAGCAGTGCGGAGATTCCCCAAACTAGGCTGGTGGTAGGCAGGCGGTAGGCTTGCGGAGACACGGAAGCTGCCGAGTTGATACATTTCTCCGTGTTCCGCTCTGCTGCAGCTGCCTGGGAGGTCTGTGTGTCTCCATTCACTTACATTGGTATCGCCACATCAGAGGGAGCGGTACTTCCCGACCTCACACCACTTGCGGTGATCTTTTTGAATTAACATTTTGCTGCATTTGTTCCGATAATCACCACACAAGGCGGTGATTTATCACTCTGCTCGGTAGTGTCATTTTTTCATGCGGAAAGAGCCTTTATGAATGCTGACTTTGCTAAGTGGTCGGTAAAGTCAGCTGTTTTAAGCATTTCCGCATGCGGAAATGCTTTATGAATGATAGCCTATGAGCATTTTTTTTTTTTTAACCTCCCTGGCGGTCTATTAGGAACCGCCAGGGGGCAGCGCAACACTATTTTTAAAAAAAAAAAAAATTATATCATGTAGCGAGCCTAGGGCTCGCTACATGATAGCCGCTGTACAGCGGCATCCCCCCGCCTGCTTCGATCGCCTCCGGCGATCTTTGATCAGGAAATCCCGTTCATGGCGACGGGGCGGGATGACGTCACTGACGTCATGACGTCTAAGGGAGTCCCAATCCACCCCTCAGCGCTGCCTGGCACCGATTGGCCAGGCAGCGCACGGGGTCTGGGGGGGGGGGGGCGGCGCGACGAACAGCGGCGATCGAGCGCGGAGCGGCGGCGATCGGAATGCACACGCAGCTAGCAGAGTGCTAGCTGCGTGTTGCAAAAAAAAAGTAAGTAAATCAGCCAAGCAGGGCCTGAGAAATCCTCCTGCGCGGCATAGCCCGAGCTCAGCTCGGGCTTACTGCCATGGAGGTTAAGCACTGGTGATTTTGGAAATCACTCTAAAAGAGCGTGTGCAATTATTTCCTATCAAGAGTGTTCATACTTGGGCGATCCGCTTTCTATTAAATCGCAAACACAGCTCCTGTACCATTTTCTGAGCATTTGTTTTCAATAGAAAGTATCGGGAAATCGCAAAGCGCTCGTAAAAGCGCTTTGAATAGCGATTTCCTGAGCGCTTTTATGAATACATTGTATTTATTCATTTCCAGGTCAAAAAAAGTGGGAAAAATCGCTCCACAACAGCGATTTTCAAAGCGCAAGGAAAAGCACTTTTAAAATCACTAACCAAATCGCTCAGCGCTTGCGATTTGTAATGTGAACAAGGCCTAAGAGCTCCCAGTAATTTAAGCCAATCAGCACAGGAGCAGTGGGGCCGAGCGCTCCCCCTGCCAGAACAGTTCTACTGTAATACTGCGCAGGCGCAGAACGCTCCAGGCGACGCAGTAAGCCCCGACTCTCAAAGTTACCGGTAGCCCGTTTGGAGCACCCAGGAGGCAGATGACGGCGCGATCAGGCCAAAGTGGGCTCGAGGAAGCCCCAGGTATGTATAAAAGATGTTTTTTTGTTTTATGTCAGGTTCTCTTTAACCAATTGTTCAACTAAAATCAGATGAGCCTTGTATAATGGTTCAGCTTTCACTTCATTCTAATTCTGGCACTAGTCTACTGTAGTGGACTCAGCAGTAAACCTCATAGGGAAATTCCACCAATGTGATTGGGTGGACAGCACCCTCTCGGACTACTAGGTTTAATAGGTTGCAGTAAAATATGCCTACACTATTTGGCCAATCACAACGCTTTGTGCTGTAAGAGGGTGCTGTGATTGGTAGACTGTTCCCTATAAGGTTTCCTGCTGGGTCCCCTAAAGTAGACTAGCTGCCCGATTCATAAAGAACAAAAATCTACAGAAATGTTGTTTTGTAGAAGTGACCTGCTGAACACTATTGATTTACATTCTGGATTTGCACCTAAACAAGCATAAAATGTCATAACAAACACCTACTTAAAGAGAACCCAAGGTGTGTTTAAAGAATGTTATCTGCATACAGAGGCTGGATCTGCCTATACAGCCCAGCCTCTGTTGCTATCCCAAACCCCCCTAAGGTCCCCCTGCACTCTGCAATCCCTCATAAATCACAGCCGTGCTGTGAGGCTGTGTTTACATCTGTAGTGTCAGTCTCAGCTGCTCCCCCACCTCCTGCATAGCTCCGATCCCTGCCCCCGTCCCTTCCCTCCAATCAGCAGGGAGGGAAGGGATGCAGGCGGGGACCGGAGTTCTGCAGGAGGCGGGGAGAGCAGCAGACTGACACTATAGAGATAAGCACAGCCAGCTCTGACAAGCTGTTTGTCAGCAGCGTGGCTGTGATTTATGAGGGATTGCAGAGTGCAGGGGGACCTTAGGGGGGTTTGGGATAGCAACAGAGGCTGGGCTGTATAGGCAGATCCAGCCTCTGTATGCAGATAATATTCTTCAAACCCACCTCGGGTTCTCTTTAAAGGGCTCTATTCATAAAAAAGTTGTGGCGAAAAAACTCCTGGAGGGAAAATACCGCAGCGGTATTTTAGACTTCTGGGTGGTCATTCAAAAAAAATGTTGCCAGCTGCGAATCAAGTGCGGAGATCTCCCGCTGAAGGCTGGCGGTAAGCTGTCGGAAGGCATGCGGAAACACTTCAGCCAGCAGAGTCCCTCCGTGCACTGCTCTCTCTGGGAGGTCTGTCCCATTCACTTGTATGTAATACGCAAAATCAGAGGAAGCGGTATTTCCCGTCCACATACCGCTTCCTCTAAACTTTATGAATGGCCATTTTGTTACTTTTTTCTAGATAAATCTAGAAAAACACTGGAGAGGGCGGAAATTTCTCGCTCTGCTGGGGGATTGTAGATTTTCATGCGGGAACAGCTTTTATGAATGCCCACTTTGCTAAATGGACGGGAAAATCTGCTGTTTTGAGCGGAAAACTTGCGGTAACCTTTTATGAATAGAGCCCATAGTGTGAAATTCGATTTGTCAGTGAATGGATACACCTACTGGAATTAGTGGGGGCTGAACTTTAATCTTTTCACAAGGCCAATCAGATTTAAAGAGAACCTGAAGAAAGAGGTATATGGAGGCTGCCATATTTATTTCCATTTAAGCAATACCAGTTGCATGGCTATCCTCCTGATCCTCTGTCTCTAAAACTTTTAGCCATAGCCCCTGAACAAGCATGCAGCAGATCAGGTGTTTCTGACATTATTGTCAGATCTGACAAGATTAGCTGCATGCTTGTTTCTGGTGGGATTCAGACACTACTGCAGCCAAATAGATCAGCATTGCTGCCAGGCAACTGGTATTGTGTAAAAGGAAATACATATGGCAGCCTCTATATACTTCTGGCTTCATGTTCCCTTTAAAGGTCTGATGAGCTTGGACAAGCACTCAGGTAGCCAATCAGGAGCATTCCGGATGTGATTGGCCCTGTGCGAAGTTTCTGTGCAGCTCCACTAATTCCAGATCCTACAGAGCCAATTAATTCACCGATTTTTGAGCAAATTTCTGCGCACACTCAGATGATATAGCCAGAAGCCCACTGGGAATGCAACAATGAGGTTTTACAGGAGATATGAAGCTGCTAAACCCAGAAGAGTCTATGGCAGGACATGTTGATACTTGTAGTTCTTAGGTGGCTTCCGTCCAATCAGCGCCACGTCAGAGGACGCTAGACACGTATGGCGACACCCTCCCGCCCCCCACACACGGATTGTAGCTACGGGCGGACGCCACTTACCTGGCCACAATCACGCTGTATTTGGAGGAAGTGAAGACTCAGAGAAGTGCTGGGATGGAGACCAGAACGAATTTCCCCCCGGAGGATGCTGGTTACTGTAGTCTTGCCCGGCTTAGCTAGCTATCAGGTCGGAGCTGAAGGTGACTACATTTCCCAGAACCAACTCTGCTTAACCACGTGATCAGTTATCGCCAGTCAGAGGCAGCGCAAAGATAACATTCTCTTAGCAGTACAGTATTTAGTGTCCGCAAGATTGGTTCCTGTCAGTGGAGACACCGAGACGGTGGTGTGACATTCTGTTTAGGCAGCTCTGTGTTATGTAACAAATGCGCATTGAGGACGTTTAATTTATTTTACCTTTCAGTTGCTATACATATTACCGAAGATATTTGTACTAATGGTGCTGGTTTATTTAAATGGAACCCAAGGTGAGAACAATATGGAGGCTGCCATATTTATTTCCTTTTAAAGAGAATCTGTACTCTAATATTCTTACACTAAAAAGCATACCATTCTATTCCTTATTTTCTCCTGTGCCCCTCTGTGCTGTTTCTGCCACTCTCTGCTGCAATCCTGGCTTGTAATTAACAGTTTTAGGCAGTGTTTACAAACAAACTAACCAGCTCCTAATAGGCTCACATATACAGAGTGTGTGAGTCATTCAGTGTGCAGGGGGCCTGCAGAGGGTGTGTATCGCTTCTACCAATCACAAGCAGCCCTGCACATTCCACACATTCAAAGCCTTAGCCAGACAAACAGGACAGAGGAAAGATACATTGATTTATTACAGAGACAGTGTAATTAGGAAAGGCTGCAGTAAGCCCCAGCACATTAGAACAGGCATAGGAACTTATAGGATAGAAGAACTAAGGGCTCTTTT
This sequence comes from Hyperolius riggenbachi, assembly GCF_040937935.1. Classification (NCBI taxonomy): domain Eukaryota; kingdom Metazoa; phylum Chordata; class Amphibia; order Anura; family Hyperoliidae; genus Hyperolius; species Hyperolius riggenbachi. Next base: position 89,112,390 of record NC_090653.1, on the reverse strand, counting down.
CCACTATGAAATGCGATCACGATTGCGATCGCGATTCCGATCGCAATCGCGTTTCAATTTCCACCATGCGATTGCGATTGAGCTACTATACTCATTATAGTCCAGCTCAATCGCATACAAAACGCGGCAGGACGACGATTGCGCTTTGACCAAAATCGCATCGCAATCGGATCGCACTAATGGAAATTGCTGCTGCAGTTTCCATTAGTTTAATGTACCTTGCGATTTGCGATCAGAAGCAAATCGCAAATCGCAGGCTAGTGGAAAAAGGCCCTAAGGCTGAAAAAATTGTTACAGAGTCTCTTTAAGCAATACTAGTCGCCTGGCTACCCTGCTGGTCTTCTGCCTCTAATACTTTCAACCATAGACCCTAAACAAGCATATGCAGCATAAGGGGGGGGGGGGGGGGGGTTTCTGACAATAATTCAATTCACTACTGCAGCCAAGTAGATCAGCAGGACTGCCAGGCAACTAATATTGTTTAAAAGGACATGAATATGGCAGCCTCCATATCACTCACCTCAGGTTCACTTTAAGGGGACACACATTGCTGCTTCCTGCTTGGTATCACTAATATGTAAGAAATAGGAGAACCAGCAGGAAACACTATCTCCGCTACTAACCCAATATGTTTAGTAATGGCCGGTTCACACGGATGCATGCACTTTGTGTACCGTTGCCACGGCGCTCGACTTTTAAACACTGCACTTTCAAGAGAATGGGCATCGCTAGTACCGTCGTTTGCGCAAATGCTGCATTTGTATACTTATCTTTGCCTTGAGCCCAGGGTTACTTACTGCTGCGCCTCTGTCTTCCCCCTGCTGGGATGAAAAACGCTGAAAGCCACCGAAAGCTGTCAAATGCTTTTCTGCATGCCCGTGTGAACTGGCCCTAAAGTTGCATGGGTGGAAGCGGTAGCCAAAGCGGGCATAGCAAGGGTCCTGGTGTGCAATGTTAGTGTGGGACCCCTATTTCTTACAAATTACGGTAGTGGATGTGACCAGTTGCCACCGGCAGGGTCTGGCCATGGGCTATGAGTTTTCTCACTTGGTCCTCTCAAGTAGACTAACGCCGTGCTAAAATCCCAGTGGCGGTTAGATATCAAGATGGAACAAAGAAATCTAAAGTAAATATGAGATTACCAAGAGTGGCCAATACATAATACTTGTTTTAATTTGTTTTAATTGGTTCTTGTGGCCAATGATCCAGTTTTTATTTCTGCTGTACTTGCACCTGTCTGTATAAAATTAGACCTTTTTGCTAAAGTGAAACGGTACTTATGTATTAACCTGTCAACAGTTGATTCATTGCAAATACCTGATTAAGCCGGCAGCACTCACAACCCTCTTCGATGCGTAACTCTAACCTTCTCTCTCGTCTCCCTGACACTATCCTCCCCTCTCTAATGCCGAACACTAACCTCCCCCTTCTGGAGCCTAACACTTACCTCTCTGATGCCGAACATTATGCTGGGAATACACAGCTCAATTCTGAGGCATTTAGATGGCTCGATAGATAATTTCCGACATGTCCGATCTCCAGCCCGATTGTTTCGCCACTTGATTCCGCATTGAGGACAATGCAAAAAGATAACAAAAACTGCAGGAGATAAGAAAATAGCCTGCGGAATGGAGCTGGGAATTGATCGAGCGGGAGAATCGAGCGGCAAAATCAAGCCGTGTATGCCCAGCATTACACTCCCCTCTCTGATGATCTCTGAGATCTTGGGCAAGTCTCCCTAACACTACTACTGCCTATAGAGCGCGCCCTAGTGGCTGCAGCTCTGGCACTTTGAGTCCGCCAGGAGAAAAGCTCGATATAAATGTTTTGTGTTTGTTTGTTTGATGCCTCTCAGCCGTCTGGATCAGCTGTTGGTGCCAAATCTGCAGTGGAGGGGCTAATACGTAGATACCAGTGACACTTTTTAACCGGTTCTGGACCTGCCGTAGTTTTAAACTACGCCACACTTATTAATTCACAATGTAAAAAAAAATGTTTGCAGTAGATATTTTGCTTGTATGATACTAGTTTTGGTGCATTCTCACTGGGTTTGGCCACCCTTCTTCACAAATCTAATGCAATATTGTTCAAGCACATATCACATAAACAGTTCATAGACAATTCTGACCCAATGTATGTAAAACAATCCAAGAATAAAATCCTACACAATCGATTCCCTTTCCATCTAATCCAATCAACTTCTTAACCACTTAAGGACCAGGGGATTTTCTTCTGATCGGTGCTGCGTGGACTCTCCAGCCCACAGCACCGATCAGGAAATAGCCAGCGCGATCAGACTCCCCCCCCCCCCCCCCCCTTTTTTCCCCACTAGGGGGATGTCCTGCTGGGGGGGTCTGATCGCCGCTGGCTACCCGCACTTTCCGGGGGGGGCTCTTCAAAGCCCCCCTCCGCAGCGCTTTCTGCCCTCCCCAGCTTTCCCTCCCTCTCCCTTACCCTCTGAGCGGCGCAGGACGGATATCCGTCCTGCGCCTGATAGGATAGGCTTCTGCCTATCAGATGCCAGTGATCCCCGGCCAATCAGAGGCCGGGGATCACCGATCTACGTCACGGCACTGCTGCCCAGCGCCGTGACGTAGTTTACATTTTGCCGGCGAGCCACGATCGGCGGCTCTCCGGCTGTTCACGGAGACACCCTCCGTGAACTGGCATGGAAAGGCCTCCATGCTATACCACTAATGACCCGCCGACGCCTATCGGCGTTAGGCGGTCGTTAAGTGGTTAAAGTCTTCTTCTGCCAATTGTACATTTCAAATACATTTCAAAGGATGGAAGTAAGTACACCACCATCATGGACACCCGTCAGGGATCACACTCGCCTAATTACACATTATTCCAGGATGCCTTGGTGTCTGGTATCTTTCTTATTCCAGTATCAATCAGCTTGTATGTATAAAAAAAAAAAATTAAATGCACTGCTTTGGCCTTAAAGCGGAACAGAAGATTTTTTTTTAAATAAAGAGTTTCACTTACCTGGGGCTTCTGCCAGCCCCATGCAGCCGCTTTGTGCCTACGCCGTTTCCAAATGATCCTCCGTTCCCCGCCGCAGCTTACTTTTCTTCACGCCGACTTCTAAGTCGACGTCCACTAGCATCCTCATACGTGCTCCCGTGGCCAAGAGCGTCCTGCGCACACGCAGTATGAGAAAATTTCTACTGCGCCTGCACAGTGCCGGGAGCGTAAACGAGGAGGCAGAGGCCAGGGCCGCGCGGGCGCAGTACACAGCAATATCCAGAAGTGAAAGTGAGCCGCAGGGGGGGAACGGAGGATCATTTGGTAACTTTGCGAGCACAGGTCGGCTGCAGGGAGCTGGCAGAAGCCCCAGATAATTTTTAAATCTTCAGTTCTGCTTTAACTTCTTTAAGTTCTCTGTGACCATGTAAATGTACCATTCAACTGCTATCATTTCTGTACTTATGAAACATGGAAATTACCTAATTCATTGGAACTGAAGAAGATTCTCTGAAGAAATGATAAAATGTCTGCTAGGATGTTGATCCAACTGTTCTTTGAAGGGAGGTTTGGGGTCCACACCTTCACGCATTGAAGACCTTCTCCAAAACACACCATTTCTGACCTTCCACCAGGTGCTTTTGTTTTTAACTGGTTGTCATTTCCCAATTCTGACTGAATTGGCAGCACTAGTGCCCCAGGTTTAAATCAGTGAGACACTGGCATTGAAACATTTAAAGGCACAGAATGTGTAAATTGCATTTGCTTTCCAGAATATGCAGGGGCTAAACTAACTATACTTGCTTTGTTCTGCAGGTGTTAGCCCACGCAAAACAGTGGTGCCTTGTGTAGGCATCCCATGCCCCCAAGAAAAGAAAGGGGGGCAGCACTAACAGTGCCCAAAGCACACTCGTTGCCTGAAAGCACCGCAAATGCACCGGGGGAGGGGAGGGGGGGGGGGGTGTTTGAGGAATTCAGACAGCATCCCTTGAATGTTGCCGCCATTGTCCATCAGCATGGAGTAATATATTTAAGCAGCTACTGCAAAATGGTGAGGTGTATTTCCCTTCTCAGCCTCGTGTCCCACTGAGCTGCTCTTAGCCAATCAGTGAGGAGCAGGAATGTGGGAATGGAGATAACAAGCTTCCCTCTCCACGGCAATATACCACAATAGAGCCAGGCTGACTGAGATAAGATTCATTACAGCAGACACATTTATAATTATATTGGAATGCTTGCAATGCAGGCTGACAATGCTGCTTTAAGGGCTCTTTTACACAGATGGCTGAATTGCGCTGCTTCCGGGCTGAAATTTAATGCAGCCAAATGCCAGCGTTTGTATCTCCAGTGTGTCAGCATTTGACACGTGGTTGGTCAAACTACAGCATAGAACCTCCTAATGCCATGTGTGAAGCCAGGTTCCACCTCATTTATCCTGCAACCAGAATGATAATTGATCAGATGGGAACATGTAATCAGATGAGAATGCCAAATCAACATACAACGTGTGTTCGATCTTTTGTTGTCAGCGAGTTCTGACAGATTTCTTGCTCTTTTAACGTTATATATCATTTGTTCATTTGCACATCCATGTGGCAAGCAGGGCCGGCCCTAGGTTTCACAATGCCCCGAGCGAAACTAGACTTTGGTATCCTCACCCAAATTTTGACCGCCACTGCCGGCGAAGATTGCAGTTCTGCTACCTAGAACACTGAGTTATCAGTAGTGGCAGGTGTTAGGTAGCCAGGTATGTCCCTCCAAATATTAGTATCAAATAGATATGACCTAATATTATTAGGTAGCCAGATGTGCACCTAGTATTACAGTAGGTACCCCCCTCAGTATAGATAGCAGATGTATAAATTTCCAGATGTGCCCTGTATTGAGTAGCCTCCTTCCCCCTCCGTATAGGCAGCAGATATAACCACTCACTCAGTATGAAATAGCCCCCCTAAATATAAGCAGCAGATAAACCCCTGCACATGTGCCAGTGGTTGTTCATAATCTAGTGAGATTTGTACTTATTCTTTCACATGAATGATAATTGTTACAACAGACTCACCAGCACAGATTGTTTATTGTGACTGAGAAGCGTTGTTGGTTGTTATCTTTTAATGTTGTGGGATGTTCATTACCAACAAACATTCACTACCATGCTAGTAGCTCACACTGTAGTGGTATATAGTAAATTATTCAGGATACCCACTATTATGGTCATTTTTGCTTGGGCATCATTTTCAGAAACACTTCCTATAGCTATATATTGCTGCACTGTATAGTGGTATGTAAACCCACGCTCCCAGTAATGTTTAGCCTAGGCTGTTTGACTATGCAGAATTCTCTCTCTCTAGTCAGGTGAACCTGGATAGAGCACACATCTCTTTTCTTTTTCTACATGTGTGATACATTTCAGAATGTAAATCGGGATGAGGAAAGGTTTTAGAATGGGCAAACGCTGACTAAATAATTTATAAATCAATATTGGAAAAATAAAATAAGCAATTTCATGAATTATAGTGTTCCTCTATAAGTCATAAGATGCTCGGGTTCTGAGGAAGAGCATATAATATCCAAAAGCCAATCCTAAAACAATACTTGGTCCAAATACTGTAACGTTTTTGAACACATTACATAATGAAGTGCACATTTGTGACACATGACAAAATTAGGCAAAGGATCTTTCAACAAATATAGACGCTTGAGAAGTTACTATTGATGCCTGATCCTGCTCACAATCATGAATGGGTCACCCTTTCTTGGCTGCACTGTCACTGAGAACACTGGGAATTGCAGTCCAATTAGAGTATCTGTGTTACAGCTTTATAAGCTGATATTACTACACATCCCAGAATCCTAGAGAATACTTGCCACAACGTCACTTCCTTTTAAAAGCCTATTTGACTGCAAGGTATGGGCTGAACTGCTTTGTTAGAGGAGCCTTATCTTTGTGTAGTTTATGCATTTGTATGTGTGCTCATACAAAGTGATGCAATGAATATTGTGCTTAGAAATGTTGATTTAGAAATATGCATAGTTGATGCTTTCCAGAGATCATCTAGTAGCTTCCATTTCTGCATGTACAGTTTGATGCTGTAGAGTAGTTTTCATCCCCCTTTTTTTAATTATCGCAATAACAGTTATGATAGGTAGAATATGCAGGTGTGCAATTACAGAGATTACTGCAGAATAATAAATAATTAATTTGCATTCAAACTCTCAGTTAGAAGCAGAAATGAATATGTTTGTGATTTTATAAGGAGTAACAAGTATATCGATAGAATAACTTCATTATACATTTTGTTAATTTTATAGGTTGTTGTTTTTTTAATGCAATGTTGTATGTTTACCATTTGTATTTACATACAGTTAACTTTTTTTTTTTTGTATAAGAAATTGAAATGAAATCCTCACTTCAGGTACAGACATTTTCTTTGTAAGGGAGACGATCAGAGGCAGAGCTTAGGTGTTTTGTGAATGTTTTTTGATTTGTTGTATATTAATGTGCTTTAAAAGTGCTCAATCTGAAGCCCCTTCACCAGTTGTTTCCTCCAGCACAGAATACCAAATATGCAGGCTGTGATCATCTCAGTTTGCACTATCTATACTCCACCCGTTGATGTCTAAACAGTAGGATGATGCTCAGTCAAGCAACAGTGGCTCCCCAGAGCCTAGACCTAAACTCTTGTGCAGGACAGAAATAAAACAGAGAAATGCACCCTGTATGTATTTAGAGAGTTTAGCCTGTCTAATTCTTCCTCATCTATGACTAATCACAACTGTAATTTGATCTCTCAGCTGTGTCAGCTGGCTACCTCGGCAGAGCAGCTAATTTGTAAACACATGATGTTAACCCTATGTCTGCTTCCATGAACACAGGAAGTAGACACACCGCAGATTTAAGGCAGGATTTGTATCAGCTTTAACAAAGAAATTTTCTTTAAAAGTTATTATGCTGTTGCTTATCTTTTAGCGCAGAGAGGAAGTTCTGAGTTCAGGTCTGCTTTAACTCATTCTGCTGAGCTCCTTCAAGTCAGGTGATCACATTTTTAAAACAGGTCTTTAAGTTGCAGAAAGTGAATAGAACATTGTGACATTTGGCCAGTCTGTATACACAGTTACCAGTTTTTTATTATTATTATTATTATTATTTATAAAGGGCTGACATCTTCAACAGGGCTGTATAGAGTACATAGTCTGCCCCTCAGAGGGGCTCACAAGCTAATCCTTACTATGCTTATTGTAGTCAAAGGTCAATTTAGGGGGTATGTCAATTAACTTATCTGTATGGTTTTGAGGATGTTTGAGGAGAACATACAAGCTCTATGCAGATAGTGCCCTGGCTGGGATTCAAACCAGGGACCCAGCGCTGCAAAGCAAGAGTGCTATCCACTACGCCACTGTGCTGCCCATGTATGATCTATTAACATATGAAGATGGAGTTGACTGTGTATTTGTTAAATGATGTTCTGACCAATAATGCAGTTATTTTATTTATTTATTGTATTTATAAAGCGCTAACATATTACGCAGCGCTGTTACTTGTCTTACAATAGTTTTGTCACAGTTTTAAAATACTGGTTTGTAACTTACACTGTTAAAAGGAATGACTTGCGGTACTATTAAACCCCATCTACACAATACAAATTTTTGTGCAATTCGATCAGATCGAATTCAATTGATCAATTGTAATCCTAAAAACCTAAAAATGTCCACAGACTGCTTAGCCATTGTCCCCCTACCCCACCCCCTTTCATGTCCCCCTTTTTCCCCTTGCTTTGGCAATACCTGTACGAATCTTGGTCATGCTAATAAAGCTATCTTTGATTTGATTTGATTAAATCTGACATGTCCGATCGGGATTCGATTCGATAGTGTGATCGAATGTCATTGCAAAACAATGGAAAATTGATCACATTACTAATTGAATCGAATCCCGATCGGACATGTCGGATTTAATCGATCAATCGAATTCTATCCAATCGAATCGCACAAAAAATTGTATCGTGTAGATGGGGCTTTAGTCCTTATATGGCGTAAACGAAGAGTAAGTGAATAAGGACTCTGTGTGCTGAAGTGCTGATAAAATTTGCAGGAGGATTGAATAACGTTTACACAAAGGAGAGAATGGAATGGGGAAATGTTAGTCGATGTGGTGAACATTTTAAAAGCAGATTTTTCAAAGGAGAACATAAACACAGTAGCTAGTTTACTATCACCATAAGCACAAAGTATTATATTAACACTAAATATTAACTGGCAATGCCAATGCAGTAAAACATTCTGATTTAGAGTCATAAGTAAGAAAAGATGAAAAGAACAGATGACATACTACTTGTTTGTATTACAAGGTAATGCACTTTAATTATATTTAGTAAAAGTACAAATCCTGAAAGAAAAAAGGAAGATTGATCTGTTACTTCTATAAATAAATGACTTAGTGACAAAAAAAAAGAGTATCCATTTTAAATAAATGGAGCAATGACAAAAATAGAGATTATCCTGCTGGATATTACAGCGGACCTGAACTCAAAACTTCTTCTCTTCTCTAAAAGATGAGCAACAGCATAATATCCTTTAAAGAAAAATATTTTTTTGTTACAGCCGATACAAATCCTGAAATAAGACTGCCGTGTGTCTACTTCCTGCGTTCATGGAAGCAGACATATTGTTAACATCCTGTGTTTACCTATTCGCTCTCTGCCATGGCAGTCAGCTGATGCAGCGGAGGCATCAAATTACAATTTGTTCTTAGTCACAGATGAGGGGGAATTAGACAGGCTAAGCTTTCTAAATACATACAGGGTGCATTTCTCTATGCTTTCCTTCTGTCCTGTGCAAGAGTTTAGGTCCACTTTAAAGCAGACTTTCTTCTGCTAATGCTAATACTGACCTGAGAGGGATGTGGAGGCTGCTGTATTTGTTTCCTTTTAACCACTTCAGCCTTCAGTGTAGTTTCACCTAATGCATTCGAGCAACTTTCTCCTCCCATTCAATCACCAATAACTTTATCACTACTTATCACACTGAAATGATCTATATCTTGCTTTTTTCTGACACCATTTAGGCTTTCTTTGGGTGGTACATTTTGCTAAGAATTATTTTATTCTAAATCCATTTGAACAGGAAGATTAAGAAAGAAATGGAAAAAATTCATTATTTCTCAGGTTTCAGCCATTATAGTTATATAGTATTTGCCCATTTGTCACGGTTATTACACCATTTAAATTATTTCCCTATCACAATGTATAGCGCCGATATTTTATTTAGAAATAAAGGTGCATTTTTTCAGTTTTGTGTCCATCACTTATTACAAGCCCATAATTTAAAAAATAACAGTAAGGTAACTATTTATGTATTTTTTTCTTATTGTATTTTTTTTTTTTTTTTTTACAAAAAAAATGTTGTGTAGCTATTGGGGAGTGTGGGAGGTAAGGGACTAATTTTAACAGTAAAAAAAAAATGTCATTATCTGGAATTTTTTTATTTCCAGATGTAATTTTACTATTTGGCCACAAGATGCCCTTGGAACTTACTTCTGCATGCATAGTATTACTACGCAAGCGGAAGTAAAGCGTGGATGGGGCAGAAGGGGATTTATGAAAGACAGAGCTATCTTGTTGACCGCATCGGTCTTTTATATGGGGATTAATTCATTGATCTCTGGGCTAAAGGAAGGAGGCGGGATCGCGCGTCCAGCTCAGCGGCAGCAGGGCAGGCTATCTGGACGGAAAAATCCGTTCAGATACAATTAAGTGGTTAAACAATACAACTTGGCTGGCTAAACTTCTGCGTCTAATACACTGAAAGTGAATGTAAAGCGAGGCTTCCATCTTTATTTCCTTTTTAACAATACCAGTTGCCTGGCTATCCTGCTGATCTCTTTGGCTGCAGTAGTGGCTGGATTACACACCTGAAACAAGCATGCAGCTAATCCAGTTACACTTCAGTCAGAGCATCTGATCTGCATGCTTGTTCAGGGTCTATGGCTAAAAGTATTAAAAGGCAGAGGATCAGCAGGACAGCCAGGTAATATGCATTGTTCTAAAAGGAAATATGTATGGCAGCCTCCATATCTCTCTTGCTTTATGTTCCCTGTAAGGAAGCCACATACATTACATTTTTTTTAATTCGATTTAAACAATCCAATTTTTCAGATGATTGGAAGTTTTGAAGAATAAGTACAATTTAACACACGTGTGTTTCGAGATTGCTGCAACGTCAGGAAAAAAGATCATAAACTTTGAAAAAGTTGGTTGGATAGAAAACCCTTCACTCAATAATCAACTTTTGATCACTTTGCATTTCCAAGGAAGTATGTTTTCCATTGTGACATTTATCACCACATTCCATCTCTGCACATTTATCATTTCATGTGATCATAATTTTCTGTTTAGCATTACAATTACCACTGATCACCACATTGCTACTATTGGTGTACTGTACATTGTTTTGCTGCAAACACTCAATGATTTATGTCTATTAATTACATAAATAAACTAAGTACAATAGTTACATAGTATAATTCCTTCTAAAAAAAAAATCCATATATATTATTTTCACTTTTCATTACATACCATAACATACACTTTCCATATTTGTATTATATACAGTACATATACACACACATACTCTTTCATAATCAATCCATAATTTGTTATGTACTGAATAGTTAAACTCAAGTTATTCTGGTTGAATATGATTTGACAGCCCATCACACACCATACAATACTTAAATTGGTCAGAATTTTCCAACATCTAATCTGAAAAATTGAGAAAAACACGACATTCAATTACATTTCTCAATCAAAAACTAAAAACTTTTGATTTCTTGGTACAACCAATTGTTTTAACCAAATTTGGGTCACATCAAACAGAAAAATTGTAATGTGTGTGGCCACCTTTAGTCATAGACTTTGAAAAAGCATACAGATCAGATGTTTTACTCAAGTTTGAGTGCATTTGCAGCATGCATGTTTCAGGAGTGTGATTCATACACTACTGATGCATGGAAGATCAGCAGGATGCCAGGCAAAAGGTATTGTTTAAAAGCAAAAAATATAGCAGCCTCCATATGTCTCTCAGGTGAGTTGTCCTTTAAATGATGACAAGGGCACTATCTGCATGGAGTTGGCATGTTCTTCCTGTGTGGGGATTTCCTCTGGGCTCTCCAGATTCCTTCTACATCCCGAAAGCATATTTATGGGTTAATTGGCCGTAAACTGAACCCGATGTTGTTGTTTTTTTTTTAACCCTCTGCTTAAAGAGACACTGAAGTGAAAAAAAAATATGATATAATGATTTGTATGTGTAGTACAGCTAAGAAGTAAAACATTAGGATAAGAGACATAAGTCTAATTGTTTCCAGTTGTTAAGCTTGGAGGTGTATTCTCCACAGTCAGCAGGCAACACATAAGCTGACGTGAAGGAGGTACACACACCAGCACAAGGAATCAGGATATCCCCAGTTTAGTGGAGGAGAGGACTGACTCCAATAGGAGATTGTGGTGCACAGAGCCGGTGCAGATCCGAACAGCCACAAACAACACTTTCGTGATAACGTCTCAGCGCAAAGTAGCGCTGAGCGCATAAACCAGGACTGAGGAGATCAGGACAGGTAGACAGAATGAACGCTTGCTTAACTAGCCACTACTTAGTGACAGCAAGCGTCCACAATAAAACAGACTGGAATGAGGCAGCCAATGCGTTTGCAGCGATGGCGTGCCTCACAAAGACAGGACAGGATAGTCAGGAAATAGCAGGATCAAGATAGATGAACGTAACACAGATAAATATACAATAAGTATGATTTCCTAGCGTATTACAATTACAGCTATCAATGAAACTATTTGTAACGTCTGACTAACATATGTATATATCGGCAATGAACCGATATATGACATAAGCAGGAACACTGACTAGCACTGGAGCAATACAGGGAACAGGACTCAGAAGGATTCGCTATCTCTTCGCAGAGATGAACGCAATCCACAACGGTAACAGGACAGGATTCAGAAGGATTCGTTATCTCCTCGCAGAGATGAACGCAATCCACAAACAGGACCAGGAGCAGGATACTAGCTCAGCACGGGTGATCACGGTACGCGCAAACTACCAAAACGTGCTGGAAGGCTGACTAACGGAACACAGGATATAAACAGTTCGTGTACGTATATATCAGCGACACTGATGTATCAACGTAACACGAATACAAGGAAAATAACAAAATGTGCAAGTATGCGTATATATTGGCGATGAACCAATATATGACACAAGACAAGCAGAGTAACAACTTCTAGAACAAGAGCAGAACTAGGACTCGCTGACCCCTTCGCAGGAGTCAGCGCAGTCCACACGGACTAGGAACGAGGTGGGGCACGAGCAGAGTAACAGACAGAATCTGAGACTATGGTAGCCCATGAGGCATTGCAGGAAGCAGTTCTTTATACTGAGGTCATCCAATGGGAGCAGACCTGCAGATTCCCACACAAGTGAATGGTAATTAATCACAGGCTGATAGCAGGAAAAGGCAGACAATGATATGCAGCCTGCAGGAAAGGGATTGCCCCTCCATTGCAGCAGACAATGTTTGTTTACACAAAAGCATATTAAACTGTCATTAACTTCAGAGCGACTGCAGATGGAATCAGCAACTAGTTTAAGTGCAAACCAAACTATGCAAGCAAATGCATGTAATGACATTAGAACTGCTTGGTTTGCAATACCACTGCAGTCAGCAGTAAACGCTGCAGAAGCGATCATAACACCAGTACAGGAAGAGTTAAGAAACTCCAGTTGTTATCTCTATGCAAAAAAGCCATTAAGCTCCACAACTTTCAAAGTGGCAGAGAGGTCTGTCTTCTGAAGTTTATTATCTCAACTGTCAGTGAAGAATTTTCTTTTTCTCTGCCAGAGGACAGGTCAATAGTTCACAAGACTGCTCTGAAAAAATCATTTAGAATGCTGAGTAGTGTGTAAACTGCAAATATTAAAGAATGATGCAATGTTATAAAACACACTATATAACTGAAAAATAAAAATATGAGAATAATGTCTTTGCTACTAATCTTCTAGTAATTATCCATACTACACAATCAATTCATTATATCATATATTTTTTTCCACTTCAGTGTCTCATTAATGGCAGTGTATTAAGTGTCCCAGAGGTAAACTGCATGAGCTATAAACCTTTTTCTATCTCTCCCCTGCCTTCAGAAGTTGTACTGTATTCTGACAGGAAAATGGCTGAATACAATGGCCTTTTATGGCTGTATGGCCTTTTATGGCTGTAATTTTCTTCTCAGTGACTATCCGGACTGACAAGACAGAAGCTGTCACTTGTGTGCCTGAAAATTAAATCTTTCAGGCAGCAAAATAAAAAAATTAAAACAGCCTGGTTATATGTTTTGCACTGTGAATATGTGTGACATCACACACATCCCCCACGTGCAGTACACCGGCAACCACTTGGGGTGCAAATGAGGAAGAAGTGTGCGGACACTCGGGGGACAGTGGACAGGTAAAGTATTAATGCATGGGCAGCGAGGGATCCATTTAACATTTGGGGGACATCGCTGGGGGAGGCGAAGCGTCATCAAGAGGCCTATTCCCAAATGATTTCATGCTGAAAACGATGGGGAATTGACCTGGGGTTTTTGGTGGCCAAAAGATGTTTCTTCCATCAGAGGCAGATCTGTCTCTTGGTCGATCGGCCGCCAAAATCGCTAGATGTATCGGTAACTGAAGAGGCAGGCAGAGATTAACAAATTAAGCTTTTTGGACGTAGCTGCTATGTCCAAAAGGCTGCTGTTGCGCTGCTGCACGGCCGATTGCACGTGTGCTCCCATGCCGCTGCTCGTTAGCCCAGAGATCAATGAATGTGAACGCATTTCCCATTCATTGATCTAAGTCACCGTTAGAAAGACTGACCGCTTCTATGTTAACCCATTCAGGTTCCGTGGTTTTCACGAGAGAAATGTTCACCTCCCATTCATTAGCCTATAACTTTATCACTACTTATCACAATAAACTGATCTATATCTTGTTTTTTCCGCCACCAATTAGGCTTTCTTTTGGGGGTACATTTTGCTAAGAGCCACTTTACTGTAAACGCATTTTAACAGGAAGAATAAGAAAAAAATGGAAAAATTCATTATTTCTCAGTTTTCAGCCATTATAGTTTTAAAATAATACATGCCTCCATGATTAAAACTCACGTATTGTATATGCCCATATGTCCCGGTTATTACACCGTTAAAATTATGTCCCTATCACAATGTATGGCGACAATATTTTATTTGGAAATAAAGGTGCATTTTTTCCATTTTGCATCTATCACTATTAACAAGTTTAAAATAAAAAAAAAATAGAAATATTTCATCTTTACATTGATATTTTAAAAAGTTTAGACCCTTAGGTAAATATTTACATGTTTTTTTTTATTTATTGTAATGGTTTTTTTTTTATTTATAGTAAACATTTTATTTGGGTAGTTTTGGGAGGGTGGGGGGTAAACAATTGATTTATAATGTAAATGTGTGTTGATTTTAATTTATTTTCATTTTCAGGTGTAGTATTACTTTTTGGCCACAAGATGGCGGCCATGAGTTTGTTTACATGACGTCACTCTAAGCGTAACACACGCTTAGAGTGGCGCATCAGGAAGGGAACGGCCAGAAAAGGCGCAGCTTCCGAGAGAAGCTGTCGCTTTTTCAGCGGGGGAGAGGAATCAGTGATCGGGCTTCATAGCCCGATATATTGATTCCCTGACTACAGAATCCGCGGCCGGGAGTGCGCGTGCACGCGCGCGATCAGCCGCGGGGGCGCGCGGTAGCGCACATGGTTTCTGGACGTAGTTTCTACGTCCAGAAACCAAAATAGGTTAAGGAGCAATCTTTCTAAAGAAAAAAAAAAGTTTCATGTCCTCCCTTCACTTCCTGTAAGTGTGATCGTTTGCTTACAGGATGGGGAAAAAATGAGGCCATCTTGTGGCCCAATAGTAAAACTACATCTACATACATTTTTTTTTTTTAATAAACACAATCAGTTACATTTAAAATTAACTGTTTACCTCCCACACCCTAAAAAATACCCAAATAAAATTTGTAATCAAAAAAAAAATTACAATAAAAAAAAAGTTACCTAAGGGTCTGAACTTTTTTAATATGCATGTTAAGAGGGTATATTACAATTATTTTTTTAAATTATAAGGTTGTAAATAGTGATGGACGCAAAACTGAAAAAATGCACCTTTATTTTCAAATAAAATATTGGCGCCATACATGTTGATAGGGACATAATTTAAATGGTGTAATAACCGGGACAAATGGGCAAATAAAATATGTGGGTTTTATTTATGGTAGCATGTATTATTTTAAAGCTATAATGACCGAAAACTGAGAAATAATAATTTTTTCCCATTTTTTTTCTTAATATTCCCTTTAAAATGCATTTAGAAAAAAATAATTATTAGCAAAATGTACCTCCCAAAGAAAGCCTAATTGGTGGTGGAAAAAACAAGATATAGATCATTTAATTGTGATAATGTCAGGATCCCTGCTGTAGCATGTTCTGTCGGTTGCAGTGGACCTGCAACCGGGCAGTTCTGACTTATCTGCTTGCATTTGGTTGCTCAGTTTGGATTGCATTCGCAATAAGTCTCATTGTCATTTGCAGACAAAGTGCAGTTCGGAGTAGCCCAGGATGTTGTCATGAATCCACCTATGGCTGGCTGCACTTGAAATGCAGTCATACAGTCGTGGATTTCTTGCATGCATGTGGTTGCATAATTTGGCATGCATTTGTAATTAAAAGTTTGTTCCATTCCCAGTCAGCTTGCAGCTTTCCATCAGTCTAGCACAGGATTGCATGATTACCATTAAGCTGTGTGGGAATTTGCATGTCTGCATCCATTGGCTGATGTCCACATAAAAACCTGCCTCCCACTTCAGACCTCGCCCGTCATAGCTTTCAGCTCTGCCTTGGCTGGTTGCTGGGTCATTCATGAGAATTGTATATTAAATAGTTTAACCTTGTCTCTGTCTTGGATGTTTGCTGTATCCGCGGGGGTACAGTGAAGTCCTTCTGATCCTGAAAGCTTGGATTCTGCCATCACCACGTTGGTGAATGGTAGTATTCCTGCTAGTCCTGATTCTGGGGATGTAACTATAAGCTGCAGTTGCTATTAGTTACGCTCCTTCCTGTTTGTCTTGTTCGTGCCAGTGTGAATTTCTGCCGTTGCTGGGGCAGCGACTAGATAGGCAAAGCATTCCATCTGTCTTTCTGTTGCCTGTCTTGCTACTCAGTCACAGGCTCAGGCGCCGATCACCCTGGGCAACCAATGTATCTTGTTCATTAGCAATCACTACGCTGGTTTTGCTGGACACCTCATCACTCTGTGATAAACATATTGTATTTCAATGCAACTGCCAGACTGACTTAGTTACGACCTTAGCTTTACTGACCACTCTCTCGCCTAGTCCACTGTACTGCAGCCATCTGATCCAATGTGTATGACCCTACCCTGTTACCGACTCTGATTCTGCCTAGCCCACTGTACTGCAGCCATCTGAGTGGGAGGTGAAAATTGTTCCGATGCATAAGGTGAAAAAGGACTGAAGGCTGAAGTGGTTAATTTATTTAATTACTGCGTGAAGTGGAAAGTGTGCAAGCGCTACATAAACACATTATAATAATGACTTTGGTAAGCTATAGGTAGTTTTGTTCGTGTCATCATTTTTTTTTCACTTAAAGAAAACCTGTAACATCAAAAAGTTCCCCTGGGGGGTACTCACCTCGGGAGGGGGAAGCCTCAGGGTCCCAATGAGGCTTCCCACGCCATCCTCCGTCCCTCGGGGGTCTTGCTGCAGCCCTTCGAACAGCGGCGATGTAAATATTTACCTTCCCGGCTCCTGCGCAGGCGCTGTGGCGGCTCTCAGCTCCGAAATAGGCGGAAATACCCGATCGCCATCGGGTCTGCTCTACTGCACAGGCGCAAGTCTCCGGCGCCTGCGCAGTAGAGCGGACCCAACTGAGATCGAGTATTTCCGTCTACTTCGAGCCGAAAGCCGCCACAGCGCCCCCGCTGGAGCCTGTAAAGGTAAATATTGAACAGGCTGTCGGGCCGCTGTTCAGAGGGCAGCAGCGAGACCCCCGTGGGACAGAAGGCGGCGTGGGAAGCCTCATTGGGACCCTGAGGCTTCCTCCTCTCGAAGTGAGTACCCCCCAGGGGAACATTTTGATGTTACAGTATCTAAGGTTTTCTGCTCTTAACTACCTAATACTTGGACATTTTTGTATTTCAGGACTTGTGCTTGCAGTATCTTTTCAAGAAAAAATGAAAAAGCAAAAGAGGCATCTGACTGAGCGGATCTTAAATCATGCCCTGGGGATCATCTACTTGCTTACAGGAGAAGTAAATGCATGTTGCCAATACTATAATAAACTATAAGATGATCATCTGTTGGATTTGGTTATGGGTGTCAGGCTTATGGGTTCCAGAAAACGACATAGCAGGTTATCTTCCATAGAAGATCATTCTCCTCGCTATGGATATATACACACTTGGTTATTTTTCTCGAAGTATGGTTTAATCTTAAATATCGCATAATTATTATTTAATAAGTAATGCTAACTGCAGACACAAAAATTTGATCAGCTTGAAAGAGATGAACCTGGTGACATAAAAAAACGAATCCTGTAAATGCAGCAGTCTCCTTCAGGTGCCAGCTTTACCTGCCACTTAAGCTAGTATAGTATACTGTAGTATGCCCCTGCTACAGGTCTCAATTATGTTAAATTCATTCCACAACCTTAGGAGTTTTAAATTGCCATACGCATCAGCACCCACATGATGGAATACATTGATTGGCTGCACATTATGGTCCCCAACCTTTTTTTCTTTGGAGTGTGGACGTTTTTGGGGGTTAAAAGACTGGGGGGCTAAGGAGAAGTGCAGGAACATGGAATTGGGCCCCTACCTCACACAAGCACATTTTAACTGCACGAGCAGAGCAGTCATACCATCAAGTGAGTTAGTCCATGGGCCTGGACACTCTCTAGTTTCAGGAGAGCATCACTAGGTGACGCCATCCTGTCTACACCACCTTCGTACAGCTCCTGATGTCTATCAGCATCAAACGCTGTACAAAATATGAAGAAGCACAGCTGTTGGATGTATTGAGAGGACACACCACCTGGTGATGCTCTGCTGTACGTTGCTCTGCATGAATGAATTTAGAGAGAGAGGCCAGGCTCATGGACAGGCTCAAAATGGCTGAAGGACTGGGGGTTGGAGACCCCTGTTTTAAGGGATGGAGCTTACTGTACACAGCCAGGAAGGAGTGTAGTAGCCTAAGGGCTGGTTCACACGGATGGCAAGCGGCGTTGGGGTGGCCAGGAAGCAGCGTCGTCCTGTGACGTCTTGTTCAGGGGCAGTGGTACGACGATCGTCGGCTTCCCGTCGCGATTCTCATCCCTGCAATGGGACATGAAGCCGCAGCGGCTAGCCGGCCCTGGACGTCGCATACGGCTTCTAGGGCCGGCAGAAACAACGCGTTAAATCGGGATCGGAACGCCGCATTTCCGCAATCGCTGATAACCGCGCGATGCTTAACGCTCCCATTCACTTGAATGGGAGTGTTTAGACGACGAGTCCCCAACGCTTGGCGGTACACGACGCCAAGCGTCCGTGTGAACCAGCTCTAAAGCTTTGACTGCAGCAAGGAAGATTGTATTAAGAAATAGAAAGGCGCAGCTAGCCCCTCAGGATCCATCTGCATTTATAGATGTCTTACACGTGGCTGCACACTGGTGGTTGAGGGTGGAGCTTACCACATAAAAGTCATAGCTAGCATCTCATTTTGGCATGGGCATTTACACTTTGTTATGCCTTCAGGTTTGCCTAAAATGTTAGTCTGTTTTTTTTTTGTATTCTGTAGAGTGGTAAAGGGCTGGATATCTCTATCAGAGCTTGACACTCATTATACCCTTGTCTCACTTTCTATCACGGTGACACTTAGAACTATGAGCTGAATGTTCTGATTCTCTTTTCTGAAGGCCCATCTTTTTATTTTTAATTTGAAGATTCATTGGATCTGACTCTGGCAGTTTTTCTTATTAAATATGAAGAGAATACACTGGAAACCGGAAGTTCAGCCTACATTGGGTACAGATAGAAATAAACAGCTGTCACTGAAGAAAAATGTGACATTCTTTCCATGAATACTTACAAATAAGTAATGGAGAATGAAAACAACAATACTTTTTGTAGAGGTCCTAAAGGAACCCCAAAACTCTCCTTTTTATTAATAAATATAATAATCAGCAAGTGTCTCTGCATCCCCTGTTCCTGTGTCCTTGCGTTTCCGCTACTGCGCATGTGTAGCATGGACAGCCTTTGGGACAGGAGGAGGACAGGACCAGGCGGGCGTGTGCGTGGGTGGATATGTGCACGCAGGTGGGTCACAGGGGCAGGAGGGGGGTTGTGAGGGAGACTTAGGGCTGGAACCCACAGGAGCGCTTTTGGCAGCACTGCTATATGCTAGCAGTTTGCCAAAACGCTGGGCTAATGTTAATGGATGGGGCAACTTCCACAGGAGCGTTTGCGTTTCTCAGAAACGCAAACGCAGGACATGCAGCATTTTGGGAGCGTTAGCGCTTCAATGTAAAGTATTGAACCGCTAGCGGAAACGCTCAGCAAAACCTAAACTGAGCGGTTTTGCTAGCGTTTTGCGGTTCAGCACACTGTAACAAAATGAAAAATAATTCACAGGACCAATCAGGATCAAAACGCAAAACGCTAGGCACCCGCTGGGGGAAAAAATACAATGTTGCAAAACACGACCAAAAACGCGCATGAATCCGCTTGCAAACCGCTCAGACAAAACGCTAGCGGTTGCGTTTTGCGTTTGCGGTTTTCAGTGGGTTCCAGGCCTTACAGCCCGTTATATTAACGGGCTTAAGTCTACTAGTTAATAAAACTGTCAAGTTCAATTTTCTTTTTCTGAAAACAAAAGGTATTCGCAGGTTTTCAGCTACACACAAGCATGAAGTAACTCCCATAATGCATGACATCAGCACTGTGACTGTAGGTATATTTTTACTCACAGGGTCCAAAAAGCTGTGCTAAGTTTTAGACACATTCTTGGGGTTGTAGGGACACAAAGCATTGATTGTAGGGATGGTCAATAAGATTCAAATAATTCTGAGTTGATGCATGATTATGCAAAGTTCATATGCAAATGTATGCCGCTTGAAAATGGACCAATCAACCTAAATCTTGGTAGGATTTAATTGGTTTATTTTCAAGCTGCATACATACATTTTTGATACAAAATTTACATAATCCTGCATCAGTTTGGAATTATTTTAATTTTGCTGACCATTCCTATCCAGAAGTAATGCATTATGTAGGATACCTGCTTTTTTTGTTCCATCTATGTTACTTTCTCTATTCTCTGAGGATCTGCACACATGACAAAAAAACCTAGCTTTGTGCCACAACCAATAATGACTGGCATATGGAAAATTGAGTTCATATCATTGTTTGTCTTTATATAGGAGTATGTCATAGTAAAGAAGAATTCTCCTCACAATGCCACCCACCTGCTGGATGGAGAGGTGAGTACTGCCAGAACCGATGGCTCCATAGAATATGTACTGTCAAGTGAGCATACCTCATGATTATTTCATGACCTCCTTAGTAGGAATGATCAATGAGATGCAAATATTTTAAATTCATTCAAGATTATGTAAATGTGTATGTAAATTTATGCAGCTTGAAAATGGATTCATCGGTTTAACCCTGGGTGGGACTTGATTGGTCCGTTTTCAATCTGCATAAATGTTCATACATATTTACATCATCTTGCATAAACTCACATATTTGCATCTCATTGACCATCCCTTCTCCTGAGTGTATAATTCTCTCATGATTCACTGACATTAAGGCCTATGAAAAAAGTATTGTACTACATTTACACACATTTGAATGCATCAGATCTGCCATATGTACAAGTTTATGCAACGCATTTTCATCTCATCTGGTATTACAGAATATTTCACTATAGATTTTTAGCTACTAGCAGTGCATTTCTTATTTTCACTTTATTTCAGACTTGTATTAAACAGGCAGTACCTGTAATGCACAGTTCAGTAGTGCTTTTGCCATGTTACAGAAGCACTGTTGGGCCAGAATTAATTTTTCTATTACAATTTTAGTACAATACTTGCTTGTGGAGAGCAATAAGAGATGAATTCTGATATCAGCAGCTCTGCATCACTCTCCTGTACCTTGCTAGAACTCATAATGCTAGCTTGGGTTCTTACGCTACGAAAACAAGCTCAAACACTGTCGCCCAAAACAAATTGGCTGAGAATCGTTTAAAAAAAATGTCCCAATAATGGTAAAAGACAGTGATTATCATCCATGTAGACCGATCAGTCCTGGCGGATCAGTTAGATGATAATCGGTGTTAGTCCTTCATAGCGAATAATAAAAATGTTTGATCCATTTAAACTACTCACGTGTGGCACTTAGCACTTCTGAGTCATCAGGGTTTTGCTAACGATCTGATCGGAAAGCCATCGTTATACTCCCACTGAACTAAAAAGTGCTCCAACGTCGCTCCCTCAACGTTAACTGTCAGGGATCGCTCATTTTGTACTGACTGGGATCGAGCTTGTGTACAGGCCTTTAGACTGTCTTCAGCTCAAGATACCTTTGTTTTCTTTACTTTTTGTTTCATATTGGTTGAAGTGTGGTCTTCTTCTTTGAACTTATCAAGAACTGCGGTTTGAGAAGGAAGACATGAATTAAGCACAGGTTTTGTTTAATCTGTTATCATATTACCACAACCTTCACCGGCCACAGGATAGTGACAAAGAGCGCTGTCAGAACTGCATATGGTGCTTCATGAGATTCAGGACAGTCTGTATACAGAGCAGTGAGCTTTGTCAGGGCCCCTGTAGTAGGAGGACCCTATGAAATAGTCATAGTAGGAATTATGTGTGGTGAGGAAGGCGGATCCATAAATCAGTAGGTGCCCAGAAAAAGCATTCAAGTTGGGACTTTTAGCTTCACTTGCATTTTGTAGATCAGTATCTTAGTAATTACAGGTGTGAGCATAAGAGAGGAAATGAGCAATTTAGGGGAAAAAATAATCAAAGGCAGATCTTGTGTTATTACCGTGGCAGGTCTACTTTAGACTCCGTGAATACAGTATAAACAGTTTTTCCACTAATGTCTTTATTTATTTAAGGTTCCCATCAAATGTGGGGACGTCTCAATCTATTTCTCTATGGAGGAGTGGGATTTTATAGAAGAACATAAAGAACTTTACCAGGAAGTTTCACCACAAAAAACGAAGAACTTTCACTCTTCTGAAATGCTAGAAGATGTCAGCCAAGGTAAACTAGGGCATGTAAAATTCTTATATGTCTAACAACATCCACATTTTTTAAAGAATGGCATTAACATTTTAGAGTAGGACAAACTTGTAGATCTGATTTTAAGACTTGCCCTGTCAAGGAAACCACATAATGTATTGCTTTATGGTAAGGCTGGGTTTACACAACACCCTAAAGTGATCTATTTTACAGGACGGACCACAATGGGAAAATTGACATCTCAACAGATCTTATGTTAAACATAGGATCTGCTCATCTTTGTATTGGATTGTCTGTTCAGTTGTGTCCGTTGCATTGATGGAATGTAAAGTCCAAACAACGCTATTGTTATGGACACTGAACAGAAGTCGGATATGTCATGATAGTAATGCTAGTATGACATGTCTGATGAAATAAACAGATCAGAACAGGGGTTATTGCCATGGAGGGTGACCACATATGTGCTGTCACTGTCCATGGTACAAGTTTATCGTAGTATGGACTAAGTCTTGCCACTTCAGCAGCACCTTTTGCAGTTAGACCTTTTACTGTGTTCCGGCAGGTACATTAAGTTGGATGATAGCTATAAACGCAGAGATCTTGCTCATCCTCCCACCCATTCTGCCTCCTGTCTGTCTTCTGCATTAGGCCAATCTATAGTATAGCAAGTGACGCAGCATGGGCTGTGCATTGACTGTGAGAATTTGTAGCTTGGGAAGCAGGAGGTATAATCAGGAAGAGAGAGGGCAGTTTGACTTCTGAACCAGTAAGTGCACCCAAATTTGTAGACTCACTGGAGGTCAGGAGAGTTCCATCTGTGCCATCAGAAAACACTGCCGAGGTGGTGAGGCTTTGTAGTATGCAGCTTTACCATCAGTTAAGTACACAACAATTCACTTTAGGATTTCTCTAGAAGATTGTAGTCCTGCTGTTACTTATAAGGGTGCTAGAAGATCCAAAGATGTTTGGCCTTGTTATGAAGAGATTTCAGAAATTTAGTGGAGAAATCAAAGCTGGTAACCTTAGATCAATTTGGTGGCCGCAGTGTTAAATTATAAGATGTGAAACAGTTTGATTTATTATCAATAGAACTAAAAGAATCTGTTATATTTGATGTTCTTAGTGGTACAATTTCTAAACAGCTGATATCTATGTTGTATGGAGCGATTATTTCTCCGGATGCTAGTGTTAGACCCAATTACTGCAAATTAGCTTGGGAAACAGATGTTGGAACAATAGGTGATCAGGAATGGGAAGACACTCTAGATAGAGTGGTACAGGTATCCCCGCATGCCCCAGATAGGCTTATATATCTATATGTTTTACACAGAGCATTTATCACTCCGGTGCGCCTATCCAAATTCAAAACTACCACATCACCAAATTGTCCTAAATGTGCAGTATCAAGGGGCACCTTTTTTCATATGATCTGGTCCTTTCCGGAAGTTAATACATACTGGATCCAAATAGATACATTTTTAAATGACTACATGGGCTGTCCAATCACATGTGATCCAAGAATTTGTCTACTCTGTATTTTCCCAACCTCCTTTTCTGAAAAGTACACCTTACGCTTTGTAATGGAGGTTATGCACTTAGCTAGAAAACTTCTCACTAGATACTGGATACTCCCTAATTTACCTACTCGCTCTGAATGGATTAATTGCGTCAATAAAGTCATTCCTCTTAGAAAAGCTATATATGAAAAAAGGGGAGCCCTAGCCAAATTTTACAATATCTGGAAGATCTGTATAGACTCTCCTTGCACCCGTAGTTAATCCGTTTTTGTGCTACAAAAGACCCTTGCCTTAGTATTAAAGTAAGCTTTTTTTTCTAGATCCTCACACATTTTTGGCACAGCTCAAATGAATTGATGGGTCTGAATCAGGAAAGTTGTGGTCCATCAGGTAGAACATATTCCTCTCTTTCTCAGTCCATCCTAAACACTGGCATGGATCTGGCCCTCCAGGCCTGGAGTTCGACACGTGTGTTAAAGCTATGGATGAGGTAGCTGTTCCTGTTCTATGAGAGGTGCTTAGAAGCAAAGGAAAACAGGGCTCCTGACTCAAGCAGACTAACTGTAATTCTACAAGAAAACCACAAAAAACTGAGAGGTACGAAACTATAGCTTTCAATTTGGATGATATCGTGGTTGGGGTGTCTTGGCACCCTATGGAAAAAAATACAGGAGACAAAAAAGGGAGCCCGATAGTGCAGTATGTCAATAGTAGGTGTGTGGAGAAATCAATTGATTGAAAGGGCTACTCTCTCTCTCTCTGAGAGGCTCCCTATGCTACATGATTTCTGTCATTTGGCACTGTATTGGCCTGAGGAAGCGGGCTCAGACTCGCGAAACGCGTTGCCTGTGCTCAAATAAAAATCTTTTGTTTACAGAGATTTTGTCATTGAGGTAAGATACCTCATTTTTCTTTTTCGTTTTTAAACTGGGTTTAAAAGCTTTTATTCAAATCAGGGCGCCTCTTTCCCTTATTGTGCATTTCAATTTGGAAGACTACACATGTGACTGTCAGGCCAGATTTTTAGTTTTTCTGCCCCAGGCCAACTTTTTTGTGACTTCCCTTTCTTTGTGCAGTAGCTCCCCTCTCCCCTTCATTCCATGTTCAACTCCCCTTCCATGTGTAACATCCATGTGCAGTAGTCCCTTTCCTTCATATATAGCTCCCTTTGGCAGCAATTTCCCTATTCCATGTGTTTTTCCCCAGTAACAGCAACCCTTTCCACCCTTTTCCGCCACATGCAGCAACCCCTCATACATGTCCAATTGCCCCCTGGGACAACAGCCACCCAATGCCAAGGCCTCTGTGGCCTTTCTAGATATCCAGTCCTGTTGTTTGTGGAATCAGAATGAACGGATATTAAATAGATTGTTTAGGTAGGCCTTCACACTTCATGATTGCTTAATCACATTTGCAGCCACTGGACAGCATTCAATAAAAACAATGTTAATTAACTTTTGTTGATGTTCATTTTATTAAATCAGTGTTATTCTTAACAGACTACAATGAGAGCCATGACTCTCTATATAATAACGTAATGCATGAAGGACTAAGATCTATTCATCACGTGGAAATGTCTGCAGGACACTGTGCAGGTCAGTGCTAGTCAACATCCTTTGTAAATTATTTGCATGTAACCTGTAACATATTAAAGAGGAACTCCTTTTAATCCTACAGGCTATGTCCTACAACCTCAGTGCATGAACAAAAGTCACCACAGAGCAGGCAAAGCTATGAATGTGTTTGGATCTAGAAGGCCCAAGTGGTCTTCCTTCAGTCTCTGACTATATCAGTGATGATTTAGTGCAATAATAATTTCCACCAGTCTTACAGCGCATGCCTCTCCTCCACTCAGACTACCATTATTATTATTTTAGAGAACACAACCAACTTCTGTGGAGCTATACAGAGTGTAATATAGACAGTAAAGGGCACTACAAATACATACCTATTAGATGTGTAGTACTTTGTCAGTATGTGCAGAAGAAGATAATTGTGGAGGATCGTTGAACCATACATGCACGTCAGTTCATATATTTTTAATGCGTAGTTCAGTAAAAACATACAGAAATAAAAATACATATTTTTGGATGTAGTGTAGTAAAAACAAGAAACCAAGGTTAATGTACTATCTGATTGGTCTAATTTCAGAGCAATGGAGGTCTCCTGAGATCCCCATACATGTTTACCCAGTGTGTAAAAGTTAAAGGGAGTCTGAAGTGTTATTAAAAAAAACAAAACAGATATTTACCTAAGGAGAGGGAAGGCTCTGGGTCCTATAGAGCCCTCCTGTTCCTCCTTCGATCCCCGTGTTCCTGCAATGGATACCCTGTAAGCAGTGTCTGACCGATGGGTCAGAGACAGCTCACTTCCAGCACTGCAGAGGCTTTGGGAATCTTCAGGAGCCGAGTGCTCCCGAAGGTGTGTTCCTTACTGCACATGCGCGAGATTTCATGCATGCGCAGTACGGAGTGGCCTGCCTTTGGAGATGGGGGAACCAGTGCTGAAACGAGGGGACCGTTGGAAAAACAGGAAGGCTCTATAGGACCCAGAGCCTTCCCTCTCCTTAGGTAACTATCTGTTTTTTTGTGTTTGTTTTTTTTAACACTATCAGTTTCTATTAATATTTTGTAAACATAACAGAGAAGATGCATCAGCGGAAGCATCAACATAAGCACATGGAATAATTGTTAGTTCAAGATGAAACAAAAAGAAAAGAATACTAGTATACAATGATATAGCATACAGTATGACAGGAATTTACCTGCATTACATATTAGTCATTGTACCTGTAGATCTATATAGCAGGGGAATACAGATTACAATAGACTTTGCTCCTGGCTAAGCCAACCTACGTCGAGGACGAAGAAATATATGTCTAATCTTCAGTTAGAACATCAGCATTCAAGCAACAATGTCAAACTAATATATAGTATATAAACGTATAACAAATTAATAAATGTTTCCAAAGGAGTATGAAGGTTGTAAGTTACTACGGTGGATCCCAAAAAGCAGTGCAGGAATACTTATATATGATATGATATTGTAGCCACAAAAAAAGAAGGACCTGTACTCAAGCAATTTTTGATGAAATTAAGGTGATTTGAAAGTGTTAGACCAAAGGAAATCAAATGAATAAGGAGACTTGGTTTTTTTTATTTTAATAACACTTCAGACTCACCTTAATGGCCAAAAAAACCATAGACCATAGATGAAATTTGAGTACAATACCACTTTAAAGGATATCCGAGGCAACCAAATTAATTTATCTTTTCTTACCTGGCGCCTCTTCCAGCCCCTACAAGTCACACGTGTCCCTTGCCGCATCTTCAGTCTTCGCCCGTCTCCTGTTGGCAGCCTCTGAAGATCGCCGACCCCCAATGGGCCACACGCAGACACACACGCATCATTGGGAGCGAGCTGTGCCTGCGCAGTAGTACAACACAGGTGCAGTATGCTTCTGGTGACATGCGCATGTGGAGATGCCGCCATCCCGTCGGGGGTTGGCGATCTTTAGCTGCTGCCAGTGGGAGACGGTAGAAGACCAGAGCTGCGGCGAGGGACATACGTGACTTGTAGGGCTTGAAAGAAGCCACAGGTAAGTAAAGATAGATTAATTTGGTCGCCTTGGCTATCCTTTTTTAAATTCTATCAAAATGTTATTGTTACATGGACAGTCTTATTAATAGCTGTAAATACATTTGTAAATAATATTGATTTGGGACTAGGCTTTTCCTATACTGAATATTAGTGGGAATGCTATACTGGCTGTATAACTTATGCTGTAAATTTGTGCTTTTGTGGAAGTGGCTGCAACTCTTTTGTGAAAAATTTTTGTTCGTGTTAAATCACTTTACCAGATATTTACATGCCTAAACGGGACAATGGTTTAAACCGTGAAATAGAAGATTGTGAAGCAAATGACAATGAAATTCTTCAAGTGGAAATTGACTCACAAACCTATTCCGGTAAGAAGTACTGGCTATTAAAATTGCCCTAATAAGATTCAAATGCTAATAATTTTACACTAGACCTGGACTACATTTTGTTTCACTTGCCCTCATCTGTACTGTAGAATTCCTTTATAGGGACCAGGAAAATAGTTTACCATATCAGAAGATTACTATATCAGAATTAGTCATTGTATATTCATACAGACGCATTTGCCGGAACCTGAGGACAGAGTTTACTATATCCAGAGGTTTACTGTATCAGAGTTTACTGTAACGAAATTCTACTGGTTTGCTAAGGTACTTGCTATTTAACCTTGCTGACACTTTTTATTTAGTCAATTGACAGCCATTTACTGATTGTAAGCTTTTAGTTTAGTCCTGAATGATGATTATGATGAGATGTTTAAATCGGGTTGTGACAGGAGGCAGTGGGACAGGTTCAAAGGGTTAGCTACTGCTGTCCATCGGCAGGGAAGCGTAAATGGCTAAGGAATGGGACTTCACAGAGACAAAGTAAAGGTATGTAGCTAATCATGCTGCAGAGGATAACCTACAAATACATTTTATTATAAAATTAAAAGTTCAGATGCACTTTAAAGTATAATCACAGTGATATACTGTACCTGCAAGTAACAAACCACCCAATATAATCAGCAGAGCCTAATGCTTGTACATACGTACAAGTACTGTCATCCAGAGGGATCAGGACTCGATCTCTAAGGGGACAGTTTTGAGCCTAGTTCTGTACAGATGTGTCATTAGCCTTTAAGCTCACACTGCATACGTTGCTATGAATGGAGGAGAAGGGGTGACGCATGGCGCACCACAGAGCTGCTTGCAGTTGATGGGGTGATGGGGTGCATTCATGGGTCAGACAGACATTGGTATTGCTTAAAACCTGGCATACTGGATGTTTTGTAAAAAACAAAAACTGTAGCAAAAGTTGCCCAGGGCAACCCATGTAAACCTGCATTTTACTTGTCACCTTAACCACTTGACCACGGAGGGGTTTTTACCCCTTTAGGACTAGAGCAATTTTCACCTGTCAGCGTTCCTCCCATTCTTTCACCAATAACTTAATCACTACTAATCAAAACAAAATTATCTATATCTTGTTTTTTTTGCCACCAATTAGGCTTTCTTTGGGAGGTACATTACGCTAAGAATTATTTTATTTTAAATGCATTTTAATTGGAATAAAGTGTTCGGCCATTATAGTTTTAAAAGAAAACGTTCTGTGGATAAAACCCACACATTTTATTTACCCATTTGTCCCGGTTATTGCAATGTTTAAAATATTTCCCTAGTACAACATATGGCGCCAATATTTTATTTGGAAATAAATGGGCATTTTTTCGGTTTTGCATCCATCACTATTTACAAGCCCATACATTAAAAAATAATAAGAATAGTAATATACCCTCTTGACATACATATTAAAAAAATTCAGTCCCTAAGGTAACGCTTTATGTGTTTTTTATGTACATTTTTCTATATGAAAAAAAAAGTTTGGGTACTATGGGAGAGTGTGGGAGGGAAATAGTTAATTATAGAAGTCAGTGTTGGTATTTTTATTAACTAAAATGCATTTTGATGTAATTTTACTATTTGGCCACAAGATGTCCTCACTGATGTACGTGAAAGTAATGTGTGGCAGTGTAACACCAGGAAGATACAATGAAGCAGGCATCTAATGGATACATCAGGCGACTTGGCGGCCAATAGACCATCCAATTCGATTATTATAATCGAATTGGATGAAAATTGGTGCTGCCAATTGTGGTGAATAGAATGGCATATCGCGCCCACCGATGCCGCATATCGACTGCGCCATCGGTAGCCGTGACATTCTCACTTAAAAATGACAATCAGAATGTTTTTCTCCCTTTCTCTTTTCCCCCCCTCTGAGTAACCTTCCCCCATATTCTGTGTCCGGTCAGCAAGGAATGTCACACGTGGCCCGACCTCCCGGGGAGAGCCATTTGCTGCACAGCTCATGTCCCAGAAACTAGATACAACCAGTAAGATAAGAGATTCCCTCCAAACTCATAGACTCAAACAAAGGAAACTTTAATGTATTTTTATGTCCAAATAGGCTTGTCACAGAAAGACAAAAATTACATTTTCGGATACCCATAAGCCAGTTCTGTAATTCCACCGAATTACAATTTTCCAACTGTCAGGAGTCAGTAGGGAGACTGCTTTATTCAGCCTGCGTAGAGTGAATGCGATACAATAGGCATGTGTAGCCTCATTTGATATTTGATACAGGGTCGCAGGCCGCTTATGAATATAGCCTCGGATTTGTGATGCGCCAATCTGGGGCGGAGTCACACAGATTTATAATAAATGGTACACTTCCTTGCTCTGAGTCTGGGGGTGGCAACCTTGCTGCCAGGAGATAATCCCGCCTTCCCTCCACCTAGTTTGGAGGTAACCCAGCCCCAATTCTAAGATTGTATAACTATGGGGCCAGCAGAGCCCGCCCCTGTCTTTCATCATTTCATCTGCTAAAGAAGAGCCTGGAGCATGCGTTCCACAGAAGGACCAAACGCATGCATTTTTCCAAAGACTCTTAATGCTCATTTAAACTGGACTCTTTTTCTTCATTCTCCAAATGGACTGCCCAGCCGTAACTAAGTAAGAACTTCCTGATTTTACCCCTTTTATGTTTAAACTTTGTGTGTATATGTTAATTGGTGTATACAACTGTATGTAATGCATTTTTGTTATTAAACGTTTTAAAAATCGTTTAGCGGTTATGGCCTGTTGCTGAACCTACACAATCGTACCTATTCTCCTGAAACCGCTACCCTGTGTTTAACAGAAGTGTACATTTATAACCCGTATACGTGAATCCGGCTCAGATGTTCAGATCTGACCCAGATTCCTGCATACTGCAAAGGGTTAACAGAGCGTTCTCAAAGTATTAGCATAATTACAGTAGCGAGCTGTGTAACCCGCTTGGTGGCAGATCTTTGAATTGTGTGTGTGTGGTGAATCCTTTGGCGTCCGAACGCTCCCTCCATTAGTCAGTTCATCAAACTGCGAAGTCAGGTTTACGCTTCGTGATGGGCAAAATGACAGTGTGAGAGGATTTCTGACTCTGATCGATTGACCCACCCGCAGACTGGCCTTGCGGTCTGTGACACCAAGTGCATGCCCGATCGACAAAGCGACTAATTTCGGGATGGAAATTGGTGGCATGGTCGATCGCGCATGCCGCAGGATGTCGAGCCAAAGTTGATTGGTTGGGTGAGCGGTGGTATGGCGGCCGATTTCGGATCGAGCGACGAGATGACGAAACCCCCACGACTGCTGCCGCAATGTATAAATGTGCCCCCCGTGTGTGTATTTATACGTTACCTGTCCTGTTGCAGCCTCCGCGCAGTGTCCGTAACCTCCAGGCAGTTCTCCATACACGCTACTGGCGCATAGCGTCTGGCATAGCGTCTGGGCTAGTCCATCTCTTCCAGGGGATTCTCAGCATTGACTTTTTTTTTAATAAAGACACCCCTTGAAAAGGATTTATATAAAGATGTTGGCCAGCCTCCCTGCTCGCTGCACACTTTTTTGGCAGTTGGACGGAGCAACTGCCATTCACTAAGTTCTTTTGAAAATAAAGAAAAGCCTGAGAATCCCCCATGAGGAGATGGGCTAGCCCAAAACCTGTCAGTTCTGTCAGATTTTTACTGCCTACTGTAAGTGACAGCAAGATAGGAGAAAAGTAATTTAAGTCTAATTTTACTCTGGACTCTGTACTTCTTATTTGTATGTGTTCACATGTATGTTACATTTTACGATGTTCGCGATAGTGGTTCCTTAAAAGTGAAATTGAGTCAAACAGTACACAGCGCCTTAAAAAAATCTATGCAGCACTCAAGCCAGGCTCTGTTCCAGTGCAAAGCTGATGTATGGTCAGGAGGGCAAAGCCATGGCTACAGTCGCTTTCTGTTGTACCATAAAGTACAGGCACCAAAATGAGATGTGGTGGTTTTTTGTAGACAAAGTTTGGGATCAATTTGCAATGGCATTCCATAACATCATGCAAAAATCGGATAACCTGTGCCCAATCCCGCTGTACCTCTGGGTAGTCCCATACAATATGATAAAGCATGTCATGGGCCTGCAGGCATTTAGTGCACCCTCCCAAATGTACAAGGGTAAAACAAAAGAGAGGAGCAAGAAAGAGTTTCTTATTGCAGGTATAGCAGGGTGATGGGAGTTCCATATGGCTTTACTAAATAAATATGGCAGCTTCCTTATCCCTCTCACTTCAGGTTCCCTTCAAATATTGGTATCTTCTAAATGTTCTGCAAGTAAAGGGTTCATTTTATCAAAATAATCTGCTATAGTGTTTTCCATTGCATGTGACAGAAGAATATTACACTAGCCATATATCTGAGGATGGGCGAAATGAGGAGCTCTACACAGGAACACGTGGGCAGGAACCTCCTGTGGATGCTTGGGGAGGTGAGTAGCTATATTTCACTACATTCTTGTGTGTTATTCCACTGATTTCATTGTATAGTTCTTATTGATTATTACTAAGAGACTTAAAGAGACACTGAAGCAAAAAAAAATTATGATATAATGAATTGGTTGTGTAGTACGGGTATTTACTAGAATATTAGTAGCAAAGAAAATATTCTCATATTTTTATTTATATAGTGTTTTTTATAACATTGCATCATTCTCTAATATTTGCAGTCTTAACACTACTCAGCATTCTAAATGATTTTTCAGAGCAGTCTGTGAACTTTTGAAGCCTTCTCTGGCCAGAAAAAAGAAAATACTTTGACAGGCACTTCAGATAACCACCTTCAGAACACTCTCTGCGACTTTGAAAGTCGTGGAGCTCAATGGCAGTTTGCATAGATAACTGAAGCTTCTTATGTCTCTGCTCCTTATGTTTTATTTCTTAGCTGCACTACACATACAAATCATTATATCATATATTTTGTTTCACTTCAGTGTCTCTTTAACAAGATTACCTACTGCGTGACCTCACGTCTTCTCATTTCCCTCTCAGCATTCTCCAATTGTCTCCTCACTCCCCACTCCGACCAGACAGGCTAAAGCATCATATGCCGTCAGTCAGCTAGGAGGGATGGCTTTGACTGGCATAGTTATCACTCTCCGTACTTCATGGCCACGTGACTTAAGCTGGCCATACACTGGTCAATGTGGCCAACAGACAGATCCCACTGACATCAGAGAGGAATTTACCTGATTGAATTCCTCCACACACTGTACACAGACTTTCAATAGATTTTAGTATGAAATCTATTGAAAATCTTTGCACACTTCCTGCCTGGCTCCCAGATCTCCCACCTCCGCTACATTGCACTGCAACTCACAAAATCACAAATCTATGACCCTGCGGCAGTGTGAGCCTTCAGGGTCTTATGCATAGCGCAATATAGGTTCAGCCCCTTCCCCTCTTGAAAAACTGCCACATTCAAGAGATCATGCCATAGGAGGTCAGGAAGTAGCTCTTTGATCAGCTCAGGTATGTCATCTGTCACTGAACCACTTGAGTAAAGGGTGTCCGACTGCTCAGACTGCAATTGATTCAGCAACTGAATCGGCACCAGGGGGTCAGCCAGTCAGCACCTGGATCCCATAGGATGCAGAAATTAACAGTTGAATAAAGAAATCGACTGGGTCTCGACCTGGATTTAGCAATTCTAGCTCAATTTATTAGTGGTGTCACAGCCACTGTGCTGTTTTGTGGCTGTGATACCACTAATAAACTAAGCTATAATTGCTAAATCCAGGTCAAGACCCAGTCAATTTCTTTACTCAAATGTGCCACTGAACCAGTCAATCAAAGAGAGTTGCTTAGAAGATAAAAGGAGTGTAGAGCTAACTACAATATTCCCAGTGACAGATGCACTGTGGTGCATACCAGAGCTGCCAGAGTGCTTCCCTTCTGCTTAATACAGAAATCACTTGTTGCTGCAATGAGGAAAAAAAATAGCAAAATGCTGAAAAGTTATTTTAAATGCAAGATGAAATTGAAAAGGTGAATTGCACATGGGCCCTGGTCTCTCAGAGTGCACTGGGAGGATAATTTTTTTGCCTAGCCTGGGTTAAAGTGGATCCAAGATGAAAAACGAACTATAACAAATAACTTGTCTATATATCTGATCTAAAGTTTAGATGGTTTACACAGTAAATCTAGCTGCAGCTTCAACAGTATATGATTATTTCTTCCTGTGATACATATTCTGCTTGTCATTACACAGGCAAGCTGCTCTGCATCTCCACCCCTCAGCCTGTGAAAACTCCACTCCCTTCTCCTCCCCTCTCCGCCCCTTGCCTCTAAAATCTCTGGCTGGTAACGCCTTCTCCTTCGGAAAAAAAACTACTCCTCCCCAGACTGAGTTCCAATGAGCACTTGCTGCATGGGACTCAGAATACCTAGGCACTGGAGGAACTGTGGGCAAGGTTTGTTTAGTATATAGGGAATTAGGGTATTAAAACAAAAAATGTATTTGGCTTGAGGAATGCCCTATAAACTATATGTAAGGGGCACAATTGTGCAATGAGTAAAAGTTTATCTCCGATCCACTTTAAACATCACTGAGGGCAGGGTTACATACCAATATACTGCAATATATAGATCTAGGACTTTTTTTGATGTTGAAACCAAGCCAAGTAATGTAAAATTGGGTACCCTGAATAATCCATTGCATGCTACTATATGTCGTTATGGTCCAACTTTAACATGGAGAAGCAGCAGCATCTCTTTGTGCATTTTAGATCTTCCAGTGTAAGTACTGTGCACGGGTGCATTTGTGCCCACACACGGTACTTGTGCTCCTGAGTCCTGCTGCGCTTCTTCTACCTTCATGGTCATGTGATGAAAGTCATAGGACATGCATGCATCACATGACTATCAGGCTGGGAAATAGAGAAAAAAGACAGGAAGCCTGCAAGACTGTGGAAACTGAACAACCTATTTTTTAAATTTTACTTACTTCATTTTTTTTTTTACCATTGTCTGAAAATGATATTTATTTTACATTTTTCCTAGTGCACCCTTCCTTTGCTGATGAATTCATAGATAGGGCCATTCCTGAAGAACCTTACAGTGGCAATTGCTCACCAGTTGGATCAACAGAAGAAGACATAAGCTTTTTTCATGGGTTCCAAGAAGAAAATTCGTCTGCGAAGTCGCCGTCTTATGAAATGGCCAGCCTAAGGTATACATCAGTGTCTGAAGACTGTGAGCAAAGCTCAATGCTTTTAAATGAAGGTTTTACCACTATGGATTGTGAAGACCCACGAGGAGAAAATCAGCAGGCTATCCGGAATGTAGAAATGTGTTCTGAGAGAGTCAGTAGATCCTATTTACAGCCCGGTAACCAAGTCCCTCATGTTGAAGAGAAGGCTCATCACTGTGAAGAGTGTGGCAAATACTTTGATTACAAATCCAACCTTATCCGTCACCAGAGAACTCACACTGGTGAAAAACCGTATGGCTGTGATGAGTGTGAAAAGCGTTATGCCACCAAATCTCATCTAACCATTCACAAGAGAACCCATCTCAGTGGAAAGCCTCACCGCTGTGATCAGTGCGGCAAACACTTTACATACAAGTCTCAGATCACCATGCATCAAAGGACTCATACCGGGGAGAAACCCCACACCTGTAGCCTGTGTGGGAAGAACTTTGCCTATAAGTCCTACTTGATCATCCATCAGAGGATCCACTCTGGAGAACGCCCCCACATGTGTCCACAGTGTGGAAAATGTTTCACTGATAAGTCTAATCTTCGCAAACACCAGAACACTCACACAGAGAACAAACCATTTGTCTGCAGAGAGTGTGGCAAGCACTTCAACTCCAAATACAGTTACACTACCCATCAAAGGACACACCAAAGAGGAAAATGTAAATAACACATCCAGTGATTACCCTTTTACTTACATAGAGTAGGCTTCAGTTGTGTAGGCTCATATAACCTTTTGGGTGGTCATAGATGGCCCAGTAAATACAAGAAATGTGACAAATACAATGCCTTGCTTGTGACAAAATAGACTATGTAGTGGTTGAAATCAGAATAACAATCAGCACTTATGCAAATCAGAAGCTCTCCTTATCCCATGGGAGGACCTTCTGAGAGACAGTATTTGGTTATTTCCGTTGTGCAGTTTGCACTGTAGGTTGAGCTGGAGAGAAGATGATGAAGAGTATCAGGAATGTAGGACAGTCAGGTTTGTCATCACCTTTTCTGCTGGTGAAGCCGCTGTTCGTTTTCAGTGTTTTATTCTTTTGAAACCAGTGAGTGAGTTCAAAATGCTGTATAAGCCAGCAGACATTTTCTGGGGATCAGGGCATGTATAATACCATCTATAGAAATAGAAAATTCTAAAATAAACGTATTATTTGGGGTTCACTGGACGAGGAGGTCTATGGGAAAGCTGT
Organism: Hyperolius riggenbachi; assembly: GCF_040937935.1. Classification (NCBI taxonomy): domain Eukaryota; kingdom Metazoa; phylum Chordata; class Amphibia; order Anura; family Hyperoliidae; genus Hyperolius; species Hyperolius riggenbachi. Next base: position 89,076,130 of record NC_090653.1, on the reverse strand, counting down.
GACAAGACCACAAGAAGTTAAATAGCTTCCAAACGCTTATTGTGAAGCTAACTTTATGAGTATTAATGTTTGAGTGAGTCGTTGAGATTCTGTGTCTTTGTAAAGCAGATTAAACCCTGCAAACTTGTTTCATTGGTTTGTGGGCTTATATGCTTTTTTTGCAGCACCCCATTTTATTTAATGTGTGCTCTGCGGTTGGGAGTCCTACCTGTAGATCAATCTATCCAACATCTCCACGATGTAAGCAACAACAACAACAAAACATTTGTAAAGCGCTTTTCTCCCGTAGGACCCAGTTGCATAAGCTTGTCTCAGATCATATAGTGATGTGTACAGAGGGAAACGTTATGTGATCATAAATGCCAGACTTAACAGGTGGGTTTTCAGTTTGATTTAAACTTGTCCAGGGTTGGAGCTGTCTTGATTAAGTTTGGCAAGGTATTCCACAGGGTATGGGCAGCATGAAAGAAAGCTCTGGCTCCAAAGGTTTTTAGTTGAACTCTGAGGGTGGTCAAGTTATTGTATCCGTTTGATCTGAAGGTGTGGGAGGTGTGACGCAGTTGCAGAAAATCCTTCCGCTATCCAGGGCCTAGGTCGTGTAGGGATTTGAATGTTAGCATGCCAATTTTGAAAATGATTCTCCATTTTATGGGTAGCCAGTGTAGTGAGCTAAGAATTGAGATTACTTTTAAAGACCAGTTCCATTTAAAGCCTTGGTTCATACTCCTGGAATTTTCATTGTTAGTAATGGTGACTATGCCAATACTTTACAATTTTCATATTTTATCTAGCCATTCCAGAGCTATTCCCTTTGAAAATGTCAGTCACACGGCCCAGAGATCCCTATAGTAAGTATAGAAATAGCTGCAGAGGAGGTGTTCCCAGCTAATGAACAGCTCTTCTTCACCACTGCAGATAACATAATTAATAAAATTAGTTATTTTTTACAATATTAATTTATAAATTACTCAGTGTTTGCCCATTGTAAAATCTTTCCTCACCCTGATTTACATTTTGAAATGTATCACGTGTTGACATCTTTAGTCCTGTCAGGAGCATCTCTGCAGAGGAGGAGCATTCTGGGAGGAGAATTCGACGAAGCTAAACAGTCTATGCTAATCATCCCTGGGAGGGTGGGGTTACAAACCAATATACAGAAATGTATAGATATAGGAAGTGTTACAGGCTGGTAAAACCAAGAAAATGAACATAAAAGTGGGTATACTAAATGATTAACTGCATTGTACTATATGTTACTACTGTGCTTCTGTAATTTCAGCAGAAGGAGGAGGTGGGAGCAGGTGATCTGTACTTATAAGGAGAGACTGGGTGCTGCCTCATCACAACTCCTCCCAGATCTCCTCATGATTGAATAGAGGGAGGAGTCTGGACAACTGTCTGTCCAGTAAGATGGCACACAGAAGGTTATTAAAGCAAACTGAGCACTATATTTGTAAAATATATCAAGTGAATCTCCCCCTATGGGAGAATCATATATGCTGTGTGTTTTGGGAGGGCATGGAAGCCTTTACTTACCTACAGGAGTGATGCTCTCTAGCCCCCCGTCTACCCAGGATCCTCCATCTTGCTGCTTGTATGCCGCAGAACCGCAGTTCAGTCGCCGCATTGCATGCCTGGAGATGTAGTCCATTAATGTGACTAAATCTCACATGTAGTGACATTAATGGACTACATTTCCTGGGCTGTGTTGCAGCAGCCTAATGCAGCCAGGGACGGGAGACATCACCGCTCCCATAGGGGGAAGTTCGTTTGATATATTTTCTTTTTTTAATCTAGGAGCCCCCAGATACTAAGTTAGACATACAATACACAAAATATTTTGCATCACTAATAAATGTAAATTTACTATCATTTGTATTAGAAAATGAGAGGCTGGACAGAGGCTTTAAAACAGGGAACACATACATACCTTATCACCTTAATTCTCTTTATGGAACACAATATCTCAACCTTATATTCCGTTATTTTTTCGTGCATACCATGTCTTTGAAAATACCAGTGCCATTTGAAGTAGCATTCATTGGCTCAGATATAGACTATACCATTTGGGATGGGATCCAGAGCAGATTGGCCACCTGCTGAGTATTATGTCAGTTGACTGGCTTTAAAGCATCTTTCCGTCTTCCATGAATCCATGGTCAGGTCAAGGAAGGTCTAGCATTGTCTACTAAGTGTACACGTCCACTATGATCAACATCCTGAAAATGTGATAATAAAATCTGCAAAGATCTATTGATGTAACTTCAAGTTCCTGAACATTGAGATCTGTTGAGTTTGGTATAAAATAAATTGACATTTGAAAGATGTTTTTTTTCTCATTTCCTATGTATTAAATGTTACACCGTAACAAACAATTTACGTTTAGGCTGAGTCACAGCTGCAAATTGTTTCTACGTGAAGCAGGGAAGATGGGAAACTGGATGGCAGTTTTGAGACTGACAAATTATCTATTGACCTGGGTGTTCTCTTTTACAATTGTTCACAAACCATGTACTGTTCATTAGTCTTGTGAGGAGTAGACTCCCCTACATTGGTTTGTTCGGGTTAGCATGTATTTTCGCTTATCAGAACTGTACGGATTTTTTCTGGGCCTCGTGTAAATCGATAGGTTTAACAATTACCTTGTGATGAATGGTGGATCACGGACAGATTCACCAAGTTAGATGCCACCTTGTATTTGAGGTATTGCGGGTTTAGCAGTGTTTTGAACTCAAGTCAAGACACCGATGAGCAACATCCTGTAAAGGAAAAGCTATATCGTACAAACAGACACAGAAGATGCTTGAACGGTACTGTCTGAAAGTTCGCAGGTTGAATTTATTTTCGGAGGGGAAAAAAAGTGGAATGAAAAGAAGTAAAATTAAATACCCAGCAAATAATCCAAGAGACATACCTAAATGGTACATCTTACACCAATCCTTTTTTTGTTTTGTTTTAAACATTGCCTTTAAATGTCTGTTATTTGTCTACTTTTTAAAATGTTGAATTGTGGATTCACTTGGCTGGAATATTCTATTAAATACAATCTACTTACAAACATTCTTATATTTGTCAGTTTTTTAATAATTTGTAATCATATATTAATGTTTTTTAACCAAGAAAAGTTTTATTGAACAATAAAGGATAGCAGTACAGAGTTTATACAGGTACAACTCGCGTAGATAAACTGGGCAACATAGTATAGAACAGTAGGATATATTAATGTTTAGTGTGAGAATGTAATGCTGGGGGTCATACTTTCTGACCACCCAGCACAACAAGGCTAAGAGCTGGATAATGGAAGAGGCTCCACAGGCTGTCCAGAGCAACTGCAGCTCTGGGCTTCTGATAAGACGCAATGGCAGCGCAGTGCGATGTTGCGCTACTCTTGCGATAGCAAACATTCAGACAGATACAAGACAGACTGGAGTGAGGTAGCCAATAGCAACCGCAGCAATGGCTATCTCGCAAGTAAAGGACTAGGAGGACAGAGGCTGACTGAATGCTTGCTAATCTAGTCACTGCCTCAGTGACAGCAAGCATTCACAAAGACAAGAGGGAGGTAACCAATAGCAACGGCAGCAATGGCTACCTCGCAAGGACAGGACTATGCTAGCTAAGCACGGGTGATCACGCTAAACGCAACCTACCGAAACGTGCTAAAAACTGACTAGCTGAACACAGGATATCAACAGTTCGAGTACGTATATATCAGCGGCACTGATATATCACCGTAACAAGAATACAAGGAAAATAACAAACGCTGACTAGAATATGTATATATTGGCAATGAACCAATATATAACATAAGCAAGGAGACTAGCTAGATCTGGACTGGAGCAATACAGCGAACTAACTAGGCAATACAAACAATAGAAATTCTCTGCACTAGAAGGAGTACGTATATATGTCCCCGCAGTGGCGTAGCTAAAGTGTTTGACACCCGGTGTGGATACTTTACCGACCCCCCCCCCCCCCCAAAAAAAAAGCAAAGTGCGCAGCGGCAAAAAAATGGGTGTGGACATGACATCACATGGGTGGGGGTAACTGTAATGTAACTGTAACAGTAAGGCAGTGGGCTAATATAGGTAGCCAGAATAGTTGCCCCAGCAATAGGTAGCCCCAGCATAGGTTAGCTAGGTAGGTGCCCCCAGTATAGGTTAGATAGGTAGGTGACTCCAGTATATGTTAGATAGGTAGCTGCCCCCCAGTATAGGTTAGATTAGGTAGGTGCCCCCCAACAATGACTGTTCAGGGGTATAAGCATCTGCAAAGTTTGATGACAGGTGGTCTATGAAGGGCCAAATTTTGTAGAACCAGTCATAAGCAGGGTGGCCTCTTAGATGTCAGGTTGTATTGGCACTGAAGTACAGGATGTTCTCAAATCGTGACCTGGACATGGCAGCAGAGAACATGGGCATGTGATGTATTGGGTGCATGGACCAATAAGACCGCAATACAGTCTTTTTGACTAGACCCATGTTAAGGGGAAGGCCCCAAAAAATTTTACGTTCGGAAACTTGGAGTGGCTTCCACCGAAAAGGCTGGGTATAGTAGCTTCTTGGATTGGCGGTTGCGTATTGTGTGGCATAACGGTTGGTCTCAGCCACAATTAAGTCGTACCAGCAGTGATCCGGAAAAAAATTCTGTCACTGCGGTGGGGCAGGTGAGGATTTGGCTGGGTGATCAGAAGCCCACAGGGGGGCAGATTAGGGCCTGATCTGAGGGATAGGAGTGCTAGGGGGTGACAGGTGGTGACAGGAGGTGATTGATGGGTGTCTCAGTGGGTGATTAGAGGGGAGAATAGATGCAATCAATGCACTGGGGAAGTGATCAGAAGGGGATTTGAGGGTTTGGCCGAGTGATCAGGAGCCCACACGGGGCAAATTAGGGCCTGATTTGGTGGCGTAGTGGTTAGCTCTCTCGCCTTGCAGCGCTGGGTCCCTGGTTCAAATCCCAGCCAGGGCACTATCTGCAAAGAGTTTGTATGTTCTCTCCGTGTCTGCGTAGGTTTCCTCCGGGCACACCGGTTTCCTCCCACATTCCAAAAATATACAGATAAGTTAATTGGCTCCCACTAAAATTGGCCCTAGACTACAGTACTTACAGTACATAATATAGACATATGGCCATGGTAGGGATTAGATTGTGAGCTCCTTTGAGGGACAGTTAGTGACAAGATATATATATATATATATGTCGGCGTTATATAAATACTAAATTAATAATAATAAAAGTAGGTGTGCTAGGGGGTGACAGGAGGTGATTGATGGGTGTCTCAGGGTGTGAATAGAGGGGGGAATAGATGCAAGCAATGCACTGGGGAGGTGATGGGGGGTATCTGAGGGCGATCTGAGGGTGTGGGCCGGTCATTGGGTGCCCACAAGGGGCAGATGAGGGTCTGATCTGATGGGTAGCAGTGACAGGTGGTGACGGGGTGATTAATGGGTGATCAGTAGGTGATTACAGATAAGAATATATGCAAGCAATGCACTGGCGAGTTGATCAGAGCGGGTCTGGGGGGCTATCTGAGGGTGTGGGCGGGTGATTGGTTGCCTGCAAGGGGCAGATTAGGGTCTGATCTGATGGGTAGCAGTGACAGGTATTGATGGGGTGATTGATAGGTGATCAGTAGGTGATTACAAGGGAGAATATATGCAAGCAATGCACTGGGGAGTTGATCAGAGCGGGTCTGGGGGGCTATCTGAGGGTGTGGGCGGGTGATTGGTTGCCTGCAAGGGGCATATTATAGTCTGATCTGATGGGTAGCAGTGACAGGTGGTGACGGGGTGATTGATAGGTGATCAGTAGGTGATTACAAGGGAAAATATATGCAAGCAATGCACTGGCGAATTGATCAGAGCGGGTCTGGGGGGCTATCTGAGGGTGTGGGCGGGCGATTGGTTGCCCGCAAGGGGCAGATTAGGGTCTGATCTGATGGGTAGCAGTGACAGGGGGTGACGGGGTGATTGATAGGTGATCAGTAGATGATTACAAGGGAGAATATATGCAAGCAATGCACTGCCGAGTTGATCAGAGGGGGCCTATCTGAGGGTGTGGGCGGGGATTGGGTGCCCGACAGGGGGTGACGGGGTGATTGATAGGTGATCAGTAGGTGATTACAGGGGAGAATATATGCAAGCAATGCACCGGTGAGTTGATCAGAGAGGGTCTGGGGGGCTATCTTAGGGTGTGAGCGGGTGATTCTGTGCCCGCAAGGGGCAGATTAGGGTCTAATCTGATGGGTAGCAGTGACAGGTGGTGATAGGGGGTGACGGGGTGATTGATAGGTGATCAATAGGTGATTACAAGGGAGAATATATGCAAGCAATGCACTGGCGAGTTGATCAGAGCGGGTCTGGGGGGTTATCTGAGGGTGTGGGCGGGTGATTGGTTGGCCGCAAGGGGCAGATTAGGATCTGATCTGATGGGTAGCAGTGACAGGTGGTGACGGGGTGATTGATAGGTGATCAGTAGGTGATTACAAGGGAGAATATATGCAAGCAATGCACTGGCGAGTTGATCAGAGCGGGCCTGGGGGGCTATCTGAGGGTGTGGGCCGGTGATTGGTTGCCCGCAAGGGGCAGATTAGGGTCTGATCTGATGGGTAGCAGTGACAGGTGGTGACGGGGTGATTGATAGGTGATCAGTAGGTGATTACAAGGGATAATATATGCAAGCAATGCACTGGCGAGTTGATCAGAGAGGGTCTGGGGGGCTATCTGAGGGTGTGGGCGGGTGATTGGGTGCCCGCAAGGGGCAGATTAGGGTCTAATCTGATGGGTAGCAGTGACAGGTGGTGACGGGGTGACTGATAGGTGATCAATAGGTGATTACAAGGGAGAATATATGCAAGCAATGCACTGCCGAGTTGATCAGAGCGGGCCTGGGGGGCTATCTGAGGGTGTGGGTGGGTGATTGGGTGCCCGCAAGGGGCAAATTAGGGTCTGATCTGATGGGTAGCAGTGACAGGTGGTGACAGGGGGTGACGGGGTGATTGATAGGTGATCAGTAGGTGAATACAAGGGAGAATATATGCAAGCAATGCACTGGCGAGTTGATCAGAGCGGGTCTGGGGGGCTATCTGAGGGTGTGAGCAGGTGATTGGTTGCCCAAAAGGGGCAGATTAGGGTCTGATCTGATGGGTAGCAGTGACAGGGGGTATTTGATTTGTGATTGACAGTGCGCGATCCCCGGCCAGAACGAGCCCCAGGACCCGACGCCCATCGGCGTTACATGGTCCTGGGCATGACACTTTGCCGCCGCCCATAGGTAGTGGGCGGTCGGCAAGTGGTTAAAGCTTATTTCTCAACAGTAAGGCTTGACTGGGCCCACTTATCCAAAGTCCTTCAATTGTTACCACCAGTTCTTAACTGTTCGGGGTTGATCCACTATAACAAATAGTGTGCCTTATCAGAGTTGACATGCCTTATCAGAGTTGACATGCCTTATCAGAGAAGCATAGCGAGCGCTACGAACTTATGCCTGCTAATTGGCAATGACGAGAGCTCCACTGGTCCTGCCCTGAGCCCCTGTGGGTCCAATCACTTTAAAGGACATTATCCCCACACTTTGATTGGCCCAATAGGTTGCCTGTCACTTAACAAGAAACTTGACAGGCAGCCTATTGGGCCAATCAAAGGGCGGGGATAATGTCCGTTAAAGTGATTGGACCCGCAGGGGCTCAGGGCAGGGCGAGTGGAGCTCTCGTCATTGCCAATTAGCAGGCATAAGCCAATTGCCAATTAGCAGGTATAAGTTTGTAGCGCTCGCTATGCTATTCTGATAAGGCACGTTAACTCTGATAAGGCACGCTATTTGTTATAGTGAATCAACCCCTTCATATGCTAGTTTGTGACTTACTCTGCCCTCCAGGTGTTCTGGACTCACAGATACAGGAACGACTTCATAAAGGGAGAGGGCAGGTCAGTGCATGTTACATAAGGTGGGGAGAGTAAGGGGGAAGTGAAGATGAGAAGCCTAGAAAAAAAGAAGATACAGCCTGGGATGTATGTACAGCAAAGACACCGTTATCAAGAAATGAGGCAACTGGAAGTCTCAACTGACCTGCACGCCTGAGGGGGTTAATGGGGACAGTACTTTTGGGGATTTGCAGGGCATTTTAGGGTAGAAAATAGTTACCAAGCCTCCAGGCCCCATCTTCTACCCATCCTGCAGCTCCTTTCAGCTTTCCAGCATCCATGCATTGCTCCTAGCATCGGGTCAGGTGACATGCTAGGAGCCATACACAGAGGATACCGAGAGGAGGGGGTTTACAAGGGGTTAATACCTATTGTAAATTAATTTTACATTTATGTTAATTTTACTTTTTGGCAACAAGATGGCGCTATACACTATCCTGGTTACCAGGAAGTGTTTGATTACCTTTTTTATGAGGAACTTTTACTTTCATTTTTATGAATGAATATGGCTTGTGATTAGAGTCATGTTAACCTCCCTGGCGGTAAGCAGTTGCAGTGCCTGCGTCCGCGGGAGGGATTTTTTTAAAATAAAAAATGTTTTTTATTTGTTAGCTAGCACTAGGCTAGCTAACTATGTGCCCCAAGTCCCCTGACACCTCTCTGATCCCCCTGATCGCCGCTGGCAATATTTACCCTTCCGCGATCCCGCGAGAGTCTCCGCTTCACCAATGAGCTACACTCGTCACTATGGCGATGATCAGACATGACGTCATGCGCAGTCCCGATCCTCCCCATAGTGAAGCCTGGAGCTGATTGGGAGGCTGCGCCATCGCGGGATCCCTGGGGGGTACGTATTACGACAGCGATCAGGGGCGATCGGTGGGGACCGGAGGGACTTTAGGCACATGGTTAGCTAGCAAAGTGCTAGCTTAACGATATAAAAGACTTTTTATTTTAAAAAATCCTCCCGGGCCATGTGATCCCCTTCGGCGGCTAGCTTACCGCCAGGGAGGTCATTCATTCCCAGGTACTTTAATTGGCTCAGGAAACATGTTCTCATTCACCATATACCAACATTTAAGTCCCGCCATGAACAACGGCGCACCCGTCGCTGAATGACAGGATGCGTATATGAATGTCCAGTTTGAGTAAAGCGGTTAATGTAAAAATTGTGTCGTAAACAGCGCAAGTTCAACTCCACTTCAACATTGCTAGACCCAGTTTATGTAAGACCGAAAGTTCTTAAAAATAAAATCTTCATAAAATTCACATTAATTAGCATGACAAACAAAACAAAATATATTTAGGGAATTATCATTTTTTTTCTAACATGCAATCTAATTAATACTGGGAAGGTTTCCAGACAGGATCTACTGAGACCTCATCCTCCTGAGAAACAAGACATTTTCTGTTATTATAAAAATATTCACAATACACAATCAGTACAATTCACGGTTCTCAATGCTTTATGCTTTCTGCAGCAAGAGTATTTCATCCGTATAATAACTTTTTCATGTTCCCGTATTTGATTTCCTGTAGCTCTGATCTCCATTACATGATTGTTATAGTTATTCCTGTCATCTATGTTAAACACAATAACAATCCAAAAGCATTCTTAGCACAAACAAAAATTAAAAACACTTTTTTATCCTCCACTAAAATGGAGGGGTAGTCACCACCTTACAAAGTAAAGAAAAATTTTACAATGGAGATCAAATGACTGTTCCTCAAATACATCATCTTTAACCCCTAAAAAAGCAGTCATCAAGGTAATTATTAGAAATGTAAGCCATTGACTTCGGGACTTATATACTGTAAGTGCACTTAAAGTGGAATGAAACCCATCATTTCTTATTTGCTCTAAAAGATTATTTACAGCATATAATATACTAACACAATTTTTTTAAGTAAAACAACATTCAAAGGGTTAAAATCACAGAACTGACATTTTCTCCTGCAGGGGCTGCCGCATCCGAACTGGTGATAACCTTATCTTGTGTTTACATTCTTCACTTGATACAATTAAGTAAACATTCTCTGACTGTGCAGAAACTTCTGCTAATGAGTCCTGAACTGAAACACTGCTCAGAAATCATTACTGGCTGCATTTACAATAGGAATACAATAGTTATGAATAAAATGCACCAGCAGCTTTCAATGTAAATAAACTAAACTTTGGGAACCTCTGTTCTCCCACCGCGGTGCAGTTTTATTACCATCGTCTTGTAAGTCGACGGCAACGGCGCCTGTGAAGCTCTGGCCACTCATATCCTTCTTCACATTACTCTCCACAATAGTGTCCTGCAGGACCAGGCAGGGGCGTAACTAGAAATCACTGGGCCCCCCTGCGAAAATGAGGATGCCCCCACCCCCCCATAGGCACCAAAAAATCATAATGGGGCAGCATTTCACCATAAAATAATCCTAATGCAGCAATGTTTCACCAGAAATTAATCGTAAACTGAGCAGCATTTCAACAGAAATGAATCGTAAAATGGGCAGCATTTCACCATAAAATAACAGTAAAGTGGGCAGCATTTCACCAGAAATTAATCATAAATTCAGCAGCATTTCACCAAAAATGAATCGTAAAATGGGCAGCATTTCACCATAAAATAACCGTAAAGTGGGCAGCATTTCACCAGAAATTTATCATAAATGGAGCAGCATTTCACCAGAAATGAATCATAAATTGAGCAGCATTTCACCAGAAATGAATCGTAAAATGGGCAGCATTTCACCATAAAATAATCATAAAGTGAGCAGCATTTCACCAGAAATTAATCATAAATTGAGCAGCATTTCACCAGAAATTAATCATAAATTGAGCAGCATTTCACCAGAAATGAATCGTAAAATAGGCAGCATTTCACCATAAAATAATCGTAAAGTGGGCAGCATTTCACCAGAAGTTAATCGTAAAGTGGGCAGCATTTCCCCATAAAATAATCGTAAAGTGGGCAGCAGTCGTCAGAAAATAATCGTAATGTGGGCAGCAGCTAGCATTCATCAGAAAATAATCGTAATGTGGGCAGCAGTGACCAGAAAATCGCAATGTGGGCAGCAGCAGGGCTGGATTTGGACTTCCCAGTGCCCTAGGCCCAGTACCACCAACCCCCCCCCCACACACACACACACACACACACACACTCAGGGTGCATACACACATCAGACCATAGTCTTTGGAAAAGGCAAGATCACAGAGCAATTCTACCCCATTCCATGTAGTATGAGAGCATACTCTACACAGTCTATTCTATTGAGCTGAACTCCTCATCAGATAAAAATCTTTGCAAGATGCTGCACACAAGGATGCTGTACACATTCAACAGATCAGTATCTGCAAAAGATCCATTCCTGCAAAAGATTTGTTCCTGCAAAATGCATTCATAGTCCATGATATCTGCAGATCCTCATACACACCTTGTTTAACAGACATTCATCTGCAGATCAGACAATCATCTGCAGATCTGAAGATTCATCCTGGTAGATCTGATCTGCAGATGAATGTCTGTTAAACAAGGTGTGTATGAGGATCTGCAGATATCATGGACTATGAATGCATTTTGCAGGAACAGATCTTTTGCAGATACTGATATGTTGAATGTGTGCAGCATCTTGCAAAGATTTCTATCTGATAGGGAGTTCAGCTCAATAGAATAGACTGTGTAGGTATGGCTCTCATACTACATGGAAGGGGGTAAAATTGGTCTGTGATCTTTCATTTTCCAAAGACTATGGTCTGATGTGTGTATGCACCTTCACTCAATATCATTCTGTCCAACGCCCTGACTTAAGGGGCATACACACATCAGACTATAATCTTTGGAAAATGAAAGATCACAGACCAATCTTACCACCCTTCATGTAGTATGAGAGCATTTCTACACAATCTAGTCTATGGAGCTGAACTCCCCATCAGAAAAAAATCTTTGCTAGATGCTGCACACACAGATGCTGTACAGACACAAAAGATCAGTATCTGTAAAAGATCAGTTCCTGCCAAAGATCAGTTCCTGCAAATTGCATTCATAGTCTATGAGATCTGCAGATCCTCATACACACCTTGTTAAACAGACATTCATCTGCAGATCAGACAATCACCTGCACATCTGAAAATCCATCCTGGTGGATCTGATCTGCAGATGAATGTCAGTTAAACAAGGTGTGTTTGATGATCTGCAGATCTCATAGACTATGAATGTATTTTGCAGGAACTGATCTTTGGCAGGAACAGATCTTTTGCAGATACTGATCTTTTGTGTCTGTACAGCATCTGTGTGTGCAGCATCTTGCAAAGATTTGTATCTAATGGGGAGTTCAGCTCCATAGAATAGACTGTGTAGAAATGCTCTCATACTGCATGAAAGGTGGTAAGATAGGTCTGTGATCTTTCATTTTCCAAAGACTATGGTCTGATGTGTGTATGCACCCTAACGATCACTTGTTTGCAGGAAGAAATGCCTGTTTTAGTGATTCGTGTATACCTATGAATGTTTTCTCTCTAAAAAATTATGAATGATTGATTTTCCTGTCAGAGCAGTGAGTCCCTAATGCCTGGTACGCACCAGATAGAGGGGTTAAATCGATTTTCGGATCACTTATACAAAGTCGATTAGAAAAATGATCAGATATCTGATTGGACCTGTCAGAAATAATTGATTCGACCCGTCTATCTGATGCGAAATTGCATGGTGTGTACCAGGCATTAAGTAGAGCAGTTCATCTCCCTTGCTGCTAGTCTGTAATCACAGATCTGTTGCATTTATTTTCTATTATTTATTGTACTGATTCTTTCACAGGTTTTTTTTTGTTTTTGTTTTTTTACTGTTTGCCAACACGGTACAAATATATATTTTTTTAATTTTTAATGTATGTTATTACTTTTGGTATACAAAACAGAATGTAACAATACAAAAGTATACAACAGTACATTTGCAATTATAATTATAGAGAAGTTGTCCATCTCATACTACTGCAGACAGTACTGCTGCCTTAAAATGAGCCAGCAAGGGGTTAAGATTTAGCTTAGAAGGGGCTGTCATAAATCTCTCTAAGGGAAAAAAAAAACCTTATCTTTCTGTTTAAGATTTACAATCCAGGGGGAGAGAGGAGAAGGAATGGCTCAAGTCATTAACAGAGTCTGACCAGCAATACATTGTTTAGCCCAGCTTGAGTTGTAAAGTGGAAATAATTCTGTTAAAATGTTTACCTTACTGGATCAGAAATTGTGTCTACAACAAGAGTCACAGACTGTGCAGCAAGCACATGGCGATCCATGTTTCCCTACACCCCTGGCATTAAACTGAAGCTTGTATGTTCAGGAGATAGCACTGTCTCATCGCACACCAAGAAGTAAAGAAAATACACATATATACAGTTCTGGAATTCTGACTGTGTGTGCAGCAAAGCCGGGGCGGCTTCAGAGCAGGAGAAATTATTTATTTTGACATTCAGCCTCTTATCTCTCTCAGGTCCTGCCACCCTTTTATCCTTCTGATTTTTTACCGCCCTAGGCCGTGGCCTTTGAGGCCTTTGCAGAAAGCCGGCCCTGGGCAGCAGTCACCAGAAAATCGCAATGTGGGCAGCAGTCACCAGAAAATCGTAATATGGGCAGCAGTCACCAGAAAATCGTAATGTGGGCAACAGACACCAGAAAATCGCAATGTGGGCAGCAGACACCAGAAAATTGCAATGTGGTCAGCAGTCACCAGTAAATCGCAATGTGGGCAGCAGTCACCAGAAAATTGCAATGTGGGCAGCAGACACCAGAAAATCATAATGTGGGCAGCAGTGACCAGAAAATCGCAATGTGGTCAGCAGTCACCAGAAAATCATAATGTGGGCAGCAGTGACCAGAAAATCATAATGTGGGCAGCAGTGACCAGAAAATCGTAATGTGGGCAGCAGGCACCAGAAAATAGTAATGTGGGCAGCAGGCACCAGAAAATCGCAAATGTGGGCAGCAGTGACCAGAAAATCGCAATGTGGGCAGCAGACACCAGAAAATCGTAATGTGAGCAGCAGTGACCAGAAAATCGCAATGTGGGCAGCAGACACCAGAAATTCGCAATGTGGGCAGCAGTCACCAGAAAATCGCAATGTGGGCAGCAGACACCAGAAAATTGCAATGTGGGCAGCAGACACCAGAAAATTGCAATGTGGGCAGCAGACACCTGAAAATCGTAATGTGGGCAGCAGACACCTGAAAATCGTAATGTGGGCAGCAGACACCTGAAAATTACAATGTGGGCAGCAAACACCAGAAAATCGTAATGTGGGCAGCAGACACCAGAAAATTGCAATGTGGGCAGCAGTGATCAGAAAAACAAATGCACCTGTGAAAAAAAAAAAACCAAATCACTCACCTGACAGAAGTCTCCTCTCCCGGCATCTGGCGCGCAGCTCCCCGACTATCCTCCTGCAGCACATCTACCGCGCTGACAGGCAGAGTGCAGGGCTATGGCAAGATGGCTCCCGAAGCCCTTTACTGGAGACACAAATAGTCTCTAGTGCAGGGCTTCGGCAGCCATTTTGCCGTAGCCCTGCTCTGCCTCCCCGGAGACTGCGGGCTGTGGGGAATGAACTGGCCCGGCATCTATTAGACGCCGCGGTTAGTTCCACACCTGGCTGGGGGGTCCCACATTTGGGAGTGCGTCAGCGCTCCTCCCGCACACGGCTGGCGGGCCCCAGAGGTGCCCCGGGCCCCCCTGCGGCCGATGGGGTTGCATCCCCAGTAGTTACGCCAGTGGGACCAGGGGTAACACATGCATTGCTATGGTAATACATGGTACGCCTCTGTGCATCGTGTAGCAAGGTACGCGCAACCCCAGTAACGCGCAATGCACTAATAGAGAAATGTGTGCTCCTGCCCAGCTGTTAGTACAGCAATTTTACCATTGCTTCATGCATCAGGCCCATTATCACTTAAAACATAGATGTTGCACAAGTCTATTTTTTATAATTAAATGTTATTACAGTTTTTCAATTTATGGCCAAATAAGAATTTCTAGTAAGTTTTTTTTAGTTCTTTGCAACCATGACAGTAGTACTCTGTATGGCGTATACCTTTCCCATACAGTTTGCTGCACCATTGGCAACATAGAAGAGGAGTCAGTTGGGTTGATTCATGAAGCTGCGCTGTTATAGCAGAGCGAGATACATGACAGCAGCGCACCCCAAATACATGGCTGCACACTACGCACGGTCCTGCAGCGTAGTGTGCCTTCCTCAGTTACGCACCTTGTTTACATAGTAAGGTGCGCTCCTGGGTGCTGCGAAGCATCGCGACCCCAATACTTCACTAGAACGGCCGCTACTATGTTAAAGAGACACTGAAGCAAAAAAAAAATTATGATATAATGAATTGGTTGTGTAGTACAGCTAAGAAATAAAGCATTAGGAGCAGAGACATAAGTCTAATATTTGTTTCCAGTACAGGAAGAGTTAAGAAACTCCAGTTATCTATGCAAATAGCCATTGAGCTCTGCAACTTTGAAAGTCGTGGAGAGCTCTGACTTCTGATTAGGTTATCTCCACTGTATTGTGTTTTTCTTTTGCAGAGATCAGTTCAGGACAGGTCAAAAGTTCACTGCCAGTTCTGCAAAAACTTTTAGAATGCTGAGTAGTTCTAAACAAGTAGTCCCCGACTTACGAACGACCCATCGATACGAACGACATAGATTCTGTGTTGCCATGGGAACAAGCCAAAAAACATTTTTTTTCAAATTGGACTTATTGTTTTTGAGAAAAACGATTTAAAAAAAATCAAAGAAAAAATGCCTTTTAAACTTGTATAAGCAGATACAGAGGGCAGAGGTGACACAGAGGTGACACTGGAGGCACAGGGGGGCACAGAGGAGGTACAGGGGACAAAGATGGCACAGTGTTCCGACTTAAGAACGTACCTACAGTCCCTATCTCGTTTGTTAACCGGGGACTACCTGTACTGTATTTCAACATTCAAAGCACAGTCTTAACTTAATGTAACAGAGGATTATTACTGTATAAAGAAGTAAGAAGTCTTATGCATCCTGCATGGTCACGATAAGCTAGCTGAACTAATATTTGTATTCCTAATCTTCAAAAGTGAAATGAAAGGTACAGAACAATTAAAGGGGTGATGTGCTTTCAGATAAATATGATTAAAAAATAGGCCCATTACATTTAACTATATAATGGACCTATTACTATGTGTATTTAGGTCAGGGGTCCCCAAACATTTTGGGTCAAGGGCTGGGTCCACATACTTCAGACTACTGGGGGGCCGGAGTATACATAAAATGATGTAGAAGTCTTTGCGGACCAGTCAGTGAAGCATACCCAGGTGACAACCTGCAGTCCATTTGGACAGCAGTGTCACCTGATGTGGAATTTGATGAGGAACCAGCGAATTACTTCTTTCTGGCTTCCATGTGGATGGGTGGTGCCAGCACTGCTATTCTATATGCGTACCAATAATTAAAGATGTAGCTGACCGCATCTATAAGTAATACATTTTGTGTGTGGGGGGCCAGTAAAAAAGCCTCAGGGGGCCACATTCGGCCCGTGGGCCTTAGTTTGAGGACCACTGATTTAGGTGAAGTGAAAGTCACAAAAGTTATAAGGTTTTGTTTTTTTAACCACTTCACCCCCCCCCCCCCCCCCCCAGGGTTTTTACCCTAACGCAGTGTTCCCTAACCCTGTCCTCAAGGCCCAACAACAGTGCACGTTTTGTGGAAATCCACAGAGGTAGCTAATCAGCTTTGCTAATACACTAATTATCTCACCTGTGAATATTTGTGGTTTCCTGCAAAACATGTACTGTTGGTGGGCCTTGAGGACAGGGTTGGGGAATTCTGCCCTAACGGACAAGAGCAATTTTCACCTGTCAGCATTCCTCCCTTTTATTCGCCAATAACCTTTTTACTACTTCTCACAAAAAAATGATCCATACCTTGTTTTTTTCACCACCAATTAGGCTTTCTTTGAGTAGTATGTTTTGCTAAGAATTATTTTATTCTTAATGTATTTTAATGGGAATAATATGAAACAAATCATTATTTCTCAGTTTTTAGCCATTATAGTTTTCAAATAATATATGCTACCATAATTAAAACCCATAAATTTTATTTGCCCTTTTGTCCCAGTTATTACCCTATTTAAATTATGTCCCTATCACAATGTTTGGCGACAATATTTTTGGGGGAAATATAGGTGTAATTTTCCAGTTTGTTAGGTTTTTTTGTGTCCGGTCCATAATTACAAGCATTTACATAGTAAAATAACAGTAATATACCCTCATTACATACATATTTTTAAAAAAGAGTCCCTAAGGCAACTATTTGTATATTTTTTAACTTTTGTTTTTTGTTGCTGTATTTTTTTACAAGCGTTTGGGGTGGCGGGAGGAGGGCTTTGGAAGTGGAAGGGATTAATTATTTTAATTTTTCATTAAAAATGTATGGTGTGTGTGTGTATTTTTACTTTATCGAAACTAGATGGCGCTGCAAACACCATCTTAGTTTACAAGAAGTGCTAACTTTTTTACATTTAACTATGCATTTATTACTTCCTGTATTATGAATGTACATGGCCCCTGATCAGGGTCATGTTCATTCATTACAGGCATTGCAATTGGTTAGGGGAAGGCTTGTTCCCCAATCCCTGGTCTCCGTGTTCCGACGAGTACGATCGGCGGGTGGGCGTGCATGGTGGTGGCTGGGCGAGCAACGCATAAAAACGTCCTGGAGCTGTTAAGAGGCTCCAACATGACATTTTAACGTGATGGCTTGCCGCTACGCGGTTAAACTTAGTTTGAAGATTAACATGTTTTAGTTTTTGCGCTTTTTTTTTTTTTTTTTTTTTAAGCTGACACTGAACTGCTTTTATCATCAACAGAAAACTCAGGTTGTCATGAATACTAAACTCATATTTATTTCATTAAAAACAGTGTAAATAGTTGTCACAGACGAGACTTTATTAAAATGCAAAACTTGTCTTGTAGAAATGGTGTAATCTTGTTTTGTGGAAATATCTTCTACCAATAAGGTTATGTCACAATTAGGAATTCATGTCAAGGTCACAATTAGGACTTCAAGATTTTTTTTTTAACACTTCTCAGGCTGGGCAGATCAATGAATCTCACAGATCAAACAGTGCTAACCTTTTTTGTTATTAAAGGGATTTCTGATGCTCCAAGCCTTCAGCTGCCAATTTTCCTGTTGGTTCTTTTCATTTATGTTATTACTGTTTGTGGAAATGGAACAATTCTTTTTATAGTGTCCCAACAACCTCAGCTCCACACGCCTATGTACTTCTTGTTATGCAACTTGTCCGTTCTAGACATATCCTACAGCACAGTTACCTTACACAAAATCCTTGTTAGCTTTGTATCAGGAGATAAAACTGTTTCTGTAAATGCTTGTAGAGCTCAAATGTTCATATTCACATCTCTAGTGTGCAATGAGCTCTTGATACTCACAGCCATGAGCTATGATCGATATGTTGCCATCTGTAACCCCTTGCATTACTCAACCATCATGAGTCGTAGTGTTTGCGGTATTTTGTCCAGTGTCTGCTGGATGCTGGGTTTCTTAGAATCTATGCCTCATATTATTTTAATATCAAGGTTTACTTGTTATAAATCAAAAGTAATAGACCACTTTTTCTGTGATATTGTCCCTCTTTTGAATCTTTCTTGCAATGACACGTCACTCTCGAAATTTTTGATGTTCATCTGCGGACTTTTTCTGGCCACATTTCCCTTTTTTCTTACCTTCATCCCTTATGTCTTCATCATCCGCAACATAATGAGGATTCCCTTAAAGACGGGGAAATATAAAGCGTTCTACACATGTTCCTCACACCTCACTGTGGTGGTGCTTCTTTACGTAACACTTGTCTGTCAATATCTAAGACCTGCTTCAGTGGAAACTTTGGAGTCCAACAAGCTTTTCTCACTATTTAATACAGCTGCTGTCCCGTTGTTAAACCCACTCATCTACAGCTTAAAAAATCAAGATGTCAAATCTGCACTCAAGCGTAGCTGGCATCAGTTAACCAAGAAGCTGTAATACAGTATTAGACTCAAAGAGGAACTTTAGCGAAAAAGGGAAAAAAATAAATTAGTACACTCCAAAGTGAGAAGTTAAAAAATAGAAGAGAGATCAAGAAATAATTGATATTTACCATGTAATTTGTTCATATTGTTTGATCCACAATCAGCCTGCAGGTCATCATCTTTAATACTGGCAGACATGAAAAAAAAACAGACAGCACCAACTGCCATTATATATGCTTTTAAATAAGAATATATATAACTCCCCCCCCCCCCCCTCCAACAATGCAATAGGCTAAAGGTGGTCACACACCATACAATTAAAAGAGCCAATTTTTCACCAATTCGACAATTCTGATCGGTCGTCCTGAAAAATCAAGAGCTTTTCTTTGTTTTCGATCGATAAATCAGACAATTTCGCTATTTTTTTTTTTCGATTTTTGGAGATTGGACATGTTGCAAGTTTTAGACCACTTTTATCAATAATTGTATGGTGTGTGATGGATTGTCAATTACTTGATGTACAGTTCCATCAATTTTGATTCCAATCAATTTTTTTCTGAGCTTTCAACTATTTTATTCATGATTGGGGAAAAGTTGAACATAGGTGTGTGGTACATTGGTCAGATTTTTGAATTGTTACAATCAGTCAGAAAAATTGATTGATATTCTTGAATTGAACAGATATTTAAAAAATTATATGGTGTGTGGCCACCTTAAAAAAAAACATTTTTTAGATATCCATATGCACAGATGGAGATACTGGTTGTTTGTCAGTTGAAAAAAGTTGTTATTTCCCACAATGCAACAAGGCTCACAGACAGGAAATTGTCAGTACCTAGGTCCTGACATCACACTGAGGGAAGGGTTTCACCACAATATCAGCCATACAGACTCTCCTGATGATCTATTCAAGAAAAGGTAAAGATTTCTCATGGAAAAGGGGTATCAGCTACTGATTGGGAAGAAGTTCAATCCTCTATAGTTCATGTTACTAGCAAAACTAGAAAAAACAATAAAAAAAACTCCATGTCTGTCTCGTCTGTCTGCTCAATTAAATGTAATCATATAATTACAGTGTGTTTGTGGTATTTACATTGTCTTTCTAATCATAATGTGTCACAGTACAAACTGTCTATAGAGGCTCCAATAACCAGATTCCAATTTCCCTGCACAGGTCCTGCTACAATATACAGTAGATGTAGCACAAAAGCATTTCATGAATTTTGCCCATGGCAAATGTCATATTCCTTGTCTGAGTAGCAAATCAGCACTGTAGAATGATGTTTGAAAACAGGACAAACGTTACAGTCGTCATTCTGGAAAATGCAACACACAGAGCCTCAGATTGTTTCTTCCCCGTAACAGATTAGTTAAAAGTCAAATCCATATCGTCCCATATACATAATATTCAGAATCTGTATAATGTGTCAATATTTTGTGTGCCCACCATTATTTTCCAACACTGCCTTAACTCTCTCTAGAGCGTCGCTTAAGTTCACTCTCTCTTAAAGTGTACCAGAGCTGAATAATAATAAAAGTTTTTATACAGAACTGGGGCTTCCTCCAGCCCCATCCGCATGGATCCCTTCCACTCCGTCGTCCTCAGCCTTCTACTGCTCCGGTACCGGGTCCCATAACTTCAGCCAGTTGTGGCCAGTCTGACGCAAGAAAAGTGTGCTCTTTACTTATCTCTCCAGCAGCCACCGGAGAGATGCGTAGAGGGTGCACTTCTCTTGCGTAGACTGGCCTGCGATATGCTGAAGTTATGGGACCCGGTACCGGAGCAGGAGAAGGCTGAGGGCGGCGGCGTGGGA
Source organism: Hyperolius riggenbachi (assembly GCF_040937935.1). NCBI lineage: Eukaryota > Metazoa > Chordata > Amphibia > Anura > Hyperoliidae > Hyperolius > Hyperolius riggenbachi. The sequence continues at coordinate 89,055,353 of NC_090653.1, read as the reverse complement.
GCGATCTGTGCGGATGGGGCTGGAGGAAGCCCCAGGTATGTATAAAACTTTTATTATTACCCAGCTCTGGTTTCCTTTAAGTTCACTAGAGCTTCACCAATTCTCACTGGAATCCTCTATAACTCCTCAATAACCAGGCTGGTGGATGTTAGAGACCTTACACTCCTCCGCCTTTCATTTGAGGATGCTCCTTAGATGCACAATAGGATTTAGGTCTGGAGACTTGATTGGCCAGTCCAACACCTTTACCCTCAGTTAGCAAGGTAGTTCGTCTTGGAGGTGTGTTTGGGGTCATTATCATGTTGAAATACAGTGTATGAAGGGAAAGGATCATGGGGCCATATGCAATTCACTTTTTCTCCTAGGAGATAATATTTCATCTTGTATCCAAACGAACTTTTTCACATTTTGCAACTGAAAATGTACCAAAAAGTAGTTGAAAAAATACTATCAAAATTATTTTGAGTAATTTCTTGCTTGCTGGTGATTTAAAATCCATTTTATTTACAAGGTGTGAAAATATCACCTAGGAGAAAACTCAGGTGAAAAAATGAATTACATATGGGCCATGGTCTGCTTCAGTATGTCACAATACATGAAGGAATTCATGATTCCTTCAGTGAACTTTAAATGCCCAGTGGTGGCAGCAGCACTCATGTAGCACCAAACCATGACACTCCCATTGCTATGCTGTAGGCATGACACACTTGTAATTGTATTCCTCACCTGATTGCCGCCACACAGGCTGGACACCATCAATTTAGATTGGTCTCTTCAAACTACAGGACATTATTCCAGGGATCCATGTCCTTAGTATGCCTGTCTTCAGAAAACTGTTTGTGGGCTATCTCATGCATCATCTTTAGAAGAGGCTGCATTCCTAAGGTGCCCATACACTTACCAATTTCCCACCGATAGACAGCAGATTCGATCACTGTGATCGAATCTGCTGTGAAATCAATATGCAAATGCTGACCGATCGACCGGTTGCTATCCGAAATCGATCAATCCCGTCGATCGTTGGTGGGTCGGGAGTGCTGCGATAGCGGCATTTGAATGTCCAACGACCGACGCTATCAGCAATACATTACCTGTTCCGCCGGCGCGTGTCCCTGCGGTCCCTTATCTGCACTGGGCTCCGGGCTGGCTTCACTATACTTCCTGTCGGGGGAAGTTTAAACAGTAGAGCGCCCTCTACTGTTTAAACTTCCCCCGACAGGAAGTAAAGTGAAGCCGGAGCCCAGAGCGGAGAAGAGACAGCAGAGACCGGGGGACTTTCTCCGGCCGGATCAGGTAATGTATGCAGGGGGGCGGCGGCAGCGGCAGCTCCACAGATTGTGAATCGATTTCATAGTGAAATCTATTCAAAATCTGTTTGCAGTTTTGGCAGCCAATAGATCTCTCTGTGATCAGATTAGATCACAGAGGGATCTATCTGCTGGTTGATCTGGTGGCAATCGAGCAGTGTATGGCTTCCTTTAGACGACAGCTATGTAGACCAATTTAATGCAGTGTGTGGGGTATATGGTCTAACCACTGACAGGCTGACCCCCCACCCTTTCAACCTCTGCAGCAATGTTGTCAGGACTAATGTGTCTATTTACAAAAGATAACCGCTGGATATGAAGCTGAGCATGTGCATGCAACTTCTGTGGTCAACCATGGTGAGGCCTCTACTGTTAAACTGCATGCAAATGACCATGCAAATATGGTCTTGGCCACCATGCTGCAACTCAATTTCAGGATGCTGGCAATTTTCTTATAGCCTGTGGCAGGGGTGATAAAGTCACATAAAGGGCCGAAATATAAAACACAGTCCAAGTTGTGGACCAAATTGTTTATTAAGATTTAACAGGGAGAGTCTCCAGTGCGAACTACACTGCACTGGTGGACACCTCTGGATGGGAATGCAGTGTGCTACCATCAGCAGTAAAATGTGGAAATGGAGAACACCATGAACAAGCTCACAACAAACTGAAAGTTACATTTGTATTGTAGGTTGATCAGGCAGGTGGGTGACAGCGCATCAATAAAGGTAAAAGCCTGCACTCCTCACTCTAAAATGGAGAAGGAATGCAGGCTATTACCTTTAACGATGTTCTGATATGATGATGTCCCTCATCTTATAGCCATTGCACTCACAACTGCTGACCATAACTGACTTAAGAGTTAGTGTCTTACAGTGTGAAAACGAAGTATTTGATGCCTTGCTGATTTTGCTTGTTTGCTGTTTGACCTGGAAATAAATAGTCTATAGTAATAGTAAGTTTATTGTAGCTAGAGACAGAAAAACAACAAAAGAACCCTCAAAAACCCAGTACCCCAAAGTCGGTGCTTAATGTGCATTGTAATGAGTGCAATAAGTATTTTAATCCCCTATCAAAAGATGACTTAATACTTGGTGGCAAAATCTTGACTATCACAGAGGTCAGGTGTTTTTTGTAATTAAAAAACCCTGCAATTGCAGCTACAGTACATTATTATGTCCCTTGTGTCTCCATCATTCCCCCGTGCCTGCTTCATTCCCCCCTCGTGTCCCCCCCTGTGCCTCTTTTATGCCCCCCCCCCTGCCTCCTTCATGCCCTTTTGTGCCTCCCTCATGTCCCTCTGTGCCTGCTGCATGCCCCCGCTGTGCCTCTTTCATGTCCCTCTGTGCCTGCTGCATGCCCCCGCTGTCCCTCTGTCATGTCCCTTTGTGCCTGCTGCATGCCCCCGCTGTGCCTCTTTCATGTCCCTCTGTGCCTGCTTCGTGTACTCCCATGCCTTCTTCATGCCCCCCCCCCCCCCCCCCGTGTCACCTTCATGTCTCCCTTCTGTGTCCTCCATGCCCCCGTTTGCCTGCATGTCCCGCTTTGCCTCTGTGTCCTCTGCCTCCTGCTTCTCCCGTCCTGAGCTCCCATAGTATAGTATTGTGTACATTGTCCATGTACTGTAATCTACTCACCTCCATGCCGGTGTAATGTCAGATATTGCAGCCCGGAAGCAGCCTTCCTCACTGAGTATCGCGCATGCTCAGTGGGAAGTTAGACATTATTTAGCTGAAATATCTCCGCTTCTGCACCACGTACACTCCCGAAATTGTCAGGGGAGGGAGGGGACCCCCAGATCCAGCTCTGTGTCGAATTGCAGCCCCCTAGCCCCGCTATTTCCCTAGATAGGTTTGCTGCAATCAGTCTCGGGAACCAGCGGGGCTCGGGGGCTGCAATTCGGCACAGAGCTAGATGTGGGGGTCCCTCCCTCCCCTGAAAATTTCGGGGGTGTACGTGGTGGGGAAGCGGAGATATTTAGGACGTTTCACACGTAGCTGCACAATGTAATGGGACGCAGGCTCCTACTGCGCATGCGGGGCTGCACAACGTGCGGGGCTGCAATATCTGACATTACACCGGCATTTCTTCCAGCATGACGCGTAATTACACGTGTCATACAGTAGGTGATTCTGGACGCTAGAGTGAGCTGCAAGCAAAGAGGAATGTTGCATGGCCATGGACTCCAGCTGGAAGGTGAGTAGATTACATCTGCTTCCTTTTCGGGCTTGCGGCACGCAGGACGGGGTCGGATGGAGGCTCAAGGGGAGTCCCTGACGTCATGTGACGGGATCGGCGGTTCGTTCATATGTAGGACGTTCATAAGTCGGGGACTACCTGTACAGCTGCCACACAGCGCTACAAAATCATTTAAGGACACAGTATTCTACTTTTCAGGTAAAAATAGGGTACCACCAAAATCTACCAGTTGCTTCAGAACTGTGCAGTCTGAGTGTTATACACCTTTTTAGTGAACCACCAGGGCAAGATGCCAATGTCCTATATTCACCACTTTCAATATATTATAAAAAGTCCCAATTTGGGTTCAAGCTGCACTACAGTCTTAGGACTAGTTTCTTCCTTCTCTTAAAACATTAAAAACATTTGACCAGCGCTGCATAACTTCTGTCACTCCCACCACCAACACCACGTGGAGAGCAACTCACCAAATAAGTTGGACCACTATTGACAATGGTCTAATGTACTTGTGGGGCATTCACAGGCTCCCCTCACCTATTCACTTAAACTCCACACTTGCTGCAGCCACCAGAGTCAGTAGTATCCCTTTAAAGATATGTCCGCATATTGCCTCAAAGAAATGAACATTTCTCATTGCACAACATCGTCTACCACTATAAAAACATTTATTCAAATATTGCAATCACAATAGTATGAGGTTTAGCATTGCTTAGAGTTTTGCCCACGGACTCTCCCACACTCGGTATCCCGGGCTGACCAGTAAGTTTATCCAAGCCCCGCCTGTAATCCTCCGCTAAGCCTCTCCTCACGCCAGTTCTCAGCACACGCCGTCAGCAGCTCCACCCTGTTGATTTTGTCATATCAAACATGACTCATCAGGGCCCCTGGTGAGCAAGTGTGGATTTGAAGCGAATAGGTGAGGGAAGCCTGTAAATGCCCCACAAGTGCATTAGAAAAGAGTTCACCAACCCTGTCCTCAACGCCCACCAACAGTACATGATTTGTAGAAAACCACAAACATGCACAGGTGAGGTCATTGGTGTCTCAGCAGAGCTGATTATCTACATCTGTGGATTTCCACAAAACATGCACTGTTGGTGGGCCTTGAGGACAGATTTGGGGAACACTGCATTAACCACTTCGCATCCAAACCTTTTTTCCCAATTGACCAGAGCAGTTTTGACAGTTTAGCTATGTCCTTATTTAATCAGAAATAACTTTATCCCTACTTATGACACAGAAATAAAATATATATTGTTTTTTTCAAGACAAACTAGGCTTTCATTGTATGCCATTTTTTTCTCTCGAACACTTTTGTTTTCTATGAATTTTAATGGGAAAACAAAGAAAAAAATAGAAAAACATTTATTTCTCAGTTTTACCAATTCCAGCTTAAAAATAAAAAGTGCTACTGTAGATAAAAAACACAAATTTTGTTTGGCTATTCTTACTGCTTATCACAATACTTAGATTATGTTCTGGTCACAATTTATGGTGAAGATATTTATTTCTAAAAATAATGCTACAGAGTGCATTTTTCACTATGAAATGAGAAAATAAAAGTATTTTTAATAGTAAAAATTTATCTCATTAGCACAGGAAACATATATTCCCGTTCACCAATTAGTGCTGCATCAGATAGTGCCAGAAATGTGGACAGGAGCAAGCCCAATCCTGCACAGCACTGCTTCAGCTACAAGACGTATATCTACTGACTCGTGGCTTAGATGAAGTCACAGAGGACGTATATCTACTGACTTGTGTATAAAGTGGTTAAACCATTGGCAATAGTGGTCCAAATTATTTGGTGAGTCACTCTCCACGTGGTGTTGGTGGTGGGAGTGACAGAAGTTATGCGGCGCTGGTCAAATGTTTTTAATGTTTCTTGTAATTGGCCACTGGGTGTGCACACATCTCAGTAGGGATTTTGGCCCACTCCTCTTTGCAAATCCTCTCCATGTCAGTAAGGTTTTGAGACTAATGTTTGGCTACTTGAACCTTCAGCTCCCTTCACAAATTTTCTATTGGATTAAAAGGACAATACAGAGAAACCCACATTGTGTGTATTTAGAGACAACAAGCTGTCTAATACTCTCTTATCTGGAAATAATGAGCCACTTTGGGCTTGATTCATTAACTTTAGCGTTGTTAATCAGCACGAGTTTAATGATCTTAAATGAACTTACGCGCCCTAATGATAATGTCGTCCTAATGTCATTAGTGCACTTCAAGCGGACCTGAAGATGGTTAAAAAAATAAAAAGAGTTACACTTACATGGGGCTTCTGCCAGCCTCTGCAGCCGCTCTGTGCCTGCGCCGCTCATCAACGATCCTTCAGTCCCCTGCCGCGGCGCAGTTTCGGTTTCAACAACTTACAAGTCCATGCCCACTACGCCTGCGTGGCCCTGGCCAGGTGCATCCTTGTTCGCGCTCCCGTCGCAGTAAGCATCATGCGCAGGCACAGTACGAGAAAATATCTACTGCGCCTGTGCAGGACGCTTACGGGAACACAAACGAAGAGGCACACAGGCGCAGTGGACGGCAACTCTACAAAGCGAAACTGCGCCGTGGTGGGGGACTGGAAGATCCTTGAGGGCCGGGTGGCTGCAGGGGGCTGGCAGAAGCCCCAGGTAAGTCAAACTCTTTTTTTTAAACCATCTTTAGGTCTGCTTTAAGTTCATTTAACTTGCACTGCTTCGCAGTGCTAAAGTTAATGAATCAAGCACTTTAATTTGAGCTTTCCTCTCTGTCTGATCTGTGCCGAGGGTGTGCCGTTCAGACAGGCTATATGTAAACACAGGAGGTTAACTGCTTATCTGCTCCCATGAAACCAGGAAGTCAGGAAGTAACCACTGCAGCATCTCAGTAGGAGTTCTGTGGGCTGCAACAAATAAATGTTTTTCTTTAATGCTTATTATGGTTTTGCTTATCTTTTAGTGCAAAGAGAAAGTTTAGGTTTAGGTCCACTTTAAGGTTTGGAGTCTGGGTATGCCACTCTAAGACCTTTATGTGCCTCTTCTTCAGCCACTCCTTTGTTGCCTTGGCCATGTGTTTTGGGTCATCATCATACTGAAATACCAATACATGACCCATTGTTAATGCCCTGGCTGAGGGAAGGAGGTGCTCACCCAAGATTTGATGGTACATGACCCCTTCCATTGTCCCTCCGATGAGATGTTCACATATCATGTATTTATACTTACTTGGGGCTCTCTCCAGCCCCATGAGGACCGTGACCTCCCTCCCCGTCCTTTTCCGCCCCTCTTGTTCCATGCTTCCTGGCAATCCATCCTCTGCGCATGCGTGGACCCCTCGTACTAGATTACCAGGAGTCAAATAACCAAGACGGAGAGGCTGAAGAGGACAGCCACAGTCCTCATGGGGCTGGAGGAAGCTCCAGGTAAGTATAAATAAGTGTAGCCATTCTTCCAACATGGCTATTCAGTACCTGTACAAACTATATTCTCTGTGTAATTATATTGCCTGATTGTGGTTCTATGAAACCAGCTCTGAAACATGTAATAGTTTGCAGTGCTTACAGATTTCCCTCCTACATCTAGGGTGGAAATTCCTCTCACCAATAGAGATGGCCCGAACTGTAGCAGGTGAATCTCTTTAAAGGCAGTACTACTTCCGGGTCGCTATGACCGAAAGTAGTACGGCTGCGCTGGCCCGGCGGTGCGCGTCTTTGATCGCGCTCCCGTTACCGGGCACTCTCTGCGCATGAGCGTGATGTCACTCATGACGTCACGCACATGCGCAGAAAGTGCCCAGCAACAGGAGCCGCCGTGCCAGCGCAGCCGTACTACTCCGGGTCATAGTGACCCGAAAGTAGTACAAGTGAGGAGTTTGCCGGCGAACGGTTCAGGAACCGTTCGCCGACATCTCTACTCACCAATAGGAAAACAGCTGTTATACTGTGGAGATGTGTAGCCAATGAGATAAAGTATTAGCTCAGAAAACAGAGAATTTGCTAGAAACTGGGAGAGGAGCCTGAGCTGAGAGGACTAGAGGAGGCTGGAGAGAGATCTGAGGGATTACACAGTGCCCCACACACAAAGAACTAGAACTGTCTGGAGAGAAAGGAAAAATCCTTATGGAGATCTGCAGAGCTGAGATGTCTGTGAGGTAGAAATCCTTTCTCCACAGTGTCCTGTGACTTCATCCTTTCTGAAGGAGTGTGACAGACTACTTCACATGGCTGCTTCATTCTGCCTCATCTGAAGGAACTGTAAGCAAGCTACTGTATTGCTACTCTATTACTACAGTGACTGGCTGATAGTGAATCCAGTTTATTAGTATGTCTTATCATCTGTTTGCATTGCAGCCCTGCAGATTCACAGAGCCATCTTTCAGTGAGTGATTCCTGTTGGATTGTGACTTTCACATGGTCGGGCCTCTCAGGGTCTTATGCAACCCAGTTTCTAGTTAGGAAAAGAGACAAAACTGTTATATTGGCCTAACAATCTGCTTTGAGGTATCTAGGCCTATAAGAAGAGGATCATTCATATATATCTTATACTCCAGCTTGTGTCATCTTCCTGCTGCTGCTCTCCTGAGTTAAGCTCCTTGTGAATAACAAATACTGTTTTATATGTGAGCTCAAACTGCCGGCCTACTACTTAGATTAACATTGGCCAATGTTTAGGGAAATTAGCTTAAAGGATACCCCAACTGAAATGTGACATAATGAGATAGACATGTGTATGTACAGTGCCTAGCACACAGATAACTATGCTGTGTTCCTTTTTTTCTTTCTCTGCCTGAAAGAGTTAAATATCAGGTATGTAAGTGGCTGACTCAGTCCTGACTCAGACAGGAAGTGACTACAGTGTGACCCTCACTGATAAGAAATTCCCCTTTTTTACCTCTTTCTTGCTCTCAGAATCCATTTTCTGATAGGAAAGTGTTTTATAGTTGGAATTTCTTATCAGTGAGGGTCACACTGTAGTCACTTCCTGTCTGAGTCAGCCACTTACATACCTGATATTTAACTCTTTCAGGCAGAGAAAGAAAAAAAGGAACACAGCATAGTTATCTGTGTGCTAGGCACTGTACATACACATGTCTATCTCATTATGTCACATTTCAGTTGTGGTATCCTTTAAAGGGAATGTCCAGGCAGCTAAAAAAATTAAATTTACTTACCTGGGGCTTCCTCCAACCCCTTGCAGCCGACATGTCCCTCACAGTAGTTTCGCTGTCAGCCTCCGGGCCCAGGGTCCCCGCCGGTGCAGAGACCAACCTTGAGAGGTCTTCCTCTACTGTGCCTGCACGAGCGCTGCTGTCAGTCAATTGCACGTGGGCTGGAGTGTTCTGCGCAGACGCACCAGCGGGCCCCGGGCTGGCGGCTGAGAGAGGAGCTGCGGCTTGGGACATGTCGGCTGCAAGGGGCTGGAGGAAGCCCTGGGTAAGTTCAGCTTGCATAGCTTAATTTTGCTGACATTTCCTTTAAGTCTTTGTGCACTCTACAAATGCAGAACACTCACAGCCATGGGAGCATGATCAAGAGAGGCGCATGGACACACCCGTGCATGCGCAGAAGCCCGCAACCACAGCTGTGGTCAGCGATCTTCTGGAGGGGCTAGTGGCACACTTGAGGGCAGTGGAACTGCAGCGAGGGACCAGATAGACCACCAGGGGCTGGAAGAAGCCCTAGGTAAGTAAAGCTTAAAGTGAGCTTGAGGTGAGAGTCATACGGAGGCTACCATATTTACTTCCCTTTAAGCAATGCCAGTTGCCTGGCAGTCCTGTTATCTTTCAGCATCAGCAGTGTCTGAGTCACAACTCTGAAACAAGCATGTGCCTTATCCAGTCAGACTTCAGTCAGAACACCTGATCTGCATGCTTGTTCCAGGTCTATGGCTAAAAGTATTAGAGACACAGGATCAGGGAGACAGCCAGTCAACTTGCATTGTTTAAAAGGAAATAAATATTGCAGCCTCCATATAACTCTTACCACAGGTTCCCTTTAACTTTTCCCCTTCAGTTTGGATGTCCTTTAAATATTAGTGCAGTCTTTTGTTTAACCAGTCCATTTGCACCTTGGAAGCCTTTTTACGATGTTTACTTCTTAGAGAATCTACGAATATTATTGTAAAGCTTCTCACCGTGCTGTGCAGTGTTATCTCCAGGATTTGCTGGTAATTGTATTGTCACAAAGGTAGTCCTGAGAGATTCTGTGCATCTGGTTGTAAAAAATGTATTCTCAGCAGGTAATGAATCAGCACTTAGGAAAGCTCCTGTATATTGTCTGTAAAAACAATTGCTTTTAAATATTCTTTATTAATGAGAAGAATACTTTTAGACAAAGAACTATAAATCAAACATGTCAGAAAATGAAATATCTAACAATCAGCTGGTACAATGTATCCAATATTATAGTGACATTCCTTTAAATAATATTTCCAACCTAAGTGCCTTGTTAACAGAAGTAAATGAGAATGTTTCTATTGCTTATATTTGTAGAAAGGCCGAAAAAAAACAAAAACAAAGTGAGAGAGATCGGTACAACAAAAAGGAACAGGATTAAAACAATGTTCTTTTTGATAGAATGTCCATCATCAGCATGATTCTTAAGACATCTCTTTCTCTTTTCATCAATCCATATGTCTGAAATAGGCAGCACAATGGGATTTATCTCTGTGGACAGGAAGGAAATGTGGGCAGTCTATTTGTGAAACAGCAACTGTTAAAACTATCCATTTCTAACTCTCTCAGTGCAGGATGGGTAAAGCTGTTTTTGCTCCCTGGTTTAATAAAGGCCATAGATGCAAGCAGTGGCGTAGCTAAGGAGCTGTGGGCCCCGATGCAAGTTTTACAATGGGGCCCCCCAAGCACTTTATACATAGCAATTGATACAGTGCACCAAAACCTGCCAATGGCAACTACAGAGTCAGAGGTGCAAGGAAGGGATGGGAAACAGTTTGTTAATGATTACCACTATTCAAAGTATCTATAGAAGTGATTATTATGAGCACAGGACCAATAGAGAGCTAATACTGTAGTTGAGGGAAGGCCCTTCGGGGCCCCTCTGGCCCAAGGGCCCCGATGCGGTCGCTACCACTGCACCCCCTATTGCTACTCCCCTGGATGCAAGAATGAAGGCAGCCTGACCATTTATCATTAGAAAAAAATTCAATCAAACCAAGCTTTTCTTCATGGCTACTGACCATTACAGATAAAAGATAACCTGTCTGTCATCACCTGGTAGTTTCCTGTCATGACCAGAGGAAGTGAGCTCAAGTTAAAATACACCTGATTAAAGTAAAAAACAAAACAAAACAAAAAAAACCTCAGTAGTGGGAAGCTGCTGGATGGCCCAGAGGTTTCCTGGATTCTCATACATCCCACCATTCCAGCACAGGGTCCCTCTATACGGGTGTATCTGGACTTGGCATGTGTAAGTATGGTCCACTGATGCCCAGTAGAACAAAGCGCTGTCGCAACCAGCCAGTGCTGAATCTCAGTGCTACAAGCATACTGTGAATAAGCCCTTAGGGTGAACTTGTCCACTGAGGCCAGCATTGATATCAAATCAGGATGTAGGTTAGAGATTGCAAGGTACAAGTGTGGGTATAAAGGTAGATTAGTGACCAGCATTTTGGCAAACAGAAGGGGTAATGTTAGGCACAAATTTTGCAATAAAGTGTGTAGTAGGTGGCCCTCAGTACTTACCTACAGGGTACTGCTAATCTGGTCCCCGGCCTGTATGGGATGTGCAATCTTCTCCATGGACCAGACATATAAGCCCCATTTTGTAGTTCCTGGGAATGTCTCCCGCCCATGCACATCACAATGGATTCTGGGAAGTGTAGTCCGTGGATGCAAGTACAGTACATCTCTGTACTTGCATCCATGGACTACATCCCCCAGCATGTATTGTAGCGCATGCAGGAGAGAGACACTACCAAGAACTACAAAATGCAGTTCATCCAAGAAGAAGATGGCTGTAACGCTGGGGGGTCCTACTTTCTGACCAGCCAGCACAACAAGGCTGAGAGCTGAATTATGGAAGAGGCTACACTGGCTGCCCAGAGCAACTGCAGCTCCGGGCTTCTGATAAGACGCATGGGCAGTGCAGTGCGATGTTGCGCTGCTCTTGCGACAGCAAACATTCAGACAGATAAAAGACAGACTGGAAGGAGGTAGCCAATAGCAACCACAGCAATGGCTACCTGCAAGGACAGGACTAGGAATACAGAGACTGACAGAGTGAATGCTTGCTAATCTAGTCACTATCTCAGTGACAGCAAGCATTCACAAAGACAAGAGTGAGGTAGCCAATAGCAACCACAGCAATGGCTACCTCGCAAGGACAGGACAGAATAGTCAGGAAATAGCAGAATCAAAAGGCAAGCAAATGTAATACATAGACAAATATACAATAGATATGATTTCCTAGCGTATTACAATTTACAGCTATCAATGAAACTACTGACTAACATATGTATACAGTATATCGGCGATGAACCGATATATAACATAAGCAAAGAACACTGGCTAGGATCAGGAGCAATACAGCGAACAAGACTAGGCAATACAGAATCTCTATACTAGAAGGAGCACGTATATAAGTCCCCGTGGGAAATATATAACGTAGCTCCACAAGATAACTGAACTAAGACAAGGAATATATTTTACAATATCAAGGGACCCAGTAACAGCCTAGACAGAGCTGAAACTATGACGGGCCGCAGTCTAACAGGAGAAGCAGGCTTTTATGCTGGCATCAGCCAATGGATGCAAGCATGCAAATCTCCACACAGCTGAATGGTAACCACTCAATCCTGAGCTGGCCTGAATACCATTTTCTAGCTGAAAGACCATCATAACAAATGCATGCAGTGCTATGCAAGAACATGCATGCAGGAAATCCAGGGCTATCTGGCTGCAGCAAACCATTAGTGGAATAATGACAATATTCTGAGCTGTCCAGAACTGCAGAGCAATTGCAAATGACAAAGTGACTAACTGCGAATGCACAACCAAATGCAGACTGACAAACCAGAACTGTCCATTTGCTCCACCTGCAATGGACAGAACACGTCACAGGAGGAATCCTAACAATGGCTCATCCCGTACTGGCCGGGGACCAGAAGAGCAGCACCCTGTGGTGTGGTAAGTAGGAGGCCACCCAATTGTGTTTGCAAATTGGGATCAGCCACCATTTAGGCTCAGTTCACATTGGGCAACTAAGCCAAATGGATCTGGTAAAACAGATCCAGTTTCTGCTTCACCGGATCCATGAGGCTTGGTTCACATTGGAAAACAAATCCGTGAAAACGGATCTGATCACCGGTTGATCGGATCCAGTTTCACTCCGTCGCCACTCTTGTTGCAGCAGCAGCCGGGTGGGTGAGGGAGGGTTAAAACTTACCCAGGCTTCCGTCTTCAATTGCTGCTGGACAGTTTCTTCCAGGCTTCAGGCTTCTTCAGCCTCAATTGAGTCCCACCTCGCGTCATGTAACTACCAGTTTCCTCCTTCCAGGTTGAAGGAGGAAGCATAGTCATATGGTCGGACCAAGGAGCTGCGAGTGGGAGAGACGGGCAGAGCTGGCCACTGTGGAGCTGGAGGTTGTTATACTGAATGAAGCCTGAACTCTGGGACATTGTTTGCTGCAAGTTAGTGAGACCCCAGCGGAGCAGTTTCCTCTGACATTTATCAATTAACCCAGTATGGAAGGCATTTCAGTTTGCATTGTTGTACTTCAAAGTGAAATTTGACATTCTTAGCCAGCAAGCCTGCCACATGCGCTCAGTGGTTCGTGGATGAACTGGACTTAGCTATTGGTTCCTGTTGTAGCCACAATTACTGCACTCAGCTATATACAGCATCATCTTCCTATATAAGTAAAAGCATTATTGGATGGCATATGGAGGGTGCCAGCAGAGGAACAGAGCAGCCCGGAATGAGGGTGAGGGAGCAGGAGGACTTTAGGGGGCTGGAAGAAGACCCAGGTGAGTAAATGGCTACACTACTAATACTTTCCACCTTAATTTCCTTTAAAAGACCAGAGCCATATGGTGTGCAAAAGGTTAAAATTGTCACACTCCGGTTATTTTAAGTTTTGAGATGAATAAAAGATACATCTCACATAAACACACCTAAATAAGTATTTTGAGTTACTTAAAACCAAACATAAGCTAAAGTTTAGGAAGCATTCAAATGCAATTATGAGCACCCTTAAAATAAATATGAATGTACATATCAAGGAGTACATGAATATACATGTCAAGGACTCCTGACGAAAATAAATCTATCTTTACTTCCAGCCCCTAGAAGTCACCTGGGTTCCTCAACGCAGCTCCAGTCCTCCCCGGTGTCCCGCTGGCACACATCGGCGGCAGGTAAGTGCTTCTGCACATGCGCACAGGGCCGGATTTGTACTTCTTACCGCCCAAGACCCACTATTACCAGCCGCCCTTAACCAAACATTATTCTACCACCTCTCTCAACCCCAGCCCCCCTCCTGCTGCTATGTCATTGGACGAGGTCTGGCTTTTTGTTAATCACATACTGTTTTCACATGCTTGGTTAACTGAGTGCAACTGCCTGCAGCACAGCATAGGCAGATGCTAGCTGGTACTAATAGTGCAATTAGCCCGACCCCGTTCATTTGTTTGGACACTTAATCTGCAAATAAAGCCCACTGCCTGCAGCCCGCCCCTTGTTTATCTGGTGCCCTAGGCCTTGGCCTATGTGGCCTTGCCAGAAATCCGGCCATGCATGCGCAGGCAAGTGTAGGCGCCCACCTCACCAAACGCAAACTGCATCTGCGCAGTGTGCGTCTGATGATGAGAGCGCATTCATGTGGACACTCGCACGCGCCTGCGCAGAAGCCAGAGGGTCACTGGGGAGGACTGGAGTTTTGGCGAGGGACAAAATGACTTCTAGGGGCTGGAAGAAGCCTCAGGTAAGTAAAGATAGATTTATTTCTTCGCCTCAGAAATCCTTTAAAGAGAACCCGAGGTGGGTTCTAACAATGCTATCAGCAGGGATGCTCTTAACTTCGAATTCGGATGAAATTCAAATAGGGTTATTGGAATTTCATCCTACTAATTACAGCAGTTGTGCGGGTGGCCAAGGGGGGGGTTAATCTTACCCATCAGGCATCTTCTTCGCTCGTCCCTCGGCGCCTCCCACGCTGCGTTCCAATCCGGCGTCACGTGATTACATACACTTCCTCCTTCCGGGTTGAAGGAGGAAGTGTATAGTCACGTGATGCCGGATTGGAACGCATCGTCGGAGGCGCCGAGGGACGAGCAAAGAAGACGCTTGATGGGTAAGATTAACCCCCCCCCCCTCGGCCACCCGTACAGCTGCTGTAATTAGTAGGATGAAATTCCAATAACCCTATTCGAATTTCATCCGAGTTCGAAGTTAAGAGCATCCCTGGCTATCAGCACACATAGGCTGGGTCTGCATATACTGCCCAGCCTCTGTTGCTATAGCGATCCCCCCCTAAGCCCCCTGCGCTCTGCTATGCCCCCATAAACCACCCAGCCATGCTGTCGACACACTGCGTGTCGCAGCCGGCTGTTTACCTCTGTAAGTGTCAGTCTCACTGCTCCCCCGCCTCCTCCATAGCTCCGGTCCCTGCCCTCGTTCCTTCCCTCCAATCAGCAGGGAGGGAAGGGACGCGGGCGGGGACCAGAGCTATGGAGGGGGAGGGCGAGACTGACACTTACAGAAGTAAACAGCCGGCTGCGACACGCTGTGTCGACAGCACGGCTGGGTGGTTTATGGGGGCATAGCAGAGCGCAGGGGGGGCTTAGGGGGGGATCGGTATAGCAACAGAGGCTGGGCAGTATATGCAGACCCAGCCTCTGTGTGCTGATAGCATTGTTAGAACCCACCTTGGGTTCTCTTTAAATTGATTAACGTGTCCTTGGTAAATGGCATCTTGTCACAAATGGGTACATTTTGTAACACTATTTAAATTTACTAGTGTTTGGCACTAGATACTATTTAAAGGGAACCAGAGGTGTGCAGAATATGGAGGCTGGCTGTCCTGCTGATCATCTGCTTCTAATACTTTAAGCCATAGAAACTGAACAAGTATGCAGCTCAGTCTATGACAAATCTGACAAGATTAGCTGCATGCTTGTTTCAGGTGTGTGAATTAAGGTGGCCACACACAATACAATTTTTAAAATATCTGTTCAATTCAAGAATTTGCAATCAATTTTTCTGACTGATTGTAACATTTAAAAAATCTGACTAATGTACCACACACGTGTGTTAAATTTTTACTCAATTATGAAAAAAATTATTGACAACTCTGAGAAAATTGCTTGGAAGTATTTATAAGGAAATTGACAATCTAACACACCATTCAATTTTCATAAAAATTGATCAGAAAAATCCAGCACTCCTAATAAGACTTTTATCGAATAAAAATGGGAAAACTGATCAGATTTCTTGCTCGAATAAAAAAAAAGCTTTCGATTTTTCAGAATATCCAATTGAAATTTTATTGTATCGCGTGTGGCCACCTTTAGACGCTACTGACCAGAAAGATTAGCAGGACTGCCAGACAACTGGTATGGTTTAAAAGGAAATATATAAGGCATCTTCCATAGGTCTCGCACCTCAGGTTCCTTTAAGGTATAATACAGCAAAAATGCACAACCCCAAAGTGCAGTCGGTGGACGTGCCACGGCAGGCTCGGACACCACCAGAGTATTGTCAAGGAAAAAGTGAAGACGGCACTGTCCAATGCTCTTTTACGTTATCCTATATAATAATTACCGTGTCACTGCGTCCAGCAGTTATGCAGCGTCCGTTATTTTGTTACTGCGCATGTGCGCAGTAACAAACAGCTGGACGGGACCATGGAGCGAGGTGGGCGGGCGGTTGCTTTCGCACGGCGGGCGTGCATTTTGCCGCGGGCGGTGGGTTGCGGAGGGGCGTGCGCAGTGACAGGCGGCGTCAGCGGCGGTAAAAAAAATACCTAGAGCCCGTGTTTAAACACGGGCTTGGGTCTATTAATAAATAAATAAAAAAGTAAAAGAGCATTGGACGGTGCCGGTCCACACCGGCTTCACTTTTTCCTTTAAGGTATAGTACCAAAAATGGTTCCATCTACTTCTATTTGTCTAGCCAGAAAGAGCACAAGAGCATATTCAGGGGACAAGTGCTCTTCTCAAACACCGTGGCCTCATCATATCACAGCCACAGCATCACACCACACCACCACAACACACTGTAATAAAAGACATCTATCTACTTAGCAGGAAGTGTGAGCTAATATCAGCACCGAGCTCTTATTGGCTGCTCTGTACTGTTATCTGCAAGACTCAGCTTACTAAATGCTTCCTGGGAGTTGCAGTCCTCGCTGCCTTACAGTGCCTCCAGTTTTATCCACTGCAAACTACGTCTCCCAGAATGCTGTGCGTCGCTTACCTTTGGAAACAGAAGGTCAGCCAATAAGCTTGGAGTGATTATCAGATGACCACGCCCACTGAGACTAGACGCGTCCTTGATTACAAAAAGGTAGAGTATAGCCTGTGTGTTTGTCCAGGTGATGCGGTGTGACCTGTGGGTAGAGAGCTGCGGGCTAGCTGCAGCTCCTCTGAGTCTGTTGGTATCGTGTTCTATGCTGAGCACAGCGATTGGCTGCAGCAGGGCAGAAGTTGTGGACCTTTCCTGACGCTGTATAATGGAATGCAGGCTTATAGAAGCATAGGAGGAGAAAAGGGGATTGCTGAGCATGGATCAGATATCCTATTAAACACATATTGTGTTATTTCACCTTCTGGATGTGGTGCTTTATGCTTTCCATTGTACAAGCTTACAATGCGGACAGATTGATAGTGTAGCCACATGTCTAACTTTTATGTGGGCACATACACTGGTCAGCCAACACATTAAACCGCCTGAAGAATGTTATGTAGTTTCCTCTTGTGCAGCTATGACAGCTGTGTCCCATCAAGCTGTGATCAAGGCATGGACATCCACTATGCCTCATAAGGGCGTTCGAGAGGAATCGCCTCTGGGAGACGGGCGCAGGACAAAGCCGGTATGGCTTATCCTGCTGCTGCACAAGCTCCCGGCGATGTTAATTACTATTCCCCCTCTAGGTCCACGTGGATAGTGGGGAATGATGTAATTCGGCTGCCAGCTATTGCTGGAAGGCAAATTACAGTGTTTTAAAAGTAACTTCAGCTCCATCTTCTGACGGCGCAAAGTTACTCACTGTTAGAGGCGTTGCTAGCCCCAATGATCAGTGGCACGTTCTGCGGTGCCCCGGATGTCCCCCAGGCAGAGTCAGCTGTAGTGCCTCAATGGTGGGCATGCTGGGAGCTGTGGTGCATCAATCGGGGGTATGCTGGGTGCTGTGGTGCCTCTATGTGGGTATACTGGGTGATGCCTTTATGGGGGCATGCAAGGAACTGTGGTTCTTCAGTGGGGGCATGCTGGGAGTTGTGGTGCCTCAACGGGAGGCCCATGGGAGAGGATCCACTAGAAAGTCAGGGAATGCTATGAGGGGCCAGTCAACCAAACAGAAAGCTAGTGCAGCCAGCACAGAAGCCAGGTAACTCTGCTTAGTTATGTTTAAAGGAGTTATCAGGCATTCCGTAGTAAAATAAGGGCTACTTACCCGGGGCTTCGTCCAGCCCCAAGCTCTCCCTCCTGGTCCGCGGTGATGACGTCAGGCCGACCTGGAGGTCGGACTGTACTGCACCTGCACGAGCGGCGCTGTCAATCACCGCCTTGTGGACCGGAGCTTACTGCGCAGGTGCAGAACTACTGCGCCTGCGCAATACGCTCTGGTCCACATGGTGGTGATTGACAGCGCCTCCAGGTCGGCCTGACGTCATCACTGCGGACCGGGAGGGAGAGGCGGCGAACGGCTGCGGGGAGATCAGCAAGGGACATGCTGGGTGCTTGGGGCTGGACGACGCCCCGGGTAAGTAGCCCTTATTTTACTACGGAATGCCTGATAACTCCTTTAAGTCACACTGCCTATTTATGTGGTTTGCTGCTTTTTTTTTTTTTTTTTTTTTATTAATGAAGAGAGCTTCATCCAACATTTTGCTGGGCAGGCCTACTTAGGCTGCTATTAAGTTCATGTAAATTTGGCCCCACCCATGACCACACCTACATTCTGGTGCATGGGCACACACATTTTCTGGCTGAAGTGCCCCGGATCTCTTAGGATCCTAGCAACACTGTGCGCTCCTATTACGGGCTGTGGTGGCGCCGGCTACGCCCAAGTCTCCTGTGCTGGGTTGCCAGTGTTCGCTCATAAGGTGCCTTGTGCTATCTGGCACCAAGATATCAGCAGCAGATCATGTATAAGTTGTGAGGAGGCACCTCTGATGATCACACTTGTTTTTGCAGCATAGCCCACAGATGCTCGATCACATTGTGATCTGGTGAATTCGAAGGCCAAACAAAATGGGAATGATCAGACCAGGCCACTTGTATCAGTTGTTACAGTTCTGATGAGTATGCACTCATTGTAGACTAGGATCAGCATGGACACTTAGGTGTGTGACTATGCAACCTAATGCATAGTAGTCAGCGATGCATTGTGTGTTCTGCCACCTTTCTATCATGGCCAGCATTAAAGTGTGTTTCACGCGGGAGGCTGAACTGTGCTCTTGTTGGGCGCCTCTTCTTCTTCCAATGTTCTCCCCAGAATTTGTTTCCAGCCGGGCTGAATGATAAGTAGCTGATTAGGGAAGACACACACACACACACACGAACGCCGTCGTACATTCTCTGCTCTGTCCTCCAAGTACAAGCACCTGCACATTTGGTGGACTACAAGGTTAAGTATACTACCTGCATAGCTAGGCTGAATAAATCACTGCAGTATCCAGGGCTCCTTAAAAATTTCAGCCCTTGCTGAATAGAGGCAGCCACACGCTTCCTGTGAGTGGCTCCGATACCTCCGTGGGCGGAACTTGCAGCATGTGTCCTGCAAAACGTTCTGCTCACACTTGAGCCAATCATGAAGCCTCACTTAAAAATGCAGCCAATCGTAAGCCACTCGCATCTGTAATTCGAATAACTCCAATACCTCCACGGGTGGGACTTAGCACTCTACTCTCCACTCTTAGTTTTGCAGTGAGTAGGCCCGCTCTGATCTGATGATAATGGAGATTGACCAGGACCTGGAGAAGGTAGTTTGCTATATATAATGTTTACTTTATCATAGTTTATTATAACTGTATTATGTAGCCAGATATAGTCCTCAGAAGTTGTCCCCCAATACAGGTAGCCCCCAGCTTGTTAATTTTGTTTGCTCATCCCTAATAGCCATACATGGGTATATGCCTAACGGGGATTGCTATTCCATTAGAATTCGATTGGATAGTGATTGACTCCAATCAGGGAAAGCTTAATTTTGAAAGGTTTTACCAGAAAGCTATCAAGCGTCAATCTAACTGCAAACGCTGTACTGCTGGATGCAAGGCAAAGCTATGGGCCATCGATCCCCCAGCACTCCCTTCCTGTCCCATCCCACAGAGCTCTACCAACATGTGTGATCAGGTTTTTGATCGACAAACAGCACAAATTTGAATTGTTTGGATATGTATGAGCAATAGATTACTGGTACATTCAATCAAAGTGATAAAAATTGATTTGTGTGTGGAGAGCTTTAGACATTTTGGCCCATATGCAATTAACTTTTTCACCCAAGTTTTCTCCTAGGAGATAATTTTTCATCCTCTATTTAAAATAACTTTCCAGCACTTTTCAACTAAAGACATATCAAAAAATAGGTGAAAAGATACTGCCAAAATTATTTGGAATATTTTCTTGCTTTCTGGCGGCTTAAAGGATACCCGAACTGAAATGTGACATAATGAGATAGACATGTGTATGTACAGTGCCTAGCACACAAATAACTATGCTGTGTCCCTTTTTTTCTTTCGCTGCCTGAAAGAGTTAAATATCAGGTATGTAAGTGGCTGACTCAGTCCTGACTCAGACAGGAAGTGACTACAGTGTGACCCTCACTGATAAGAAATCCCCCCTTTTTACCTCTTTCTTGCTCTCAGAAGCCATTTTCTGCTAGGAAAGTGTTTTATAGTTGGAATTTCTTATCAGTGAGGGTCACACTGTAGTCACTTCCTGTCCGAGTCAGGACTGAGTCAGCCACTTACATACCTGATATTTAACTCTTTCAGACAGAAATAAGAATAAAAGGAACACAGCCTAGTTATTTGTGTGCTAGGCACTGTACATACCCATGTCTATCTCATCATGTCACATGTCACTTTAGGTATCCTTTAACCTTCCTAGCGGTATGGACAGAAATGTCCGTTCAAAAAAACATGCTGTGAACAGTATAAACATGCATACACATCAATACTCTCCTGCACTGTTTACTAGACCCTTGCTTGACACATTTTGGCAAGTTACAGGAAAAAAAAAGTTTTAAAAATAAATTTTATCACTGTTTGCACAGAAATCCTAGGGAAATTGAACGCTGGGGAGGTTAAGATACAATTTATTGACAAGTTTAAAAATATCACCTAGGAGAAAACTCAGGAGAAAAATTTAATTGCATATGGGCCTTTGTGCCTAACTCGGGTGATAAAATTAAGGCTAATTAGTTCAGCAATGATTGGAACCAACTGTGCACACCACAAACAGGCTTTTAATCAAAGCAGATTATCCAAATGATGGTGCTATCATGGAAGAAAAGGTAACTACAAATGTTTCTAGCTGGCACTCTTCAATCCTTTCTCACTAGCAAGCTGCTCTTGTGTGCACAGTTCACAGACAAATCATTCCAGCCCCCAGACTCCAGACTGCATCTGACCAGGATATAAGCTAGACTGCTGGATACCCGTAAAGGCTACTCCAGCCACCTAATCAGGTGAAACCGCTCCAGGCAAGGTTATATCAACCTGCCTTATGTGCCACCTCAGTTTGAGCACCTTTGGTCTCCTCCACAGCTTTTTGATAGAGTAGGGATGGTTTAGAAAGTCTGGTCAGGTTTCACCAGTAACAGGAAGTAAGATAGGACCATGCAACAGTTAAAAAACATTTTAGTAGTGCTTAAAAATGATAGGCTAGTGATGGCTAACCTTGGCACTTCAGCTGTGACAAAACTACAAATCCAATCATGCCTCTGCCTCCCCCAGTTATGCTTAGAGCTGTCATAGTATTGCATTGCCTCATGGGACTTGTAGTTCCACCACTGCTGGAGTGCCAAGGTTAGCCATCACTGTGATAGGACATGTGTCATTTTTACTGCTGTATATACAAAGGTCATCCAGAAATTATCCGCCATTTGCTTTTACCTGCCATGCAAGGTATTCTTTCTGTGTATTTAACGTGCATCTTTCAGATTAATCTCCTCTCTGCCAGTGCCGCTTGTCATATGACTGCAAAATGAGATACGTACTGTATATCTACGCCCCTGGAGCTAAGATGAAGTCTCAAGGTGTGTAGATATACTGGCGCCGGTCCAATAAGTGGTTAAACACAGTTTTCGCTGATTGTCTTAGATACAAATATTTCCATGGGAAATAACCCATATACCATGTGCTCTTACCACAGTGGCAGCGGCTAATCAGTGGCTGTTACTAGCATAGTGGCTGCTGCTAATCAGTGGCTGCTACTGCTAGAGTGGTGGCTGATAACCTTACTGGCAAGCAAAGGGGGAGACAGAGCAGCGATACAAGGTGGCCCCTGCATGCTGCAGCACAGCTACGGCCTGCAGGCTGCATGAAATTAGCAACTGTATAGAGCTTTGAGGGCCACCAGAAAAAGGCTTGGTGGGCTGCTTTTGGTCAATAGGCCGGACTTTGGACAAGCCTGCTTTAAAGGAAAATTAAATTGAAAATAAAGAATTGCCCATTTACCTGTGGCTTCTTCCAGCCCCTTCAAATCTTTCAGGTCTCTGGCCATCATCCCGCACTCTGCCATTCCTCCTGGTTTCCCCCTCCAACGCTGGATGTGCCGCCCCTGTGCTGCGTGCTTCCTTCAAGGCTTGTGCAGTAATTAAAAATTGCTACTGCTACTGCGCTGAACGCCTCTGGCCATGGGAGCGCGAGCACAAACAGGATTCGCATGGCCAGCTGCACGCATGCAGAGTGGCCGGGTGATTTGTCAGTTGGCTGGATTATGGAGAGGGACAGCAGAGGAACTGCTGAGTGCAGAATCATGGTGAGGGAGTAGGAGGACTTCAGGGGACTGGGAAAAAAACCCAGGAAAGTAAATGGGCAATTTTTTTCCATTAGATTCACTTTTAAGGAGTCCAGGTAGTAAAAACAGTCATTTTTTATTTGTATTTTCTCAAGCTTTCACTTTGATGAACAATATATTCTTTTGCAGGGGCTCACCATGACCAGGTGCATTGTGAAGAACTGTCGCAGTAGCTCTGGAACTGATATAGGGGTCACACTGCACGGCTTTCCAAGTTCTCTTGACTTAATCAAACTATGGCTCGAACAGACTGGGAACAGCTTCAGTGATATCGATGCATTTGCTCGCACTGTTTTGTACTCTAGATCTGGCCGCTATCAGATCTGCTCCGAACACTTCTCACCAAAAAGTTACATCTTCAATGGCACAAAAATGGTCCTAAAGGCAGATGCTGTTCCCACAATTTTCCAGGAAGCACAAAGTATCTCCAAAGTTCCATCGTGCCAGAAGATCCGAGAGGAAGTGGATTTACGTCTGCATCCTGTCCCACCCAAGCCTCGTGTAGAGTCGCCGCCTTCTCCCCAAAGACACAAGCCTACAAACCAACCTACAGAAGACCAGGAAGATGCAGAATGTAAGGAAGTGAGAGATAGCTCAACCGTCACAATAAAGATGATTGATAAAGCAGTTGGCACTGACTTATACAATGGTAAGCGGAAGTCAAATATTTCAGTAACATATTTTTTAGCGCAAGTGTTTAGTCTAGTGTTGGTGTTCGAATTTGGTATAGTGCACTCGAACATCCGAATACTCCCAACTGCCGCTGTTCAACAAGCGGACAAGGTCAGAAGGAGTTCACTCCCTTGCGTGTGACACTTCACCTAATTCCAATGCTTCCACTTTCCTGGCCCTGTTTGATTGTTTGGGTGCTTAATAATGGCGGTTGGTTGTTCAAATTCACTTTACCAAATTCAAACACTAGTTTAGACACCGAATTAGTTTTTTTTGTTTTATGCTGTATTTACAGAAGCAGGTCATTTTGGTACAGGTACAGGGAGAAAAGCGCTATATAAATATTATTGTTATTGTTGTTACATGCTCTTTCCGCGCTGCACCTGACCTGGGTGATGCCAGCCGCGCAACAGGATTATAAATGTAATTCAGGGGGCCGTCGATAGCCGGACTCTGAATTACTTCTCCCTCTCAGTTGCTCGGAGAGGGAAATAATAATTAATGCCACGTGATATTTCAGTGCGAGCAGGGTGAGCCGTCATTGGGCTTACCATGCACCCAACTGCCTGAACAGCTAAATAACACATATTTCCCAGAACGTCCCTGGGACAGCACCCCTCCTCTGAGACTTCTCTCCTCCCAATTCTGGACAGGAAGCTATTAAACAAACAAATTTGCATAATGGACAGCAGTACATGTATAAATACAAGCCACTTACAATGATCCTCAGTTGTTTTTTCTGTCCCGGACAGGAGCGGATGGAGGGGCCTCGGTGCTCCCATGTCCGGTGGCAGGTGCAGCGTGTGGGGCAGGCAAGGACGGGCTGAGCAGGGGACTCAGTGTGCTATGCGCCCAGCGTGGTGGAGGCTTCTCCTTAGAGTGCGGAAGTTTTATGGACGGCAGAGCGCTAACCGGAAGTTCCGACGGAAGCGCGATGACGTCATGTGCAGGCGTCCCACATGACTGGTCACATGATCATGATGACTCCTTATAGAGGAACTGCAGCTTAAACAAACATACTGTTATTAAGTTACATTATTTGTGTTAATTAAAATAGGTAATTTAATCTCTTACCCACCCTGTATTAAAAGAACAGGCAAATGTTTGTGATTTCATGGGGGCAACCATCTTTTTGGTTGAAAGGAGGTGACAGGGACCCTGAGACACAGTTACAACTGTCCTGTGTTCTGATCACCCCTCCCAGCTGCGTGCGCTAGGCAACGAGAACCACAACATCAGAAATCACATCATGCTTTGCACAGCATGAGGGGGAAAAAAGCCCAGGGGATTTCTTTAATGGGGCGGAA
Organism: Hyperolius riggenbachi; assembly: GCF_040937935.1. Classification (NCBI taxonomy): domain Eukaryota; kingdom Metazoa; phylum Chordata; class Amphibia; order Anura; family Hyperoliidae; genus Hyperolius; species Hyperolius riggenbachi. The sequence continues at coordinate 89,030,691 of NC_090653.1, read as the reverse complement.
AAAATGAGGCTTGGGTAAGAAAAACAAAGTTCTGATGCTGTGAAACTGTTAAAGAAACACAAAGCCTTTTCAGTGCTGCTGAGTAGATTTTTAGTGAACAGGTGAGACCTGAAGGCACATAGCAGTAGGAATTCGGTTAGGACTAATGGGAACCGGGTTTAAAAAAAAAAAGTCAGATACTCACCTAAGGAGAGGGAGGCTCTGGGTCCCATAGAGCACTCCCTCTCCTCTCCCGGTGCCCGCTGCTGTCCTGGCTCTACCGCAGCGGTATTCGACCGTTTCAGTCAAATACCGCTATCTCCCAGCCGAAGGGAGGCTTCGGAAATGCTTCAGGAGCCTGAGTGCTCCCGAAGACGGGACGCTTTACACTGCGCACGCGCGTGCCCTCTATGACGCGTTCGCGTGTGCTCCGCCTGTCTTCGGGAGGACTCGGCTCCCGAAGACTTCTGAAGTCCCCTCGGCGTGGGATGAGAACGGAGGAGCCAGCGCAGCACCGGGAGAGGAGAGGGATGGCTCATTAGGACCGAGCCTTCCCTCTCCTTAGGCGAGTATCTGCCTTTTTTTTTTTCTTTTTTTTAAACCCGGGTTACATTAGCTTTAATGCTACGGCACTATAAGATTTTGTTCTAAAATTTCAGCACAATCATTTAGGACTGTAGCTTGTGGCCCTTTTAAGGACCAGAGCCTTTTTTAAATTCCCTACTTCCTGATCACTGTGATTGGCTCACAGTGAATAGCTATTTAGAGTTTATGACCACTTCCTATTTACGTAAAATTACACTAAGGAGGGATGGACTTTAAATACTTGAAAATAAACAAGTCACTTTCTTGACCAGAAAATGGTCTCTTCCTCCAAATCTTTGTTTATATTCTGGTCAATGCACAGCAGCAAAATGGAATTATGGTGACTGCATGTAGACTGGGTGTATTTTTTGGGAAAAATAAACAGACTGAATACTGGATAGAATAAATCACTCAAGAATAGAGGCAGATCTGAGATTCTAAGCTGCGTTACATCATTCACACTAGTAAATGCTTTGAAATGCATTCATGTATCCCAGAACTGGATTATGATAAACATATTTTTAATACAGTGTCTCAGCACCATCCTCCTCCAGCGCCTCTATGCACCCCGCTCTGCTTAGCTGTAATCTTCTGGATGAAGAAGAAGTGTCAGTAGTTCCTCCTCTCTGCTCGTCCTTAGTTCTGCAACCGCCACTTGCCGCTCATAGTTTCAGCTATGTGTTACAGCATGCAGGGGAGCTGCGCTGTGTGTGGGCTGGTGGTGATTGAGGTCAGAACAATAGAGTACTAATAGCTGTATTATTACACTATCGTACTGGCCTCAATTGCTTCCAGCTGGCACACAGAGCAGCTCCCCTGCATGCAGTAACGCATATTTGAAACTAAAGTGGGAGGGGCGGAACTAAGGACGGGCAGAGAGGAGGAAGTACTGCCACTTCCTCTCTGCCCATAATCAATGTTCTGCTCAGTCGAAGAATATGGCTAAACACAGTATGTTGTATGTTTACAGTAAACAGGTTAAGGGGTACTTTAAAATGCATGTAAAAACTGCTGTTTAAATACATCACAGTGTTCTCCCCAGAAAATTTTTCCAGCCGGGTGGCATGAAATAGTAGCCGGGTGGCATGAAAAAGTAGCCGGGTGTGGCGTGATGAGAGACTGCAGGGCCGGTGCTTCTGTGCGCAACTCTGCTTACATCATAGGAGGAGGTGAGCTGATGACAGCCGGGTGCTCACCAAAACTAGCCAGGTGGACCACCCGGCTAAAAGAGCCTGGGGAGAACACTGCATCAGTCAGTGCAATTTACTGCATTGTCAAACCTGCTGAAACTAAAAGCATGCATTACTATGCATTTCTATGCGTTTTAATCACTCCCCACACATTGAAATGCACTGCTCAGCAACCCACTGCTGTACTGTAAATGTTAAAGTGAAAGTCTATGGACTTTATTGTTACCATGTTTTTCGCACACTCTGTGCAGGACGTCAAAACTCACTGCAACTCACATAGTGAATGAGCCCTTAGGGAAAACAGGACTAGGAAATATTCATAATGATGTTAGATGTAACACATAAGTCCTACAAAATTGTCAACAATATTCACAAAATAGCCTCCCTCTTTGTAGCCCAATGTACATTTTGTGAACCATTCTCTACTTCTGCATAGGGAATTCAGGTAGGCTATAATCAACCTGATCCTATAGTCAATTAGCCACAGAGAATCAACATGCCAGATCTTTCCAGTGTGAGTAGCAGAGTATGACTTTCAACCAGCAAATTGAATATGTCTACAGCCTTCCTCGGGCAGCCTTTGGAAGTGCTGGTAGTCCCTGACTATAAGACTACCATACTTTTTAACCCTTGAAAATCTTCTGAAAAGTCAGGGGTCGTCTTATACGTCGGATGTCATTGATGCTGGGTGATACGCCCTATTCTGTTACCAACTCTCAGATCTTGCTGCTGAGGACTGTAGTGAAGAGGCACAGGCGCACATGTGCGAGATCTGAGAGGCGGAGAAGGAGGTAAATAGGACACAAGGCTGGGCCAGAAGCGTAAAAGAGGCGTGTTTTACGGGCACAGCGCAATCTATTCTTCCATACTGCTCTGATAAACAGGTAGACAAGGAGAGCTGACCAATCCATTTAGGGAGAGGAAGAGTTGACCAATCCAATCAGTCAATCCTCTGTCTACCGTTATATTCTCAGTACCACATACGGTACAGCACCAGTATATGATTTAAAAAAAAAAATGTATTTGGCGTGTGTTGGAAGAGGTGTAGTCTTATATGGTGAGTATATCCCAAACTCTATATTTTAACTGGAAAAGTTGGGGGGTCGTCTCATAAGCCGGAATATACGGTATGTTTTTTTTAAACTCCGTAAAATGACATTTTGCTGTGGTACACTATACTATGTAAAGAGTTCCAAGTTCTGCATACACATTTACACATTTTAAAGCAAACCTTAGATGCAGCCCTTAATAAAGGGACACAGAAGGAGACACAAAGGGACACAGGGATCAGAGGTGGTACAGAGGGACACAATGAAGGCAGAGGTACACAGTGGTGGCACAGATGGAATGGGGACAGAGGTGACACAGTAGGGGCAGAGGTAGCACAGAAGGGGACAATGAAGGCAGAGGGGGACATTGGAGGCACAGGTGGTCACAGAGGAGGTACAGGGGACACATGGCACAGTGTTCCAACTTAAGAATGGATTCAGGTTAAGAACAAACCTACAGTCCCTATCTCGTTCGTTTATGGGGGGCTTCCTGTAGTCCTGTTCCCGTGTACTTCTAAAGGCGAGCGGATCTGTACTGCGCACGTGTGTGTCCCGGCTCACGCATGCACAGTAGCCTATCGAGGAGGTCAGATGGTGCATACATTCATCGGTTGACAACGGTTGAACAAGGGCACAGGGAGAGGATCAGGAAGGCTCTGAGATAAAGAGTCTTCAGGTTGGATTCAACATGTTTTGTGATGCTCTCCTTTATAATACCCATTACAAGCCTACTGAGCAACATTCGGTTGGTGTTTTATAAATTAAAATTGTTCTAATATGTTCTACTTTTCTTACAGATATTATTGAGAGAAAGGTCGAGAAGCTGCTGAATAAAAGACTTCTAAACCTTGCCATGGATATAATCGCCCTGCTAACTGGTGAGGTGAGGAATGCATGTTTTGGGGATCTCTAAAGCACAGGTTCAGGCTCAGTCTTTATATGCATTTAATGGGTTATTTTAAATTAATCATTCATAAAAAACCATCTTCGCAACCCACCAAGTCAGTTTAAAGCTATGCTTTTCACAGTGGCTGGATGGTGTAATGGTTAAAGGGTACCTGAGATGGCCTTTTATAACGACAAAATATACATACCTGGGGCCTCCTCTGGCCTGATTGCTCCCATGGCGTCCTCTCCTCCCTCTCCGTTCGGCCACAATTGGCTGCGTAAAGTTTTCCGATCCGGGGCTAACTGTGCATGCCCAGCTGCACGCACGCTCCTGGCGACGGGAGTGAGACAGGGTAGCACGCCTGGCCAGACTGCTCATGCGCCGACTGGCCCCGACTGATGGATTGTCCAGGACCTGTAGCAGGTGAACAGAGAGGAAGAAGTGGATGCCGGGTGAGCGATCAGCCCAGAGGGGGCTGGAGGAAGCCCCAGGTATATTTGTTTTATCGAGAGGGCCAGTCTCTAACATTTAATAATGTAAAAGGCTTGTATAGCACAGAGATCTGTCAGCTCTATTTATTTATATATATTGAAACTTCACATTCATTGTTTATTCTTTCTTTATTATACAGGAATACACGGTGGTGAAAAAGAATCCAGATTCTCCTACCCCTGCTTCAAAAGGAGAGGTAGCCATTGCAGTTTATGCAACATTTACTAAGCAATGGAACTAGACAATTTATGTTAAAGTGGAATTTCAGTTATACTAGAAGCAGCCATATTGCAGAAAAATGTAACATTCAGTTCAGTCAGAAAGCACGACAGTCATTAAAATGCAATTACAATCAGTGTAGCATACACACAGAAGCTCTTTGCAAAAAGGAAATAGTATTACTTTATTTCCTTTAGTTGTACCACAATGCAAAGTTGACAATAGTAGACCAAAGATGCCTGAGTATGCAACCAATTTACTTCCAGCCTTGTGCAGGAAGAGTGGAATTCCAGAATGTTCTGTATACAGAGCAGGGTATTGTCCCCATAGTTAAAGGGAACCAGAGACGAAGCACTCTTGTGTATTTTACCATATGTATCAGTAAGAACATTAGAGAAAACACTTACCATGCTCTCTGTTTCATCCTCACTGCTAAAAGTGTCTGTTATCAGCTGTGATAAGAATCCAGGACTGAACATTCATTCTGGCTTTGCTGGGAATGATTATAGCTGAGTCATTATAGCAGAGCCACAAGGGGGCAGGCTTAGGCTTGAAAAGACACCAGAGAAGAGACTCAGCTATAATCATTCCGTAGCAAAGCTAGACTTGAGTGCTCAGTCGGGGATTCTTATCAGAGGTGATAACAGTCAGATTAAACAGAGAACAATGAAACAAAGAGCAGATTAGGTGTTTACTGTCATGTTCCCACTGATTTATAAAGTAAAATACAAGAGGGTGCTTCATCTCTGGTTCTCTTTAAAGGGGCACTATAGCGAAATAGTGTTTATACAAGTGCTGGATAAAATTAAGCCATCATGTGACAGAATCTGCAATGAAAGAGAGTTGATTTAAAGGATACATTAGTCCATGAAAAAAAATTAAAAACGGGGGAAGCAGGCATGTGTGGTGGGCTTTCTCATGCCCAGAGCCCCCCCCCCCCCCCCCCCCCATTCTCTGTCACTCTCGATTTTTTTGCAGTGACCCTCCGAAGCTACTTCCTTGTCGGGAGGGTCGGTGAAGACTGCACATGCGCTGTATACCTGGGGCTGGAGGAAGTCCCCTCCGGCCTTACCGCTTCCACGTCATCCTCTTGACTTGCTGCTCTTCTGCAATTGGCCCCGGATAGTCCCCCTGCACCGTGTTCACGTCGCCAGGAGTGCTCTGCGCCTTTGCAGTACTACTGGGCAGGCACAGAACGCTCAGAGCGCCTGGCCAGACTGCACATGCGCCGACTGGCTCCGCCTGGCGGATCTTCTGGGGCCAGTAGATGGCGAACGGGCAGTCAGAAGAGGATGGCGTGGGAGCAATCAAGCCGGAAGGGGCTGGAGGAAGCCCCAGGTATGATTTTATCTATTTTTCCCCATCTCTGGTACACTTTAAATCAACTCTTTTTATTGCAGTTTCTGTGGCATGCAGGCCTAATTTTATCTCGCACTTGTTTAAACACTAATTCACTGTTTAAGCACTAATTAAATTTAAACATATAATTCACTGATATATGTGTATACTGATTACTGGAACACCCTTTTCTATGGCCTACCCAAGAGCTGACACCTCTTCAGTACATCCTAATTCTGCTGCACAATTCATCCGTCCTCCTCCTGTTGTGTAATTTTTTTTTTACCATCAGTGCAATACTTGTCAATAGGTGCAAACATCTTTTGAGCGCTACCTTCCATCACCAGAAACACAGAAGGCTTATTAGCAGATGATAGACCAATATTTTAAGGTCTCCAATAACGCAGTGCAGAACATCTCCAGATGTCAGAGCTAAACCATTCCACACGTGTAGCATGCATGCAAATCCCAATAGCTACTTCTACATTGCCCAAATGGGCTTGGTATTTTAATCAAAAGGGATTGGGGATGGGGTAGAGAATGGACGTGTGCAGAAGGGGAACTGTAGCTGGTTTTCCATGCCACAAAGACTAAGTACATTTGGAAACTTGCTGTGGCATAGAATGGCCCCTTAGGTGACAGGATATTGACTTTGGGAGCACTGTTGGTGTGTTAAGGCTACATGGTATGCAGCTGTACCACCAGTCTGATTCACAACAGTACACTGTAGAATCACTTTAATAAAATAACAACTGAGCAGTTGTATCTTTGTTTATAGATAGTTATAGATAAGTCTATTTCCCTAATTTTTTAAACTCCAAGAGCTGGGACCCACTACAAAGTGCAAAGCGCAATCAGTAGCTATTTGTGGTAGTGCTTTGTAAGTGATTTTTAGAAGTGATTTCCCTGCTCCTATACAATACATTAGAGTGGAAACGCTCCCAAAATGCTGCATGTCCTAGCGATTGCCTATTTGCAATCACTCCAGTGGGATCTGCTCCTTCCACTTACATTGGCAAAGTGTTTTGGGAAATCACTATCGATTGAAAACGATCCCAAAACGCTGTCAAAGACTCTCTAGTGGGTCCCAGCCCTGGTGCTTTCTCCAAGGCATCAGCACTTACCTCTTTTATTTTATAATAAAGGAAATAGGAAATGTTAAATTTTAACCCAGAATAGGTCAGAATACTATCTTTTTTAAGAAGATGCCCAGAACATTCGATATGCTACCAAGACAGAGTGGACCGGTCTTTAGCTACATTTCCCAAACAGGGGATAAATGAGTATGTATGGTTTGTATTGTAATGCTTGTACTGATTACCGATTGGAAAATCACCGGAATAAGTACCCATGAGTCTTTTTCAGAACAGCATAGCCAATAGAAATTCTAGAAGATGTAAGATACCGCCTGCATAGAATATTGTAGGCATTTTCCTGCAATGTGGCAGCCTAGGAATGCAACGAATGTATAATTTTTTTTAATAAAAGGAAAGTTACATGTTATTATTTTGCCTTTTTTTTTGAGACTTGTTTATCTCTTGGGTTTTAGATACCTGTAAAATGTGGCGATGTCGCCGTTTACTTTAATATGGATGAATGGGATTATATACAAGACCATAAACACCTTTATCAAAATGAGGAGAATGATGAAGAGCCCAACATTTCCCCCCCACCGCCAGCAGAACCAGGTGACGTTTTTTTTTTACTTCCCTCATTCTTCTACCTAACATCATCCACAGGGTACCTGTATTTAGGGAGTTACAGAGCCCCCCTCTCCAAGTGGACTGCCTGAATCCTCCTCACACAAGCCTAACATAGAATTGTGCAGATACCACTGATCATTGGCCATATTTCCCTCCTATGTAAATAAAATGAGGGAAACTGACTGACAGTCTGGCCACATCCCCTTGCTTAACATTCCAGAAATCCCTGAACTGATCCCACAAAGTCCAAAGCCTTCCTTACCTTCTGCACCACCCCTACCATACCTACACTATCTGCCAATGGAGAGAATGGAATTGGTTAATACAAGTAAGTCTCAGCAGGAAGCTGTTGTGCTAAAGCAGTGGGGAAAACTGAGCCTGCACTAAAGGGAGGAGTGAGGGGAACCTTTCCTGCTGCTGAGGTAAACTGTCATGCTCTGCTACCACTGCTCTGCAACAAGTCAGCAAAGCAATGGGCCTCCTTAGCCATCGTACCCCCCCCCCCCACCATGGCTGGAGACCCGGTGGCCTATCGTTACGACCCTGACTGATGCTATGACTAAGTGACCAGTGCATGTCTGAAACATGTTGGAGAGCTTTTAAGCTATGTGACCGGTATTCAATAAAGGTTTTGATACCTTTGGACCACTGAGCGGAACTTCACCTTCCTTAATTATCGACAGTTGGGGAATGAGTCACCTGGTTCCAGCTCTGCTGCTAAACATCAAGGTTGAGCGGACATCAAACTGATCTTTACGACCCTGACTGGAGCAATTGTTAATTGGCATTTTGTTTGATTTGTTTTCTCTGCAATGAATGTAGCCACGTTGGTGCGTTTTGTAAAATACAAAGGAAGGTCATGTACTGTATGTGATACTTATTTTACATGTACTAACATAGCAGTTGACTCTTAAACTGGGTTGTAAGATAGAATGAAGGTATTTCCGTTCTTGCATTTTATACAGGCAATCTTTATGATGAGCCTGTAGAGCCTGCTGTGGTTATAGAGAAGCCAAGTGATGATGTACCGAGCATTGAGGATCTCAGACAGGAGGATGAGACCACTAATATATGCACAGGTAAGCCAGAATATATTGTAGTGTCCATTTATGTGTGAACTGCTTAAAGGGACCCTGAGCAGAATGCAAAAATGCCATAATGAACTTAGCAGGGGCTTCCTCCAGCCCCCCATAGCTTTGAATTCCCTCAGGACCTCTGGGCTCCCTCCATTCTTCCACTGGTAGCTCCGTTAGCCATGTGACTTTGCCAGGAGTCATGAACAACTGCATGGCCCATTTGCGCACCTGTTGCCATGAGCAACGCGTGGTTCTCAAAAGAATAAACCGCACATGCGCATAATGCTCATGGCGGAGGGGCTGCGCATGTGCAGTTGCGCACGATTCCTGACAACGTACCGTGGGTAACGGAGCCACCAGTGGAAGAATGGAAAGAGCCCTGAAGATAAGGGACATCACGGACTATAGGGGGCTATTGGAAGCACCAGGTAAGCTCATTATGGCATTTTGTGTTCTTCTCAGGGGCCCTTTAAGGCTCAGTTGACAATGGAATATTATTTTCCAGTTTCTGTAGGTGAAGTCACCACTGTGTCATATGATCAGCCAGTAGAAGAGCCTTGTATCAATAATGATTTGGAAATCGCTGAAGTGCAGATGGAGGATGTTGCAGGTGAGGAACTAAAAGGAACTTTATACTGTCATATAGTTTAAAGGGGAACCCTGAGTTTTGTGACCTTTATCCTGCAGGCTGAGTGACATGAAAAATCTGTAAAAGATAAGGAGGTGCATTCAGATAAAAAAAATCTATAAACTGTTTAATGCTGCCATGCTTGAATTCTTTTGGTCCATTAACCATTTCAGCCCGCGGGTATTTTTCACCTTATGCATCAGAGCAATTTTCACCTCCCATTCATTCGACAATAACTTTATCACTAATTATCACAACAAATTGATCTATATCTTGTTTTTTTCCGCCGCCAATTAGGCTTTCTTTGGGTGGTACATTTTGCTAAGAATTTTTTTTTTTCTAAATGCATTTCACAGGAATATTAAGAAAAAAAATTGAAAAAATTAATTATTTCAGTTTTCGGCCATTCTAGCTGTAAAATAATACAGTACATGCTACCATAATTAAAACCTATGTATTTTATTTGCCCATTTGTCCTGGTTATTACATTATTTAAATTATGTCCTATCACAATGTATGGCACCAATATTTTATTTGGAAATAAAGGTGCATTTTTTCAGTTTTGCGTCCATCACTATTTACAAGCTTATAATTAACCACCTTAGCGGTATGGACGAGCTCAGCTCGTCCATTACCGCCAGAGGGTGCCGCTCAGGCCCTGCTGGGCCGATTTACATGAAATAAAGAGCAGCACACGCAGCCGGCACTTTGCCAGCCGCGTGTGCTGCCCGATCGCCGCCGCTCTGCGGCGATCCGCCGCGAGCAGCGGCGAAAGAGGGTCCCCCCAGCCGCCTGAGCCCTGCGCAGCCGGAACAAATAGTTCCGGCCAGCGCTAAGGGCTGGATCGGAGGCGGCAGACGTCAGGACGTCGGCTGACGTCCATGACGTCACTCCGCTCGTCGCTATGGCGACGATCTAAGCAAAACAAGGAAGGCCGCTCATTGCGGCCTTCCTTGTTTATTCTGGGCGCCGGAGGCGATCAGAAGAACGCCTCCGGAGCGCCATCTAGTGGGCTTTCATGCAGCCAACTTTCAGTTGGCTGCATGAAATATTTTTTTTTTTATTTAAAAAAAACCCTCATGCAGCTGCCCTGGCGATCTTAATAGAACGCCAGGGTGGTTAAAAAAATGTTCATAAGGTGCGGCTAAGTGACGTCAGCGGCGGACCTTCTGTGCAAGCGCAGAAGGCCCCGGCTGAAGTCACTCAGTCAGACTGAGTCCAACTGAGCCGCTTACCGGGGGTTGACTGCAGGAAAACGGCGGCACTGAGGAGGACGGCGAGGGACACATCCATGCTTATGGGGCTGGAGGAAGCCCCGGGTAAGTAAAAAACTGCAGTGAGACTCATCTCTGAGTCTCTTTAAGTTTAATTCACCATAGCTGCAACTGAACATTTAATGACTGTATTTCTTACAGATGAATGCAAGAACAGAGATGAACTCTACATTATGACTTGTTCCCCTGGAGAGATAGCAGAAGAAGACACGACTTTTGTCCCGGAATCCCAAGTAGAGGACAGTGCAGAACATTTTCCCACTCAGTCACCAAGCCAGGCATTGGAAAACCTTGCCTATTCTTCCATACCGGGTCAATGTGAAGAACCAACCTGGAGTGACTATGTGAAGTTAGTGGGAGAGCCCAGTTTCACAGGTGGGGAGCCTGTGCAAATTAAAGAAGAGGGCAGCCAATTCAACTATGGCTATGGTGAAGACGCAGCCTTTGTAGATCCCAATCCCGTCCAAAGCAGTGAAGAATGTAGCCAGCTTTTCGACACCATGAACAACCTTCTTCTCCACCAAATCACATTTGGCCAGTCTTCTTCTGCGGATAAACCCTATTCTTGCAACCACTGTGACAAGCGCTTTGCAAAGAGGTCTCATCTGGGAATGCACCTTAAAACTCATACAGGAGAGCGTCCTTATACCTGTCCTGATTGCGGCAAAAAATTCAGCAGGAGGTCCAACATGCTGACGCACTACCGTACCCACACCGGAGAGAAGCCCTTCGCATGCCCTAAGTGTGGCAAGCGTTTCACGCAGAGCTCGCACATGGTGACCCACCAAAGGACGCATGCTTCAGATAAACTATTTACTTGTCCTGAGTGTAAGAAGCGCTTCACCAAGTGGTCCTACCTGAACTTTCACCTCCGAACGCACGGTATAGAAAAACTGAGTGTACCCTGACAATGAGAGAACTTCCTGGACTGGCATCTGTCTTATAAATCAGCAAACTTGTATCCATCCATCCATCCATCCATTATTTGCTAAACATAATCCAGCCAAGCATTTTGTGTTTAAAATAACAGTATATAGCAATCATCATTATTATTAACTTGATGGGGGTCATTACGTTCAAGGTACCACCTAGTCAAAGCTCTAAGCGAGAACTCCAGTCTGTGAGGATGCAAGTATTCTGGCGATGCCCTCTTTCTGCAGCCATCGCAGCCTCACTCCCATACTGCCACACAAGAGGAAGATTGCCTATGACAGTAGGCTGCAGTCCCTCCCAGCGGTATCATGAGAGTTATGATCGATTAGGCAACAAAATATTTCCATATAATTCAGAATTAACTCAAATTGACCCGACTTTCTAAGTTGAGATCAATTGCTGTGTCTCCTGGGTAATGTTAGCCGTTTATTGATTGATTGACTTGTTGTTCAGAGTGGAGTTGTCCTCTAGAAAGTTGCTTTGTGGCTTACTCCATCTCATGCTACATTATTTTCCAACAAAGGTGCCAAAACCACCACTTTGCGTTCTTGTATTTTGTAAAAGTCAACAGACCTGTAAAGACACACCAGGGACTCTGTTTTGTTATTTGTAGCTTTGGAAAGTGTACCAGACAGTCTTTCAGTTCGCGTTAAGAAGACAGCTTGCCATGCAGGCGTGCCAGGTGGCTTCCTTTTATCTTCTTTTACAGGACTGAAAGTCTTGTATCACAAGATGCTGTGTTGACAATAATCATTTCTCTGTGAGCAAGTGCATTAAATCTGCACCAAGGGTGCTGTGTCTGTGCAGTCATGTCTGTAGGGAGCGAACGTGGAAGAATGACCAGACATAGTAGACTGTTAAATGTAATCTCTGAAGTATCTTGCCCTCAGTTTTACGAGTTATCATTGCAATACCCAATAAATGTTTTTGTTTTTTTACCCCAAAGTAATATTACCAGTCCTGATGTTGAATGACAATTATCAAACATATCAAGCTTTATTCATATCTGGTGAAGTAAGTAGTGAGTCAGTAGAGTCAAGCTTTTCTAAGACCAGGTTAGTATCGTGGGAAAGTAACAGACTAGGACAGGGTGATGAATAGACTGAGAGATAGGGTTTGGTTACAGAGACACCGACGTCTCATTTTTTTACCTTAAATTCTAATCCATTCCAATTCAGCATTAAATCCCAAACAGATTCACCGGTTCCCCGCGGCAAAACGAGTGATTTATGGCTTAGAAATAGACCTGCAAAGTTCCACGACTTTGCAGGTTGCAGATTGTGCTGCCCTGGGGAGGCAGAGCTTTGCGCTGTAGCTGTGCCTCATGCAATCAATCTCTGCTTCTCCCCTCCCCTCTCAGTGAAATAAGACTGAGAGGGGCAGGGAGAGGCTGGGATTGACTGTAGAGGAGGGAGAGCTACTGCACACAGCTCTGCCTCTTACAGGAAGGAGAAGGATGTGAGCCCTGGAACTTTGCAGGGCTATTTCTAAGCCATAAATCACTCATTTTGCCGTGGGAGGTGGCAAATATGCTTAGGATTTAATGCTAAATCGAAATGGACAAGAAACTGAGGTAAAAAAAGAGACTTCAGTGTTTCTTTAAAGGGAACTTGAAGTGAGAGGAATATGCAGACTACCATCTGCATGCTCCAATAACCAATGCCAGTTGCCTGACTCGTGCCATAAAGAGGGATGAGCGACAAATTAAAAACGGATGAAATCCGAATGGGTTTCATTCGGAATTCATCCTCCTAATTACTGCAGCTGAGCGGGGGTGTGTGTGTTGGGGGGGGGAGGGGGGGTTGTTAAACTTAGCCAGCAGGCATGTTCTTTAACCCGCCCCACGGCGCCTCCCATGCTGCGTTCCAAGCCGCGTCGCATGACTACAAACACTTCCTCCTTCCGGGTTGAAGGAGGAAGTGTTTGTAGTCACGTGACGCGGCTTGGAACGCAGTGTGGGAGGCGCTGTGGGACGGGTTAAATAAGATGCCTGCTGGGTAAGTTTAACCCCGCTCGAATGATTATCCCATTAGTTTTTTGTATTGAAATCCAATCGGACATGTTGGAAAAATATTTATATTCAGTCTAATGGAATAATCAAACAAAATTATCTCATTGGACAAAAATGAAAAAATTGGACCATGCATGGGCACCTTTAGTCCCACTAACGTCCCAACTGGCCTATTGGAGAGGGACCATAACAAATCCAAGTGAGACAGGCTTTCTCCGCAGGCGATTTAAGTCTATTGCCACATTTAGCATCCAAACCACTTGAGTAGTTACAAATTGCATTACTCTATACAGCTGACTACTAACCTACTACATTTAAAGGGCTTCTGCTTACCCTGCTCTCCCTTCACTCCTCAAATAAAAAGCTATCGTAGCGTTATATTGTAAAACTATTTAATATAAGGGCTAGTTCACGCTTGAAGCGGCGATTGCCCGTGATTACGTTTGGCCTCCATGATCACGATTTGTGGGCAAAATTTCACGATTCAGCGCGATTTGCGCTTGTGATTCACGTTCAATAGAATGAGAATGACATTGCAATTGCCCCCGAAACCCTGCATGCAGCGCATTTGCGATTGATCAAAATTGCAGACGCTGCAGTGTGAATGTATCCATAGGGATACATTAGTAGCAGCGCTTTGCTGATCGTCGGCGATCAGCAAAGCGCTGAAAAATCGCCAAGTGTGAACCAGCCCTACAAGGGTATTGCATTCACGTAAAAAGACTTATAAAACGGCGTAGAGCTTTAGGTTTGGGCTCTCCGCCATTCAGGTGGCCTTGGGTGGCACCTCCTGATTTTGGGAAGCGGTGAGGTGGAGACTGTGCGTGTGGCAGCCGACCATACAGTGTGAGGACAGCACATTGGGAGGTGCCATCCGAGGCCTCCTGGACGAGGGAGAGCCCATACATAAAACTTTACACTATTTTACAAGTCTTTTTATGTGAGTGCAATACCCTTTTATACTAAATAGTTTTACAATATATAACGCTACGAGAGCTTTTTATTTAAGGCTATCACATTGGCCATGATTGGGATAATTTGAAGATGGAATAGGAAGCAGATAGTATCTGATCGTGTTGTGGGTCTCTATTGCTATTACATTTGAATTTGAGTGGTGCCTGTACTGAGTATTGAACTGTAATCTGTCTGTACCCGCCCACTACTGCAAATGGTGAAAGGGAAGCACAGTGACAGGAGTGGGGCCCTAGGAGAGGGAGGAAGGATAGGTTGACACCCCCCCCCCCCCTCCAACGCATGTGCCACTAGAGCCAGGGAAATGTATAGGAAAAAGAGGTGGGCACTGCCACTAGAATCAGGGGAATGTGTGGGGAGAAAGGGTGGTCAATGCCACAAGACAACAGGGAAATCTATAGGGGAGCCACTGCCTCTAGAACCAGGGAAATGTATAGAGGATGATGGCCTCTCCCACTAGAACCAGGGAAATCTATGGGGGTGGGGCACTGCCACTTGAACCAGGGAAATGTATGGGGGGGGCAATGCCACTAGACACCAGGGGAATGTAAAGGGAAGGGGGGGGGGGGGCACTGCCACTAGAACCAAAGGAATGTATAGGGTAAGGGGGCATTGCAACTAGAACCAAGGTAATAGACACCAAGGAAATGTATAGGGGAGGGAGGGGTGCCACTGCCACTAGACACCAGCGAAATGTAAGGTGAAGGGGGGGGCACTGCCACTAGAACCAGGGAAATGTATGGGGGTGGGGGCACTACCACTAAAAAACAGGGAAATGTATAGGAGAGGGAGGGGTACCTCTGCCACTAGACACCAGGGAAATGTGGAGGGAAGAGGGTACTGCCATTAGAACTAGGAAAATGTATAAGGGAGGAGGGCACTTCCACTAGAACCAGGGACTTTTATAGGAGATAGAGGGGTGCCACTGCCACTAGACACCAGGGAAATGTATCAGGAAAAGAAGGGAGGGGCTCTGCCACTAGAACCAGGGAAATATATAGGGGAGGGTGCACTGCCACTAGACACCAGGGAAATGTGTCCCCTATAAGTATGGTAAGTCGCTTGATTATACAGTATGCAAATACAGTAATTAACTTGTGAACAGGGTTGAGGGGAAAATGCCACTGTTCTTTGGGTGGTAGAGGGGTCATTTTGATGTTTTGGAAAACTAAAGATCCTCCGAAATACAGTGGCTTGCAAAAGTATTCGGCCCCCTTGAAGTTTTCCACATTTTGTCATGTTACTGCCACAAACATGAATCCATTTTATTGGAATTCCACGTGAAAGACCAATACAAAGTGGTGTACACGTGGAAGAAAACCTCTTGGAGTCTGCAAAAGACTTGAGACTGGGGCGGAGGTTCACCTTCCAGCAGGACAACGACCCTAAACCTAAAGCCAGGGCAACAATGGAATGGTTTAAACAAAACATCTCCATGTGTTAGAATGGGCCAGTCAAAGTCCACATCTAAATCCAATCGAGAATCTGTGGCAAGATCTAAAAATAGCTGTTAACAAACACTGTCCATCTAATCTGACTGAGCTGGAGCTGTTTTGCAAAGAAGAATGGGCAAGGATTTCAGTCTCTAGATGTGCAAAGCTGGTAGAGACATACCCTAAAACCTAGGTTCTCAACGTGTGGTACGCGTACCCCAGGTGATACTTCTGATGGTTCCAGGGGGTACTCAGGCTTGATATAATTAACTAAGTATAACAAATTTAGAGTTTTAGATTATGATAAATCCTACATAAACAACACCAAATTAGTATTTTAGCTAATTAAAAGCAATAATAAATGCTTGGAAATAGTTTAGAACCAATTATTATGTACTATGATTAAAAATATATTTGTCAAGGGGTACTTGAGATATTGTTTACTATGCCAGGAGGTACTTGGTGAGTACAGGGTTTTAAAAGGGGTACATACCAATAAAATGTTGAGAAACACTGCCCTAAAAGACTGGCAGCTGTAATTGTAGCAAAAGGTGGTTCTACAAAGTATTGCCTCAGAGGGCTGAATAATTACGCACACCCCACTATGCAGTTATTTTGTTTTTTAAATGTTTGGAACCATGTATGAGTTTCGTTCCACTTCTCACGTGTACACCACTTTGTATTGGTCCTCCACGTGAAAATCCAATAAAATTGATTCATGTTTGTGGAAGTAATATGACAAAATGTGGAAAACTTCAAGGGGGCCGAATACTTTTGCAAGCCACCGTAGACCGTAGACACCGGTTTTTTTTTTGGTTTTTTTTGCTAAGGTGATGGTACCACAAGAATAAGCAAATACCAGGGGATTGCACGGTTATGGGACTAAAGGCCCATACTCACCTGGATGGATCTGGGAACGCAGTGATGCGACCCAACAAACCAGCATTCCCTGATCCATCTTCCTACCTGCGGAGACACTCAACGGCACACGAAGAGCACAAACAAGAATTCATACGATTATGGCCTTAAGCACGGGAGTCATCGGGGATCTTGCATATCTCACCTGCCGTGACTGTCGCAAATGCCGTTCATCACAAAAGGTCATTTATGTAATCACGCACACGTACCTGTGTCGCTGATAGTGGAAAAGATCGCTCGCCATGCAAATATTATTTGAAAAATCGCGACGTGGGTACGTAGCTTTACAATATCCATGTGACCATGGTGCAGGAAATATAGCTGACACAAATAATTCTGCAGAAGTGCTGCCACTGCAATTAGCGTTAGATACAAAGAAACAACAACAGAGTCCTACACATTACTGAAATTCCAATTTTGAGTGGAGTCAGCCTATGTTTAGGGCTTTTATAGTGATGGTCATGTCTAGGAGAACTAGGGTAGCATGTGATCACTTTGGTCAGGTGATAGATACGTAAATCTCTGATTTGCTGGTCATGATCATGTGATCACAGCAAATCAGCATTGGACATCTCTCAGCTGATCAAAGCTATCACGCTTCTCCATCAGTTCTCCTAGATGTGACTATCACTATTTGTGAATGGTGTTTATAGCAGAAATGCATAGCCAGCGATATTCCCAATATCATTGATCAGAATTCCTATAGAAATGCATCACTTTCTGTTGAGAACTATATCATTTGGGCTCCCAGGACTTAATTATGAAAACTGCTGTAACTGTAGTTTTATATTATTGAAGGATAACTGCTTGTTTTTATTTATTCTCTTTTTTTTTTTGTTACCCATTTTTTTTTTGTTTTTCTATAGCTTCGGCAATGATTACAGTGTTCATACGTGTAAATAAAATTGTACCATGGTTAAGAGTTTGTGCGTTTGAGGTAGATATTCATAGCAGTTTCTGTGTCCAATTACAGACCAACAAAATAAAACTGTTTCTGTATGGATATCATGGCTGCATGACTTTGTTTTATAGTTTACTGCTCAATATAACGAGAAATTACTAGAAGGCTGGGTCACACATAAAAGGTGTCCTGTCCGTCTATGACAATTTGCATCAGTTTGTATGAGTTTTCTATGGCTTGGCTCACACATAAAAGGTGTACATTTCTGGTCCAGTCCTGTCAGTTTTGTATCAGTTTTCTATGAATGTGTTCACACATAAAAGTTGTACAGTTCCAATCCTGTCAGGTAAGGGCCCTTTCATTCCAGTTGCATTTCATTTTGTTTCCAAAAGGCTTGCGATTTTCCAAACACAAATATAGTAAAGTCACAATTGGAATCGTGGGAATGCATTAATACTGAATGTGTTTCTGATTTTTTTAAAAATGCAGTCGTAATTCTGCATTTTTCACACGTTTGCAATTGTGTTTCGTGATTTTTGGTGTGAAAGAGCCCTAAAGTTTATAGAAAACTGACAAGATTGGCTTGGATATGTACATATTTATGTGTGAACCATGCCTAATGGAAATGGCAGCTTGTAAGCCGAATTCCCAGATGAAATAGATATGTATACATTTTGTGGTTGTTTATGTCTGAGACTGTCCTCGTCGGCATTACTGCTCCATTCACCATTGAGATTATGCACGCTGTTATTTATCTATGAAAGTCCATTTCATTGAATAAAATGCCCAATGCAAAGTGCAGCATCTGTAAGGCCTCTTCCACACAGAGCTATGCGCTTGTCACGCAGTTCAGCCTCCAGGCAGTGAGTGCCATTTTGGCATTTTCAATGGCGCTTAGATGTGATTCCATGGGGGTAGAGCTTTCTCTTTACCGCCGGTACCGAGGGCTAACAAGTGCCCTACTGGTGCAAGGGAGCAGCTGACAGGTGGTGAATTTATATTTTAATCAGGGCCAGATTTCTAGAAGTCCACAAAGGGGTCCTGCGTTGCTCCGAAACGTTGGCCATATTCTTTTATATGGAACCAATAAAGATTAACTTTGGATGTGCCAGCTCTTTTCCTTTTTGGACCTGGAAGAGAGGCAGCTGGAAGCTGCACATGGGGAGCAACACAAGGAAAAGGGATTCTGCTGTTCAAGAGAGCTATACATGAAGATATGTATATTCCTTGTGTACATAGAATGGAGGGGGCTTCTGCTCATGGAAGGGTGACAACAAAAAAGTTGGCCTAAGGGCGCAAAACGTAGATTTTAATATAATATGATACACAGTGCTATGGGGTCGCTAATAAGGATGAGCATAGTTTTGCAATAAGTAAACCTGTACCCACTTTTGTCTGGAGAGGAGGCCGACGCCGCAAGTGCTGATATAACTGGATGACGTCCTCTTGCCGTGGTGCTCTACATTCCCGTAGCAGGAGGAGGTCATCCAGGTAAATTAACCCTCTCTGCAGTGCCCCCTCCTCAGACACAAGCAAGTACAGGTTCGCTTATGGTAAAACTGTGCTCACCCATCCCTACTAGAGACCGCATAGCATTGTACTTTGTCAAGCGCTACAATGCTAGAGCTGCAATCGATCTATCGATTGTTAATCACTTCCAGCAAAAGTCTGATCGATATCTAGTGGTACAAGGTGGTCCTGTCAATCACTGCTATCCAAATGATTACTGATTGTTGAACTGTGTGGAAGGGTGAGCAAAGCACCCTAGAAAGAAAACAACAAGAGACAACGGGAGCCCAAATGGTGCAGTACGTCACAATGTATATAAAAAAGAAAATTAGGCGAAATGAATGCATAGGGAGCAACCAACCTCAAGCAGGTGGAGATGCACAAACCCAACTCCACTCAGGTACACAGAGAGGGTGATGAAGGTCGCACTCTTGAAAAAAGCAGTAAGGTCCTGACATGGTGACCGGACTTAAGTCTAACATAGAGGGAAACAAGCACAAAGTGGGTAAGAGGCGCCTAGGAGTGTATAAAACTGTGTTAAAAACAAATTACAGAGAAAAAGGGGGGGGGGGGGAGCGATGGCTTACCTCAATAACGACAAATATATAAATATAATGAATTTTTTACAGGGATGGGCTTTTGAGTAGTGAAGTACTCAAATTTGGAATTCTAATGAAGATTAATTACTGCACCTGTGACCGCGGGATGGGGGTTTAACTTACCCAGAAGTCCGTGGAACCTATGCGTGTCACTGCTGTAATACGCAACCTATGGGACGCGTTCCACCACTCAGTACTGCATGTCCACGTCCTGTGGTAGTGAGTGGTGGAACGCGTCCCACAGGTCGCATATTACAGCAGTGACATGAATAGGATCTACGGACTTCTGAGTAAGTTCACCCCCCCCCCATCCCGTGGTCGCAGGTGCAGTAATTAATCTTCATTAGAATTCCGAATTGGAGTACTTCAGTACTCTGAAGCCCATCCCTGATTTTTAATAAGCACAGACAACGCGTTTTGTGGGTCTCTGACCTCTTTCTCGGCCCAAATACATTTCCAAAAACTTTCTAAGCACTCTGCACCTGGCTTTTCAAACCCTTTGACACTTTATTTGGCCTGAGGAAGTGAGCAGAGACACCCAAAACGTGTTGCCTGTGCTTATTTATGAATTTGTCATTATTGATGTAAGCCACCTTCACCCTTTTCTCTTTCATTTATTTTTAACTCCGTTTTATGACTCCTGGGCCCCTCTTTGTACTGATTGTTGAGTGATTGACCACTTGCCAGATTGGTGTATTAGTGACCTATGGCTAGCCAAAGGACAGTCCTACTGCGGATGCTGTGAACAGTGTACTTCGGTAAGTTCCCTATTACTACATACATCCTATTGTATGGCCAGCTTTAGACACCTCCTAACACGACATTCGGTGCCTCAGTGAGGATTGAAAACAAACACAAACGGTAACAGCTGTGCCTCACTGAAAAGAAACTTGACAGTGACAACAACTGATGATTAGGATCCTTTTAAATACCTATTCAAGACAAGGGTCCTTTAAAACTGTTCCAACGTTTGCAAGAATGGAGTGTTTAGACAGCACAACAGGTCGGCAGTACACTGCAAATCTCAGCTAACAACATTTGTTAAACAAATAAGTCGCAGGGGCAACGGGACAGGCAAATGAGCCCAGAGCATCAGCTAATGACATCCCGTTAATTCCAGCTTTGGGTCTAACACAATACATGTATAGAGAATCTGCACACGCCCTATTAATGTCCATCATTCTCTGCCTGAATAGGACACGACAGCGAGTACATATAAAAAACATATGCTTTCTGTAAATGAACTGTCCCACCACAATGCCCCATCTCCCTCTTGTACGTCCGTCGCCTGGTTTTGCATGGGAAGGAAGAGCCGTTTTCTCTCTGTATGTGAGAAGGGTTGCTCAGCTTCATATGCAAAATGCTGGGACATTCAAATGATTGGGAACAAATAAAAGGACTTTGCTGCAATCTCGCTGTATATAGGCTATCTCTGCGCAGCATCATCTCTCCACTGACTGATCCCATCCAGCAAGGTGAGTTATGCTGCCCCTGCCCTACATGGGACACCTGTTCTAACATTATGTCCCATCATTCAGATCTCTGGGTTTCTGAATGTGTAGCTGCCCAAGAGGTAATGGGCCTGATTTACTAAAGAATACCATTGTTTGGTTGGTTTTAAAACAATCATGGTTGATTAGAAGCTATTTTGAAGGCAAAACCTACTACAAACCACAGAGCATTTTAATTTGGATTTGTATAAGGAGCGGTTTAAGATGAATGGAATCTGCTACCTTAAAGAACAACTGAAGTGAGAAGAATATGGAGGCTGCCATATTTATTTCCTTTTCAACAACACCAGTTGCCTGGCAGCCCTGCTGATCTGTTTGGCTGCAGAAGTGTCTGAATAACACCAGAAACGAGCATGTAGCTAATCCAGTGAGAAACACCTGATCTACTACATACTTGTTCAGGGTCTAGGGCTTAAAGGGACACTTTAGAGTGGTCGGGGGAAAATGAGTTGAACTTACCCGGGGCTTCTTATTGTCCCCGCAGACATCATGTGCCCGTGCAGCCACTCCCCAATGCTTCGGCCCCGCCTCCGGTTCACTTCTGAAATTTCAGACTTTAAAGTCTGAAAACCACTGTGCCTGCGCAGCCACAACCTCGCTCCCGCTGATGTCACCAGGAGCATACTGCGCAGGCCCAGTATGGTCTGTACCTGCGCAGTAAGCTCCTGGTGACATCAGCGGGATTGAGGACACGGCAACGCAGGCGCAGTGGTTTTAAGACTCTAAAGTCTGAAATTACAGAAGTGAACCGGAGGCGGGGCCGGAGCATCGGTGAGTGGCTGCGCTGGCACACGATGTCTGCGGGGGACCATTAGAAGCCCCGGGTAAGTTCAACTCATTTTCCCCCGACCCCCCCCTACTGTATCCATTTAAAGTATTAGAGGCCGAGGATCAGTTGTCCTGGTGTCTATACACACATAGATTTTCCCTTTCAATTCCCTTCAGATTCCCTTTCAATTCACTCTGATCGAATCAGACGGGAATTGGTTCCTTTATATTTTCAATTTGATCAATCTGGAGCATAAATCGTTTTGACAGGATGGAAAATCTAGATCCATTGGGGGTGGGGCAGAAGTAGCGGACGATCGATAGGCCATAGGCGTTGCATCAATCAGTGTAAAGCTGCGTTTTGATTTTTCACTAGATTCCTTGCTGGAATCTATTAAAAATTGATGTGCTCTGTGTGTGGTAGGAATCGATCCCTTCTGAATCGATTCCTTTTTGATAGGAACTTATCGTTTTGGAACATTGGGTGTATGGCCACCCTAACCCTCTTTTGCAATGCAGTGCAAAAGGATCTGGCAAAAACAGCAAATTTGACAACATTTCTGACTTGTCTAGTTTGTATGTTCATTGATCAGATCGGAAATCAGATTGGGATCTATTGATTGATCTTCAGCACAGTAGCAATTCAGTCAAAATGAAGCTACTGGAAATGTATTGTTTTTTTTTGTTTTTTTCTTGTAGGACCATCTTGGATTTTAACACAGTTTTCACAAACTACTGAGTTTAAAGAGATTTCTACAGTGCTTTAAAACAATATTAATGTGATTTGATTTTCTGCTTCTCTCATTCATTAGAATAATTTACATGTAATCAAAACCATTACAATTTTTCATTTTGTAGGAATGCAATTGTTTTATTTTCCCAGAATCCTAGCAATCTGGATTTGTCATAATACAACTTATCAGGTGGTAAAAGCATCCAGCCTTTGCATTGCAGAAACTTCTTCTTTCATTTTAGTGTTGGATAGTGTGAAACGTGGGTTAAAACTTTTGGAGCTGTCAGATTAATAAAACGAAATCTGTGACAGCTGCATAGTAAATCATTCATTTATTGGGACATATGTGCAGTTCACATGAATGAGCTCAGTTCACTAAGCACTACTGCATTCCGTAACGCAGAAAACAGCTGAATTTTCTAAACTAGTTATAATGGTTTATGCACGACTACTGTAACATTTAACAGCAAAAAATGTAAAAAAAAACAAAAAACAGTATTGTATATTTTGTACATGAAGACAACTTTATTTGCATCTCCCAGCCAGGTCAACATCTGCAAGGAGTTTGTATGTTCTCCCTGTGTCTGTGTGGGTTTCCTCTGGGCACTCTGGCATCCTCCCAAATCCCAAAAACATACAGATGAGTTACGTGGCTTCCCCCTTGAAATAAAAATGGCCCTAGACTATGATACAAAGGGCCTGATTCACAAAGCAGTGCTAAGAGTTAGCACGCTGGTGAAAAGCCCTTTATCATGCCTAAACTCGAGCCCATAGACTACAGCTTTTATTGTGGTGAAACCCCTCCCACAGCGTGATGTCAGGACCATGGTGCTGACAGTTTGCTGTCTGTTAACCTTGTTGCATTGTGGGAAATGACGGCTTTTTCCAATTGGCAATCAAGCAATATCTCCCTCTGGACATAGAACCCTCAGTAACAAACAATATGGGGGTAGAGCGTTTATGAACTTGTTCTTCCTCAGTAACAAACATTCTGTACAGATCACTGAGCAGAACTAAAGGTATTGCCACCTGTGTATGAGTATGACAATTTCTGATATAGTAAACTTCTGATAAAGTAACCCCTTTGCCAGGGCCCTTGAAGCTTACTATAAAGGGATTCTACAGTATTCATTTTGAGCAACTTCACCGAACGTCTGTATCTGTCAGGAATAGCTTACCTACATCTCTGAATTACCAATTATTATTATGCAGAATGTATGTTACTGTATTTACTACATCATCATTCATCACTGATGCCTGCTATCACCAGAACTATGCCTCGTTCATTCTTGGTGAAGAGGACCCGGACTCCAGTAGGTGTGACCGGATGGGGACATCTCCCCGATGCAGAAAGAGGAGACTTGTACATTCCAGGTAAGTCATTCAGGTGTGTGTGTGTGTGTGTGTGTGTGTGTGTGTGTGTGTGTGTGTGTGTGTGTGTGTGTGTGTGTGTGTGTGTGTGTGTGTGTGTGTGTGTCCGTGTGTGTGTGTCCAAATGTTAAAATGGCTGCACTGTGTGAGGGAAAGCACAATTTGCTGCATTTTACATGTGGGGTATTTGCAGCACTTCATATTGTATTTCTTATTTGTGCTAATTTGTGGCAACTGCTGCGTTTGTAATGTGGGGTACTGATTGCTGCATTTGTAATGTGGGATACTGATCGCTGCATTTGTAACGTGGGGTACTGATTTCTGCATTTGTAACGTGGTGTGCTGATTGCTGCATTTGTAACGTGGGGTACTGATTGCTGCATTTGTAACCTGGAGTACAAATTGCTGGATTTGTAACATGGGGTACTGAATACTTTGTAAAATTACAATGGTAGTTTAAACCAAGAGGTTTATAATAGGGTGAAGGAGGAATTCCTAAAAACAGTACAGTAAGCTAATATA
The DNA here is from genome assembly GCF_040937935.1 of Hyperolius riggenbachi. NCBI lineage: Eukaryota > Metazoa > Chordata > Amphibia > Anura > Hyperoliidae > Hyperolius > Hyperolius riggenbachi. The sequence goes on along the minus strand of NC_090653.1, from coordinate 89,006,088 downwards.
TTTTCCAAAATAAACATATTGATAGCTTTTGTAGATATAGAATGCAAAAATGATTAAAGCTTTTCAACTTGTTAACTGAAGGGGCGCGATTTGAATATGTAATTTTTAAGGGTTCCCTGAGATTCAAAAAAGAATTGTAAGGGCTCAGTCACTCTAAAAACAAGGTTGAGAAAAGCTGATCTATGGAATTCAGAGCCACCACTCTACATAGGTGAGTATCAAAGTTTTGTTTTTTTTAGCTGCCGTTAATTTTACTTTAAAGCACACAAGATTCTGTGTGCATAAGTGCCAGGAGAAATACACACAATTGCTTTATGCACTTTTCTAAGAATTCATTAGTAACACCTGTGTAAACTGAAACTAAAATGTTTATTTGCTTGTTCTGCATGTGAAATGTGACTTAGGCCCCGTTCACACTTGCCTTTTGGCAAGTAAACGGACCGGATCCTGATCGGATCCTGATCAGATCAGGACCTGATCCTGATCAGAACCGTACGGTTCCGATCCGGATCCGATCCGTTTGTATCAGGCATGCATCAGGCTGCCATCCGGATCCGTGGGCAAAAAATAGTGAAATTTAAATAAAAAAATGTTGGGGTCAGCAGAAGGTGCACCTGGTGCACCTGTAGAATCAGGTTCCTCCGCTGTAGGCCTCACCTCCACCTCCGACATTCTGCCAAACAGCTCCAGCACGTCTGTCACTGCTGCTCCACTCCAGACATGCTTGGCCCATGTGTCCCCATCCGAAATGTCCGCTTGGATATGCATAGGAAGTGGGGTAGAACGTCAGGTTTTTGTAGGCAGTGTGTTCTGTGCCTTCCGTTCCCCATTGGTTTCTGTGTTCCGGATGGTGCTGTCAGGCTCAGGTCCGGCTCCGGTCCGGGTGCGTAGGCCGGAGATCCGGACCCAAAAAATAGCGCATGTTGGAAAAGTGTCCGGAGTTCGGATCAGATCCGGCTCCGTTCTGTACGGAACGGACACGTGTGAACGTCCGCATAGACTTTGCATTGCTATGCGGAACGTACGTTCCGTTTGTACAGTATACGGTCCGGATCCGATCAGGAAAATCTGGACAGGGAACGCTAATGTGAACCGGGCCTAACTCATACTGTGCTGCATGATCTGGTCTTTCTTGTATTCCTGTATTGTCATTTTGCTGTATGTCACCCCTAAATATTGTCTGTAACCTAAACTAATGTCCAGCGCTGCGTAATATGTTGGCGCTTTATAAGTACAATAAACAAATAAATAATTGCAATGGATTATGACACAGCAAAATTGATCTCCCATTGCTTTACTGGATAGTAAGGGGGTGTCCGGTATGATGAGGTCATCGTGGAACTCAAGTGACTGAAAAGAAAAAAGGCAACAATAGTGTAGTATTGTCACAAAAGGCTAAATACATCCACAATAATACTACTTACAATCAAAAGCAGGGCTGGTTCTAGCTACAGTGGGGCCCTGCGGCAAAAGTAACGTAAGACTGTTCCTTATTAACTCCCAAATTGTTTGTTTACTCTCACACTGGGACACATCCTCCTCCCACCCTGTATACTTTACTGGATAGGCTTATGTATGTTTCAATAGAAATTCTATGAATTCCTAGTAGAGAAATCATGGATCAAAGTTCTGTTAGTCAAATAAGCCACCCAGCCATCCATTCATACAATAGACCTATACCTCTGTATTTTTCTCTTTCATGCATGGCCAAGGGATTGGAAAATAAAAGAGGCACCCAGTGGTGTGTACATAGGATTAACAAGTATGAAACTGCATCTGTCCCGCAGCTATAGCTGCTCCTCTGTTTCTCCCGGCTGTGTAAATCAGTTCGCCGAACAAGCTTAGCTATGCAAATGTAAAATAAATGTATAGAGGTGGGTGTTCTATTGTAACAAATAAATGGACACAGCTTAGTCATCGTTCGGGAAACTTCAAACAGACCATAGCTAAGGTATCAGCATGGGTAATGCATGGTTTGTGAATGTACAAATTCACACAAGCGTCTTGGCGCTTGTTTTCCTGTTGAGAAACCATTTTCTGTTGGGAAACTGAAGCGTACATTTGGGCGCGGCGTAAACCGGGAAAACAAATTTGTTAAGGGCACATAAAATAGCATGAGTACATTATCGGTAACCAATATTCTACTACTTAATTGATATAGTGAAATATCGGTAATATTTGCTGACATTTCACTATGACCTAACCTCTCCCTACTCTCACATAGAACCCTCCCCTGGTGGGCAACTAGTAATCCCCCCCATCGGGCAACTAATAGCACCTCGGACAACTAAGGCCCCGTTCACATTACAAAAGCGGATGGCCACGCATGCGGAACGCAACGCATACGAACGCACGCCATCCGCGTTCGTGTGAGTTGCGTGGCTGATCCCATCACTGAAAAGTGAATGGGACAGCCACGCGTTTTTACAAAAAATGCGTGCAGCATGCGTTCCCGGACCGCACAGGTCCGGAACGCATGCAGTGTGAACATCAGACATTGCACTCTATGCAATGTCTGATGTCGTGCGTGTCGGCCACCTGCACGCGTTTCCAAAACGCGGCTGGAAACGCGTGCAGTGTGAACGGGGCCTAACACGAACCCCAGACAACTAATAATCACTCCTGGACAACTAATAAACCCCCTTGGTGGTCAGCTAATAACACCCCTGGCATCTAATTGGTCCGCTATTGGTAGCTGCAGTTCACAAAGCTGGCGGCCCCATTTTTGTTGCGCTTTTTTTTTACTGTTTCGGAAACTGAATGCCATAGTATTCAATGGAAACGTTTTATGCAATAGTGATTAAAGTGAGTCTGAAGTTGATTTAAAAAAAAAAAAAACATACCTAAGGAGAGGGAAGGCTCTGGGTCCTATAGAGCCTTCCCATTCTGTCCTTGATCTTTGTTCCCCGGCAGCCTCCCCCATTTGATAACCCACTGCGGGAGACTTTGACAATCTTCTGAAGCATTCGAGCTCTGCACTGCGCATGCACAAGTGCGCGACAGAGGCCACTCGCATGTGCGCAGTATGGAGTGGCCTGTCTTCAGTAGCCTGTTTCCTTCCGAAGACTGCCGAATGCCACCCAAGGTGGAAGAGAACAGTCCATGACCGAACAATCGTGGACTGCTAATGGGGGAGCCTGCTGGGGAATGAGGACACCGTAAGGAGAACAGGAAGGCTTCCCCAACCCTGTCCTTAAGGCCCACCAATAGTGCATGTTTTGTAGAAATCCACAGAGGTAGTTAATCAGCTCTGCTGAGACACTTATTACCCCACCTGTGCATGTGTGTGGTTTTCTGCAAAACATGTACTGTTGGTGGGACTTGAGGACAGGATTGGGGAACTCTGCTCTATAGGACACAGAGTCTTACCTCACCCTAGGTAAGTATCTTTAAAAAAAAAATAGCTTCAGACTCCCTTTAATAGCAAATTTCATCCAGCATACCATTTACCCAAAGTCAGAAGTAGCACTTCATGGTTAGTGAATGTCTTATAAAGCACACAACACTTGTCTGGTGGTTTGGTCAGTTGCATTTATGTCTGTTCTTGCAGATGCATCATGTCTGGCCGCTGGGTAAATGTTGCACAAATGACAGGATCAAAAGCAAGCAGTGGTGGCACAAGGTTGATATGTATTCCCCATTGTTGTGTTTGTATGAATGAGCAGTTTGCTGCAATGGCTGCCTACCCAGTAGTTATGTGGCTGTGCACAGGCAAAAAGATTTTATCCATTTGTATGTAGTGAGCGCACAGTCTGTTGACCCAGTCCTTTGTCTATTTTGTAAATGGAAGTGGCAGGTTTACTTTACATTGTCTGCTATTGTAAATTATTTTCACAATGAACTTGAATTAAATTTCTGTTTTTCCCTGAATTATACAGATTGTATACTTTGGCCTTACTCACCAGAACGACCAGTATCGGCTTCACCAGTCACAGAGGTGAGCAGTTTATAGAATTGTCAAATACTGAAAGTGATCAGTGACGCGTCTATGGAAATCCAATTTCGCAACATACATCCCTGATTACCTAGGGAAAGCACTGGAACTGAACCCTGGTGGGAGGGGGGAGGGTGGGGTTGCAATGAAGGGGTTGGTGACAAAGCCTCACCTGAAAGTGAACTTGAGGTGCGAAAAAGCAGATGCCTAAGAAGAGGGGAGATTCTGGGTCCTCCAGAGGCTTCCTGTGTCCTCCTGGAGACCACCATGGCTGCCAAGAACCCTCCTGAAGATCACAGCCACGCTCCTCTTCATGCATGAGTACCGCTGTGCTGCACCCATGCAAGTACAGCTGTACCTTCGCGGTAAAGCAGAGACGCTTGAGCACAAGTGACTCCAGCAAGCTTACTGTGCAGGTGTGGGTAGGTAGCAACTCAGATGTTCCAGCTCTGGGTGGTTTCAGTGCCAGGCAGAGGCGTAGCAATAGCCATAGCAGCTGCTATGGGCCCCTGGAGCGGAAGGGGCCCAGGTGGTACTTGATGTATTCACTAATTACTTTCTTGTGTTCTTCCACTCACTAACTTTGTCTCAGTGCCAGGGCCGGGCTGAGGCATAGGCTGGAGAGGCTCCAGCCTCAGAGCGCAGTGTAGGAGGGGGCGCACAATTCATTCAGCTGTCATTCCTAATTGTGTTTGAAGCAGGAAGAAATAAGAAAAGGGGATATATAGCAGTGACTGCAAGCCAGATAACTACATATTAAGGTGTTGGGGAGGTTGTGGGCCCTGTGGCACCTCTTAGTCTAATAGCAATCAGTGTGTGACGGCTGGGGTGGGAGGGGTGGAGGGGCGTACTTTGGTGTCTCAACCTTGGGTGCTGGAGGAACTTGTTTCGCCTCTGCTCAGTGCCCATGGGCTACAGGCAGTGTAGATTGCACAAGAATGTAAATTCCCCAATAAACTCATATGCATGCAGGGTAGAGGTAGGTGGCATTGCTCAATAGTGCCTACATCTGAGGGCCCCATGAAAGATTGGCTATGGGGCCAGGCCCAGGTTTACCTCAAAGGAGCCAATAGGCACAGATGTCCTGGCACCTTATACTTTGCTTTCCATGAACCTACAAACACACGCTGAACCGCACTACAAAGGTGCTGGATGTCCCAGTTATCACTTCTCCCTTACTTACCTTGCCTGTCATAGCTACAGGCCCCCCTTAGTTTTAGGTACCCAGAAGTAACCTCAGTATTATATAGCTAGAGGTGCCCCTGACTGAAGGGAGATCTTGTTAGGGAAATGCAGAGAGCTGGATAAGTAACCTCTCATTCACAATCATTAGGATTTTGCATAGGGAAGAAGGGAGGCATTTGGGTAGGGGAGTGAGTCGCCTTTCTATCATCAGACGCCTGTAGGCACGTGTCTACAGTGCCTTATGGTAAATCCGACCCTGTATGGGGCACCATAATCTCTAGCTACACCACTGGTGCCAGGTATCAGCCATGCCATTCTGGAGTTCTTGCAGGACCCTCCTAGCTTTACCATCCCTCCATCTCACCAAAACCTAACTTATCATCTTGTGTCTGATCAAAATCCTATCACTCCCAAAACCCAGCAAGTGACAACTTTACTCAACCTGAGCTTAACCTCTTTCTTAGCCAATGCCTAAACCGTACTGACTTTTTCCCCCTATTTCTAACCGGCCAGATTTAATTGATGCCAAATCCTAACCTCTGTCTTGATGTAGAGTCAACCATATCCTTACCTGTTACTTTACTCAAACCATAACTGATGAAACTAGCCTGTTTCTAGCCTACCCCAGTAGATCTCTAAACCATCTCCCTAATGCTAGGTACACACCATACAATTTTCTGGCAGATTTACCTGCCCAGCAGGGAGTACATCACTGAGCAGGGAGGGCCGGCGCTATGCATATGACCATGTCGGCCCACTCTGTTGCAGGGGTCATATGATTGACATTTTTTGCTTTGCGATGAGGCAGTAGTATCACACTGCATTGCAACACAAAAAATAACCGTAAAGCCGGCCTAAAATGAAAGTGAAATTTCACATTGAGATTTGGTTTCTGGTAAAATACTGCACTTTACAATAGTCTCCTTCATCCCTGTAGGGCCCGTTCTGTTGCCGAGCTTGCAGGAAGAATTTCCCGTTGCAGCGTATGTTAACCCGTCACCTGAAGTGTCACAGCATCCAGAAGCGGCATCGCTGTCCCTGCTGTGCTAAAGGATTTAATGACACATTTGATCTAAAACGCCACATGAGAACTCACACAGGTAAGCAGCTTTGAGGTGAACTGTACAGATTGTGGCCTAATTTACTCCAGGGGTGGAGATAACTGGAGAAAAATGTTGTCACTCAAACCTGGCATTGTTTTAGCGAGGATCTAGTTCACTCTCAGAATTAGTTTGGCCACATAAGATTGCACTTGCAGGAATTTGGCTTGGCAATTGCCTAACAGACACAGACAATAGGATTCAAGGGCAGACAGTATAGATATTAGTATAGTATATGAGTTAAAGTGGTATCAAACAGTGTGAGAAGCATTCATTTTCAGTTCTGTGCTGTAATGCATTCAAGTCCTAGCAGCATTAGTACGGTTCTGCATTAAGCATGGCTGCCACCTGAGGGAAGAAGCTGTTCCTATGGCTGGCCTGGAAGTTTTTGTTGTGACTGACTGTCATCTCATTCCTGAAGGCAGACGCTACAAGATGGGGTGAGCAGGATAAGAGGGATCAGAGACAATCTTGGTCCCTCTCTTTTTGCACCTGCTAGTCTAAAGATCCTGCAGGCTGCAACCAACTACAGTGGAACCTTGGTCTGCGAGCATAATTTGATTAGTAAACATGCTTGTAATCCAAAGCACTCTTATATCAAAGCGAATTTCCTCATAAGAATTAATGGATGCCCAGTTTATTCAGTCCACAATCCAAAAACAGTTATAGTGAAATAGTATAAAATAAAAATTTAAACAAGACTTTCACTAAAACTAACAGAATAATTGCCGTCTGTTGGCTCGCCCCATCCTTTTTTTGTGTGACTTTAACAAGGATCTTATCCAATGACAGTTACTTTTGAGGATTTCTTGGAAATGTGACTTTGCACAGTCCCTACACTCAGATTAAGTACAAATAAATACTATCCTGCAGCGCCAAAGGAAGAAGATCTCTCAGCTCAGTTGTGATGATGTGACACATGTATACTTTTTTGCTTTTATATAAAGACGTAGCTTGAATACCAAGTCAAAATTTCACAAAAATGTGTGCTTGTCTTGCAAAGCGCTCTTAAACCAAGTTACTCTCAATCCAAGGTTTTACTGTATACTTTCTGCTGACTGGATGATGTGCTGCAGTCTCACCGTTCTTCGTACAGAGCCGAACCAGACAGTAACAGATGACGTCATATTGGATTTGATTATTACAGTATAGAACTGCACTGCATCTGTGGTAGGCCAAACTTTCTCAGCTGTCATAGGTGGTACGTCCTCTGCACTTTCTTGATGATGGTGACACTGTTGATATCCCATTTTAAGTCATTGGAGATTGTGGATCCAAGAAATCTGAATGACTCTGATCGGGTCATTGTAGATCCATTTATGATTAGGGGGAGTGGCTGGGGGAGTTTAAAGTAAAGTTTATTATCATCTCCATGATACAGAAATGAACTTATAAAAAATATAAAGGCTGTGAGTACAAGCTTGTGGCCTTCCCTCCCTCCTCCTCCTTAGCCCCTCCAGACAAAACTTCAACCCCAATGGTAATGTAGTTCACATCAACGGAAAAGGGGGGAGGGGTGTTTGAAGGCCAACTGCAATCCTGCTACAGCCACACCTCCTTGTTGAAAGTCTATCCATTGGCTAATAGTTATAAAGGAGGCATGCCTGCAACAGGGATCACAGCCAGTCCCACCTTCCAACGAAATAAACCGTACTAGTGGCCTCACCAACTCCCAAGGTCTGAGGTTGTGTAAATGAGAGCTACTGACCATTGGATGTAGTCCACCAAGCCCTCCACCGACAACTAGAGATGGCTAATGAGATGCAAAATCTGGCTTGCATGCAAATGCATGCAGCTTGAAATGATGCCAGGCAAATTGATTTTTCTTTGCATAATATTTACAACCTGGAATGATTTGCATCTCATTGATAATCTCTGATAACGAACTAAAAACAAAATTGGCCTTAGACTATGTTAAGCTACGTACACACATACGACAACGATCGTTCGTTGTGAACTACGAACAATCTTTTAATTGATGAAAACGACTTAAGCAAAAGTAGCTTTTAAAAGTGTGTAACGATCTGATCGTTTGTTAACTAACGATCCGGAACAATGTCTCAGTAGAATACAGGAAAATGCATGTTTTCTGCGATGGATGTGATGCCAACGAACGTTTGGCTCACATCTAGCCATTATTATATATTCTGTACAGTGAAGATGTCACATACTGTTCCTGGAAGTGACATCATAGGAAGTTCCGCCCGCACGTAACGAACAGTTCAAAACGTACGTTACACTATAAAACTAACGTTACGTATATTACATTACAGTATGAGTACTCATACTGTAGGTATGTAGGTAGAGCATTTAGATAATACAACGTTGAAAACACATAAAAAAAACACTCTGTCCTGTTTTAGTGTCCATTAAAATTACAATTATGGAATAATCATGGAGCAAGTAACGTGTCACAGGACACATTCATAGAACGAACGTTAAATAACATAAACCACGTGTTGTGCTTGCGCATTAAAATGAAAACTTCTATGGAGGTATAACGAAATGCGCATGTCAAGCCTAGGACGAACAACCGTTTTCTCATGATGTACTCGTTTTGCAAACGATTGTCGTTTAAAAAAATCAGCCAAGGCAGATCTTTCCTTTTTAACGATCTAGCTCATCCATCGTCTGGCTTAATGATGATTGGAGTTTTTGTTTTTTTTTAAACGATGGTCGTTTGAAATTATCGGGGAACGATCGTTTCCAACGACTATAGTCGCATGTGTGTACGCACCTTTAGTGTCACTGGCTGGATGGCAGCCCATGAAGTTGCATCTGAGCATGGTAGTTGCCACCCTCAGACGCAAAATAAAAAAAAAGATGTTTTTTGGCTGCTGGATAATGCTTCCACATGGCAAACGTCTCGTTTGTGTGTGTGTCACACACATGGTGTTACCAAATGCTGGTATTCAGCTGCATGTAATTATAGCTGGGAGGCTGAACTACCTGACAAGTGCGCAGTTCAACCTCCCAAGGAAAAGTGACAAGATTGTAAAGCATTGCAGAAGATGTCAGTGCTTTGTAAATACACCGTAATTTAATTTGCGGCAGCAAATGTGCTTCCCTGAAAATAAGACATGGATATGGGGACAGAGGGGAACACCAGGAAGACACGGGGAAAGAGGAGGACAGGTGGATCAAGCAGATTAAGGGGTGGCACCGCCGGGAAGGTAGGAGGAATATACAACATTCTCTGAAAATAAGCCTTCGCACATCTTCTGGAGCAAAAATTAATACAAGACACTGTCTTATTTTTCAGGAAACATGGTAACTTTGGAGGGGTGGAATAGGTGAAAAAGTTATCACAGCCTGTAATAACCATAGCTATCACTAGATGGAGACCTTTACAAAACCAAGCTGGCTATTCACCCACAAGCAGATGCTACTGTTGAATACAGTCTGGCACACACTGAAGTGTTGAGTAGCAGCTAGGTGATTATCACATGCCTCTAATATTTCTGCCTTTCCCAAACACAAACCACATGATTCAGGGAGGATGCCACCACCTGCAGTTTGACAGTTCACTGGTCCACCAGGTACCTTTGTACACACAAATGCCTGTTGCTGCGAATGAGATCTGTTGATGCAACAGCCAGCACACACTCACACTAATCTGCATGCAGTTAGTTTGGCCATGGAAGGGGCGGGGGAGAGGCAAAGCTGGGCCATTGAGAGCAGGGGTAGGGGCGTTCCTCATGTCAGAGAGGGCGTTTTGCAGGAGTGCCTCTCCTGCAATGGATGCTCCTTCCCCTGTAAGTCTACCATCAAGCTGCTCGAAGAGAGCAGCGCAGAGAGGACACAGAGGCATGGCCTGGAGCAGGGAAAAAGCCTCTGTGTCCCATTACCGCCCAACAACCTCCCCCCCATGCCTCCTGGGATATGCTTTAAATTTAACAGAGGGGCCAACCAAGGGCAGATGGATGGAGTGAACTCCCCCCCCCCCCCCCCTCCACACACACATACACAAATTGTGAATGCCCCAGTATTGGTAGTAGATGTGTCCCCAGTATTAATATGTACTTTCCTGCTCAGTATAGATAGCCAGATTTGCCCCCAGTATTATGTACTCCACTGCCCAATATACCATAGATAGCCAGGATTGCCCCCTGTATTAAGTATGCACTCCCCTGCCCTGCCCAGTATAGATAGTCAGATGTGCCTCTAGTATTAAGTATGTACTCCCCTGCAGGGCCAGATTTACCATAAGGCACTATAGGCACGTGCCTACAGGCGCCTGATGATGGAAAGGCGGCTCACTCCCCTCCCCAAGTGCTTTCCTCCTGCCTTACCTATGCAGAGTCCCGAGCAGAGTGTAAATGAGAGGTTACTCACCCGGGTCTCCGCATTCCAGTGACCAGATCTCCCTACCTCATACTTGGGGGGACCTCTAGCTACTTAACACTGGGTTGGATATGGCCCACGTCCTGTAGTTTGCCCATGGCTGCTTTAGCTTTAGGTACTGACAATACAATAACACACAGAGTAGCAAGCACAAAGTCTCTCTAGGAGTTGGAAATGTTTTGCTTAGTACACAAAAGTTAAAACTAGTTTAATACTCCAAAAATGTAGAACAGTGTAATAAAATATGTACTGAGGGAATATTTGAAAAAAGAAAATTGTATAAGGAGGTAGTGGCTATTTGCTACAAAATAAATATGGGAGGAAAGCACATAGGAACAGTGGTATAGCTAAGGAGCTATGGGCCCCAGTGCAAGTTTTACATTTGGCCCCCCAAGCACTCTATATACAGTATAACAATTGATACGGCGCACCAAAACCTGCCAAGGACAGCCATAGTATAAAAGGTACAAGTAGGGGATGGGGAACAGTTTGTGTATCTTACCTGTTCATACTCCTCCATTACCGTACACCCATCCTATGGATCTGAGTGAACTCGACTAGCCTAATCTCCATGCTCCCAACCAGTGACTGACTAAGCATTACCATGTACTCATACTGTGCTGCGTGATGTAGTTTGCATGTATTCCTGTATTGTGTTATTGCTGTATGTCACCCCTAAATATTGTCTGTAACTTTAACTAATGTCCAGCGCTCAGGCCTGGATTTACATCACAGGAGCCTATAGGCACAGATGTCCTGGAAACTTAGACTTCGTCCACCATGAACCTACAAAACCCTGCCACACTGCACTTGCAAGTGTGCTGGCTGTCCCAATTGTCACTTCTCCCTTACTTCCCATTCCCGTTATAGGCAGCTACAGGTACCCCTTAATACTGATGGTACCTCTTGCTACCTAATGCCAAGTGGCTAGTGGTGCCCCTGATTGAAGGGAGATCTAGTCAGTGGAATGCCAAGAGGTGGTTGAGTAACCTCTAATTTACACTCTGTTTGGGATTCTGCATAGGGAAGGAGAGAGGGAGGCACTAGGGGAGGGAGCTGCCCTTCCATCATCAGGCGCCTGTAGGCATGGGCCTATAGTGCCTTATGGTAAATCCAGCCCTGCCAGCGCTGCGTAATATGTTGTTGCTTTATAAATACAATACATAAATAAATGATTACTGCTATTTTAAGGCCCCAGTGCAGCCACAACCTCTGCATCCCCTATTATTTCACCACTGCATAGGAGGATATGGCACAGCTGAAGAATGCAGATAATTGACTCGGCCTGTAATAAATGAATGCCATGTTTGTGGAATCTGTAGTTTTCTCCAATTATCTGTAGCACATGGCAGGGGCCCCGAGCTCTGCCATTGCCCGGGACCCCCGAATCCCCATGAAACACTAATAGGGGGAGTGCAGGGGAGCCCTGGTGCTGCCAACGCCAGGGGATTCCCCCATACAGCCTCTATACAATGCTGAATGCAAAACCTACGAAAAGCAAGTGCTTACTCCCAGCCAGCAATCTGCCATTGTAATATGGTGAGCAGACAGCCCGTCAGCAATAATATACATCTGTGTCTGCAGTGCCAAATATTGCAGGGATTGCATAAATTCAGCAACATTCAGGTGAGAGGGTTCGGTCACACATAATGGAAGATTATGTCACTAGCATGGTGTACTGCATGCAGGCAGCCTCTCACTTCACACCCCTCCCTAACCACTTACTCGATACTGCATACTGGACGCTGCAAAAAAGAAATGTAAAAACACAAACACTGGTGCACATGGCAGGGGCCCCGAGCTCTTCCACTGCCCGGGACCCCCCGAATCCCTATGAAACACCAATAGGCGGGGGTGCAGACGAGCCCCGATGCGTAATATTGCTGAACTTGTGCAATTCCTGCTAGATTTAGTACTGCAGGCACAGGGATGCTCAAATTCGGATTCGGAAGATACCCGGATAGTTGCAATCCGGATATCTCCCAGTAATGCTCTGCGGGCTGGGCGGGGGGGTCAAGCTTACCTCTCTGACGTCTTCTTCGCTTGTCCCTCAGCGCCTCCCACGATGCAGTCCACGCGCATCACGTGACTACAAACGCTTCCTCCTTCAACCCGGAAGGAGGAAGTGTTTGTAGTCACGTGACCGCCGCGTGGACCGCATCGTGGGAGGCGCCGAGGGACGAGCGAAGAAGACGTCAGAGAGGTAAGCTTGACCCCCCCGCCCAGCCCGCACAGCATTACTGGGAGATATCCGGATTGCAACTATCCGGGTATCTTCCGAATTTGAGCATCCCTATGCAGGCACGGGTGTATACCATTGCACTTGATTGGCTGACAGGCTGTCTGCTCACCATATTAAAATGGCGGATTGCTGGCTGGCAGGGAGCATTTGCTTCCCATGTGTTTTGAATCTTAGTAAATCAGGGCTATTGACTGCGTTGATTGTATAATTCTTGTATTCAGAATTGGCACCTTCTACTCTACACCCATCCAGGAATCAGACCGTACAAATGTCCAGCCTGCGATAAATCCTTCACTCAGCGCTGTTCACTGGAGTCTCATCTACGCAAGATCCATGGCGTTCTTCAGAGCTACGCCTACCGCCAACGCCGCTCCAAGATCTACGTGTGCGAGGACTGTGGCTTCACATCACCCAGCGCTGACACCTACACACTGCATGTCCTGGAGGTCCATCCCAGCAACCCCATGCTGTCCAAACATCTACGGAAGAGAGTAGCAGGAGTTCTAAGAGGGGAGATGGGTGGTCTATTGCATCCAACACCGTGTTACTTCTCACCTCATGTCTCTTCAAGATGATGGACATTGTGCATTTGTTATTCCTTTTTCATTTTAGAAACATATGTAATAATAATTAGCCTGTGTCGTTGCGTCCAGCAATTTGCAGCATCCCTATGCCCCTGTTATTTTGTTACTGCGCATGTGCGCAGTAACGGACAGCTGGAGGGACCAGGGAGCGAGGTGGGTGGGCAGTTGCGTGCGCGCAGCGGGTGCGCACGCATGCGCAGTGACTGGCGGCGGCAAAAAAGACCTAGAGCCCGTTTTTAAACGGGCTTGGGTCTACTAGTATGTAATAAACAGCATTTCCACTAAAAATGACATCTTCAGTTGGTAAAAGTTACCGGATGTGACTTGATGAGATTAACATGTATATGTACAGGTAGTCCACAGCTAACGAGCGAGATAGACTGTAGGTTCGTTCTTAACCTGAATCTGTTCTTAAGTCGGGACACTTCTCTGTCCCCTGTACCCCCCCCCCCCCCCCCCCTGTGCCTCCAGTGTCCCTCTCTGTGTCACCTCTGCTCTCTGCACCTGCTTATACAGGTTTAAAAGCCATTTTTTCTTTGAATTTTTCGATTTTCTCAAAAACTACAAGTCCAATATGAAAAAAAAATGTTTGACTGATGGAAACACAGAATCAATGCCGCTCCTATTGGTAGGTCGTTCGTGAGTCGGCGACTACCTGTACAGTTCCAGCCCTACTTAGAACTAAGCTGTGTTCCTTTTTTTTTCTTACTTTAAAGTTGAATACTCACCAACATCCCTCAATGATGTGCATTCCCCCAATCCATCTTCCCGCCAGCAGGTACACGCGACATCACACAATGACACACGGCGGACATGAATGAGAGTTCCAGCGATCGCAGTACTTTATGCGGGAGTCGTCACAGATTTTTTTTTTTTTTAATAAATTCATATTTATTGACAAAAAAATAATATTCCAACAAAATCAACAAACCCCCCAAAACAAAATAACCAACATACAGTATAAACTATGCACTAACAATGTGCTTTTAAAGTGTTTTACCTACTTATAACAGTTGATGCAATATTGTAACATTTATCTATAAAAATATGTAAAAACAAAACAGTATTGTATATTTTGTACATTAAGACAACTTTGTTTGTAAATAATAATAATCTCTTAAACGTTACTTGAGTGGTTTGTAAGTAGGGGACCGTCTGTACATTTAACACCAAATATACAGTTGCCATGGTTTTCTGGAAATCTACCAAATAAATGTATAACAGCTGCAGACTGAAGTTAAAAGTTAATATTTAATGGCATTCAGTTACAAAGTGGGGTTTGTATAGTAATGATATGCTATATCGATTTTTATACTGCAGTGCAGTAACCCTTTAAGAATAAATATTCTGGAATGTATCTATAGACATGGTACTTTGGTCAGCCAAAAATGCCAACATCGACACCTGTTGCTTGTATGATCATTTATTTTCTCAAGCAAAGACTTTCTCAAATTAAGTCCTGATTCACCAAGATGGATCCTTTCATCTGAGCATCAGACAGAAGAAATATCTTGGTTGCAGGTTGATGTTGGTATTCATAATTTAAAACTGGAAGTTTCAGGCCTCCTTGTGACTCCCAGCACACTGCTGTAAAGGTGCCCATACATCAAAAAATGTATGAGCAGATCAACCAAGAAATAGATCTCTCTCTCTGATCAAATCTGATCTGAAAGACACCTGTTGCCCACCATACACCACAGGCAGTGGTGAAATCATGCTGAAATCAATCCTCAATAGGACTTGGGATACCGCATCTGCACACTGTCCCCCCAATGGTCAATGTGCCTCCCCCCCCCCCCCGGTGCCCAATATTTTGTTAAGCATGACAGCATCATGCCTGGAATTGGGTTTGGCACATACAGAGCTCAGCATCTACAAGGACATGACAATAGTGTCCTTGAGGACCTAGCCCGGAGGCTGCTTGTCCACCGCCGCCTCCAGGCTAGGTCCTCCATCCATACACACACCCCACGTGCTTGCAAGAGTAACGTGTGACATCACACACACACACACACGTGTACGTCGGCTGCGGACTGGTAATGTATAGTGCACTGGGAACCAGGGGGACGCATTGAGCATTAGGGGGGACAGCGTCGGGGGTTATGTCGCGTTCATCCCCAAATTGCTCACTGTTACGACCACGCACCCGACCAACCACGATGGCTCGACATCTTGCAGCATGTCAGACCAATTAATGTGACCAATTTCACTGGCTGTATCATCGATCGGGCATGCACTTGGCGGCACCGATTTTCATCCGATTCAATTATAATAATCGGATGGTCGATCGGCCACCAAGTCACCTGATATATGGCCACTTTAATTAGCTGACTGCAGATGTTAGTTGTTCTATATCCAAGCCAGAAGTTTCTTGGGTGACCAAGAGGTCCAATTAATGATTTCAAGTCTGGAATTCTAGTTCTATTCTACTTACTTGCCCACACTCACATCCACTCATGCCATCATATGGCGTTGGGTTGAATTGTTCTTTATTTAAATGGACAGCCAATAATCTAGCGATCCACTCAGCAGATCAACTTGACCAAGCGACAGCCAACTTCATAGTGCACGCCTCTCCCCCGCCCGCTGCATGACCAGAGTTGGGACAAGGTCCTCCAGGATGCAAGGCTGAGACACCAAAATGTGCCCTTCCATCCCTCCCACCCCCGCCGTCACACACAGATTGCTATTAAACTAAGAGGTGCCCCTGGGCCCCCAACCCACCCCAACACCTTATTCTCTGGTTATCTGGCTTGCAGTCACTGCCATGTATCCCCTTTTCTTGTATCTCTCTGCTTCAAACACAATAGAGGAATGATAGCTGAGTGTGTTGTGCGCCCCCTCCTACACTGCTCCCTGAGGCTGGAGCCTCTCTTGCCTCTGCCTCGGTCCGGCCCTGTGCATGATGTCATATACGCACTTCTCCATCGTCCCTCCTTCCCTCCCTCCCCCCCCCCCCCCACATAGCAACAGAATGCGTCATCAGCTATACAGCTGACTTCGCGTCTGTTGAGCCCGGCTGAGCGATGTTGCCTGAGGGATTGGGTTGGAATCCCCGATGGGCGACATCAGTGAAAGGTGTGCACGCACCTTTAGGGCTGGAACCCACAGGAGCGCTTTTGGCAGCGTTTTGGCAGCACTGCGATACGCTAGCGTTTTGCCAAAACGCTGGGCTAATGTTAATGGATGGGGCAACTTCCACAGGAGCGTTTGCGTTTCTCAGAAACGCAAACGCAGGACATGCAGCATTTTGGGAGCGTTAGCGCTTCAATGTAAAGTATTGAACCGCTAGCGGAAACGCTCAGCAGAAAACCTAAACTGAGCGGTTTTGCTAGCGTTTTGCGGTTCAGCACACTGTAACAAAATGAAAAATAATTCACAGGACCAATCAGGATAAAAACGCAAAACGCTAGGCACCCGCTGGGGAAAAAAATACAATGTTGCAAAACACGACCAAAAACGCGCATGAATCCGCTTGCAAACCGCTCAGACAAAACGCCAGCGGTTGCGTTTTGCGTTTGCGGTTTTCAGTGGGTTCCAGGCCTTACAGTTAGATGTTTCTGTGAATGACAGCTTGGTGTGTACTTCAACCAACGCTTTCATTGTTCTGATGTTTAGGTTATAGATTAAATCAGCAACTCGCTGGCCTGGCTTACATATACACACAAGAACCTGGTCATTCCAGAGAAAGCTTGAGTAAAACTTGTAATACCGGGTATAGATTTCAGAATGTGCTGTTTTATTGTAGCAATTTTAGCTTTATGTAAGCAGTATAGTTGTTCCCTCTGGTTATCTGAAATTTTTCACCCAACATTTTTAGTGTTACATATTTTCATGAATTACGTTTTCAGGTTACTCGGATTAGCCTCACTAAATCCAGATGACCTTACTTGCAAGTCTATTTTAGTGTGATGGGTGGGGTTATCATAGTGTTTGCCACAGGGGCGTAACTAGAAATCACTGGGCCCCCTTGCAAAACTTTAGATGGGGTCCCCCACCCATTCGCTTTCCGTACAGGTAAACTGAGAAACCCTGCATATATGTTTTTTTAGTTGACGGTTACTGTCTCTAATATTGAGCTCCAGGTGTCTGCAGGCTTCACAGTGTTCGGGAGTGCAAAAGAGGAGGATTATCTTTGACAAACTGAGAACCAATGTTAATCACTTGGCTAGTGCACACTTGAATGTGTTTTCCCCATGCAGATAAAAACAGACAGCAGTGAAGCACTGCAGGCATTTTCTCTATCAATTACATTAGCTTCTGTGCCAGACACACATGGTGTGCAGAAAACTCACAGACGAGTGTGCTCCACAGCTTCAACTTATTACACTCACTCTGTCCATCTCTGATGGAGCAGAACTGGCTCTGCAGATTTCTCCAGCATTACTACAGTACAGAGCACTTGGGGAGGGGTAGAGAGGTTGGGGCTGGGTGCTGTACACAAGTGTCTACTGCACACTGAATAGGGACTGTCT
The DNA here is from genome assembly GCF_040937935.1 of Hyperolius riggenbachi. Taxonomy (NCBI): domain Eukaryota; kingdom Metazoa; phylum Chordata; class Amphibia; order Anura; family Hyperoliidae; genus Hyperolius; species Hyperolius riggenbachi. The sequence continues at coordinate 88,988,224 of NC_090653.1, read as the reverse complement.
ACAAAGCTTTGTCTACAAAACTTTGTATGGTTCATTATCAGTGGCTGAGCAGATGCAGTCAGAACAATTATGCAGTTAGAACAATTGTGCAGAGATAAGAAAGCTTTTCTCTCCATGCCCTTATGTGTCAGTCTCTCAGAACAGGGAAAATAAACGTCTCTCCACACGGGGGCCCCCTGCAGCTTCTGGGCCCCCTGCGGCTGCATCCCTTGCAGGGTCTATTGTTACGCCCCTGGTTTGCTAACCTTTTTGGAGTTGTGACACATCACGCCAAATGCTCAGATCTCCATGACGCATCACATATGTATAATAGAAAAAAATACTAGTAATAACCACGAAATGGATGGAAATAGTGCACTATCCTGAATATGCTCAGACTCCGTATAGGTAGGTGGGTAGGTAGCCAGGTATAGGTGCCCCCAGTATAGGAAGTCAGGTGTAGGAGCCCACAGTATAGGTAGCCAAGTGTAGGTGCCCCCAGTATACAGTAGGTAGCCAGGTGTAGGTGCCCTCAGTATAGGTAGCCAAGGATAGGTGCCCCCAGTGTATGTAACCAGGTGTAGGTGCCCTCAATATAGGTAGCCAAATATAGGTGCCCCCAGTATATGTAGCCAGGTGTAGGTGCCCACAGTATAGGTAGCCAGCTATAGGCGCCCCCAGTAGAATGTGCTGGCAGTGGCAGCTCACTCACCAGCTCCATGCATTCCAGCGCTGACGTTACTCTTCAGCGCCTCACTCTGTCTCCCTCCCCGCTTTTCTGCTCTGCCTCCATGTAGTTAGAGCAGGGCTACAAAAACATGGCCGACAATGTTTGCATTTGTGCACCACTACAGGCTTCTTGTATTTGGCTTTAAACATTTGTCACATGACAAAGGCGCCCTGGGAGAGAACAGACAGTGAGGAGCGCCCAGAAGGGCCCATGGGGAGAAGACACACGTCGGCAGATAGATGAGTGTAAGCTTTGCTGCCAACACCATGTCAGTGTCCCATAATCGAATGCTGCTACCTCTGTGCTCCCGAACCGCTGCCAATTTATCAATATCTTCTGTTAGGTGGGATCGACTGATTTGATCAATCCTGGACAGTAATCAATCAGGCATCAGTTGCGGCACCAATTTCTGGCAGATTCGAACCTGCCACCAGATATTGACGGGAATCATTGATCAGTGGATGGCTACCTTAAAAGAAACCTGACGTGTGAGACCTATGGAAGCTGCCATATTTATTTCTTTTTATTCAATACCAATTGCCTGGCAGTCTGCTGATTATTAGGGTCTAAATCACACACCTGAAACAATCATGCAGCTAATCTTGTCAGATTTGTCATAGACACCTGATCTGCATGCTTGTTTAGGGTCTAAATTATTGGAGGCAGATGATCAGCAGGACAGCCAGACAATGTGCATTATTGCATTGTATGTCAGTCCCCATATCGCTCTCACCTCAAGTTCCCTTTAAGAGTTTAATAATTACAGCTTGTATGCAAATTTAATGCAGATTACATGCAGCTCAGAATTAGGCAAATCAAAATCAGCAGGCAGTGGATTTGATCGGCTCCAGCTTCAAGTTACATACAATTTGCATTCAATCTGCATGCAAGACAAAATTATTAACTTCAGATTGGCCACCTCTGCTGAAGGCTGGATGAACGAGGTGATGAAATAACAGGACAAATAATATTTCTGTGCTGGTAAAACATCCCCATTAGGTCAGTTTTAGAGTGGAGTGTCAGATAGTTATCGGTTCTGGACAGGTTGGAAAATGTTGGGCAGATTGTATCATTACATCCGTAGTTTTATTGGAATATTGGACTCCCCAGCCAACACCCAGGCACTCCAGCCAACACCCAGACACACCCACCAGCACCCAGATTACCCCCCCCCCCACCCTGCACCCAGACACCCCAGCCGGCACCCAGACACACCCACCAGCACCCAGATACCCCCCCCTCCCGCACCCAGACACCCCAGCCAACACCCAGGCACCCCAGGCAGCACCCAGACACACCCACCAGCACCCAGATACCCCCCCCCCTCCCTGCACCCAGACACCCCAGCCGGCGCCCAGGATTATTCAGACGGCCTGGGGAGAGGGACTGATTAGCCTGACGGAGGCTGGAGGAAGCCCCAGGTATGTGTAATCTTTGTCTTTTCAACGTCTCAGGTACACTGTAACCATAAGCTGACACTAGCAGGTGCTGTCAGCCTTGTTGGAACAAAGGGAAAAAATATTTTTGCTAAGGGGATGATTGCTACAAAGGGAAAAAATCTTTTTGCTAAGGGGATGATTGCTTTTGTTCTGTAGCTGAAATCTCCAGTGGAGGATGAGTAGGGGACAAGCTGGGGATCAGAGGTGAAGGGGAGGGCTGCCGAATGGGTGTGTATTTTTACTAATGAGGTATATCTTATATAATGACAAATAGTGAGGCCTAAATTCTATGCAGGTTTTTGCTGTTTTTAACACATTGCTTCAGCAGTAGGGAGGGTTGTTTAGACACACGCACGCACGCACGCACGCACACACACACACACACACACACACACAGACACACACACACACCCTCCCATATAAACCCCATCATAGGAGAGAGATCACCATGGGCAGTCAAGAGGGGCAGCTTTGGCACGTGACTAATCAGGCAGGGGTGCTGGCACCAGAACGTCCAATCACAGCCGCCCGCTACTGCTTTTGATTACTGGTGCCGATGGTCTATCGGGTGGGAGAGTAGAGAGGAGGCAGGTGTCAGGTGGTCAAACGTCACTCCCTAGTTTTTTCTACAAGAATCACATGATTCAGGTGGCTTCATGGTAGGTCTGCCTCTGGCCCCTCTCTGTGTACAGCATCCTAGTGATGATCATACTGCGCTAATTAAATTACATTTTCACAGTTGGAGTCATTGGGCTTGATTCACAAAAGAGTGCTAACTGTTAGCACGGCCATTTTTCGCGCGAATTTTCACGCGCGAAAACGGCCGTGCTAACAGTTAGCACTCTTTTGTGAATCAAGCCCATTGTGTGTTATTATGATTTTGGTATTCAACTGATTGCATGTAAGCCATTCGTAATGTTGTGTAATTTTCACAAAATTGTTGTGGACTTTTGTGCTGACTTTAGGGGCAGTGGTGTAGCAATAGGGGGTGCAGATGTAGCGACTGCATCGGGGCCCTTGGGCCAGAGGGGCCCTTCCTCGTCCAAAGTATTTGCTGTTTATTGTTCCTATGCTGGTAATCAGCACTTCTATAGATGCCTTGAATAGTATTAATCATTAACAAACTGTTCCCCATCCCCTTCTTGCACCTCAGACACTGTGGTTGTCAAGTCGAATCTTACAGGAATCTATCTGCTGTGTGCCACACACTAGGAACAGATTTCCAATAGATGATCTAAATGCATTATTGGACTATTAAATCCAATGCAACTCTATGGACCATAGATCTGCTAGCAGCAGATCCACCCAGATTTTCCATGCAGTCAGATAGATCAAATCGATCAAAATCAGCCGCAAATCGGTCGATCGGCTGATTCAATAGTATTTATTTCCGATCGATCAAACGCTGAAATCGACCAGTATACGGGCCCCTTTAGAATACATAGATTTTTTTGCTGAACTGTTTGAGCAAAAGACTGCCGGAGGTGAACTGTTTTAACCCCTCATTTTCCCCCCTCATTCTTGTTTTTTGGGGGGGGGTTTGCTCATGTTTGTTGTTTAGGAGTAGGGGGAGTTTTTGTGTCTTTGGATCTCAGCACACATTTTTGAGATTTAAGTTTGCCACCTAATAGCAGGCAGGTTTTTTCTTTTCAAAATGGTAAAAAAAAAAAAAAAAAAAACCCACTGTGCTACTACCTTTGCATGAAAAAAAATCTTTATTACATAGACATGAACGTTCCCACAATGCCTGACAACCCAACAGTAAAAACATGTAACAGAGAAAGTACTTCTCCATTACTTCCACTGATAATCACTCAAGTCATTTGCTGACCAGAGGTCACCTAGCTCACGCCTATGCAACCCTTGGTGTGGGACAATCATGTGTGGACTCACCACTGACACACGCCAGAGGCCTCACTCACACACTGCAAAATCCTGACTCTGAATCCCTCACACTACAAGTGGACTTTGGCACCAAGTAGTGCGTACTTGGTGCCAATGTCCACTTGGAGTGTGAGGGTCTCAGACCTGTATGAACATTTGATAGACTAACTTGTATGTGTGAAACATCAAGATACAGCTGGTCAGGATTAGGTATATGGACTTGTAACAGGGTAGCAGTGAGACTTCTGGTGTGTGCAAAGATTTGCATAGGCGTGAGCGGGTGACTCTGGTCAGCAAATGACGTGAGTGGTGATTAGTGGGAGTATTGGAGGAGCACTCTCTCTGTTACAGGCTTTTATGGGTTTTACTGTTGGGTTCTTGGGCACTGTGGGAACGTCCATGTCTATGTAACAAATATTTTTTTTCATGCAAGCAGCACAGTGTTTGTTTGTTTCTTTTTACCATTCTGAGTTTTCTTCAAGCCACACTTGTGCAACTCCTCCTCGTGAGTTGTGCATTTCTGAATTGGTGGCCGCTCACAATTCTATGCCTCAGGTTTTTTCTTTGTTTAAAATGCAGTCCAGGTTAGCTGGATCATTTATGTTCTCCACCCTTAGTGAGAAAACCTTAATAAATTATTCCCAAGTAGTCTTCACAGAAATATCAGCTTTCTATTATTGTCAGTGTTATATACAGTAGCTGCTTTAAATATATGCTTTAAAGTTTTGAAATTACAACGGCACAACGTGTAAAGACAATAACATGATGCAAACACAGGTAATATAACTAATACACAGTCAAAGAAAATAACAAGCAGAAAGGCAAGACAGTAGCCTATAAAAGACAAGTCTCTAAATCTGAATACCTGAGGTGGACAGAATTTGAACTGGTAAAGGATGAAATTTAAAAATTACAATAGCACAACGGTGATGCAGTGCAAAGACCTAGATTTAAGAGAAAAGTCAGAGCTGGTATCAATGATGAGGACATATGTGAAATAATATGAGAGGAAGTGGGGTCAAGGGAGGAAGAAGTGAGGTGAACTAAAACAAGGAACTTTAAGGTCCGTACACACGCCGGGTCCGTCGTCACCTCCCGCTGGGTGGGCGTTCCAACGACAGTCCAGCATGTGTACGCACTGTCGGCGGACTGATACGGCTGTTTCTGAGCGATCCGCCCGGACTGTCATTGGAACGCCCACCCAGCGGGAGGTGACGACGGACCTGTCGTTGCCTCCAGTCCGGTGTGTGTACGGACCTTTACTTAAAATAAATCTATGCTCCAACTCTGTGTAGGAATGAAAGGATTTTGCACAGATCCCCTTTGATCTCAGCAGGATTCCAGAAGTAAAAGCTATCTAAACAAGTCTATTGTCTCTAAGGTCAACATACAAATACTCTTCAAAGGATCTTCTCTCGGCCTGCCCTCCCAAGAAACAATTACAAGTTAACACCTCACTAGCTCTCCTCTTAAAATCCTTTGGGATACTCAGGAAAAGCAGAAGGGGGAGGAGAGGTAGTGGATCCAAGCCTAAAAAACATAGCTGTCCCCAGGAAAGCTCAATCACAGCCACACTCTGCAATGCCAGATCGATAAATAATAAGACTGCAACTATACATGACCTAATAGAGCTCTCTAATTTGACCTTTTTGACAGAGACCTGGCTAGGGAAACATGCAGGCCCAACTCTTGAAGCAACCGTGCCGACCAATTATTCAGCCTTGCACTGTGAGAGACAAGTCCGGAAGGGTGGGGGGGTTGCCATATGCTTTAGATCCTCTTTGAAAATAAGGCCCCTGCCCATAGGCCCCACTGAAACCTTTGAATGTCTTGCAGCCCAACTGTCAGCAGAGACAAACATCAACATATTGCTCATATACCGCCCCCCAGAAAATGGTCCAGCCTTTCTTAAGGAAATATCTGAACTCTTATCCTGCCTTACAGTGGAACACCCTAGATGGATCATCCTGGGAGATTTTAATGCATGGGTGGATGATCACGACTCCCGCCTAGGAAGTGAACTACTTCTCATAATGAGTGAACTGGGTTTCTCTCAGGCTGTCAACCTACCCACCCACAAGAAAGGGCACACCCTGGATCTTATATTTCATTCCGGACTTTTAATATCACACATGGATATAAACCCAGTGGTATGGTCAGACCACCACACCATCCACTTCTCTCTGACAGCACCAGAGATAAAACACAGAGGGAAAGAACTCATAAAATACCATTCTCTGAAAGATGTCTCACCCCAGCACGTTCAGAATACCCTCAACTTCGATGCATTAACCAATCATTGCGCAGACCCAGACTCCATGGTCCTGATGTACAACCATGCAGTATCATCTGCCTATGACGCCCTTGCTCCAGTTCGCATTGAACGGTCTACACCACTTCACCATGCACGGTGGTTTGACAGCTCACTAAAGGACCTAAAGAAAGAAGTGCGCAGACTAGAAAGGAAGTGGTGAAAATCTCAGAATTCAAAAGATAAACACACCCTTGTCTCTTACCTGGAAAGCTACCAAAATGCGATCACCAAGAAAAAATCCTCCTACCTATCACAGGAGATCGCAAAGGCCGCCAACAGGCCAGCCCAACAATTTCGCACAGTTGATAGACTATGCAACCCATCTTGTCTAAAACCTACTATAACTCCTTCAAAGGAGCTATGCGAGAAATTTGCTTGCTACTTTGCTGACAAAGTATCCTCTATTCGGTCTCTCATTCAGTCCACAGCACCTAAGACTTATTCAACTCCTGGAAATAGTTGCAAAAACAAACTAACGCCCTGGACTGACTTCAAAAGTATTAGTGAGGAAGAGATCTCAGACATCCTCCATCGCCTCCGCCAGACAACCTGCGACCTGGACCAACTAAACATAAGCTGAAATGCCCTGACCTGCTTGGTCCAGCATTTCACAAAATAGTAAATTGCCCTCTGCAAGCAGGGAGGTTTCCTACCTCTCTAAAAGAAGGAATCATCAAGCCCCTTCTTAAAAACCTTTCATGGATCCAGATGCTATGAGCAGCCAGGGCCGGATTTGTACTTTCCAGTGCCTTAGGCCTGCTGTCACCAAGCGCCCCCCCCCCCCCCCCAAAAAAAAAATTGTCCAACATTCTGACTAGCGATCATTGGTTTGAATGGGCTCATCTCAGTTGTGCTGCTCTGCCCCCCATTCAACAAATAATTCCTGTAATTTGCACTCGTGCCCGAATGTGCACAGCAGCCGATAGTGTTTTGGGCATGCATACTTGAGAAATGACGCTGATGTATGACCGGTACTTGTCAAGAATGCATAACACTGTACCGGCCATGGGCAGGAGCGAGAAATTACAGGGAGCACGAGTCCTCTGCGACTGGCTGCAGTCAGAGCCACCAATAGGTGGTAACTGGCAGGGCAGTGCAATGGAGAGAAGCCCATCCAAAACAGAGAACAGGTAAGTAGCAAACATCCTATCAAGACCCACTTTGGATGTTCTGTTGTAATTACAGTGGACCTGAACTCAGAACTTCCTCTCTGCTCTAAAAGATACGCAACAACATAACCTTTAAATAAAAACATTTCTTTGTTACAGCTGATACAAATCCTGCAATAAATCTGCAGTGTGTCTACTTCCTGCTTTTATGGAAGCAGACATATTTTTAACATCCCGTGCTTTCAAATGAGCTTAGATGTTGTGGCAGTCAGGTGACACAGTGTAGAGATCAAATTACAACTTGTGACACAGAGGAGGGGGAATTAGACAGGCTCTCTAAATACATACATGGTACATATCTCTGTTTTCATTCTGTCCTGTGCAAGAGTTCAGCTCCACTTTAAAGCATCTGAATGACATTTATTTATATTTGCTGAAAAATCTATGCATCTCTTTTGAATGCTGAATGTACATATGGTGGTGTGCTCTAACGTATTGGCAGTATACGGGAACAAATTCGGAAGAAGGCTTATTTAAATTGCCTTTAAAACGTTTTCTAGGGTAAATTAGGCATGTAGCATCATGTTTTTTTAATGATGTGGGGACTTAAAATCCCCCTCTCTTTCTCAGATGGGAAATCCGAGTTTGCTCGGATAGTGCTATTCAGATTTTAAAAAATATCCGAATTGCTATTCAAAGTTCGGATAGTGGAAAAAGTTCAGATTATCTGGGTAGTTCGGATACCCAAATATTGGATGAGCACCACTGCTCAGGTGTCATTTAAAATGACAGTTTAGCAATGAAAGGGAAGAAAACAGCATTTTTATTCCTGCAGTCTCATAGATGGTAGGAGCTGGAGGACAGAAAATGAGTCAGGAAAGTTAGTTAACTGAGGAAGAGAAGAGACCACTGCTACTAGGGAAAAAAAAAGAAAAACAGTCATAAATTAGGATTAGATAAATTAACAACTGCTGGGGTCAGTGTCAAAGCTGTAAAAGAGGTGAAGAAACTGCAGAGCTCACTGATGTTTGGGAATGCCTGCATTAAAACTCAGCGGAACTTAGTTCTATCTGCTTTGTAATGTAAATCTCTGGTATTTCTCACATCGATCTGTATGTCCATCATACAAAGGAATGGATTATAACTCAGGTCACCATTATGATTGATCCTGATTGTTTTAACACATCAGGAAGTGATAGAGAGATGCAGGGATTGGGGAACTCTGGAATTCAACTATTAGTGCAGAGCAGGGCGCTGGCTGGCTGCACTGCGGGACCAGAAGAGATGATTTACTTTGACATATGACCTCTTCTCTCTCCAAGTCATGCCGCCCTTCTTATCTTATCTAATTTTATTGCCCTAGGCCGTGGCCTTTCTGGCCTTTCCAGAAATCCGGCCCTGTGAGCAGCTACAGACCTGTCTCCAACCTCCCCTTCTTAGGTAAAGTTATTGAAAAGGCTGTCTATCTGCTACTTGAAACCAGGCTGTCAGTAAACAACATCCTGGGCCCTCTACAATCTGGCTTTAAGAAACACCACAGCTGTGAAACAGCCCTCATCCAAGTCTGCAACAATCTGCTCATGGCAAGGGACAGAGGGGAATGCTCCATCCTAATCCTGTTGGATCTCTCAGCGGCTTTTGATACAGTTGACCACGAAATCCTGCTTAACAGACTGCAGGAGTACTGTGGCATCAGTGGATCAGTCCTCCAGTAGTTCAGATCATTCCTGACTGACAGAACACAGAGAGTATCCCTAGGTCCTATAATGTCCAAACCTGCACCTCTACAATTCGGAGTGCCACAAGAATCAATCCTATCCCTTCTGCTGTTTGCAATCTACATGTTGCCACTCGGTACACTTATCCAATGACATGGTCTGACGTACCACTGCTACGCCGGTGACACACAGCTATACCTGTCCTTCAAACCTGGTGGAACAGACCCTACTCCAAAAATAAACTCTTGCTTAGCTGAGCTACAGGCATGGATGAATGATAACTGGTTGAAATTGAATGCTGACAAAACTGAGGTCCTGTTTGTCCAACGCCAGCTCTTGCCATCAAAACAGCTCTATCCTAAAGCAACACCAATCAGGATTGGGAATTCAGACATAAACAGCTCCAACCTTGTGCGCAGCCTTGGCGTACTAATCGATGGGGAATTGAGTTTCAGAAACCAAATTTCATCTGTAGTTAAATCTTCCTACTTTTATCTGAAGAACATTGCAAAGATTAAACATCTGATTCCCCCAGAGGATCTTCCAACCCTAGTCCACGCCTTCATCACATCACGGCTGGACTACTGCAATGCCCTTTATGCTTGCCTCCCCAAAAAGGACCTGCGTCGCCTGCAATTAGTGCAGAATGCTGCTGCCAGATTGCTAACAAACCAGCCTCGCCACTGTCACATTACACCGATCCTTTGCTCACTGCACTGGCTACCAGTAGAATGGAGAATACTCTTCAAGATTGGACTGTTGACATTCAAATCCCTGCACAATCTGGGCCCTGGATACATGAAGGACTTGCTGAAGCTGCACCATACCTCTCACAACCTCAGATCAGCAAGTTCTATAAACTTGGTCACTCCCAGAGTGCACCTCAAAAAATCTGGAGATAGAGCCTTCTGTCATGCTGCCCTTAATCTTTGGAACTCCCTGCCACACCCAGTAAAGACAGCACCATCCCTGGAGCTATTCAAATCCAGACTGAAAAGCCACCTGTTTAGCCTGGCATTTCCAGACTTATAAAATTCTTCCTCTGTACCATGATGGTCGGAGCCATGCTTATGCGCTTTGAGTCCCACGGGAGAAAAGCGCTTTACAAATGTTATTTGTTGTTGTTGTCGACTTTGAAGATGAGGGAGGACAGTTGATGTTCCCATGTTAAAGATACAGGTTTTGGGGACTGTAAGGATATAAACAATTGAAAGTAGGTTTGTTTGGGTGAAGATAGAGCAAATATGAGCTGGTGTAGAGAAAAGCTGTCTTTGTTTGAATTATTTTCATGGCAGGATCACTCAGCTGTCCTGGAGTTACTCTGTAAGGCCTAGCAGATCTCTAGTTTTCCTTCAGCCTCTGTACCCCAATCTAATACCACGCTCTTCACTTATATGCCAAGCCCCCTCATGAACATAAGACCAGTACGCTTACCCAACTATAATTACCCTACAGGACTTCAGCGTGCAAGGTATAGAGGCTGAGGCCAGGAAGACAAGAGTACTACCAGAGCCCACTAAACAAGATAAACGTTACTGGGCAATATCAGGGAATAGTGCAGGATGTCCTTCAGGAGGAGACAACCCAGATCACAGCAAGAGTTCTAGACTAGATACAGGGAGGAAGGTTGCTCAGAGCGACCGCAGCTCTTAGCTTCTCATAACCGCTGGGTAAACATGAGTGCTGTCATATTTCTGAAAGGTAAACACTCGCTTCTTAGGATACTGGAATAACTTTAATTATGGTCCAGGGTTCCTGGAGATGTACAGTGAGGCCCCTGCACATCACATGCTCCTGTTGGCCAACAGACCACATGGGATGTGATGGGCAGCTTGATGTCAAAGAGTTAACCCTTGGTAGGCTGTTTATAAGAGGATCACAGCTCACAGGGAGCTCACTTCTACTTTCTTTACTTTACTACTTAGCTTCACTTCACTTATGCTGTAGTTTCTCTCAGTGTAATGTAGCATAGCCTGTTCTGAAAGCCGAACCGGAGTTATTCACTAGGATTAACTTATGAATGCAATGCATCACCAACTGAGCTTCATATTCATGCTTTGCTGAGATAAGAATATTGCTGATGTATACACCTGTATGCCTATATTTGCCAAATCCATTAAAAGCTTCTGGCATTGTGGAGTCCACTTTGAGATGTCTGCCAGGCTGTGTGATTGTTGAACCGCTAAAGGCCCGTTTACACTAGAAGCGATGCAATGCGGCCACATACCCGCATCCCACCACGGATGTGCTGAAACACATGCACGGTAATGGAATAGTTTCCACTGCGCGCATGCTGCAGATTCTCACACGGCCGCATCCGCTCACAACCGCGTCCATCTCCTCAGTTGACTTCTGCATCGCGGAAGTGATGCGATGTGGCTACTGGCTAGGTAGCCGCATTCGCATCACTATGACAGTGGAGAAGGGCCCTTAGTAAATCCATTTAGGCTGCTGCTGCCGAAAGTCCCCTAACAACCATAAATCACATTTTAACAAGTGTTGCATGTAAAAATCAGCCCATGAAGGAAGACATATACGCTGTGTAGCTTATACAAAAATTTATTTTTCCACATTATAAACCATCTGAATATTAGCACTTATCCATTTCTTTTAAGTTTCAAAACATAAAAACACCATATACAAACTGCACAACATAGAAAACTCAACATTATAAAAAACAGTCACTAACCTACAGTCAGTGTGAACTGGCATGGTAATGAGATGCAGATTTCCTTGAATGAATACCATCCCTCACACAGAGTAAGCAGCTCCTCTGTAAGGTGTGTGGTATATATAAGGGCACAGACTATAACATCTCTTGGAAGAAGCAGAATCTTTGTAGCTACAGCGGAGGTCAAGGCAAAATACCGTACTTTATTGTTTACTTTTGGAAAGGGCAGAGCAAGATTAAAATACTTGCCAAGGTTTTATTGACTTTGCCCATATGACATTTTCCTGACGGAATAATATTTGATTATGCATTTATATTAGTGTGAGATTTCCAGGCTTGAGGGCCCATTCACACTTGCTGATCACAAAACGCTAGCGATTTTGCTAGCCTTTTGCTCTGGCGTTTTTTGGTGATTAACGCAAAAAAAAATAAATCACCATTCACACCTGCCGATTTTTTTAGCGATCGCATTTTGCGCTTCTGTAGCACTAAAACGCAATCGCCGGGAAATCGCTTGAAAATGGTGCAGGCTATGCATTAGCGTTTAGCATTTTTGGGCGATTTGCGCTACTCACTGCTAATCTCCCAAAAACGCTAAATGCAAATGCTTAGCCTGCACCATTTTTAAATGAGAACCGGCCCATAGACTTTTATTACCCTAGCGCTTTGATAAGTGCTAGCGTTTGAGCGTTTTGCCGAAATTGCCGGCAAAACGCTCAAGTGTAAATGGACCCTAAAAGTGTTATTTGATGGATTATGGTGATTTCTGGCATCAGTTTATATTGTACAATTTTCTTTATGTTAGAACTGAAGCATGGAGTTGGAGATTAGGCATCCAAGATGCCTCCTAGGACACCTGTACACCATCTTATCCAGGGCAGCCATCAAGGGCCCATATGCAATTAACTTTTTCACCTGAGTTATCTCCTAGGAGATCATTTTCATCTTCTCTTTAAAATAGCCTTTCAGCATTTTACAAATGAAGAAGTACCAAAAAGTTAGATAAAAAGTACCATCACATTTATTTTAAATATGTTCTTGCTTGCTGGTGGCTTAAAAGGTATTTTATGTCAAGTTTTGAAAATATCACCTAGGAGAAAACTCAGGAGAAAAAGTGAATTGCATATGGGTCCTTGTCATAAAAGGCCTATAAAACCACCAGCAAGTGAGAAAATACTCAAAATAATGTTGATAGTACTTTTTTACCGGCTTTTGGGTACTTTTTTTTATTTTAAACGCTTAAAAGTTATTTTAAAGAAAATATGAAAATTATCTCCTAGAACATTACTCAAGAAAACAGGTAATTGAATATGGGTCCAGGTGTTGTTTCTACTGACTTCAGAAAACACAGTAAACAAGCATTCTGCAGTAAACATGCCCCCACTTGTGATAAATTTAAGATTGTAAATCGGAGAAAGGAATGATTTTACAGTAGGCAAACATTGACTAAATCATTGATAAAGTAAGATTGTTAAAGATGAGCAAATGTATCCATGAAGCTACATTTAGTAAAGTTCCTGGCAACCATTGGAAAAATAAGAGAGTAATGGCCCTCTCCACTCAAGTTGCTCCCACAGTGACCCTTATAGGAAGGGGAGGGAAGTGCAGGCCATCACTGCACAGAGGTCAGAGAATACTTCATTGCTGTCACTGAGGTTATTACTGAAGAGAAGGATCAGGGACCAATGAGAGCCTCAAGGTAGAATTGAGTATGATATTTTTTCCTCACAGGTTAGTTTTTCTTTCAGGCCAGAGATGCACTTTAATGTCAGAGTTAGTTCTGGAAAAAACTAAGGTTTGTGTTCGGTTTGAAGTGTACCCAAAGGAAAATTCTGGTCCGAAAGCGAATACTTACCTAAGAAGAGTGATGCCTCTGGATCCTATAGAGGCTTCCCACGCTGTCTTCTAGTTCCCCGTACAGAGTGCGGACCACCAAAAACTAAAGAAATGCCTTGTCGGTAAGAATATCTTGGCCGTGGTCCTCTTCAGGCACGAGCGCGGTTGTACTGCGCCTGCGCTCCATGCTACTGCACATGTGTGGCCATGCCATGCTCATGCCAGAAGAGGAACATAGCACCAATGTTAAGGAGGGGTGGCAGGAGCGAGGAGGACTCGGGAAGCCTCGATAGGATCCAGAGGCTTCTTTCTTCTTAGGTAAGTATTTGCTTTCTGACACAAGCCTCGACTCGGGTTCACTTTAGGGCAAATGTACGGGTTGTGATATGTTAAGCTCTGGAAAGTTAGTGTTAGTCATGTATTCCAAAAATATAACTTACATTTCTGAGTGGCATTGAATTGAGGGCACAAGCAGTGTGCTAAAACCAAAAGGAGATGTGAGTAAAGAACTGGGCATTATAATGTCTGTAATAAACGTATGTGCCATCGGTGAGGTCTACTGCTGGATTTCTTATTCAGAATGTGTCCTGTGGGCTTTCTTTGACTGAAGGGAAGTGAGGACACTAGAAAACTTCTCTATTCAAGTTACTGAGGAATTCCTTTCTCTAATGGTCAAGAGTGCTGAATAAGCAGTCTTAACAATATCTATGTTATATGAGGCTTCTTCTCTCAAGCAACCTATTCAAATGGTATTCAGTATGGTTAACCCATATGGTACAAAGTTGCTGGTAAGGTTGACCATTGATTGCTCAATCAGATTGCCATGTGTTTTCTGCATAATTATATCCATATGTGGAAAAGGACAAATGGATTTTTAAAATTTTAAAATCCTATCACTAGGGGTTACACTATATATATATATATATATATATATATATATATATATATATATATATATATATATATATATATATATATATATATATATATATATATATATATATATATATATATATATAGTTACTGAGCTAAAATAGCAGTATATGTTGCTATAGAACTTCTGGGCAATGATTTCTGAAGGGTATCCTCACCTATCTGTGCCTCTTGTGTATATGGACAGCAAGTACCAAGGCTGGGTTCAAACTATGATACAGCCACAACGTTCACGGTGTCTGAGTTGGTATCCATTGTAACATGCACAAGGGACACCACCACCACCACCCGCTATTGGGTCCCCAATGAGACCTGGGGACACAGTAGTGGACAGCACTCGATTTAGAGGTGGAACATGTAATGGCATCAAGCGTGTGGCCACTGTACAGGGATACTCTTCCCTTCATCCTACACTGGCACTTTTTTGTTGTGCTAGATCGCTGTCAGTCCTTTTCTGGGCCAGACTCCTCCTCTTCCCTCTTCCTCCCCTCTGTCTGAGTTGCACAACATCAATGTCTCTCACATTCTCAGGTTTTCCTTTTTGTCCATTGCAAAATGGTAGTTTTGTAATCCTTTTTTCCATTAAGAGAACTAGCGAGAACAGATTCAGTCCACATGCTTTCGTTGTGTCACTTGGCATATGTAGTGTATGCAGTGTCCGTGAAAATTTGTGCAGGACAGGACAGTGTTCTGTTTCTGTAACAGTGACAATGGATACATTGATAATGAACATGTCTAAGCAGATTGTATAGGTAACATTGGATCTGTTGGTCTCTTATACAAAGCATCAATACTAGTGTTGGTTTTTGAATTCAGCATAGCCAATTCGAAAAACACCCAAATACTCCCGTCTGCCGCTGTTCAGCACCGAACAAGCGGACAGGGTCAGTAGGAGTTCAACGGCTTTCGATTCATGTTGCGCTTCACGTGACTCTGATACTTCCTCCTGGATTGAAAGGTGGGAGCATCGTAGTCACGTTCAGTGCTGAACAGTGGCAGGCGGGAGTACTTGGGTGTTCCCTATCGGACATGCCGAATTCCAACACCCAACACTAATCACTACAATTTTTGTCATGCTTGATACACGCATAGTCTGTACTTTGTCTAATTAGGTAGTGCTGGGAGGTGATGTGGGCCTACATAAGAGGCTGACTATCAGCAGGGTAATATACACTTGTATTGCAAAGGGCCCAAAAATAATTATACAATGCATTCAGAGCTGTTAACATTACTTACCAGGCAGAAACTCAACTTCAATATGAACATCCATCTTTCGAGGTAAAGGTTTTTTTTTAGCTTATAGAGTTTTAAATTTATAGTTTTATGAAGATTTCTCAAGTATTTCTACTGTTACTGGCTGAAAACCTCCAGACTCCTGACATCAGTAACTAAATTTACTACAGTGGTGTCACACTTGCTTTTGCCTTGCAAAGCATGATGGGACCTAAGTGTTTAGAAAGAGATGAATGGTGAAATGGTGAATGGTTCCTGGTGAACCAAAGCTCAGCAACGCCACTGAGAGACCAACGTTGTGAATGACATTGTGCAAGAAAACAAAAAAACAACCACTTCCAGTCTGAGAGCCCTTTTCCACTAGGATAATGTGATCACAACCACGCTGTGATGCCAACTGAAAAGTTACATAAAGATGTTTATCTTGCTTGCTTGGATTTTTTTTTTCTTTTTCAGTAAACATGTAAAACTGTCTCATCACCGCTTTGTGCGTCTGTAAAACAAAACAAAAAAAAATACAAACAGCTAAAATTACAGTAATTAAAAAAAAAACTAACATTTCAGCATGTTTTGTTAATTCCTTCATAGCCTCCAGAGTAATACGCAGAAGTGAGAAATATACATGGTTTGTATATGTATACATAGAGGCTCAGAACTACACACGTAGCTGTGTACCGGGAGGAAAGCTGATTAACCATAACACTTCATATCTTTGAAAACGAACACAGTTCAGTACCCAGAAATAAATTAATGGTCCAATGTTCAATGGCATTCACTCTTTCTTTGCCAGTTCACATTCCCTTTTGACACGGGAGAAAGGTCCCAATTCCTCGCAGAAAATAAAGTCCCAAAGCACGCGACCCCATGATGTATGGTAGGGTAAGTTGTCGTAATACTCCGAGGCGATCCGACGTACCTGTTATAGGGAAAGCAAAGAAAGTTTATTGGGCAACCGAGACAGGACATGAAGAATGTTGTGCACAAAAACAAGGCTTGGGGAATTAAGCTTGTTATGCCTGAATACTTGCTACAATTTTTTTGTGTGGAACATTTGTGTTCAGAAATTCTACAACTCCCTTGCTGGGAGTTATACAAGTGTAAGAATCCTAGGGCATGCTTTAGGTGCCTGTAGGGGTTCAGGGTTGCTGCTACCATTAAGGTAAAGTGGACGGTTGCCGCAGGGCCCTGAAAGCTGCCTGCATTCCTTGCGCCGCCGGAACTCCAGGTACTCCCTCCTCAGACTGCTCCCGGGGCCCCTTTAATATGTGTGGCTGGCTGCATGGCATTGCAACGCTTCATAGGAGATGCACAGGCCACACGTGTCCGCACTACAGCCCCCACAGTCTCTTGCATCTTCTACTGCTCGTACAAGGTGACTGCTACTTGGATAGGAATGTTCACAGGGTACGAATGAATAGTAGGCGATGCAAGGGATTGTGGGTCTGTAGCCCGAACACATGTGGCCTCTGCATATCCTGTTTTGCACTCCAATGCCGTACACAACTAGCGACTCTCCCTCGGTCGGGGTGAAAGTGGGTGGACCAGTTCCAGGGCCTAAGGGGCTGACTTTAGTGAGGAGGTCCCAGGTTACCTTTGCTCTGGGGGCCCTGTGCATCTTAAACCGGCCCTGTAAGTGTTAGTAGTGCGTTTAGTCACATGTTTATGGTACCTGTTAGATGTGTACAGACGTCCCTCAACCCATTTTAAGTGGTTGTTCTTGGCAACTGCCTCAGTTTTGCTTCAATGTGGGCTGGTTGGGACCAGCCAATTGGAGAAGTAAAGACCGAACCATTGCTAAATGAATCACGTGCTGCTCCATGAACATACTCCTAGAAAAACTGACCATCTCTATCACAAATGGGCAATGGTAAGAAGAGTCTGAATTTCTGTTGTTATGCTGTTATCATGGACATTTTTTTTAGAGTAAGCAGAGTTGTCTTAAAATGCCTTAAAATATATGACACTGAAAAGCACACCTGACCCGAGTGTAAAAATAAAAAAAAGGGCACTTCTAACTAAGTACATTGTCATTCCTTAAAGTGACTCAAAGATGAAAATAACTAAAGTTTCGATACTTACCCGAGGCTTCCTCCAGCCCCATAAGCCCGCCTGAGTCCCACACCGTCCTCCCGCAGTTTACCGTTCAGCCGTAATCAGCCCCGGTAACAGCTCAGTCGCGTCCATCATGGGTCTTCTGCACATGGGTGCGAGGTCCACGCATGTGCAGAGGACCCAGACTGGACCTGACTGAGCTGTTACCTGGGCTGATCGCGGCTGAATGGCAGACCGCAGGCGGACGGTGTGGGACTCAGACGGGCTTATGGGGCTGGAGAAAGCCCCGGGTAAGTATCAAATCTTTAGTTATTTTCATCTCTGGTACACTTTAAAGAGGAACTGTAGTGAAAATAACAGAATGCACGCTCTGCTCCACAAGCCAGGGGACACAGGTAGTCTTGAGCAGTGCACTCTGCACACCATATTGCAGGGGATCGGGGACACGGACACAGCAGGGAGCAAGATGGCAAGAGCAGGATCAGTAGTGCAAGATCCTTACGCTCCTCTGCCAGAAACAAAACCTGCTCCACCATCCATTTTGCGACACTAACTTGCATACAAGCCGAGGAGGTAACTTTTAAGCACATTTTTTTGTGCTGAAAAATTAGGCTTATACGCGAGATATAATGTATTTACAATATTAATTTATAGATTATTTAGTCATTGTGTTTGCACATTGTAAAATCTTTTTTCCCACAATGCAACGAGGTTCACAGACAGCAAACTGTCAGGACCATGGTCATGACATCACACTGTGGGAGGGGTTTCACCACAATATCATCCATACAGACCACCATGATGATCTATTCAAAAAAAGGTAAAGATTTCATGTGGGAAAGGTGCAGAGAAGGATTAAGAAGAAACGGGGCCCAAGGCAAAGTAATAGCTTTGGCTCCACCTCATGGTAGTCTTTCTGGTTATCTGAAATGGTTAGAAACTTGCTATAAAATTAATTTGACACAAAAAATCCGAACAATGACTTGTAAAGAGAATGAAAAGCAACAAAAGGCAGTGGGAAGAGAATTTGACAAGTCTGACTTTTTTTGGATGACAGTTTTTGGCTATGTGTTACTGATTCCCTTTGTGAATCAGTCGTAATTTGAGTAAAAGGGAAAAAAAAATGTCTTTGAGCCAATTCGATCAGATAATGGAATAATCTTACAATTACTTCACTGACTCGGAATCAATCAATAACTCCAGTTCTGAGAAGCTAATTAGCCTAATTAGCCTCTACTGTGATAGAGAGTAGTAGAAAATTTAAAAGGAAGCTGAGGTGAGAGACCTATGGAAGCTGCCATATTTATCTCCTAATGATTCCATATTTATTTCGCATGCGCTGTACTTTCACGCTGGCCGCCGTGATGACGCGAGGCGGCCGGCGTGTGACGTCAGCCGCGTCATACGCGGAAGGAGCAGCCTGACACTCGGCCGAGTGTCGCCCGGGCTGCGGCCTGTCAGCCATTCCGGAGCGGGGAGAAGGAGAGGAGCCAGGACGCCGGCGTGGGACCTCCCGACCAGCACTGGGCTGGAGAAAGCCCCTGGTGAGTACAACTTTCTTTTTTTGGGTGAGCTCGGAGTCCCTTTAAACAGTGAGATCTAATGCTGGGCATACACGGGTCGATTCGGCGGCCAATTAGCCGCCGGATCGACTCCCGCCACGTCCCCGCCCGTCCCTGCGTGCGCCCGGATTGATTCCCGCACGTCCCTGCCGACGCTTATCTTCCAACCGATTCGCCGCTATTGTCTGCCCGCGGGTATCGAGTGCAGAATTGATCCTCGCGGTGAGCCATCAGGCTCGATTGATAAGCCTCCCTCGACGCCGTGTATGCCCAGCATTAGTCACACACCTGAAACAAGAATGCAGCTGATCTTGTCAGATTTGTCATAGACATCTGTTCAGGGTCTATGGCTTAAAGTATTAGGCAGAGGATCAGCAGGACAGCTATGCAATGTGCATTAAACATATATAATAAACATGCCAGTCTCCATATCGCTTTTGCACTGCACTGGCACTGAGCTGTAGAAATCCAGATATAGGTGCTTTGATCAATTTCACATACTTGTTGGGAAAATGAGATAATCTGAGTATTGACCTGATCTGTAGAATGTTTTTGAATACCTGAAAGTATTTATTGACTTATGATGGGAAGGAACCAGAGAAGAGTGTTTGTAAAAACGAAAGAGGTGACATCAGTGGATAAAATCATGCGTACAGCTGGGCGCCTGGAAATTTCAGGTAGTAAAATATGCTAAATTTACTGATAGTTTACTCTTAAAAATGCAAATTACTGTGGTAAAATATCGATAGATAATACCGGTATTTTGCTACAACTAAACCTAACCCTATTCTCACACTGAACCCTACCTCTACTGATGCCTAAGGCCTCGTTCACATCTGCTGCGCTGAAAAACGTGTGAAAGCGCGTGGTAAAAAACGCATGCGCTTGTGCGCGCTTTAGTCCGCGTTTCTGTGCGTTGCGCTGCGCTTCTTTAAAGCACGTTTTGCTTACTGTAGCAGCAGCAGTTGTCAATAAAACTTTGTTTTTGTATGTAAATGTATTTTTTTCTCCAATTAGGGGTAAAAAACGCATGCGCTTCTATGCGCTTGTACGCGCTTCTATGCGCTAAAAAAGCGGACCCATTCACTTGCATTGCTGTGCGCTTTCCAGCTCAACGCACAGAAATGCCTGCAACACTACGTTTCTGTAACGCTGCTCAGCGCAGCGCATAGATGTGAACCAGCTACATTTAGTTACATGGAAAAATCAATACCTTGCTGAACGCACAGGGCAGTGCGCTGTGGAAAGCGCACAGAAACGGCCCTGATGTGAACGAGGCCTAACCCTAATCAGCCTCTTACCGATGCTTAACCCAAATTTAATAGCAATGCCTAACCCTAATGGTGCCTAACCCTAAACTCCTACGCCTAATCTTAACCACCCTTCCCACATTTACCCTTAAACCTCCCCCCAACACCTAATCTTATAAACACCCACCCACGCGTCTAGCCTTATCCCCAGCTCTCCACCCCCACGGACGCCTAACCTTAAAGAGGACCTGTAACAATAAAAAATTCCTGTGGGGGTACTCACTTCAGGAGGGGGAAGCCTCTGGAGCCTATCGAGGCTTCCCCCGTCCTCCTCCGTCCCACGGTGGTCTCGCTGTGCCCCTCCGAACAGCAGGAATGTAAATATTTACCTTCCCAGCTCCAGCGCAGGTGCGGAAATAGGCGGAAATAGCCGATCACAGCCGGGTCTCTGCTCTACAGTGCAGATGCAATTCTCCTGCTCCTGCGCAGTAGAATGGACCTGACTGAGATCGGCTATCCCGCCTATTTCCGAGCCGAGAGCTGCAACAGCGCCCCCGATGTAACAGGGAAAGGTAAATATTGCACAGCCTGACAAATTGTCGACTGTGCATTCAGTGGGCTGCAGCGAGACCACTGTGGGACTGAGGAAGATGGGGAAGCCTCAATAGGATCCAGAGGCTTCTCCCTACCGAGGTGAGTACTTTGTGAGTGAACTTTTTTTATTACAGAGTCTCTTTAACTGCAACGACTCCACGCGGAAAAAAAAATAATGTGGCTTCAGCTGCAGCCCACACAGATATCGGTAACCGTGATTACATTAAATTTGGCTGCAAAGGCGCCCAAGAAATAGCAGGCGGTGCCACAGTTTTCATAGTGGGCAGCCTTGCCACCCACTATTTATTGCGCACCTTCCCACCCAAATTTAATTGCGACTTTAATAACGTAACAGCTAAAATGACAGCTATAACATAACCTGCGCTGAGAATAAGACATCAGCGAGAGGTAATTCACTACGTTTCTGTATAACTTGTTTTACGAGCAGTAGAAGTACATACATAATGAGTGATGCATAACTGAGGAACGTACGTAACCGAACTTCAAGTGACCTTCACTTTTATGATGTAATCAAGTAATGTGTTACCAAAGACACCTGATCGATCATGCCTCCATTCAAAGTCCAGCCACCTTTTCCTACAGGAAACCCTAGCCGAACTTTGGAGCCTAATATGTTGCTGTTGGAAACTCAAGTTAATAAATAACTATTGCTTTAAGCTCGAAGCCAGGTGCCCTACCTTGTTCATTGTTATCACAAACAGTCATAAAAAGAGCAGTACAGGTTCTGCTGCTCAGATTCATATCATGTGTACTATAGTGGCCGTGGTCCTGTGTCTAACCGCTTTAACTTTGTATTCTAGACTTGCTTAACATGGACCTGAACTCAGACCTCCTCTCAGCTCTAAAAGATACACAACTTTAAACAAAAAACATTTATTTGTTACTTACAGCTCATACAAATCCTAAAATAAATCTGCACTGTTTCTAATTCCTGATTCAGGGAAGCAGAAATATTGTTAACATCCTGTGCTTTCAAATGGGATTATCTGCTTATCTGCCATAGGCAGTCATGTGACACAGGGGAGGATCAAATTAGACACAAATGGGGGGAATTAGACAGCCGAAATTCTGTAAATACATACAGGGTGCATTTCTCTCTGTTTTCCTTTAAAGGGTCCACTTTAGAGGGTATGTCCACTCAAATGCAGTATTCCTGTTATGAAGAGATTCTGAGGGAAGGCATCATTTGCCGTTTGCTGTCTGCAGCTGAACTCTATTTTATTTCTGAGTATGAAATGCCTTCTCGATATATTCCTATCGGTAATCCACTGAAATCCAATCAAATTACACTTGGACACCAAAATAAATATGAACGTATAAAACATGATAGGCCACTGATCTAGTGGGCAATAAAGGATGCTCTATGTTATAATAGGGTAATGTTAGACCACAGGTGTCGAACGCCAGGCCTGGAGGGCCAGATCCATGCCAGTGTTTAGGATGGACTGAGAAAGAGAGGAATGTGTTCTACCTGATGGACCACACCTTGCCTGATTCAGACCCATCAATTAATTGGAGCTGTGTCAAAAATGTGTGAGGACCTCGGCCCTCGTAGGACCGGTTTGACATGCCTGTGTTAGACGAAGAATACATCATGCTCTGTATCAGCTCTTATCTTTGTAGTGCGGGAACTGTCTGGTGATAAATCAGGGCCTAGTGTAAGTAGAATGGCAAAGAAGTAAAATGCCTGAGAAATATAGTCTGGGACATGGCAGCATTGCTTCATCCATAATAACCCGTAAACTCACGATCCTCAAAAGAATCACACACCACAACCGCTGCAGAGCCCCTGCCCACAATTCTCAAAAGAACCGCACACCAGAACCACCACGGAACTCCCAAAGGCTGTGCAGGTGCACACCAAAGCCTGCCAACTGCACAAGCGCAGTAGGTAGTGATTGTGGTGCACAGGCAGCTGCGTCCATGCCATGCATAATTACAACTGTTGTTTATTTTTATAATCTTGCTCTTAATGCTGGAGAGATTTTCCTGTGACAAGAAATGGTTGTGGTGGTAGCTCTCCTCCACAAGGATATCTCATACCTCCCTTCATGAAATTAGAACGATGGACACCTTGTGATGCAAAAATATTTACCGTAGTTAGTGAAAAGAATGAGCAATTCAGGTTTGTGGCCTGACATGACAGTGTGCCCACCAGAAGCGTCACCTTCTCCACTACAATGACAAACCATCGTCTGAGGGTGCATCCTGCTCCTTGTTTTCTAGTAAATAATAAATACATCCTGTCTTTATACAAAGTCTTAGGTTTAAAAAGAGGGACTGTCCCACCAAAATAAGGAAACCTGGGACATACTTAGTCTGGTATTTATGTTCAGTAATCAAATGAAGATTTTTTTTCCCTACCAGCATGTATCATGTAAATGCATTTCAGTATACACAGCTCAGTAAATCATATCATGACATATTGATAAGAACTTCAAATCTAACATACTGAACTAAGTCCTCTCCCCTCCTTCCTTGTCTAGTTCCACATCACAATCTAGAGTAATGTTTCCTAGACCTGAAGTTTCACCTACACGTCACATTTGTTGATGGCTAAACCACATTGCTGAGATACTTATGACTTCATCTTGGTAAACTGCAGCACTGTTGGGATTTTAAAGCAAACCTCCCCTAAAATGAAAATACTAGAAGGCCACTAGGATAGATAACCACAACAGTTTCCCATACATGATGTGGCTCAGCACAAAGTAACCTCTCTCTCCTGCCACCTGCAAAGCTGTCTTCTGCTGCAGCGACCAAGCTAAATACTTCAGCCACAATGACTAGGGAGTAACTGAACGTCACCTGACCGCCTTCCATCTATACTTGCACCCCAAAATATGATATGTCCTCAAAGCCCTTCAACCACCCTCCATCTATCCTTCCAACTTCCTGTGTCACCTCTTCTCATCCCTCCCTCCTACATATTAGGCCCTCTTCACATAGACACTTGCCAGGCAGTAAACGACGGCCACAGCGCTCATCGTTTAAGCACGGCAGATTCAAATGAACAGGCACCATTGGTACCATTGTTTACCACTATTTACTGTAGCTAGCATAAATGCAGCATTTTTATCCCAATTTTTCCCATCGTCTGAGGCGACCCTAGAAGCAACAGGTTGCTTCCAGGGTCATTTAGTTCAAAAACGACACACACACCGGGGAGCGCCGCCGAAAGCCACTGTAAGCTGCCAAACGTTTTTCTGCATGCTAGCAGAAAATTATTTGAGCAAGACCCAGTGGGATGCCTGTGTTAACCGCACCTTACTCCTCAAACATAGTTCTGTCCCCATATCAGCTCTCCGAAACCCCAACATATCTATACATCACTATTCTTATACTACAACATGCTCTATTCATGTACACTGCCAGTCACATCTCCTAACCCTCGCCTATCACTAATATATGCTAGCAACCCGCACGTTAACGCCTCTAACCTCCATCCCTTACCTGTTCTTCTACCCCAATGTCACCTCACCTGACGCTCACCAAACCTCATCTATCCTTGTACCCCCAATGACACTTCTGATCCTTGTCTACTCACTCACACCCTATCTGTCCTACTAACCTATATGGCTCTTTGGCCTCGCTAAGGACAGAGGCATTACTCGTTCAAAACATTTCTTGCCTAGACTCCTTTCCCCCATTGTCTCCCTAACCTGCTTACAGATGTGGTTAGACTGAGCCAATGTAAACACTGCTCAATCACTAATTAGGATGATTAGTGACATCTAATGAAGGCATTGTGTAGTAAGAAGACAGGGCTTTGTCTGAGAATATGCAAAACAGTATATTTTTAGGCTAATGGACAACTATTACTATATGTGGAGGTGCAAGAGATGGCCATGAAACCCAAGCTACAAACATCTCAAAACTATTTGAAGCTGATTTCTTTGCTATCCTGGAATCTGTATTATCCTTGGAGAATGGGCAGTCTAGAAACTTCAACTCTTGCTTACTTAGCTGCATAGAATAAGATCTGAGTGTAACTCGTTTTCCACATCTGGACTATTCCATTAACTGTCATTAGATTCTGATACTCCCATATCACAATCTCTGTTAAGAACCATATTGAATAACTGTGCTCTACATGAATATGTTTTACCGTATATACTCGAGTATAAGTCTAGAAATGTATCTCTGTTTCACTTCATAAAAGTATAGGGGCCGACTTATACACGAGCAACACTGAGCACACTGAGTAATGTGTGTACTGATAGTGACATTCCCATTTGCAGCAATGTACCCAGTGATTCTTTAACCTCCCTGGCGGTAAGCCCGTGCTCAGCACGGGCTATGCCGCGCAGGGGGATTTCTCAGGCCCTACTGGGCCGATTTTTATAATTTTTTTTGCAGCACGCAGCTAGCACTTTGCTAGCTGCGTGTGCCCTCTGATCGCCACCACTCGCCGCCGATTACCCACCGCTCGCTTCGCCGTGACGCCCCCCCCCTCAGACCCCGTGCGCTGCCTGGCCAATCAGTGCCAGGCAGCGCTGAGGGGTAGTGCGGGACTCCCAATGACGTCACGACGTCCATGACGTCGGTGACGTCATGCCGCCCATCGCCATGGCGACGGGGGAAGCTCTACGGGAGATCCCGTTCTTTGAACGGTATCTCCTGATCGGAGGGGCTGGGGGGATGCCGCTGAGCAGCGGCTATCATGTAGCAAGACTTTGTCTCGCTACTTGGAAAAAAAAAAATTAAAAAAAAGACTTTGCTGCCCCCTGGCGGATTTTTAATAAACCGCCAGGAGGGTTAAGGAAAGAAAATGCCAAGAAAGCACAGGTCTGAAAGTCCTGGCCACAACAATTAACAAGGAAAGGGGCAGGGGGGAACACTGGGCTGCAGGAAGGGGAGTAAATAATTGCTACACTTGGGGGCCTGGAGGAGGTATTGGCTGCACTTAAGGGACAAGAGGGGTTAATGGCTGCAATACTGTATGCAGTGCAGTGACACTGACACGATAAAAGATGGTACGGTTCCACCCCTAAATATACAGAACTCCAAAGTTCAACACATTAATAGACGGGGTTTTTTTTTTAACCAAAGTTCTCTTATTTATTCTTCATTCGTTACTTCTTCAAATTGCGGATCATATGTGTAGATACAGCATCAGACCTTCACATCACATCAAAAAATGCCTAACTATACTGTATGCAGTGCAGTCATTAACCCCTCCTGAGCCCCAAGTGCAGCCACTAACTTTGCTGGGTAGACTTATACCTGAGTAAATAAAAAATTCCAGCTTAAGAAGGTTGAATATTGGAATCGACTTATATACATGAGCAAGCTGAAATATGTAAGCAAGCTGAAATAAGGTTTGTCTTTAAAGTGACCTTATATTGACCACAAACATGTAACCTATAGGTGGCCGCAGGCAAAGGGGTGAAGGTTCTTAAAGCAGTTCTATCCCTACTCTTATTTGACCATCTTGCAGGTAAAAAAAAAGTTGATCTTTACCCATCTCCAGTCTCTTCTTACATCCCTTGTGGGCACTGTGTACAAATCCGCTCTGGCCTAGAGAGCAAATAGCCAGAAGACCCCACCACAGTACTAACAAGGATGGGGGAGGAGATTGGAAATACATTTGCCCAGTGGCACCCCTAGCCATGGCTACACCCGGGGCTGTGATCACCACAGCGGCACCCCTAGCCATGGCTGCACCAGGTGCTGTGAGCACCACAGCGGCACCCCTAGCCATGGCTACACCCGGTGCTGTGAGCACCACAGCGGCACCCCTAGCCATGGCTACACCCGGTGCTGTGAGCACCACAGCGGCACCCCTAGCCATGGCTGCACCCGGGGATGTAATCACCACAGTGGCACCTCTAGCCATGGCTACACCCGGGGCTGTGATCACCACAGCGGCACCCCTAGCCGTGGCTACACCGGGGCTGTGATCACCACAACAGCAGCCCTAGCCATGGCTACACCTAGGCTGTGATCACCGCAGCGACACCCCTAGCCATGGCTACACCAGGGGATGTGACCACCATAGCGGCCCCCCTAGCCATGGCTGCACCCGGTGCTGTGATTACCACAGCGGCACCCCTAGTCATGGCTACACCCGGTGCTGTGAGCACCACAGCGGAACCCCTAGCCTTGGCTGCACCCGGGGATGTGATCACCACAGCGGCACCCCTAGCCATGGCTACACCCGGGGCTGTGATCACCACAGCAGCACCGCTAGCTGTGGCTACACCCGGGGCTGTGATCACCACAGCGGCACCCCTAGCCATGGCTACACCCGGGGCTGTGATCACCGCAGCGGCACCCCTAGCCATGGCTACACCCGGGGATGTGATCACCACAGCGGCACCCCTAGCCATGCCTGCACCCGGGGATGTGATCACCATAGCAGCACCCCTAGCCATGGCTACACCCGGGGCTGTGATGACCACAGCGGCACCCCTAGCCATGGCTACACCCGGGGCTGTGATCACCGCAGCGGCACCCCTAGCCATGGCTACACCCGGGGATGTGATCACCACAGCGGCACCCCTAGCCATGCCTGCACCCGGGGCTGTGATCACCACAGCGGCACCCCTAGCCATGGCTACACCCGGGGCTGTGATCACCACAGCGGCACCCCTAGCCGTGGCTACACCCGGGGCTGTGATCACCACAGCGGCACCCCTAGCCATGCCTGCACCCGGGGATATGATCACCATAGCGGCACCCCTAGCCATGGCTGCACCCGGTGCTGTGATCACCACAGCGGCACCCCTACCATGGCTACACCCGGGGATGTGATCACCACAGGGGCACCCCTAGCCATGCCTGCACCCGGGGCTGTGATCACCACAGCGGCACCCCTAGCCATGGCTACACCCGGGGCTGTGATCACCACAGCAGCACCCCTAGCCATGCCTGCACCCGGGGCTGTGAGCACCTGTAGCCCTATGGTAGGTACACCACTGCCTTTGCCCTCTACCTCATGCAACCTATAGTTCACCACTTTTGTGGGCATTACAGTATCCTTTTAATATACATAGCAGGAGGGTTTGCCTTTTGTTCAGCGATAGTAAACGTTCACTTTAACAAACATGGGGCTAGAAAACCATGAATATAAATAATATACAAAACGGTTACAAAAATGTATTTGTCATCAAGCACAGTGAGCTCAATTCACAAAAGGTGTTATAAGCTGTGCTTTACGTCTCCAATGGAGGTATTTTACCAACAGCCAAATCACACATGTTTTCACAACATGTAACATGCATAATATAAATATTGTAACTTTAGTTATACAAACAACATATACATTTGTGTATAACATAACATTACGCTGTAACATGTGTTATGTAAACTTTATGTGCTCTGTGTAGTTTAAGCAGACCTGAACTTTTGCACTGCACACAATGATAAGTCTTCATTCCACATATAGTCACTTCTCTGTGTTTGTTTAGGCAGATCGATGGGTCTAATTCGTTTTTTTCAGCAACTGTAAATAGACTGCAGAAGAGCTCTGCTTAGGCACCTTTTCGTAGAGTATATTATCTTGCTGTAATCAAGATATTTTAAGGTTAATCATGCTGTGGCTAATCTTTTAGAGCAGAGATGACGTTTGAGTTTAGTTCCACTTTAAGCCTAATGTTCTTTTGTGAGCCTACTGTATACCTACCATACCCACGGATACGGCAAGGCTTCCACTACCAGCTAATTGTTGTGCAGGTTGGGAATGTCCATCATATCGCAAAAGACATTCCATATCTGGAGCAAATTAACTGTGTGAACAGGCCCATAGGAGACTAAGGGACCATTCTACATGCCCAATGGTCCTCTGTAGCCCTCTATGGCAAAGAGTCCGGCAGCACACCCATCGTGACCTGACCCTTACAGCAGACTAATGTGTAACACTGTTTCAATCCCACATTCAAGCATAGTTATTTATATGTATTTATTAGAGGATTGTCGTATATCAATCACACGTAAAAAAAAAAAAAAAGTTGCAATTCTTATAAGATAAAAAAAATTATGAACCTGTACCACTAGAATTTCATGAGGGACCAAAAGGAACCAAAAAGTCCCCTTTCTAACAAACAAAAGCTATGCTAAATATAAATTTGCCTTCTTAAAACCTAAGCGATCTTTATGCGAGAAACAAAGAACTCCCATGATGCAGCAGGCTACAGTCACACTTGCTCTTCAGCTGTTCTGGTTCTCTGTCTGGCTTTTAGGGACACAAATCCTGTTTTGCTTATTCAGTGGTGATGCATCATGGGCGATCTTTCTCGCTAGCATAAAGACTAATAATTACTGAGTTATGATTGCTACATGCTCTGTGTTGAAGGTGCTTGAAAACTCTGAAAGTCTCCTGACATCTAATATGCAGTGAAAACGCTTTTGAGTACTACTTGAAGTCACAAGCAAAAAAAAAAAAGACCTTGGCCCATATGCAATTAGTTTTTGCTCCTGTTTTCTCCTAGGTGATAATTTTTCATCTTCTTTTTAGAATAACTTTTCAGCACTTTGCAACTGAAAATGGCACCAAAATGTCAGTGAAAAGGTACTATCAAAAACATTTTTAGTATTTTCTTGCTTGCTAGTGGTTTACAAGGTTTTCAGTTTTATTAACAATTTTGAAAATATCACCTAGAAGAAAACTCAGGAGAAAAAGGTAATTGCATACGGGCCCTTGTGTCTCTAAATATTATTACAACAGTGAATTGGAATTGAAAAACAAACAATTTAGTAGGTATTGGTGGTCCTACCTCTGGAAGTTTGCTTCCTGGAATGCTGGGAAAATCATGATGTTCCATATGATAGCCAACGTTGAAGGTCAGCAAATTCAGTGGTCCGTAGTAAGAGTAGGTTTCATAACCTTTTATAAACATGTAGTGCTCCGCAATAAAATGTCCGGAAATGGGGTGGAGGCCCATTGATAGGATGGACCCAGCTATCAAATATGCAACAGGCTTTAGACCCCATACATTGTATAGCACTAAGTCAAAGGAAAACTGAACAATGGCATTAATCACCTCCATTTGAGTGATGGGTTTGGGATTCACATACAGTGGTCGCAAGACGTAGAGAAGAGGTTGTAGAATGATCCATACGACCTTACGTGCAGGAGTACAGAAAAACCTTCCTTCAAAATCAGTGGGGATATCCACGTCCAGGCTATCTCCTCCAAGATATCGGTGGTGGTCTATGTGGTACTTCTTGAAGGATGTTGAGTAAGGCACCCCAACTGGGAGGTTGGCAAACATGCCAAAGAAGCGGTTCCAGCGGGCAGACTTGTTTCCAAAAGCCACATTGTGTGAAATGTCATGGATGGCAAGAGTCAACGAATGGTTGATCACTCCACCAATTGCGTAGGACCAAAAAATCAACCACTTCCAAGAAAGGTCACGCACAAGGTAACAGCACAAGATCTGAACAAGCACCATGCAACTAACAGTCCACTTCAGTTGAGGGTCAGGTCCCATCAGATTCTTGATTTGTGGGTACTTGGCTAAAATGAAAGAAAAAAGATGCACTTATGCTTAATAATAATCATAATAACAACACAGGCATATTCAGCAAACTAATGCGACATGTGCATTCTGCTGTTCACCTTATGCAATCATTCTAAAGAGATAGAACCTTCATAACAACCCGAACAACTGCTATGGGATCCCCCAAAAATTGGGGTCTGTTTCATGCTCATTCCGTGGAATTCATTACCCAGATAGTAACTGCATTTAGCAAACACATGCACAATTCAGCTGTCTCTATCAAATTGCTATAATACATCTAAAGGTACTCACAGACATTAATTTTTTGACAGCCAAAATGCTTGTAATATTTTTGGCTCTGCATTTAGAGGGGCACTATGGCGAAAAATTGTAAAATTTTAAATATTTGCAAACATAGACAAACAAGAAGTATGTTTTTTCCAGAGTAAAATGAGCCATAAATTACTTTTCTCCTATGTTGCTGTCACTTACAGTAGGCAGTGAAATCTGACAGAAGCGACAGGTTTTGGACTAGTCCATCTCTTTATAGGGAATTCTCAGCAAGGCTTTTATTCTTTATAAAGATATTCCGTAAAAAGTACTTAAACAATGATGCTGGCCAGCTTCCCTGCTCCCTACACAGTTTTTTACTGCACTGAGCATAAAAAGCTAGAATAATAACTAGAAGATATGGTAGCAGGAAAAAAGGGGTGCCGTCTGAGGGTGGACGAAAAGGGCGCCGCCATAGACTCTAATGCAATTAACATTAGAACATTACAGTTTTTGAAGTATGTTATTGTATTAGAAGCTTGCAATGTTATAGCTTTTAACATATTTTTTGTTTGTATGTACAGATTTTACGTTATCAAAAATACTATCGTTTCTATGTGTAAAAGGGTGTTTCTGCAGAAGGAGTGGTTAGGGTTAGGCACCACCAGAGGGAGTGGTTAGGGTTAGGCAACACCGGGGGGGTGGTTAGGGTTAGGCCCCACCAGGGGTTGGTTAGGGTTAGGCCTCACCAGGGGGTGGTTAGGGTTAGGCACCACCGGGAGGGTGGTTAGGGTTAGGCGTCACCAGGGGAGTGGTTAGTTTTAGGCACCACCAGGTTTGTTATTACTTCGTTTGTTTTTACAATGGTATTTATCGTTAACCAAGTTTGACAATGATGTTTATTGTTATCAGATTTCGTTATCCACCAGCGCCATTTCATTATCCAGCCAGGTCCTTTTTTTCACAGCGCCCTTTTTTCATGCACGTAAAGATACCTAAGGATTGCTATGCACTTAAGATTTAGATTTTACACTCCTGTCTTACAAATAATCTTTGTTTTGGCAAGGATTGTTGGAAGGTTGTAGTCACTTGGCTTTGCTCTACCCTGGTAGGTATTGCAGAATGTTCTTTAGCTGCTGACCATAATTGAACATATTACTCTGCCTCTGCACATAGAACAGGTTTTGTGAGCATGGGAAATAAGGAAGAGAGCCGTGTGCTAGGCTGACAAAAAGCATGTTGTTATGCAACCATCATACAATGTGGAGTTTTGCTACAAAGCTAGATAATTAAGGCTTATCAGGTTTTGACTGGGTTTGAGCAGTCCACAGGCCTTATTAAGGCTTTCACAAATACCGTAATCTTACAATTTACCAGAAGAACATCCAGATCTGCTGTGAGCTGCTCTAGCATGATATAAAGCTAATGTATTCAGAAACATTTTAAAGGGAACCCAAGCTGAGAAGCATATGGATTTTCCCCTCAACAAGCATGCAGATCAGGTGCTCTGACTGAAGTCAGGCTGGATTAGCTGCATGCTTGTTTCAGGTGTATGATGCAGCCAAAGAGATCAGCAGGACTGAAGCAACTGTTTAAAAGGAAACATCCATATCCCTCTCAGTTAAAGAGAAACTCCAACCTAGAATTGAACTTTATCCCAATCAGTAGCTGATACCCCCTTTTACATGAGAAATATAATGATTTTCACAAACAGACCATCAGGGGGCGCTGTATGACTGATTTTGTGCTGAAACCGCTCCCACAAGAAGCTCTGAGTACCGCGGTACTCTGGGCAAACTGCCACAATGTAACAATGTTCACAGACAGGGAATAGCTGCTTACAGCTGTCTCTAACAGCCAAAACAGCTAGGAGCAGCTACATAACCTGCCCACAGTAAAAATGTCACCATGTAATATATGTCAGAATGTAAAATCGGGGAGAGGAAAGATTTTACAATGAGCAAACACTGACTAAATCATTTATACATAATTATGGTAAAAAATGAAGCACTTTTTTACTACATTATTTTCACTGGAGTTCCTCTTTAGGGTTCCCTTTAACCTCCTAAGCGGTAAGCCCGAGCTGAGCTCGGGCTAATCTGTCGCGGGGGATTTCTCAGGCCCTAGTGGGCCAATTTATACAATTTTTTTTTGTTACACGCAGTTACCACTTTGCTAGCTGCGTGTACTACACGATCGCCGCCGCTCTGCGCTGATTCGCCATTCCACGCCGATTTGCCACTACCCGCCACGCTGCGCCCCCCCCGACCCCTTACGCAGCCTGGCCAATCACCTCCAGGCAGCGCTAAGGGGTGGATCGAGACTCCCTCCGACGCCATGACGTGGATGACGTCATCCCGATCGTCGCCATGGCGACGAGGGGAAGCCAAACAGGAAATCCCGTTCTTAACGGGATTTCCTGTTTGCGATCGGGAGGGGAGGGGGGATGCCGCTGCACAGCGGCTATCATGTAGCTAGAGCTAGGTTAGCTACATGATTTAAACAAAAAAATAATAATTTTAAGTGCTGCGCTGCCCCCTGTCGGTTTTAATAGACCGCCAGGGAGGTTAATCATTTAAAGAGGAACCAAGGATTGAACTTCATCCCAATCAGTAGCTGATAACCCCTTTCCCATGACAAATATTTTACCTTTCCTCGAATAGATCATCAAGGGAGTCTGTATGGCTGATAATGTGGTGAAACTCCTCCTACTGTGTGATGTCAGTACATAGGTCCAGACAGTTTCCTGTCTGTGAGCCTTGTTGAACTGTTGGAAATAACAGCTGTTTCCAACTGCCAAGCAACCAGTATCTCCCTCTCTGCATATGTATATTTATAAAAAAACAACAACCTTGAAATACGCGGGCCGATTCTGAGCCATTTAGATGGCTCAATAGATAATTTCCGACATGTCCGATCTCCGGCCCGATCGTTTCCGCACTCAATTCTGCATAGAGGACAATGGGAAAAGATAAGAAAAACAAATGGAAGATAAGAGAATCGCCTGCGGAATCGAGCGGCAAAATCAACCCGTGTATTCCCAGCATTAGCCTATCGCATTGTTAGGGGTGTGGTTATAGACAATGGCAGTTGGTGCTGTCTTTTTTTTTCATTTCCGCCAGTAGTATAGATGATTACGTGCAAGTGCATTGTGGATCAAACAATATGAACAAATTTCTTGATCTCTCTTTTTTAACTTATCACTTTGTAATGTTCTGACTTATTTATTCCCCTTTTCACTAAAGTTCCACCTTCACAGTGGCCGTTGCATTGCATTCCCTGTGACAGCAGGAACGCAACGCAAAGGATCAGGACAGCAGCGCCGCACGTTATGTTCACGTTGCGTCGAGTACTGTGAAGCATACAGTCAATGAACAGTATGCTTTACCAACAATGTTAACACATGCGTTTAGCGGTAACACACTGTATGCAATGCATTATGATGCTGCAACCTGCTATACCGCTCCCACCACACTGTGAACATTTCATAGGTGGTGCATTGCAGTTCGGTAAGCCGCTTTGCAAAACGTCCATTATACCGCACCACTGTGAATGTGGCCTAAGGGCTGGAACCCGCTACAAAACGCTACCGCTAATCGTAATCGTGAGCGTTTTGTATGAGCAGTTTGTAAGCGATTTCATGAGCGTTTTAGGGAGCGATTTTAGAAAGTGTATTCAATTTGCCAGCGGTTGTGTAGCGAATAGCAATTAGTGTTTTAAAGTCTGATTGGTCCTTTCATTTACTTTTAATTTTGCTACAGTGTACATTAACTTTAAAACGCTAACAAAATCGCTCCATGCAAGTTTTGTTGAGCGATTACACCAGTGATTATATACTTTACATTGAAGCGCTAACAAAATGCTGCATGTCCTGCGCTTTCGATTTTGGGAATCGCA
Organism: Hyperolius riggenbachi; assembly: GCF_040937935.1. Classification (NCBI taxonomy): domain Eukaryota; kingdom Metazoa; phylum Chordata; class Amphibia; order Anura; family Hyperoliidae; genus Hyperolius; species Hyperolius riggenbachi. The sequence continues at coordinate 88,953,289 of NC_090653.1, read as the reverse complement.
AACGCTCCAGTGGAAGTTGGCCCATCCATTTACATTAGCTGAGCGTTTTTGGAAATTGCTAGCGATTTCACCCGCTCCCTAAATGCTCTGAAAAGCGCTCTTGTGGGTTCCAGCCCTAAATGTCTATTCTTGTGGCAAATTCTTTTTCAATACTATATTCCAGGACACACACGGCTATATTATGGTGCTATACTTCTTCACGTACAAGAAAATGTGGCACGCACTGTCCAGGGATTGCTTTCCTGTAAAACATGAATGCTATACATGGCAACATGCGGTGTAAAGTGAAGCATACTTTTCATGAAGAAAACAAAAAGAAAAAAACTGCCCTCTCAAAGCACCAAACCATCAGGCACAGCAATCTCAGAAGGTACAAAAATATATAACCATCGGTCGCATCGTTTTCCTATAGGGATTATTTATGATCACATTCAGTGCGACATTTCTGATCGCATCTATTGTAATCACCTTTTTTGTGGTTTTTCCCCTAGCACCATTGATCTATCACACATTGATGTTTTCCAAGTATTTATGTATCTGTGATATATACTTCTGTAACAGTTCACTCGTACATTTTTTTTTAGTTATTTGGTTATTACTATTTTTCCTTATGTATTTGTGATATTGTGCATCCTTATCTTTGTCTGAGTACTTATGGCCTACATTATACTATTTTTGATTCCGAGGAGAGAGGAACCCCCATATTATATAATGCACAAATATTGCCATATCACTTTTATAGTGATTTGTAATTGCTTTTTAATGTTGTGGTTTAAGCTCAATAAAGTTATATATTTTTGTACCTTCTGAGATTGTTGTGCCTGTTGGTTTGGTGCGCTGAGAGGGCAGCTTTTTTCTTTTTTTTTTCTTTATTGACTATATTGCCCATAGCACATTCTTATAGGTCTAATTGATTATTTAACAGAATATATTGTGCATGTATGGTGCTGGTCCAATTGCTAATTAGACGGCATACTTTTCCTGAACTGGATGTTTAACTGCATGAATGCATCGCACGTGTAACACATTATGTGACTTTTCCCCTCCATTGTAATGCTATTTTTACAGGGTATGCAACGTCCCTATGTGAACCTAGTGTAACGCGGGTGCAAATGCGCATAAACACCAAGTGTCCATCTACATCTGGCTACAAGTGGCTTTAAAAACTCCTAGACAAGTTTGATACTGATGACGAAACACATTCGACGGGGCTTACCAGAGCTTGCTTACCCTATTGGCTGGTGCTTGGGGACTATGAAGGTTTCAAGTAGCATGGGTGCGTGAAGTGATTGAGTAACCGCGGGATGCTGCAGGTGACCAAGTCAGCCGACAACACTGCATGCAATGCTATTGACTGAAATACACTTGTGAGTGCAATTCCTCTCTTAATCTTATTTTATTTTATTTTTTTCAATTGATTTTTATTGAAATTTTTTCACAGTTTACAAATCCAAAATAAAGGTAATGAGTATCATTCATTTTCAATAATTCTTTAGTTGAACAATGAATTGGAGAACAAAACAGCTATTTACTGTATAGCAACTCAGAAATAATGTATTATAGAACAGTTCTAAATCAGGTGGAATAAGCACTTTCAACTGAGTTAGTACTTGAAGCTCTAATTTTAATATATTTATAAAGAAACAACAATCACCCACGCAAAGTGGGAATATGCCAAACTAATAACATCAACACAACTAGTAGAGAGTGCATAGTGCCTTAATAGATGCGTAGGGCCGATTACAGCCCATGCCGAATAGTCAATGAATTTACAGAGGTCTAGAGCTAGATCTCAGACTTGAAGAGGTTCAAGTAGATCTAGTCTGGCCTGATAGTGGGGCCTGCTAAGTCAAGCGGAAAGGAGATTGGGGGGGGGGGGGTGGAGGGTTTATCATTAGTTTAGGATCTCCATGACTGCCCTTGTGACCAGCCTATTCTGTGGAAGGGAATTCTAGTATTAACTGTGTAGTTACATATTGTTAGAGGGTGACCTTATGGGTTTAAGTTCCAGTCAAAGGACCATGTGTGTTGCCATACATTTTGATTGTCTCTGGATCTTAACAGGTATTCCATTCTGAGGTTATATTCTGTTAGGTGGACTACCTGAGTGATGGAAGGTGTGTCAATTGTGTTCCAGTTCGTCAGGAGTAGATGTCTAGCTGCACATAGGATGTGCGTTATTCCTAATCTGAGATGTGGCTGAAAATTATCTATGTTGAGAAGAAATAAAGCTAGGGTTGGTGAGGACAGTACTTGTGTTTTGGTGATTGAGGATATTATTTTGAAGATGGCTGACCAGTATGTGGTGAGCAATCCCATAGTACATGGGAAAGTGTGCCCGTTTGTGAACACTCTCTCCAACAATTTGGGGAGTGTTGTGGGGACATCTTGGCTAGGATTCTGGGTGTAAGATACCATTTGCATAGTATTTTTTTGTGGTTTCTGTGTGGGTGACACATTTAGAGTATTTTTTTAGATTGCTTAGTGCTCTTTTGAGGTCTGTTATAGGGATCGCTTCTTTTAGGTCGTATTCCCATATTTTAAGATATTTCAGGATGGGAGAGTGTGTTGGGGTGTTTAGTAGATTGTACCAAAAAGATATCCCCCCTTTGGGTGAGAATTTGGGTTTAAACAAAAAGTCCCATACTGCTTGAGGCAATGATTCGTTGGGTAGAGTGTGAGAGGTTAATAAATGGTTAAGTTGGAGGTATGTGAAGTAGTCCTTGTCTGATAATTTGTACTTCCACTTCAGGAATTCAAAAGGTTCCAGTCTTTTCCCAGTCATTATGTCTTCAATATTATTGATACCTGCTCTTATCCAGCTATTGAGATTAATCAAAGGAATATGTGACTTTATTGCTGACATGGGAAGGGGGGATTTCACCGTATTGAGATCTAATGGGGAGAGACTTTTGAAGAGTTCCCATGAGGTTAAGGTTTGGTGGATGATTGGGTGTGAGGTTTTATATGGTGGTAGGTTGGCCCATGTTAAATATAGTAAGTCAATTGGATCTTCTTTGATTAGGGATTTTTACTGTGCCCAGTATTTATCTTGAGAGTTTTTGGTCCAAAATTGGGACATGTCTAAAATTGAGGCATGATGATACAGGAGGGGGTTGGGGAGCCCAAAGCCTCCTTCTGAGGGGTTCGCAGTTAGAATTTTGAATGCAAGCCTGTGTTTTTTGCCTTTCCATAGGTATTGATTAATTATTTTATTTAATTTTTGGAAGAACTGTGCGGGAAGGGGTACTGGGAGAGTTCTGAAGTAATATAACATTTTTGGGAATATTGCCATTTTGTATGTCGCTATTTTCCCGGATATGGATAGATCCGTAGGGGTCAGTTTTGACAGTTCTGTTTGAATTCCTGATAATAGAGGTGGGAAATTTACTTCATAAAGCTCCTTTGTAGTGGACGGTATTTGTATTCCTAAGTAAGAAATGCTTTTTTTGGCCCAGGGGAAGGGGAATTCCCGTGTTATTTTTTCTTTTAATGTTCTGGATATGTTAATACCTAAGAGAGAAGATTTAGTTTCATTAACTTTATATAGGGATACTTTGGAGAAGTCATTTAGGGTGTTGGAGATATGCCGTAGCGATTCTATTGGGTTGGAGATTGATAGGAGGACATCGTCTGCAAAGAGACTGATTTTCGGGGACATTTGGCCTATCTGGACTCCTGTTATCTTTGGATTCGAGCGAATAGCTTCTGCCAGGGTCTCCATAATTAGCACAAATATTAAGGGAGATAGGGGACAGCCCTGTCTGGTGCCATTAGATATAGCAAATTGTTTGGATATGAAGCCAGAGACGTTTACTGATGCCGATGGAGTTTTATAGAGGGCCATGGTAGCTTGGTGGAAGGAGCCTTGAATTCCAAATTTTAGAAGAACTTCACCCAGGAAGTCCCAATGGACTCTGTCAAAGGCCTTCTCTGCATCCAAAGCCAGAAGCAGAGAAGGCCTTCGAGACAAATCCAAGGAGTGAAGTATATTATCTTAATCTTATTTTTAATAAATGGTATTACACTATAGAAGTCTGCTTTCCCGAGGACGATTCAGCCCCTGTTATGATTCCATAAGAGATGATCTAGTCCAAGTTCACGGTCACCATGTATCCGTTAAGCCTTGAGTAAAAAAGGGTTTCACCCTGCACCGGACAAGGAAATTTTGTGTGGTGTAGTGTCATTTAACCACTTTAAAACCAAGGGGTTTTTACCCTAATGGACCAGAGCAATTTTCAACGGTCAGCGCTCCTCCCTTTTCTCCGCCAATATCTTTATTACTACTTATGACACCAAAATGATCTATACCTTGTTTTTTTCGCCACCAATTAGGCTTTATGTGGGTAGTACATTATGCTTACAATTATTTTACTCTAAATGCATTTCAATGAGAAAAATAAGAAAAAAAAATGGACGGCTTCCTCCAGCCCCCTTCAGGCTCATCGGTTTCTTGCCAGCCTCCCAGGCCACCAGGATCCTCCACTAGGCAGGGTGGCAATTCATCCAGTTGGCAAGAACTGCACATGTGTGTGCCTGGCCGTGCTGCTGTCACCGAGAGCATTCTGTGCCTGTGCAGCTCTACGGCGCAGTAGGCTCCGTGCACCGGATGAATTACCGGGCCACCTAGCGGAGGATCCAGGCAGCCTGGGAAGCTGGCAAGGGACTAATCATCAGCCTGAAGGGGGCTGGAGGAAGCCCCAGGTATGTATAATTTTTTTTCAGGGTCTCAGGTACACTTAAAGTACAGAGCAATTTTTGTGTATCACCGAAGAAAATTCAATGGTGATAGACTGGGAATAAAACAAAGATGTGGGCAGTATGACATCTGAGCAAGGCCCATTTGTGGTGTGAGAGGGAGATCTTTCCATCTGGGCCCTCCCTAGTTTTCTATCTAGCTACAGTATCAGCCATCTGCCTAGCAATTCCCAATCACAGGGCATAATAAAGCATTATCATTGTATTATATCAGTAATTTTCCATTCATCAAACTTTTTTTACAGTTAATAAATAACCTGATATTGCTATGTGGGCTAATAATTATCAGGACATAAGAGCAAGTCACATAAGCAAGAATAGTGCCAACTGCTCATTATCTTCTATGCTGCACGAGGTCAGTAAATATAGGATTAGCTCTTTGTTTGCTGGGTGTGACTGCTAATCAATGCCGTTCCCCTTACCAGAAGACTGCACCCTATTGCTGCATTCTAAAACTCATTGACTAATACTATAAATGCTCCCATACACATGGATGTGATATGCAGAAAACACTTGTTTAAAGGGAATCTGAAGTGAAAATACACTTATGAGATAATGATTTGTATGTGTAGTACAGCTAAGAAATATAGTAGTAGCACAGATATGAGTCTCATAGTCAGGGATGCTCAAATCCGGGAGCAGGGTCGCCATCATACATTTTGGGGCCCCTCACACATCATCAGACCTGGGCCCCCCTCACCTAGGTGGTGCCCCAGTATAAGTAGCTAGGCATAGGTGGTGCCCCAGTATAGGTAACTAGGTACAGGAGGTGCCCTCAGTAAAAGTAGCCAAGTATAGGTGGTGCCCCAGTATAGGTAGCTAGGTACAGAAGGTGCTGTCGCCCGTCAGTAAAAGTAGCCAAGTATAGGCAGTGCCCCAGTATAGGTAGCCTGGTATAGTTACCCCCAGTATAGGTAGCGCAGTATAGTTGCCCCCAGTATCCGTAGCCTGGTATAGTTGCCCCCAGTATAGGTAGCCAGGTACAGGTGGTGCCCTCAGTAAAAGTAGCCAAGTATAGGTGGTGCCCCAGTATAGGTAGCTAGGTACAGGAGGTGCCGTCGCCCGTCAGTAAAAGTAGCCAAGTATAGGCAGTGCCCCAGTATAGGTAGCCTGGTATAGTTGCCCCCAGTATAGGTAGCCTGGTATAGTTGCCCCCAGTATACGTAGTCTGGTATAGTTGCCCCCAGTATAGGTAGCAGGTACAGGTGGTGCCCTCAGTAAAAGTAGCCAAGTATAGGTGGTGCCCCAGTATACGTAGCCTGGTATAGTTGCCCCCAGTATAGGTAGCCAGGTACAGGTGGTGCCCTCAGTAAAAGTAGCCAAGTATAGGTGGTGCCCCAGTATAGGTAGCTAGGTACAGGAGGTGCCGTCGCCCGTCAGTAAAAGTAGCCAAGTATAGGCAGTGCCCCAGTATAGGTAGCCTGGTATAGTTGCCCCCAGTATAGGTAGCCTGGTATAGTTGCCCCCAGTATACGTAGTCTGGTATAGTTGCCCCCAGTATAGGTAGCAGGTACAGGTGGTGCCCTCAGTAAAAGTAGCCAAGTATAGGTGGTGCCCCAGTATAGGTAGCTAGGTACAGGAGGTGCCGTCGCCCGTCAGTAAAAGTAGCCAAGTATAGGCAGTGCCCCAGTATAGGTAGCCTGGTATAGTTGCCCCCAGTATAGGTAGCCTGGTATAGTTGCCCCCAGTATACGTAGTCTGGTATAGTTGCCCCCAGTATAGGTAGCAGGTACAGGTGGTGCCCTCAGTAAAAGTAGCCAAGTATAGGTGGTGCCCCAGTATACGTAGCCTGGTATAGTTGCCCCCAGTATAGGTAGCCTGGTATGGGTGATGCACTAGTATAGGTTAGCCAGGGACAGGTGCCCCCAGTATAGGTAGCAAGCTATAGGCGCCCCAGTATAAGTAGCCAAGTATAGGTGGTGCTCCAGTACAGGATCTTCTAAAAGAATTAGCATATTGTGATAAAGTTCATTATTTTCTGTAATGTACTGATAAACATTAGACTTTCATATATTTTAGATTCATTACACACAACTGTATTTATGATTTTGGCACATAGCTCATGAAAACCCCAATTTCCTATCTCAAAAAATTAGCATATTTTATCCGACCAATAAAAGAAAAGTGTTTTTAAAACAAAAAAAAAGTCAACCTTCAAATAATTATGTTCAGTTATTCACTCAATACTTAGTCAGGAATCCTTTTGCAGAAATGACTGCTTCAATGCGGCGTGGCATGGAGGCAATCAGCCTGTGGCACTGATCAGGTGTTATGGAGGCCCAGGATGCTTCGATAGCGGCCTTAAGCTCATCCAGAGTGTTGGGTCTTGCGTCTCTCAACTTTCTCTTCGCAATATCCCACAGATTCTCTATGGGGTTCAGGTCAGGAGAGTTGGAAGGCCAATTGAGCACAGTAATACCATGGTCAGTAAACCATTTACCAGTGGTTTTGGCACTGTGAGCAGGTGCCAGGTTGTGCTGAAAAATGAAATCTTAATCTCCATAAAGCTTTTCAGCAGATGGAAACATGAACCCACTTTTGAACCAGAAACAGTGGCAGAAGCGCCTGACCCGGGCTACAGAGAAGCAGCACTGGACTGTTGCTCAGTGGTCCAAAATACTTTTTTCGGATGAAAGCAACTTTTACATGTCATTCGGAAATCAAGGTGCCAGAGTCTGGAGGAAGACTGGGGAGAGGGAAATGCCAAAATGCCCGAAGTCCAGTGTCAAGTACCCACAGTCAGTGATGGTCTGGGGTGCCATGTCAGCTGCTGGTGTTGGTCCACTGTGTTTCATCAAGGGCAGGGTCAATGCAGCTAGCTATCAGGAGATTTTGGAGCACTTCACGCTTCCATTTGCTGAAAAGCTTTCTGGAGATGAAGATTTCATTTTTCAGCACGACCTGGCACCTGCTCACAGTGCCAAAACCATTGGTAAATGGTTTACTGACCATGGTATTAATGTGCTCAATTGGCCTGCCAACTATCCTGACCTGAACCTCATAGAGAATCTGTGGGATATTGTGAAGAGAATGTTGAGAGATGCAAGACCCAACACTCTGGATGAGCTTAAGGCCGCTATCGAAGCATCCTGGGCACCTGAGTAGTGCCACAGGCTGATTGCCTCCATGCCACACCGCATTGAAGCAGTAATTTCTGCAAAAGGATTCCCGACCAAGTATTGAGTGAATACCTGAACATAATTATTTGAAGGTTGACTTTTTTTGTTTTAAAAACACTTTTCTTTTATTGGTCGGATGAAATATGCTAATTTTTTGAGATGGGAAATTTGGGTTTTCATGAGCTGTGTGCCAAAATCATCAATATTAAAACAATAAAAGGCTTGAACTACTTCAGTTGTGTGTATTTGAATCTAAAATATATGAAAGTCTAATGTTTATCAGTACATTACAGAAAATAATGAACTTTATCACAATATGCAAATTTTTAGAGAAGATCCTATATAGGTAGCCAGGTACAGGTGGTGCCCTCAGTAAAAGTAGCCAAGTATAGGTGGTGCCCCAGTATAGGTAGCTAGGTATAGGTGGTTTCAGCCCCAGGATAGGTAGCTAGTGATAGGTGGTGCCCCAGTATAGGTAGCGAGGTATAGGTGGTTCCAGCCACAGTATAGGTAGCCAATTATAGATGGTGGCCCAGTATAGGTACCCTGTAGCCAGATGTGGTGGTGCCCCAGTATAGAAAGTCTGCTGTAGCAGGCTCGCTCATCTGCTCCCCACGTTCAAACGCTGATGTCACAATTCTCTCAGTGCTGGAAGTGGTGTGCTGGTTAGTGAGCCACAGGCCCACAGCCAGCACATGCGGCCCTTCCAGTGCTTTTGTTGGTGGGGTTCAGTGCCCCCAGAAGCCCTGGACCCCTAACTGCAGTGTCAGTTGTTCCCCCCTGACTGGCTGCCCTGTCCGGGAGACATCCAGATAAATCCTATCCGGATATCTCCCAGTAAAGCTGTGCGGGGAAGGGCGGGGGCGGGGGGGGGGGCGGAAGGGTGAATCTTACCTGACTGATGTCTTCTTCGGTCCATCCGTGGCGCTTTCCACAATCCACTCCAAGCGCCGCATGCGTCGGTCACGTAACTACAAACACTTCCTCCTTCCGGGTTGAAGGAGGAAGTGTTTGTAGTCACGTGCCTGGCGCATGCGGCGCTTGGAGCGCATCGTGGGAGGCGCCACAGACAGACCGAAGAAGACGTCATTCAGGTAAGATTGACACCCTCATCCCCCCGCACAGCTTTACTGGGAGATATCCGGATAGCAACTATTCGAATGTCCACCGGATCGGATTTGAGCATCCCTGCTCATAGTGTTTCCAGTGCAGAAAGGGTTAAGAAACTTCACTTCTTATCTATGCAAAGGAGCTTCTCTGAATTTTCTGACTAAGGCCTAGTGCACACCAAATGTTTTTGGTAGCGTTTTCAAAACTGCTGCCGCCTGTGAAAATACTTGGCTAATGTCTCTCAATGGGGTGGTGCACAAAAGCGGTTTGAGGTTTTTAGCAAACTGCAAATGTGGCTCCTGCAGCATTTTTGCGGTTTGCAGAAGCGTTTCTGCCTCAATGTAAACTATCGGAAAAGCTCAAACTGCTCTGAAAAACTCTAGATCAGAGCAGCGTTTTTGTTACAGTAGCTGTTCAGTAACAGCTTTACTGTAACAATATTTGTAATTTGCTACACAAAAACGCTCCAAAAAACGCTAGGCATGTTTAGAAAACCTCTCTAAACATGCCTAGAATCGCTCTGAAAATCTGCTTCAAAAACCTCTAGCATTTTGTGGACCTGCTAGAGGTTTTTGGTGTGCACTGGGCCTAATTTAGTCAGAGAGCAGTGCTATTTTCTGAAGCAGTTATACATCAAATAAACAGTGAAAGACAATTCAGATAAGATTTTTCTGCAGGAAGTTCAAAGGGTCATTAAAGGAGTTATCAGGCAATAATACGTAAAATAAGCGCTACTTACCTGGGGCTTCGTCCAGCCCCAAAGCTCCCAGCATGTCCCTCGCCGCAGCTCTGCGCGCAGCCGTTCGCCGCCTCGTCCTCCCGGTCTGCGGTGATGACGTCAGGCTTACCTGGAGGCCGGCCTGTACTGCGCCTGCGTGAGCTGCGCTGTCAATCACCGCCACGGGACTGGAGCGTACTGCGCAGGCGCAGTAGTTCTGCACCTGCGCAGTTCGCTCCGGTCCACGTGGCGGTGATTGACAGCGCCGCTCACGCAGGCGCAGTACAGGCCGACCTCCAGGTTGGCCTGACGTCATCGCTAGGGACTGGGAGGCAGAGGCGGTGAACGGCTGCGGGCAGAGCTGCGGCGAGGGACATGCTGGGAGCTTTGGGGCTGGAGGAAGCCCCCAGGTAAGTAGAGCTTATTTTACCTATTATTGCCTGATAACTCCTTTAAATCTGCTGTTTCATAGTTTAAATTGAGTGTAGTATTTAAACTGCAAATATTAGAAATTGATGCAATGTTATAAACAAAAAAGCTGTGTAACTGAAAAAATATATATGAGACTCTTTCCTTTGCGACTAATATTTTACTAATCATCCTTACTACACATACAATTCATTATAGAGTGTGGTCACGCCCTGGTCACCAAGTGTGGCTGTTCACAGCACAGGGGGACACTTTGGAAGCTCTGAATAATGGAATCAGTATAGCGCTATGTGGAGTTGCATCTTGTTATAGGTGGCGTACATTGGAAAGTGCAGCAGAAAAACTTTAACTTTATTGATATCCACTGAAACATTCCTGCAGCTATCCCAGACACAGGATGAGATACAGGATCCCAGACACAGGATGAGATACAGGATCCCAGACCCAGGATGAGATACAGGATCCCAGACACAGGATGAGATACAGGATCCCAGACCCAGGATGAGATACAGGATCCCAGACCCAGGATGAGATACAGGATCCCAGACCCAGGATGAGATACAGGATCCCAGACCCAGGATGAGATACAGGATCCCAGACCCAGGATGAGATACAGGATCCCAGACCCAAGATGAGATACAGGATCCCAGACCCAGGATGAGATACAGGATCCCAGACACGGGATGAGATACGGGATCCCAGACACGGGATGAGATACAGGATCCCAGAAACGGGATGAGATACAGGATCCCAGACACAGGATGAGATAGAGGATCCCAGACACGGGATGAGATACAGGATCCCAGACACGGGATGAGATACAGGATCCCAGACACGGGATGAGATACGGGATCCCAGACACGGGATGAGATACGGGATCCCAGACACGGGATGAGATACGGGATCCCAGACACTGGATGAGATACGGGATCCCAGACACGGGATGAGATACAGGATCCCAGACACGGGATGAGATACGGGATCCCAGACACGGGATGAGATACGGGATCCCAGAAACAGGATGAGATACAGGATCCCAGACACAGGATGAGATAGAGGATCCCAGACACGGGATGAGATACGGGATCCCAGACACGGGATGAGATACGGGATCCCAGACACGGGATGAGATACGGGATCCCAGACACGGGATGAGATACGGGATCCCAGACACAGGATGAGATACGGGATCCCAGACACAGGATGAGATACGGGATCCCAGACACAGGATGAGATACGGGATCCCAGACACAGGATGAGATACGGGATCCCAGACACAGGATGAGATACGGGATCCCAGACACAGGATGAGATACGGGATCCCAGACACAGGATGAGATACGGGATCCCAGACACAGGATGAGATACGGGATCCCAGACCCAGGATGAGATACGGGATCCCAGACCCAGGATGAGATACGGGATCCCAGACCCAGGATGAGATACGGGATCCCAGACCCAGGATGAGATACGGGATCCCAGACACAGGATGAGATACGGGATCCCAGACACAGGATGAGATACGGGATCCCAGACACAGGATGAGATACGGGATCCCAGACACAGGATGAGATACGGGATCCCAGACACAGGATGAGATACGGGATCCCAGACACAGGATGAGATACGGGATCCCAGACACAGGATGAGATACGGGATCCCAGACACAGGATGAGATACGGGATCCCAGACACAGGATGAGATACGGGATCCCAGACACAGGATGAGATACGGGATCCCAGACACAGGATGAGATACGGGATCCCAGACACAGGATGAGATACGGGATCCCAGACACAGGATGAGATACGGGATCCCAGACACAGGATGAGATACGGGATCCCAGACACAGGATGAGATACGGGATCCCAGACACAGGATGAGATACGGGATCCCAGACACAGGATGAGATACGGGATCCCAGACACAGGATGAGATACGGGATCCCAGACACAGGATGAGATACGGGATCCCAGACACAGGATGAGATACGGGATCCCAGACACAGGATGAGATACAGGATCCCAGACACAGGATGAGATACGGGATCCCAGACACAGGATGAGATACGGGATCCCAGACACAGGATGAGATACGGGATCCCAGACACAGGATGAGATACAGGATCCCAGACACAGGATGAGATACAGGATCCCAGACACAGGATGAGATACAGGATCCCAGACCCAGGATGAGATACAGGATCCCAGACCCAGGATGAGATACAGGATCCCAGACCCAGGATGAGATACAGGATCCCAGACCCAGGATGAGATACAGGATCCCAGACCCAGGATGAGATACAGGATCCCAGACCCGGGATGAGATACAGGATCCCAGACACGGGATGAGATACAGGATCCCAGACACGGGATGAGATACAGGATCCCAGACACAGGATGAGATACAGGATCCCAGACCCAGGATGAGATACAGGATCCCAGACACAGGATGAGATACAGGATCCCAGACCCAGGATGAGATACAGGATCCCAGACCCAGGATGAGATACAGGATCCCAGACCCAGGATGAGATACAGGATCCCAGACCCAAGATGAGATACAGGATCCCAGACCCAGGATGAGATACGGGATCCCAGACCCAGGATGAGATACGGGATCCCAGACCCAGGATGAGATACGGGATCCCTGACACAGGATGAGATACGGGATCCCAGACACAGCATGAGATACAGGATCCCAGACACAGGATGAGATACAGGATCCCAGACACAGGATGAGATACAGGATCCCAGACACAGGATGAGATACAGGATCCCAGACACAGGATGAGATACAGGATCCCAGACCCAGGATGAGATACGGGATCCCAGACCCAGGATGAGATACGGGATCCCAGATCCAGGATGAGATACGGGATCCCAGACACAGGATGAGATACGGGATCCCAGACACAGGATGAGATACGGGATCCCAGACACAGGATGAGATACAGGATCCCAGACACAGGATGAGATACAGGATCCCAGACACAGGATGAGATACAGGATCCCAGACACAGGATGAGATACAGGATCCCAGACCCAGGATGAGATACAGGATCCCAGACCCAGGATGAGATACAGGATCCCAGACACAGGATGAGATACAGGATCCCAGACACAGGATGAGATACAGGATCCCAGACACAGGATGAGATACAGGATCCCAGACCCAGGATGAGATACAGGATCCCAGACACAGGATACAGAGACAGTATTTAATATGAAAATTGGTGCAGCAATCTTTCATTAAGATATAATATAGTGATAAGCTTTATATCCCGAGGCTGCGAGTTCTCGTATTATATTCTGCAAGCGTAGAGCTTGGGCATTAGGTGAGAGGAATGTAGTAGCGAGGAGAACGCCAGCGCATACCACTAAGGCTGCATCCGAAATGACCACCAGCTCAGTGTGAAGCACCTAAATAGATTTTCTGTACACTTTGCATTCAATTCACATGCAAATCATATGCAAATCTGCTACTACTTATTATGCAAACAGGAAACTCAGGAGGAGGGGCTGGAAGCAGCTAACCTGACAGTTACATAGTTACAAAGTTAAGAAAAGGTGGGGGGAAAGGCTGCGCGTCCCTAAACACATGCTGCAATTGAATGGTTAATCGCTGTGTTTAGGGACGCGCAGCCTTTCCCCCCACCTTTTCTTAACTTTGTAACTATGTAACTCAGGTTAGCTGCTCCCAGCCCCTCCTCCTGAGTTTCCTGTTTGCATAATAAGTAGTAGCAGATTTGCATATGATTTGCATCTGAATTGAATGCAAAGTGTGCAGAAAATCTATTTAGATGCTGCACACTGAGCTGGTGGTCAATTCGGATGCAGCCTTAGTGGTATGCGCTGGCGTTCTCCTCGCTGTTCAACCAAATGTAAGTTACACATTTTTTTGCTTAGCTGCTCCCAAGGTTTTAAATTTAGGTTAGGTCACTTGCCCGGAGGTTTGCCTCACCATGGCGCAAGTGTCTAGTATTATATACTTTGCATGCAAACCATATTGGAAGCTAAAGTTCCTCCTAGTTTAATAAATGTTAGCACTTGTCTTGGATGCAGGGCATGCATTTTTCAGTCTAGTAGAGGAATGTAGTAGTTTATATTACATCCTTGTTTGAAGAGGTGAGTTTTTAGGATGAGCTTTAAGAATTCAGGGGTTAGGATAAGCTTGAAGAATTATAAGGTACAGTACTTTTGTGCCCCAGGTACCCTCCCACTATAGGGAGCTAGAGGTACCCGCTATATGGTTAGCCAGATGTGCCCCCAGTGTATGAAGCCAGACGTAGCCCCCCAGTTTAGGTAGTTCCCTAAGTATAGGTAGGTAGCCCCCCAGACAAATATCCAGATTAGCCCCCTAAGTATATGTAGCTAGACTAGCCCCTATAGGTAGTCAGATTAGACACCAAATATAGATATCCCCTTCCCCCTGCATGAGGCTTGCTGTGGACTCCCTTAGCCAAGCCAAGATCACCGCCCCCCTTAGCTACAGGCCCCATAGCAGATGCTATGGCTGCTAAGGTGATCCCTACGCCACTGGATCAGAGCAGAAATTTAGTTGGGAATACATTGAACTCAATGCTGCACAAAGCAGTACAGCAGGGGACATGATCAGGGGGCAATATACATGAATGGTATTATTGGGCAATATAATGCAGGGCACAGTATAAATGGAGGGCACTGTCACAGGGCATAATAAAGCGTTATCGTTGTATTATATCACTATTTCATCACACTTATTAGAGTTAATAAATAACTTTGGAGAACAAGAAACTACTTTTCATGAAACCCGATAGTTCTGTGAGGGCTAATTATTATCCATATGTTTTTAATAATGCATTATAATTATAGTGCACCAGCCACTGGTAATATTGCCATGCACAGGGAGCACACAGCAATATTACCGTTTACCGTTATATTACCGTTGCTACCGCCAGAAGTGTAACATGTTACACAATTAGCGAGACCCCGGGGTACATAAGTAATGTGAGCGTTGCTGTCGTAAGGCGCATGGTGCTATTTGCATAAAACGCGTTTCTGTAGTAATGCTCATGGTAATCATGTACTTTGGGTCACGCTAATTGCATAGTGCATGGCACACACCTGGAGGTAGTAATGGCAATATTGCCAAGCGCTGCAGCATATTACCGGAGGTTAGTGCCTGTACCCCATGATGAGATAGACATGTATATGTACAGCGCCAAGATAACTAGGCTGTGTTGCCATACCTCCTAACATTTTAAAGCCAGGAATCGGGACACTTAGGCCACACCCCTAACCCCCCCCCCCCCACACACACACACACACACACACACACACACACACCTACCATAAAAAAAATTGAATTTTTTTTTCAATTAATAATATCCCCTAATATTTTTGATACATATCTCAAAAAGGAGGAGGGTGTCCATGGGTGGATGAGGAGGAGGGTGTCCGTGGGTGGGTGAGGAGGAGGGTGCCAATGCAAGAAAAAAATGATCGAGGCGCCAGCCGCGGGTAAGTGGGATGCGGGACGCGTGCATCCCATTACTACCTCCCTCCCTCGCTTGGAATCTGCCCCCCCTGTGTCTCCCCCCTGCTTGCAGAGTGCGCAGCTAAGCGGAGCGGGCTGTCAGCTTACCGGTATCTATGGACGCGGCTGGCGCCTCGATCATTTTTTTTCCACCCTCACTGCCCACTGCTGCCCGGGACTTGGGGGGCTCATACCGTGACAGCGGGAGAGCCCCCCAAAATCGTGACAGTCCTGACGAAAACGGGACGGTTGGGCCCTATGGTGTTGCTTTTATCCTTTTTCTCCTGAAAGAGTTAAACATTCAGGTAATCAGACTATAACATGGTGGAGAACAGCTTCTGGATAGATAAAAAAGGTCAATAGTTCATATATTTTAGCTCTGGGACACTCAAAGACTGTGTGAAAGACTGTGTCATACAGCAGAGACAATAGAACATTTAACCACACTTTGATTTGCTATTCTCCACTTCTGCTTCCAAGATGCGGTGAGAAATACACATTAGAGAGGTCTACACTACACCTCTGCAGATCAGACACTGTGCCATAATCAAACATTCCCAGACCAATCTTTGCAGACACACTCCTATCTGAAATTCCAGCATACATTTTTCTGAGATAGCCACAGAAACATAGGCGTAACAATAGACCCTGCAAGGGATGCAGCCGCAGGGGGGCCCAGAAGCCTCAGGGGGCCCCGTGGAGGGGAGAAGTTTAATTTGCCTGTCCTGAGAGACTGACAACTAATGACACGGAGAGAAAAAGCTTTGCTGCTCACTGCACAATTGTTCTAATGACTGCATCTGCTCAGCCACTGATAAGGTTTCATACAAAGTTTTGCAGACAACGATTGGTAGACACTGTGCAGCGGGGTCTTGTGTACAGCACTGTTCTACCACCAACCTCTCTACCTCTCCCCTAGTCTTCTGTACTGTAGTGATCCTGGAGAAGTCTGCAGAGCCAGTTCTGCTCCATCAGAGATGGACAGAGTGAGTGTAATAAGCTGAGGCTGGGAGCACACTAGTCTGCCGGTTTTCTGCTCAGTTTATCTGTGCAGAAAATGTGGGGGAGGGGGCCCCATCCAAAGTTTTGCAGGGGGGCCCAGTGATTTCTAGTTACGCCCCTGCACAGAAATGTTCCAGTTGACTGCAGGCAAAGAAACAAATACTGTATCACAAAAGCTGCTACAAATGTAGCTGCTTGATCTGCCTTATCAAATTTTAGCTTGCCGGACAAAAATCCCTCATCCAGCAGGCATGGATGGAATAACCTCATAATACTTTGTATGCAAGACCAGGCCCGGATTTATATCACAGGAGCCTATAGACACAGAATGGCTGGCGTAATAGTATATAACCAGTATATAAAGGAATAATGCTCTTTCTTTGCCCTCTCTTTTTCTCTGCTTGCCACCACCCCTCCTCTGTCCACCCGCTCTTTAAAGGGAACCATAGATGAACCGGAAAAAGATATTATACATACCTGGGGGTTCCTCCAGCCCAATACGATCTGATCGACCCCACGCTGCTGTCCAGCAGCTGCTGGATAGATACGTAGAGGGCGCACTTTTCCTGCGTAGCTGGCTCCGATGGTGTCAGTGATGGGAGCCGGTTCTCGTAGATGCGGGCAGCGGAGGATGGCGGCGTGGGATCGATCAGAGCGTATGGGGCTGGAGGAAGCCCCAGGTATGTATAACATCTTTTTCATGTCCCCATCTCTGGTTCCCTTTAAAATATTCTCTGTCCATCCTCTCTGTCTGTCCACAGAGGAGCTCACAATCTAATCCCTTCTGGTTCAAACGGGCAACAGCCTAGCATCCCGCCGTGATACTAACGAACGATCTGGCTATATGCACTAAAGGGGCATCTGGCTATATGCACTGAAAAGGCATTTGTCTATATACAATAAAAAGGTATCTGGCTATATATACTAAACTGGGTGGGAGGTCATCTGGCTATATACTATAAATGGGGATCATATGGCTACCTATCCAATGGGGGACCATCTAGCTACATAAACTATAAATAGGGGGTCGTCTGGTTAAATATACTAAAGTGTGTGTGGGGGGGGGATTTGGCTACCTATAGTACAGTGGGGGGGTTATCTGGGTACCTAATTGCTGCCACATTGTGTGTATTTTGTGGGCAAACGCTACATATTATGTGTATTTTGTGGACAAATGCTGCGCTAGTGCATGCGCAGTAATGTGCGGCTTGCTGAAAGAGACCTTTCGAGGGCCCCCCCCCGCCCTTGAGAATTCTGTATTTGCCCCTGCAGATGTCCTGGCACCTTAGACTTTGCCCTCCCCGAAACTACAAACACCCGTTAAACCTGCATGCTTGTTTCTGGCGTGATTCAGACACTACTGCAGACAGACCAGTAGGGCTACCGGGCAACTGATAATGCTTAACCTTCTGAGGACCAGCAGCCTAACCTCCCCTTAAGAACCAGTGTATTTTACATGCAGAGGGGGGCGCTTGTGGGTGTCAGGCAGCTGGATCCCCAGTATAGCTAGCTAGGCATTGCTGTCCCCAGCCAGGTGTCCCCAGTACAGCCAGCAGCCTTTACACACCTCCCAGTGTTCTTCGATGAGCAGCTCTACCCCCTCCGCTCTGCCCGGCATCCCTGCTCACACTGAATCTATGTTCCGGGTCCCGGCTTGCGTCAGAGCAAGCAGGGATGCAGGCCAGAGCGGAGGGAAGCGACGATCGCCAGGGGAATGTCAGGAAGGTGAGTGGATCCTCTTCTTTCCCTCCTACCGCTGCAGCTTTAATAGTTATCACTCTGATCGGCCAACGATCGTAGCGATCACGTGATCAGGAGCCAATCGCGATGGCTCTTGAACACTGAGGGGAGTGCGCACAATCGCAGCATGAGTGGAATGAGCAGGCGGCATAAATCATACGCCGCATCACACTTAAGCAGCCACAACTGCAGCGTAGGATTTACTACAGGCGGTCCCCAGAAGGTTAAAGGGAATAAATATGGCAGCCTCCCTACACCTCTCACTTCAGTTGACCTTTAAAGTGGAATTTAAGAAAAGATGAATCATATAAGAGATACAGGAAAAAGTATTTTAGTTAGTTAAAAGCATATAGGAATGAATGAATGAACGAATGAATCTCTAAAGAGGAACTATGACAGATTATATGCTTGTCTGAAATGAATTTTAAGGATGCTTTTGAAGGTTTCCATGCACGTTGAGCAGGATGTGGAAAAGAATTACAAAGCAGAGGCAAAACTCATGAGAAGTCCTAGATGCAAGAGTGAGAGAAGGTGCCTGTACCAGAGGATGGCAGGGTCTCATGGGAGATGTAAAGGTAGCGGGTGGGACGGGTATCTGGAAATTAGTGAGGAAATATATGAAAGGGTCAACTTATGGAGAGCTGTTTATTAGAGGGATAGGAGTTGCAGTCGGAACCTCAGTGGAATTGGCAGCCAGCGGAGGGATTGGCAAAGAGTGGCAGCATCAGAGAGGTGGGTGTAAAGGTGGGTGAGACAAGCAGCAGAGCTCAGTAGGCATTGGAAAGGAGCCAGTCTGTTTTTTTGGCAGGCCATAGATTAAGATCTCGAAGTAGTCAAGGCAGGAATTGCATGCACCAGCATTTTAGTAGGAGGAAGGGATGGATTTGGGTATAGTTTTGAGAAGCAGTAGATAGTTAATGAGGTAAAACGTGGCTGCCATTTTTAAGTGATGATAAAATGGCAGTATCTCTGTTCCCCTTACTACAAGAATTTGGAAACGGAGCTGTAGACAGAATAGCTGCTAACACATTGGTGTGCAATTTAAACCACACCTTGTAACAACATGGTCTTTGTTGGAACTGTCATTCCCCTAACAACCAACTGGCACCTGTCACTGCAGTGTTTGCAGAGGAGTCAGGGAACATATTCAACATTCTGTTTACAGAGGAATCCTCTTACAAAGGCATTGTAATCCTGTAAACGCATAAGAATCATCATGTACTCAAATCAATGCATCATACAGAACTGACTCCAGGCTCTACTCTCAGTCTTACACATAAAGCAGAAAATCTGTCACTGACCAATCTCACCACCTTCATGTAGTATGAGGGCCAAAAGATTTATAATACTAGGAACAGATTGTGCAGGTAAGCTCTCATTCTCCACCATGAAGTCCACCTGCTTTTTTCAGAGGGTGGACGCCATCCACCCTGGCATGTGTGGAGGGGAGCAGCGCAGTGAAGGGGGAGTAGTGGGCAGCGGTGGAGAAGGAGGGACGTCTCCCTCCCCCTTCCCTCACCTTGGGGCTCCCCATCCCTCACTCTTCCCTCCAGAACAAAAATTTGCGGCGGCTGGCAGCGGGCGGGACTTACCTCTTCCTTGATCCAAGCGCCGGGTTAGATCCGCGTGCCGCTGCTCTGGTCTAGACCAGACCAGACTAGCGGCAGTGGAGTGCTCCCTCTCGCGCCGGAACAAGGAAGAGGTAAGTCCCGCCTGCTGCCAGCCACCCGCACATTTTAGTTCTGGAGGGGAGAGTGAGGAAGGGGAGCCCCAAGGTGAGGGAAAGGGGGGGGGGTGCCCCCTTCCCCATGCTGTGCCCACAGCTTCCCTTTACTGCGCTGCTCCCCTCCTGCTGGGGGGACATCTAGCTATCTGTTCTGGGGACATATACCTCTGGCTACATATACTGGGGACATATACCCCTGGCTGCATATACTGGGGACATATACCTCTGGCTACATATACTGGGGACATATACCCCTGCCTGCATATACTGGGCACATATACCTCTGGCTACATATACTGGGGACATATACCCTTGCCTACATATACTGGGGACATATACCCCTGGCTACATATACTAGGCACATATACACCTGGCTACATATACTGGGCACATATACCCCTGGCTACATATACTGGGCACATATACCCCTGCCTACATATACTGGGCACATGTACCCCTGGCTACTTATACTGGGGACATATACCCCTGACTACATATACTGGGCACATATACCTCTGGCTACATATACTGGGCACATATAACCCTGGCTACATATACTGGGCACATATACCCCTGCCAACATATACTGGGCACATATACCCCTGACTACATATAATGTACACCTATACCTCTGGCTACATATACTGGGGACTACTATACCCCTAACTACATATAATGGGCACATATACCCCTGGCTACATATACTGGACACCTATACCCCTGACTACATATACTAGGCACATATACCCCTGGCTACATATACTGGACACCTATACCTTTGGCTACATATACTGGGCACATATACCCCTGACTACATATACTGGGCACCTATACCCCTGGCTACATATACTGGACACCTATACCTCTGGCTACATATACTGGGCACCTATACCTCTGACTACATATCCTGGGCACCTATACCCCTGGCTACATATACTGGACACCTATACCTCTGACTACATATACTGGGCACCTATACCTCTGGCTACATATGCTGGGGACTACTATACCCCTGACTACATATACTGGGCACATATACCCTAGGCTACATATACTAGGCACCTATACCTCTGGTTACATATATTGGGGACTACTATACTTATGGCTACTTATACTGGGGACACCTATAGACCTGGCTACCTATTCTGGGGGTACCTATTTGGGGGGGAACTGGTGTCAGATTATCTGCATTTGTGTAAAAACCGCTGTTAACAGAATGAGTGTATTTTGGGGAACAGTTGCCAGATTATGTGTATGTTAGGGGAACGGCTGCTGCCAGATTACGTGTATTTTGGAAACTGCTGCCAGATTGTGTATGTTTGTGGGATCACAGCTGCCAGATTACATGTATTTTGGGTGTTACGTGTATTTTGGGTGATCCGCTGTCAGGTTTCGCGTATTTTGGGGAACTGCTTCCAGATTATGTGTATGTTGGGGGAACTCCTGCTGCCACATTGGGCCTGATTCACAAAGCGGTGCAAAGTGTTTGCACGCCTGTTTAGGCATGATAAAATGAAACTCGCGCGAAGTTTCCGCGCGTAAAACTTTACGCGCCCAAACGCGTAATTCCACGCGATGCGCCCATTAAACACTTTGCGCGCGATAAAGAGCACAAATCAGTGCTAACTCAGCGGTACAAAGGTTATCACGCCTAAAGTCTTTTAGGCGTAATAACTGAGTTATCACCGCTTGGTGAATCAGGCCCATTGTCTATTTTGGGGGAACCACTGCCATATTATCTGTATTTTGGAGGAACTTCTACCAGATTAAGTGTCTTTTTGGTGAAATGCTGTCAGATTACATCTATTTTTGGGGGATACACTACGGCAGAGCTCAAACTTCCCCGGCAGACCTTTTACATCACTGCTAAAGTCATGTATATTTGGCCCCACCCATGACCACACCCATATTATGCTTGACCACGCCCATTTTGGGACGGCGCAGGGATTTTTTGGGTGAGTCCACTCACCTCTTTTCCCAGGACTAGACCCCTGCGCTCATTCCTGTCGCATCTATGCCACTCTGTATAACATGTTATTGACCTGAGGAAGCAGAGTCAACCTGCAAAACGCAGTCATGAAAGCAAACGCAGCGATATAATGTGCAAGTAGGGCTGCTCAAATCCGGATCTGCGAGACACCCGGATAGTTGCTATCCGGATATCTCCCAGTAAACCTGTGCGGGGTGGGCGGGGGGGTCAAGCTTACCTGTCTGACGGCTTCTTCGTCCATCCCTGGCGCCTCCCAAGATGCGTTCCACGCGGCGGTCACGCGACTACAAACACTTCCTCCTTCCGGGTTGAAGGAGGAAGTGTTTGTAGTCACGTGATGCGTGTGGACCGCATCATGGGAGGCGCCAGGGGCGGACGAAGAAGAAGCCACCCCGCACAGGTTTACTGGGAGATATCCGGATAGCAACTATCCGAGTGTCTCCCGAATCCGGATTTGAGCAGCCCTATGTGCAAGGGCCTAGGGAGCGGTGCAGGTGATAACTTGGTAATGTCCAGCTGCGCGGGGCCGCTGCAGCGGTCAGGGGGGAGACCATGGGGTGGGGGAGGGCGCCCCAGCTTAACCCTGGTGTCCCTTAAACCAACCCTTACTATTGGCTTCTGTCTTTATTTCCCTTTATCTTTTTCTGATATCCTAGGAGCTCCGGGACAACCCACTGAGACTTATCCCTTTGGAGTAACGCTTTCATTTAGTTTTAAACTGAATACTTGCTACTTGCTTTATTTTTTAGGAAGGGAGAACTACACTTTAGGGTTGACAATAAAAGAAATGTAGCTACAATCTCTAACGAGCTGTTGTGTGCTGTGATTTCAGTGATCCTATGAATTCTCAGTAGAGCGGAAGAATACAATGATTACAATATGTCTCTTTCCCTAGAGAGCCTCCCTAGTCACAAGGAGCAATGTTCTCAATAATTAGCAAGGAAATGCTCTCAGGCTCTGGAGAATATTTGAGATCACAAGACTACATCAGCGTTTCTAGGAAGCACAAAGTGGCCTTACCTTGATACTTACCTGAGAAGAGAGAAGCCTCTGGATCCTTATGAGGCTTCCCATGTTCTCACGTCCCATGTCCATCCTCCTTAACTCCACCGCCATAGGCCGGGACCCTTTTTTAGGTTTCGCGTCCGTGCTCCCCTTTGTTCATGAACGACCTGGGCTTACTGTATTCATGCAGGCGCAGAACGGCCACATTCATCCACAGCAGGGAGCGAGGCCATGAAAACATACTCAACAAGATCTTGTTGGATATGTTCAGAGGGTCCGTGCATGGCAATGATGGGGTGGAGAAGGAGATAGGAAGCCTCTGGACGGTTTAGTGAGTATAACACATAGTGAGAAAGTAGTTAAAGAAAATTGTTAACTCAACTATTTGTGGCAGGAAGTCTCACATTTAAAAATGAATGCATTCAGACTTGTTTCACTCAGGAAAAAGAAAGACAAAGTGCAGTAAGCTAAAATAAGCTGTGCCTCTGCTGTGCCTGTCTGAAACTGGAGATGGGTCCTTCAGCTGCTATGATGTTTCTGCATCTCTTCAGGAAAGCAGATGATAGTGCTCAGGAGCTGTATATGTCATTGGGATGGTGAATGGAGGTCATTATAGCTGCCACCGCCGCTGCTGCCACTATCAGCTCATGCAGAGGGGAATTTTTTCTTGCATCAAAAGGATAATTAACTGTTCCCCCACGGCAGGCAATAAAGCACCCCAGTAGTCAGGTAACAGCGTCTCATGCAGAATGTTATGTTAATCTAAACAGCAGGAGTGGTTTATTTTTGAACTATTACCCCAACTCTTCCTACTACTTTCTCTTATGCATCGGTAATTTTTAGTTTTATTTTTTATACATTTTGTGACAGTGGTCCTTTGAGTCAAGAAGACACAGAACATTTATATTGCACATAGCTGCAGCCACTCATGGTCTCCTTACTGAACAAGTGCTGGTTTACTGAACAGGAAGTGCCAAGACTCAAACCCAGGTCTCCTGTGTCAGGAGCGCTTACCACTATCCCGCCGCTATATGATAGCCTCTATTCAACTGTTAGCTAAAATAGAAAATAGCAAATACATATACAGCATGATGATAGAATGCAGAGTTCATACCAGTTGATTAGTAAATCAATATTTTAACTCGGTCTGTACAAAAGAACTGTTGATAACATTGTATAAGGGCGTGTTTCCACTAGAGCGGCGGCGTCTGCGAGACGCGAGCCGGCTCTTCCGGGTCTGCGGGAAAAGCAGCCGAATCCCATCAGCCGTGCTATACACGGCTATGGGATCCGCAGCCTCCCGCGCCGATTCGGATGGAAAAGCCGGCCGAATCGCTAGTGGTAGCGATTCGGCCGGCGTTACCATTGTACCCTATGGCAGAGTTTCCCCGCACTATTCGCCTGCGGGGAAACTTTGCGGATTTGCAGCGGTTTCCGCTCAAGTGGAAACGCGGCCTTAGAGTACAAAGCAAATGGAATTACATACAGTAAATACACATACAACGTCAAATAGCTATGTGCATGTCTGAGAACTTAAGTGGGTCAAAAGCTAGCCATAGAGCCCAGAAGGTTCTCAGTCGAGGTGGCCAATTAGGGTCGTTACTGCAGAGAATCTAGTGTGTGTACAACCTCAGCAATGTGTCACCTAGAGATCCCAAAGTGACAAGCAGATTGTTCTCCACCTTACCCCACCAGCTGGAAGCTGATTCATTTTGTGCCATTGCCCCCACCCCACTGGCGTAACAATAGGGGAAGCAGCCCCTGCCCCCACGGAGGGGCCCGGGGCCCCCCGTGGGGCCCGCTCATGGCCGTTTTGGGGGGGGGGCAGGAGGGGTCGCAGCATGTGGGGAGAGCGTTGCACATCAGCGGGAAGGGGGGCGTTCCCCTCCTCCCTCATCTCGGGCTCTCCTCTCTGCGCACCCCTCCTGCATCTACCTAAATGGCGGCAGCAGCAGCGGTGGCAGCATCTATAACTACCTCCATTCACCACGGAGGTCTCCGATCTGCAAGGGCTTCACATTACTTCCTGTTAAAACAGGAAGTAATGTGATTAAAACAGGAAGTAATGTGAAGCCCTAGCAGATCGTAGACCTCCGGTGGTGAATGGAGGTCATTATAGCTGCCACCGCCGCTGCTGCCACTTAGACAGATGCAGAGGGGAGAGCCCGAGGTGAGGGAGGGGGGCACCGTCCCCCCTCCCCGCTGATGTGCAGCGCTCTCCGCTGAAATTCTTGCAGGGGGGGCCTAGGGACTTCTAGTTACGCCCCTGCCCCACTCTCACCCACCATAGCAACAGAAGGCATAACAAGGCTGTAACCTTGTGGCCTTCCACATGCTACCGTAGATATTCCATAGATTTCAGCATAAATTCTATTGTTGCTATGCGGAGGGGAGGAGGGTGAAAGGAGTGGCATACTGGGTGAGTAATGAGAACAATGCCCTTGGCCAGTGATCGTCCCACTCAATCGGTCTGGCAGTTCGCTGGCCGAGGCATTGGGGGCCATTGTACACATGCTAAATTTGGACGAGTTTAATCTGGCATGTGTTTGGGTATTTTGGCCCCACCCTCACTAGAAACTGTCCGTTGCAGTGCAGTTCTTTTGCAATGTTCCCGAAAGGTCACACCGCATGTTACATAAAGTGAGGCATAATTTACAATGAAAGTATGCCTCACTTCTGGGTTAACCATGGACTATGCACTGCAGCCCTTCTGTCACCACAACAGAACTCGCCACACCGTTACCACTGTGAATAAGGAGGTGTCCCCGCTGGCCGCCCGTAATGCCTGGGGTTGGTTCTTCTGTGCCTGTGTGGGTGCGCATCCACATCATCTGGGGCGGACTGCGCCTGCGCACAACTACTGTGCAGGCGCAGTATGTGCCAGATGATTCATTGGCACAAGTGTCACGGGCGCAAGTGTCCATGCAGGCGCAGAAGTGATTGGAGGACCTTGTAAGGGGAAGCATCCCTTGGTCCGTGGAGTGACCCCCTCCTTCACAAAGCTGTTTTTTCTGGAGGGAAAAATTCCCTCCAACATTTGAAATTTTGAACTGTATACTGCTCTGAACTTCCTATTTACAGGTCACCAGGAATACAGAGACTCTCACTGGTCGGCCCTCTCCCGGTGTGTACAGTGTCACACCAATCAGCCTAATCTGGGTACTATATAACTGGCCTGGGCAGCCAGAGAAAGCTCACCTTTTTGGAGCTGAAGAAATCCCCCTCCCTTTGTCGCTGGCCAGAATTTATTGGGAATTCCCCATCCTGTTTGTGTTCTGTTTACGGGGTGTCATCCCCACGATTGTTTGGGTTAATGTTGGATTAAAAAGTTTTGCTTACCCTCCCTGGGCCTTTCCTGCCGCGGCGGGGTTTTCCGTGATTGGGCTGGTTTGTTTACTTATTTGTTTATGTTGATTACTCAAACAATCAATAAACATCGCTTAAGGAAAAACTCCAATAAAGAAAAGGCTGCGGCCAATATTTAGGCACTAATTCTGTTGGTCAGACTCCTTTATTTCTAAAGTGTGTGATGTTGCGGGTTATACTTAAGGGAGGGGTAAGTTCACTCCTACGGTCCGAAGCCGACCCCGCTGGCGAGTCGCGATCATTACAGCTGGCTAGCGGGGACAACGAGGAGGACCAGGGCTGCCGCGAGGGACTGATACGACTGCGAGGGGCTGGAAGAAGACCCAGGTGAGTAAAAAATAGATTAGATCTTTCGTCTCAGAAGTCCTTTAAGTCCAAGGACTGGGTTAGTGTCACATACACAATTTATAGTAACATTACACATTGCCGAATGGACATTTTCCATTCACAGTCACACCCCCACCACCTTGCCAAATGTTTAACAAAAGTTTGCTGGCTGAACAGTATCACCAGTATCTCACCGGCTATTTGTCTGTTCTGTACACTTCTAGATCAGGTCCACATGGGACTGGCCCTTAAAAACACACTAACATATAAAACAATTTCCATAAAGAGTACAGCTTACTCCTTCCACATACTCACCCAAAATCTCTTTTCTCCTGTCGGAGTGCGGCTGGTCCGTATACACCCACTCAAAGTTATCCCTGACCACCGTGTTACCCATGGCGTTCTCAATCCGCTGTGTGCGCCAAGCTGAATATTGTCACCTGTTGGATCAAATCAAAATAAACACTCATTATCTAGATTTTATGCAGCTAATTAGTGCCAAGGAGAAATGTCTTACTTTAGTGACCAGTAGAAAACTACACATTTAATCCCTCTTATGTTTGGTCTGTGTTCACTTATATCATTTTGAATACCATTTTAAACGTCTTAGTCAAATTTTACACGACACAACCTGAAAGCCAAACTACAGGCAACAATCTAAGAAACTTTCTGCAGATTTATAAGCAGAGTGCCCAAATGTTACCTATTCAAGTGAATTGAGTCATCAGCAGCTAAAAGTCCTGTTTTTAAGAATTGGACCACGAATCAGCCCAGTAGAGTGAGATCACAGCAGGATGTGTAGATGGAACTGCTTCTGCTGGTTAGCGCTGCATCATTGTGCTGTTCACCAGAGATGGTCAATGAGATGCAGAGATGGATTAAGAAGTAATGGGGGGCCCTAGGCAAGGTAGTAGATTTGGGGCTTCCTTGTGGTCCTTTTGGTAAGCAGAAATGGAGAGAGGTCAGGGAAGGTGGCAGGTGAGCCCAGTATGGTCTGTGCCTGCGCAGTACGCTCCTGGTGACATCAGGGGAAGCGAGGACACGGCAATGCAGGCACAATGGTTTTCAGACTTCAAAGTCTGAAATTCCAGAAGTGAACTGGAGGCGGGTCAGGAGCATCGGTGAGTGGCTGCGCGGGCACAGGATGTTGGCAAAATAAATGATTCTGATTCTGAAATAAACAACCAACTCATTTAAATGCTATGGAAAACAAAAGTTTGCTTTCTTAAAACAGAAAGTATTTGCAATAATTCAAGTTTAAATACTAAGTGCACACCATATCCTCATTTAAAATAAAAACACGTAGTTCAAATGACTTGTACACACATGGCCAGTCAGCACGATAGTTAGTCAGTTGATCTGCAGTGGATCGGGCAAACCGCCTCCTATCAGTCGCTTGTCTAGTCGTTTGCCACACATACACATGCCCAACCTATTGTCCAACAGACAAGTATGGACATTAGTTGGTGAAAAAGTTGCATGTGTGCAGGGGCGTAACAATAGACCCTGCAAGGGATGCCTCCGCAGGGGGGCCAGGAAGCCACAGGGGGCCCACGGGGGGGGGGGGGGGGAAGTTTGAGAGACTGACAGCTAAGGGCACCGAGAGAAAAAAACATATTCTGCTCTCGCACCATTGTTATATTGACTGCATGTGTCCACCACACAGATAAGAACTCATACACACTCTGGAATTTGTACACTGTCCCTGCTCCCTAGGGTTCGTAAAAAAACATCTGTCTCTCACTGCTGCAAAGATTTGATGACTGCATGTACAACCTAACAAAGAACGAGTCACATTTTGGAAAAAAGTTGTAGACTTTCCCTTTTTCACTCTGAAAGGATTCCTAGATTCTTATCACACAGGCTAATGACCTTATGGCCTCTAATTACTTTTACAACACAGCAGAGTGGAGATTGATGTCTTTTACTGTTGCTGCTTTATTGAGAGCTTGTTGTCTCATACTGAGTCCAAGATCCCGTAATAAGAATATCAATCAGTGACATTCTGAATGTTTTGCCAAAGTTTCAGTGAATACTATATGTTATGTTCAGCATGTCATTGTTGTTCCTCCATATAGCATGTGCTCTCATGTAGTAAAATAATAAGGCTGTGTGTGTGTGTCTGTATGTACTGGGAGCAGAGCTGCAACAAGGGACTTGTCAGCTGCAAGGGGCTGGAGGAAGCCCCAGGTAAGTAGATCTGGGGGTAGCATAGATTGCTTGACATTTCCTTTAAGTCTAAGTGATTTTATCTGCATGGGGAACACATTGGTCCTCAGTTTTCCTGTGCAGAAAGCGAGGGGGGTGGGGAGCCCCATCCAAAGTTTTGCGGGGGGGGGGGGGGCATCCAAAGTTTCGCAGGGGGGCCCAGTGATGTCTAGTTACGCCCCTGCATGTGTGTATGAGCCTTTAAAGTATTAGAGGCAAAGGATCAGCAGGATAGCCAGGCAACTGGTATTGTTTAAATGGAAATACATTTGGCAGCCTCCATATCCCTCTCACTACAGTTGTCCTACTAAGTAAATAATAGGCAGAATTTATTAACAATGTATTATACTCATTGCATCTGGATTCTCTGGGTAAAAAACATGTAACACTGTATGGGTGCATCTTGGAGATTAAATTAACTCTTCCTCCAACCACTCTAGAGGAGACTCCCAGTACCACCAAGTATGTGTGTGTTTGTGTGATGGTGGGATGCTGGGGGGCGGGAGGGGACCAAATCTTTCCTACCTTTGAAATTCTACTAACCCAAAAGTAGCAAGAATAACAAACCAGGGGCAGCTCCCTTGGGTGCCTTTTATTGTATGCGCTATTTTACACTTTACCAGTAGTAAAATGCAGCACCTGCAGCATGTAATTAAGGTGCCAAGAAATTTGGGCGCAGGGCAAAGCCAAAAATTGCTTCACCCTGCTCCTGCAAAGTCCCGGCAGCATTAATTACCATTTCCCCTCTAGTCCGCCGTGGACTAGAGGGGTGGACTACACTGTTTTTATATTAGTTTGGGCTCCGGCTTTTGATGGCTCCCAAATTACCTGTGCCTAATCTATTAGCTAGTATACTTAGGTCTGTGCCTGGAGTTAAAGAGAAACCAAAACCAAGAATTGAACTTTATCCCAATCAGTAGCTGATACCCCCTTTCCCATGAGAAATCTATTCCTTTTCACAAACAGATCATTGGGGGCTCTGTATGGCTGATATTGTGGTGAAACCCCTCCCACAGCGTGATGTCAGGACCATGGTTCTGACATCACACTGTGGGAGCCTTGTTGCATTGTCGGAAATAACAGGTGTTTACAGCTGTTTCCAACTGCCAATAAAGAAAGCTGCATCTCCTTCCACTGACGTCACCTGCCAGCAGTAAAAATGTCACCGTGTGATAAATGTAAGAAGGTAAATCAGAGAAAGATTTTACAATGGGCAAAAACTGACTAAATCATGTATACATAATTATTGTAAAAAATAAGCACTTTTTTATTACATTATTTTCACTGGAGTTCCTCTTTAAACTAAAATATTTCTGTAGTCCCCCTGATTATTGATGGCACATTTTAGGTAATAGTTGCAGCAAGCGCTCTGATTTACAGTCAGTTTCTTAACTATTGAGGAATATTATATTGTCAATCAGTAATGCTATTGGTCCTTTGCTGGTGATCAGAACTATTTGTTATTCTTTTGGTAGTTTAGGCACTACTGACACAGGGTAGGAACACACTAGGCAGAATCGCATATGCGTTTTCCACTATGTGCTATGGAAATTGCATATGAGATTCTGCCTAGTGTGTTCCTTCCCACACAGTCATTAGAAGCAGAGGCAGAATCCATCTAATTATATCCCTAAGGACTGTATATAACATTCTGCAAATAAAGCAGAGCTTTTATTAACAAGACACCTCTGGATTCCCTAGGACTGATTCAACAAGCCAGATATTCAAAATTAAATCGTTAAAAGGAACAAAAAGTGTGCCAGTTGCCCAGAGTTACCAATCAAATCTCAGTTGGTGATTGAAAAAAGGATTCTGGTTGGTTACTCTAGATAACTACTGCACTTTATACTTAGATTTTCTTGCACCTGTCTCGACCATCTCCACCAAATCTTCACCATGTAGTTTTCAAATTAGCATCTTTTGTAAATCCATTATAGAATAAACCCCAATTTAGGTTGCTCTTGCACCACACCCATACATTACTCGATTTTCCATTGAACGATTAAGCAATCGACTTTATTGGGCAATCAACTAAGTGTGGTTGATCGAAATTAGTTTGACTAGTGGCCCACACACTACAAGCAAGATCCAATGCTATTCTCCTTCACTAATTGTTATGAACGATACTGTGCCTCCATTATCTGATGCCGAAGATCGATTCATTGTCAATCGAGATCATGTGAACAGTAGCCGATTGCTTTATGATCGACCAATATTTTCCATCCTTCACTCAAGTAAATTAGTTGATTCCACCAGATATCAGACAATTTCCATCAAACAGAATAGAACATAATCAATCAATTATCCCCCAATGCAATCCAATCCAATGATCGAATAGCCATACAGGAAAACCAAGTAAAATGTGGGCACTTCTACGGTTGTTCAATAGTATCAATTGCATTTAAAATAGTTACATTTTACACTCAGAGCAGAGGCACTACAGAAGTCTAAAAATAAATAGCGTACATTATTATTGTCTCAAAGGGATGACTCCTTTTTTTCTGTCCTTAAAATGAACCTGAACTGAAAATAAAAAGTCAAAATAAGCATACACAGGTCATACTTACCTCCCGCACAGCCTACTCCTCAATCTCTTTCTCCTCTCCTGCGTCCCATTTGTCCACTGTGATCAATGGAGTTTTCCGTCCTCCATTTTAAAAATGGCCATTACCCCCTTACAGCTTCCTGGTCAGCACACTGTTAAACTGTAATATCACCCACTGGAGCCATAGGGAAACATGGACATTACCTTGCACATTCAGTTGTAACTGGCAGCTGCTGATATGTAACTGACAGCAACTGGTATATTTCAATTCTGACAAAATATTGTCAGAACTGGAAAGGATCACTGTAAAGGTGGCCATACACTGGTCGATTTGCCATCAGATCGACCAACAGATAGATCCCTCTCTGATCGAATCTGATCAGAGAGGGATCGTATGGCTGCCTTT
Organism: Hyperolius riggenbachi; assembly: GCF_040937935.1. Classification (NCBI taxonomy): domain Eukaryota; kingdom Metazoa; phylum Chordata; class Amphibia; order Anura; family Hyperoliidae; genus Hyperolius; species Hyperolius riggenbachi. The sequence goes on along the minus strand of NC_090653.1, from coordinate 88,921,323 downwards.
ACTGCAAACCGATTGTGAATCGATTTCAGCATGAAATCGATTCACCATCTGTGAAGCTGCTGCTTCTCCCAGAGTAAATGCAGTATATACTTTTTTACTTCCTGTGTAGCCATCACTTACAATAGGTATTATAATCTGAAAGCTCTGAATCTCCTGCCATCAGGTTCTGGACTAGTCCATCTCCTCATGGGGAATTCCCAAAGTTTCTTTTAATTGTTTCAAAAGCATTCCCCGGAAAGGATCTATACATATATGCCAGGTAGGCTGCCTGCGCACATGCACACTATTCTGGCAGTTGAATGCTTTTGAAAATAAAAATTAAAAATCCTAAGGATCCCCCATTGAGGAGATGGACTAGTCCAAAACTTGTCGGTAAGAGGTTCTGAATTGGTGGATCATAATGCCTGCTGTAAGTGACAGCTGCATAGGTAGTAAAAAATGAATATTGCATTTACTCTGAGATGAATGTACATCTTATATGGAGGTATAAATATTAATTTTAAATTTTACAAGTTTTTCGCCACAGTGCACCTTTAAACAAAAATTAATGACGGGGACTGCTATACATAGAGGCATTCCCTTTATAGGGGACTCGATAATGTTATGTATGCAGAAGATTGTGTAACGCCCACTGACCTTACCTATGCTGAACAAATATCAATAGAAGCATGTTGAGTCACTGGAAACTAGCTTTACAATGAGAAATCATACCACATTTTTCCATGAACACATATATTCTATCTTTCATTAATTTTTTCCCTTAGGCTGCTTTCACAGTAAGACGTTACAGGCGCACGTTAGTGCAGCCTGTAACGCAGCCCCACCGCACAGTAATGAAAAATCAGCCCATTCACAGTGCCCACATTGCGTTACATTGTAACGCAGCACATCCGTTGAGAGTGCTGCATGCTGTGCGTTATGCGCGGCTAAGACTGTGCGCACATGCCCAGTAGTGTTGGGGAGGAGTGGGGAGTGGCCAGGCACATGGCTAATTAATATTCACTGCACGGTGTGACGTGCAGTGTTTACTTCCTGGAGTGGCCGCTCTGTGCGGCGATTGGCCGGGCGGGACCACGTGATGCCGCATGCGTCCAAGAGTACGCATCACGGGCGCCAGAGTGAGCTGCACAACGCGGCTCACTCTGGACGTCCACATCAGAGAGCACCAGGCGTTGCGTTAGGTGCACGTTATGTGCCCTATAATGTCCCCTAAACGCAACGTCCTGGTGTGTAAGTAGCCTTACTCCTATACCAGGCTTTCACCAGGGTTCCTTGAGTACTCTGCAGGGGTTCCCTGGCATTTCCCCCATTGTGGGGGTGGGGGAAATATAATAGAACACACTATAATTGGGGGTACTGTAAAAAAACAAAACACTAAATTGGTGGTCATAATAGTAATTAGCACATTAATAAAAAGCACTGTGATAAGGAGACAGTATAATAGTGAAATAAACAGCCACGTCTACTTTTAGGCCTCTTTCACAGTGGGACGTTGCGTTTGATGCGACGTTAAGGTCGCATAACGTGCCCCTAATGCAACGCATTGAAAGACTATATCTTGAACGTTATAGTACATTCTTTAGCCCTGCGTTTGGTGCGTCGTTTTCGATGCACAGTGATGGAACAAAAACGGCGCATGCGTTACATTTTAAAAAAAAACCTTACTGAGCATGTGCAACACACACAACGCAGCAGATACATTGCTAAACGCACAGCATGCAGCACTTTCTAAATATTGCTACACGTTACACACAACGCAACGTGTGCACTGTGAATGTCGCACAGACTTTGTATTGCTGTGCGTTAGTCTGCGTTATAAAATTTTCTAACGTGCGACTTTAACGTCCCACTGTGAAAGAGGCCTTAAAGGGATACTGTAGGGGGGTCGGGGGAAAATGAATTGAACTTACCCGGGGCTTCTAATGGTCCCCCACAGACATCCTGTGCCCGCGCAGCCACTCACCGATGCTCTGGCCCCGCCTCCGGTTCACTTCTAGAATTTCACACTTTAAAGTCTGAAAACCACTGCGCCTGCGTTGCCGTGTCCTCACTCCCACTGATGTCACCAGGAGCGTACTGTGCAGGCCCAGTATGGTCTGTGTCTGCGCAGTACGCTCCTGTTGACATTAGCGGGATCGAGGACACGGTAACGCAGGCGCAGTGGTTTTCAGACTTTAAAGTCTGAAATTCTAGAAGTGAACCGGAGGCGGGGCCGGAGCTTTGGGGAGTGGCTGCGTGGGCACAGGATGTCTACGGGGGACGATTAGAAGCCCCGGGTAAGTTCAACTCATTTTCCCCCGACCCCCCTACAGTATCCCTTTAAACACCATGCCTCCTGCAAAAGAATTGCAGGGGTTCCTCGATATCTAAAAATGATTTGCAGGGTTCCTCCTGGGTAAAAAGGTTGAGAAAGGCTGTCCTATACACATTGATGGGGTTTCTGCTACCAAGCTGTCTTGAGTTTTACAATGGAATCCATGCCTGATTCTCTTTCCAACAATACTTTAGCAGGTGAATAAATTGCACTTATTCCGAGGCAGCACGGTGGTGTAGTGTATAGCACTCTTGCCTTGCAGCGCTGGGTCCCCAGCTTGAATCCTAGCCAGGGCACTATCTGCATGGGGTTTGTATGTTCTCCCCGTCCCTGTGTGGGTTTCCTCCGGGCACTCCGGTTCCCTCCCACATCCCAAAACATACAGATAAGTTAATAGGCTTCCCCCTAAATTAGCCCTAGACAATGATACATACAGTACATGATACATACATAGACATATGACTAGGGTAGGGATTAGATTGTGAGCTCCTCCGAGGGACAGTTAAGTGACAAGACAATAAATACTCTGTACAGCGCTGCAGAAGATGTCGGCGCTATATAAATACTAAATGATAATAATAGAAAACAGCATAGATCCAATTTAGTGACCTAAGTGTCAGGATAGCAGTCATGATCAGAAGCTAGTTTAGGTCTCAGGAAATTATCCTAAAGAGGTAATAGTTCTATATTTTAATATGGTAACAGTAAAATTATAATATGATGTAAAAGATTTTATCCAATTAAACTGTCATTTGCAAACAACTGATTATGCCAATCTCCTAAAATAAAGCAGCGCTATCTATGCAGGGGACGTTACCTGTGATGGGATCTGGTCTGAGCAGCCTGTCTGGAAGCAGAAGAAAAAGAGAGTGACAAGGTGTGTGTGACATTGTCACCAGAGAGGGGAGGATCTGTCTCACCCATGATCTTATAGGCTACGCCCTCTGTGTCACTAGAAAAATCACTTTACAGATAAGATACCTTTGTGACTACAGGTAGAACCTGTACGTATGAATACACCCCAGTGCGACGTTACGCCCTAAATACCATCTCCTGCTCGACCAGTTCTGCCATAAGCTACAGGGAATCTTCATAGAAGCAATGCGGCCAGCCAAGTAATGCAACTTACTTTCGTAGTGTAGTTGCTGCATAAGATTGTAAACGGGGAAACCAGAAAGCACAGCTCCCAACTGTCCCTCTTTTGGAGGGACAGTCCCTCTTTGGGATCCCTGTCCCTCTGTCCCTCTTCATTTGTCCATCTTTCAGGACTTTGTCCCTCTTTCTATCTAAATATATATATTTCTCTACTAAAAATGTGTTTGATTGACTCTAAACTTTATTCCCATCCTTTAAATTAAAGAGAACCTGTATCAAAAAAATACAAATCCCCATTCATTGTAGAATGTGTTTCCGCTGAATGGTTAGTTTTGTAACTACTCTCCAGCTTTGCAATACAGCCCTGCTTTTTATGCACTTTAGTTTATGTCTGCATGGGATTAAAACCGACCACCTGTAAATGCAGGTGAGAGGGAAATGGAGGCTGACATGTTTATTTCTTTTTAAATAATGCACATTGCCTGGCTGTCTAGCTGATCCACTGCCTCAAATACTTTCAGCCATAGACCCTGAACCAGCATGCAAGTCAGATGTATATGACAAATCTGACATTAGCTGCATGCTTGTCACTGCGGGTTCTTGCTACAATGGGGCCCCAGGGCAAAAGTAACACGGGGGCCCCCTAGCACACCCACAGCAAATTCACCACCCAGGGCCCCTGAGCAGGCCGCCAGAATAACCCCTCCACCCCTCCCCCGGTCACACAATATCATTAGGTGTTCATCATATGTCCCCAAATAGAATTGTTGGGGTCCTCATTATTCCTCTTCTCTTTTAGCCTAAGAGTGCAGAGTGTACACATAGCAGAGTCTTATCTAACCCAGGCAGGACACAGGAGGCAGCACTGTGCTCTATGCTCTGGGCTTCTCTTCCTCATTCCCTGCATAGGGTCACCATAGCTGGAGAGAAGGGGGCAAGACACCTTGGGGGCACCTTCTGACTTTCGGGTAAGAGTAATTTGCCTCTATGGAAGTGCCAGCCCTGATGCTTGTTTCAGGTGTGTGATTTAGACCCTACTGACCAGAAAGATCAGCAGGTCTGCCAGGCAACTGGTATTGTTTAACCACTTCAGCCTAACTGGATGAAAATTTTCTTCCAGTTAGGCTGCGCGCACTCCCGCGAACCCCCCCTCCCCCCCCCCCCGTGCGCGCGCCTGCTGGGGGCCGTTAGCCCAGCGTTCAATGAAAGGGATTATAAATCCCTTTGACTGATCGGACCCCCCGGAGAAAAGCCGACAGCATCTGAAGAGATCTGAGATCAAAAAGTTCCCCTGCTTCTATCTTCTTATTTCTGGGAGCGAGATCGATCGCTCCCAGGACTTTTGGACTGTGGCCATCTTGTGGCCAAATAGCAAACTACACCAAAAATCACTTTATATTAAATAAATACATTTTTACACTTGTAAAATCCCCTGTTTACCTCCCACACCAAAAAATACCAACATACAAGTTTTAATAAAAAATAAAATAAAAAATTACAATAATAAAAAAAACAAAAAACATAAATAGTTACCTAAGGGTCTAAACTTTTTAAATATTAATGTCAATGGAGTATATCAATGTGATTTATTAAATTATGAGCTTCTAAATAGTGATGGATGCAAATTGAAAAAATGCACCTTTATTTCCAAATAAAATATTGTCGCCATACATTGTGATAGGGACATAATTTTAACGGTGTAATACCTGGGACATATGGGCAAATACAATACGTGAGTTTTAATTATGGAGGCATGTATTATTTTAAAACTATAATGGCTGAAAACTGAGAAATAATGCATTTTTTTCGTTTTTTTCTTATTCTTCCTGTTAAAATGCATTTACAGTAAAGTGGCTCTTAGCAAAATGTACCACCCACAAAAAGCCTAATTGGTGGCGGAAAAAACAAGATATAGATCAGTTCATTGTGATAAGTAGTGATAAAGTTATTGGCAAATGAATGGGAGGTGAAAGTTGCTCAGATGTAAAAAATTCTCAACCCTGTAGGCTGAAGTGGTTAAAAGGAGATAAATATGGTGGCCTCCATCAGTCTCACACCTCAAGTGCCGTTTAAAGCGGACCTGAGCTCAGAACTTTCTCTCTGCTCTAAAAGATATGCAACAGCATAACAACCTTTAAAGAAAAACATTTCTTTGTTACAGCTGATACAAATCTTGCAAAAAAATTGCAGTGTGTCTACTTCCTGCTTTCATTGTTAACATCCTGTGTTTACAAATTAGCTGCTCTGCCATGGCAGAGGAGATTCCTGAGCTGACACAGCTGAGAGATCAAATAACAGTGCACAGATGAGGGGTAATTAGACAGGCTAAACTCTCTAAATACATGCAGGGGTCATTTCTCTATGTTTTCTTTATGTCCTGTGCAAGAGTTAAGGTCCACTTTAAATTCAAATGTACGGTAAGTTGTATGCAGGGGTGTTGCTAGGATCCTAACAGATCCGGGGCACTTTTGGGCACTCCAGCAGGAAAAATGGGTGGTGCCACGCACCAGGATGTGGGTGTGGTCATCGGTGGAGCCAAATTTAAATGAACTTAACAGCGGCCTAAGTAGGCCTGCTCGGCAAAATGTTGGATGAAGCCCCTCTCCTTTAAGGGACACCCAAGGCGGAAATAAACTAATGAAATAAACAATTGTATCTATCTTCCTTCTCCTAAAAACAACTTTTTATGATATTCCACAGTCTTATTTTATGTTTAAATCTACTTTTTAAGTTTTAACTGTTTTATTGTTTTTGCTCAATTCATTGAAGTATGCCAGAGCTAAAATCTATGAACTATTGACCCTTTTTTATCTCTTTCCTGCTCTCAGAAGCCATTTTCTGCTAGGAAAGTGTTTTATAGTTGTAATTTCTTATCAGTGAGGGTCACACTGTAGTCACTTCCTGTCTGAGTCAGGACTGAGTCAGCCGCTTACATACCTGATATTTAACTCTTTCAGGCAGAGAAAGTAAAAAAGGAACACAGCCTAGTTATTTGTGTGCTAGGTGCTGTACATACACATGTCTATCTCATCATGTCGCATGTCACCTTGGGTATCCTTTAATACCTTTACCTGGCTTCTGTACTGGCTGGTCTGGCTTTCTGCTGGTTGGGCTGGCCTGCCGCCATGTTATCTGCAGTCCCCCAATAGCATTCCCTGACCTTCTAGTGAACCCTCTCCCATGCTTCCACAGGCCTCCCCCATTGAGGCACCACAACTCCCTGCATGCCCTCATAAAGGCATCACAGCGCCCAGCATGGAACCACAGCACCCAGTACGCCAACATAGAGACACCACAGCACCCAGCATACCCCGATTGAAGCACCACAGCTCCCAGCATGCCCGCCATTTAGGCACCACAGCTGCCTGTGGGACATACGGGGCACCGCAGAATAGATCCGGGGCACGTGCCACTGATCTTTGGGGCTAGCAACGCCCCTGGTTTTAGGCATTGTAAACATGTTTGTGTGCAGGAGGGACCTTGGTGAATACCTTAAAAACACCTTATGTAAGCTTGGCAAACGCCATGAAAACACAAACCAAGTTATTAATAATTATTTATCCCCATTTTTGCCGTTAAAAAATAATTTTGGGACATTTCAGAGGCAGCAAAACTGTGCGAAGGCCATCCGATATTCTGCCCTTGCAGAAACATCCTTAGAATGTTCATTTGAAAGGGAATCCTATTATACAGAATAATGATTGCATAATATGCAATAAGCATTTTCTGTATTACACAGTTATAGAGATATAAATCTTCATTAAAAAGGGATTGCTCTTTGATCAGAATCCTGATTATGACACTGATTGCTGAAGCCAGTGTAGTTGTCGAACATCCCGCTGCCTGATGACCAACCAAGATTAGCAGTTCCAGCTCCAAGGCTTATTTTACTACGAAACTCATTAACAAAGACAGGTGCGAAAAACAGAGCAAAGGTGGAGCAGGCAACCAGGGAAACAAGTACAGTTTAAGCTTTCAAATAAAAGCTTCTAATTGTTTTGGACCACTGCCTAAATGTTTGTTTATGTTTTCTTTGCACCTTTTCTTGTGAATAAGCCACATTGGCTTCAATTCACAAAGGACTGTTAGATTAAAAAAAAATATCAGGTTGGTAGAATACTGCATTCGGTATTTTAAACTTTTTGGGGGGGCAATTCATAAAGATTTTCATAGGTGTGGTAGAATTTCGGTAATTTACTGAAAATCATGGCTTCAATTCACAAAGACCTGTTCAGTAATGACAACATAACAATAGTAAAAGGCATCCCTGCATCTCTTTAGCTGAATATGTTTGTTCTACTCCATCTAATTCTGTCTATTAGTCTTTATTAACATTTTATTTAATGACCAGAGTTTAGATGAACTTTCAAGAAACATAAAACAGCCCATGCTTCGATGATTTCCCCACTAGCTCCTCTGCATCTTCAGACAGGAGCCTAAAGGGTTAAACGTCTGAAGGGCTGCGGGGAAATCTCTTTTGTGCTGGCTCTCTCCTCCACTGCCTGGAGTAATGCTGGGAATACACGATGAGATTTTTCAGTCAATTTACTGTCCGATCTGATTTCTGATCGTTTTTCCAAGTCTATTTTCTTATCTTTTCTTATCAATATCCATTCACTTCTATGAGAAATCGATCAGAAAATTTTTCAAAAATAAGATCGGACATTTCGGAAATTATCTATTGAACCATCTATCTGCTGAAAAAACTTATGGTGTATTCCCAGCATTAGAGGGACTTGCAGGAGAAGGAGGCTGTTCCTATTGGCTCTCTGCCTCTCTCAGTCATGGGATATCTCTCTCTGTTGAAGTCAGTCATGGGCTACCTCACACTTTCCGACACATAAGAACTGACGGTAATTACCAAACATGTTACTGGGCTTTACCACATCTTCCAATCTTTATGAATTGACATTTACAGACGTGTTGAGGTATTAACCATACAAGTCGGTGATGTACCTCACTGGTCAGTCATTTCTGGCTTTATGAATTGACTTTTTCCTAAATGATCAGTAAAATCAGCTGTTTTTTTGCATTATCGAATATGGTAATGCTTTGTAAATTTAAGCCAACGCATGTGTTGTAGCAATATAGCAGCTTCCAGTGTTGCTATGAAAAGTCATGGAGAAGTATCGCCGGTGCACCAATCAAAGTGCAGAAATTGTGCAGGTCAGCATTACAATGCAAAAAATAAATCAATGGAAAAATGCGCATCTCATTTAAAATGTTTGTATAAGAATGAAGATAATATGCTAAATAGGAGCGCTAGACAGTAAGTGCATTCACCCATATACTAGGACTACAACAGTAACAAATGTCTGCGCATTCAAGAAATGAATACAAAAATAGGATGCTAAAGATAAGAATCAATTTTATTTAATGTCAGTAGGCCTGACGCATGAAGCGCCAGTAATACTGCCATGCATAGGCCAGTACTAACAACAGCAGAGTAGCGCGTGCTGCGCGATTAGTGCAACCCACGGTACATGGGTAATGTGCGCATTGCTATGGTAACACATGTTAAGCAAGTAACATAAAACATGTTACCATAGCAATGCTTGTGTTACCCATGTGCACGTAGTTTGTGCTAATTTTGCAATGCACTATGCTCTGTTGGCGTTAGTACCAGTAACATTGTCGTGCACTGCATACGCACTGTGATATTTCTGCCGGTTTGTGCATCAACCCAAAGTTGCATTTAGAGGGAACCTAAACTGAGAAGGATATGGATTTTTCCTTTTAAAATAATACCAGTTCCTTGACTTGCCTGTATATCCTGTGTCTCTAATACTTTTAGCCACAGCCCCTCAGAAAGCATGCAGATCAGGTGCTCTGACTGAAGGCAGACTGGATTAGCTGCATGCTTGTTTCAGGTGTGTGATTCATCCACTACTGCAAACACAGAGATTAGCAGGATAGTCAGGCAACTGGTATTGCATAACCTGCCTGGCGTTCTATTAAGATCGCCAGGCTGGCGACCGGACGTTTTTTTTTTTAATTAAAGAAAACTATTGCATGCAGCCAACTTGAAGTTGGCTGCATGAAAGCCCACTAGAGGGCGCTCCTAATGCGTACTTCCTCCGGCGATCAGAAGTAACAAGAAGGGCCGCAATGAGCTTTCCTCGTCGCCATGACGACGAGCGGAGTGACGTCATGGACGTCAGCCAACGTCCTGACGTCAGCCGCCTCCGATCCAGCCCTTAGCGCTGGCCGGAACTGTTTGGTCCGGCTGCGCTGGGCTCGGGCGGCTGGGGGGACCCTCTTTCGCCGCTGCACGCGGCGTATCGCCGCTGCGGCGGCGATCAGGTAGCACACGCGGCTGGCAAAGTGCCGGCTGCGTGTGCACCTTTTTATTTCATGTAAATCGGCCCAGCAGGGCCTGAGCGGCAGCCTCCGGCGGTGATGGATGAGCTGAGCTCGTCCATACCGCCCAGCAGGTTAAAAGGGAACATCCATATCCCTCTCAGTTAAGGTTCCCTTTAAAAGAAAACTGAAGTGAGAAGTATATATGAAAGCTGTCATATTGATTTCCTTTTAAACAAAACCAGATGCCTGGCAGTCCTGCTGATCTATTTGGCTGCAGTAGTGTCTGAATCAACCTAGAAACAAGCATGCAGCTAATCTTGTCAGATCTGACAATAATGTTAGAAACACCCAATCTGCTGCATGCTTGTTCAGGGTCTATGGCTAAAAGTATTAGAGGCAGAGGATCAGCAGGACTGCCAGGCAACTGGCATTGCTTAAAAGGAAAGAAATATGGCAGCCTCAATAGCTCTCCCGCGTCAGTTGTCTTTTAACAAAAAGGAATCATAGCTGCAAAAAAATATACAACCCAGTATTGGCCATGTTTAACATCAGTGTCTGTGTGGCAGCAAACAAGTATACATGCCAATGCTAGGTAGATGTATACATCAATGACATGTAATACAGTTATAAAGCGAAATAATATAAAAGCCTCTCATTACAATATATAAAATAGACAATTAAAAATACCGGTACTGAAAATGACTGACTTTTATCTGTGTTACATTTGATTCTTACCTCAGCAACCAAAAACCTGAAGAAGACGGAGTGTACAACACTAGAGTGGTGCCTTAATGTAACATGGTCCCCAATAAAAGCTCAGTCATACATTTGGATTGTTCCAGCTACAGAGCAGTCAGATTCGGTCCTTAACCCTGGAATGGCTCTGCTTGTATCTCAGTGACGATACTCTGGAGTCTATAATGAACGCTGCACTCTTAAATTCCTACATCTAGTAGTTTCAGTGTGATTTGCATGGAGCAGACCTTCTCTAGGAAAACCGATCACTGCATTGAATGTACATTGGAAAACCAGTTTTACTTTTGTGGCCTATTGTTTTCAAAACAATCATTCCAAGTAATCCTAAAACAATAGAGCTGGCTTCAGTTGGTAATTAGCATTGAAGAAGATGTCAAAGGAGGACCAGAGGAGCTTCACAGAGATATAGCTTCTGACGGCAAGCAAATATGAAAAATGGAGCAGATCCAAAAACATACTGAAAACAAAAATGAGTATTACCTTTGATGACGATATAGATAGTTTTCTTGCAGTTCTTTTGCATGATATAGAACTGGATCAGAACTGCACAACTGTATGGTTCTTATTCAACTCTGTCTTATTCCGGAAGAAGAAACTTAAAGAGGAAATGTAGTAAAAATAACATAATAAATAAAATGGCTTATTGTTTACAATATTGATTTAGGCCCGTTCACATCTGCGGTTTTTCCCTGGATCGGGCCATATAGAACCGGCCATCTGGATCTGGAAAAACGGTCCGTTTTTACAGTCAGTGTGCTGTAAAATGTCAATTTTCATTGGTTCCTATTGTGCTGCAAAACCTGCCGATTCTGTCCCGCTGAGCAAAACGGTCAGGAAAATTGGATCCTGCTGCATTTTTTTGTCCGTTCAACGGAACGGAAAGCAGAACCATACGGCAGGATCCGCAGCTAATGCTAAGCTAATGTGTTTGCACATTGTAAAATCTTTCCTCCCCCTGATTTACATTGTGAAAATTATCACAGGTGGCACCTTCTTTAGTTCTGGTGTCATCTTTAGTTCTGCCAGGTGATCTAAACAGAATGTTCATTACCAGTGGCATAGCTAAAAATTATGGGACCCCATAGCAAAATTTTCATGGGGCTTTAGAACTAGGCACTCTTTAGCAATACCACCTGCCCCTTTCGTATGAATATGAGTTGAGTGGGCAATTTACATTCTCGTGCGATGTAAACTGTTTATAGTCCTTGGGCTAAGAGACAAAGGTGGAGGAAAAAAAGGAAAGTTAATAGAGAACACATGAAGTACAAGTAGACAAAGTAGAGAGTAAGTCACCCTGGAACGGAAAAACACAGAGACACCGGGAGCCCAAATTATGCAGCACGTCACAAATGATTAGGAACAAACAAATATGAACAGAGGGTACTCACAAAGGGAGGTTGCAAAGGGGCAACCAACCACTGCAGGCAGGTGGAGATCAACAAACCCGACTCCACTCGGGGGTCCAGGCTAGCCGGAGATGGTCGCACTTTTTGAGGAAAAGGCCCTAACTACTACTGCGCCTGCGCAGTACAGCCCGGAGGACGTCCGATGACGTCAGCGCGCCCGCGTGGGACGCAGAAGAGCCCGTCCTTGGAGCGCAGAAGAGCCCGACCTGGCAGCCGGCCTGGCTAGGTCGGGTCGGCCACCGAAGACGACCGGAAGCCTCTGGAGCGGCGGCGAGGGCACCTCCTGCCTGCCACGGGCTGGAGGAAGCCCCAGGTAAGTGGATAGGGATTTTTATTTTTTTAACAGGTTTCCCTGACCCTTCCCTTTAAAGCTTACATCTATTTTTTTAAATACTTGTTCTGCTTGCTGTTCAGTACCTTTAACGAGAATCTGTTATGGAGGCCAAGTCTGCCATTCATTCAACTGTGTGACTGATAAGCAAGTTTCCATATTACTTTCTCAGTACCATGGTGACCAGGGTAATGGCCGGGGAATCAGGGTTCGATTCCGGTCCGGAGTGGGAGCCTGAGAAACGGCTACCACCACCACACATCCAAGGAAGGCAGCAGGCACGCTGTTGGCAAAGGAGCAGGAACGGCTACCACCACAAATCCAAGGGAGGCAGCAGGCATGGCATGCAAGTCCTGACTCAAGTGAAAGGTATGCACTGACTGCCAGGTATAATACAATGTGCAGTCACAGATGCAGTGAAAGGTATGCAGTGATTGCAAACAGCTGTTTGTGTAGTGACGGCCGTGCTGGACTGGTGTGCACCATGACGAGAGTGCAGGTGATGGCGGCTTTCCAGCCCATATGGTCGCCAGGATGAGGTAGCTCAATGACAGAACAGTGACTGTCCAGCTGATCGAATTTGGTCTGTCCACAATGAAGCAACGACCTTATTATCTTGTGATACGCAGGCCCCTTCACCGCGGCAAGGTAACGATCACGAAGGGGAATTGACACATGTACATGCCTTTTGTTTTGTTGTTGTAGCTAGTGTTGGGCGAACACCTAGATGTTCGGGTTCGCGAACGTTCGCCGAACATCGCCGCGATGTTCGGGTGTTCGACCCGAACTCCGAACATAATGGAAGTCAATGGGGACCCGAACTTTCGTGCTTTGTAAAGCTTCCTTACAAGCTACATACCCCAAATTTACAGGGTATGTGCACCTTGGGAGTAGTGTTGGGCGAACAGTGTTCGCCACTGTTCGGGTGATGCTCGGGTTCGGCCGAACACCTGATGGTGTTCGGCCAAACTGTTCGGCCATATGGCCGAACTAAGAGCGCATGGCCGAACGTTACCCGAACGTTCGGCTAGCGCTGTGATTGGCCGAACGGGTCACGTGTAGTGTTGGGCGAACATCTAGATGTTCGGGTTCGGGCCGAACATGGCCGAACTCCGAACATAATGGAAGTCAATGGGGACCCAAACTTTCGTGCTTTGTAAAGCCTCCTTATATGCTACATACCCCAAATTTACAGGGTATGTGCACCTTGGGAGTGGGTACAAGAGGAAAAAATTTTTAGCAAAAAGAGCTTATAGTTTTTGAGAAAATCGATTTTAAAGTTTCAAAGGGAAAACTGTCTTTTAAATGCGGGAAATGTCTGTTTTCTTTGCACAGGTAACATGCTTTTTGTAGGCATGCAGTCATAAATGTAATACATATAAGAGGTTCCAGGAAAAGGGACCAGTAACGCTAACCCAGCAGCAGCACACGTGATGGAACAGGAGGAGGGTGGCGCAGGAGGAGAAGGCCACGCTTTGAGACACAGCAACCCAGGCCTTGCATGAGGACAAGAAGCGTGCGGATAGCAATTTGCGTTTTGTCGCCATGCAGTCATAAATTTAATACAGATGAGAGGTTCAATAAACAGGGACCGGAAACGCTAACCCATCACAGATGTTCATTGTTCATGTTACTTGGTTGGGGTCCGGGAGTGTTGCGTAGTCGTTTCCAATCCAGGATTGATTCATTTTAATTTGAGTCAGACGGTCTGCATTTTCTGTGGAGAGGCGGATACGCCGATCTGTGACGATGCCTCCGGGAGCACTAAAACAGCGTTCCGACATAACGCTGGCTGCCGGGCAAGCCAGCACCTCTATTGCGTACATTGCCAGTTTGTGCCAGGTGTCTAGCTTCGATACCCAATAGTTGAAGGGTGCAGATGGATTGTTCAACACAGCTATGCCATCTGACATGTAGTCCTTGACCATCTTCTCCAGGCGATCGGTGTTGGAGGTGGATCTGCACGCTTGCTGTTCTGTGTGCTGCTGCATGGGTGTCAGAAAATTTTCCCACTCCAAGGACACTGCCGATACCATTCCCTTTTGGGCACTAGCTGTGGCTTGTGTTGTTTGCTGCCCTCCTGGTCGTCCTGGGTTTGCGGAAGTCAGTCTGTCGGCGTACAACTGGCTAGAGGAGGGGGAGGATGTCAATCTCCTCTTTAAAGTCTCCACAAGGGCCTGCTGGTATTCTTCCATTTTGACCTGTCGGACTCTTTCTTCAAGCAGTTTTGGAACATTGTGTTTGTACCGTGGATCCAGAAGGGTATAAACCCAGTAATTGGTGTTGTCCAGAATGCGCACAATGCGTGGGTCGCGTTCAATGCAGTCCTAGGCCGAAGAGGTCATAGCCTAGGGTCACAAAAACCTGTTTTTTGCTTTGGGCTATTTCAATGGTAGTGATGGTGACGTACATAAATCTCAGCCATGGCCGTTAGCAACGTCTGAATTTCACGAAATGTCTCATGCAGGTAGAAGACATATTGTTAGACTTGGATTCCAAAGATGGGGTCCCTACATCTCTGCAAACCAGAGTTACAGGGGTCCAAAATTGGTAAAATCCCCCATAGGCTTTCATTGGGCCTCCTATTTACAGTTCCAAAATCTCACATCTTTTCAAAGGGCAATTGATCAGCAGTGGCAAATTTTCTAGCATTGTAGGGACCCTTAGGGGGAACATGACTGGTGAGTTTCGGGCCCCTAGGCCAAAGAGGTCATAGCCTAGGGTCACAAAAACCTGTTTATTTGGGCTATTTCAATGGTAGTGATGGTGACGTACATAAATCTCAGCCATGGCCGTTAGCAACGTCTGAATTTCACGAAATGTCTCATGCAGGTAGAAGACATATTGTTAGACTTGGATTACAAAGATGGGGTCCCTACATCTCTGCAAACCAGAGTTACAGGGGTCCAAAATTGGTAAAATCCCCTATAGACTTTCATTGCCTCCCTATTTCACTTTCCAAAATCTCACATCTTTTCAAAGGGCAATGGCTCAGCAGTACCAAATTTTCTAGCATTGTAGGGACCCTTAGGGGGAACATGACTGGTGAGTTTCGGGCCCCTAGGCCAAAGAGGTCATAGCCTAGGGTCACAAAAACCTGTTTATTTGGGTTATTTCAATGGTAGTGATGGTGACGTACATAAATCTCAGCTATGGCCGTTAGCAACGTCTGAATTTCACGAAATGTCTCATGCAGGTAGAAGACATATTGTTAGACTTGGATTCCAAAGATGGGGTCCCTACATCTCTGCAAACCAGAGTTACAGGGGTCCAAAATTGGCACCACCAGGTAAGTAGTTAGGGTTAGACGCCACCAGGAGGGCATGGTTAATGGTTAGGCGACACAGGGGGGAGGAGAGTTAAAGGTTAAACATAAGTAGATAGATAGTTCTGTGCTAGGCATCAGTAGAGGGAGGGTTCTGTTTGAGAGTAGGGTTAGGTTTAGTCATAGCAAAATATCAGTCAAGATTACCAATATTTTACTATCGGAAATTTAGTAGTAGAATATCACTCATTTTATTGATATTCTGCTAGCTGGTAGGCATGGGCTCACGAGTCCAGAAAAACTCCAATTCAGTGTTCAAATGAAGTCTAATAACTTCAACTGTGACCACAGGCAACTGGGGGTCAACTTACCCAGAAGTCTTCGGTCCCGTCTGCGTTTCATTATGCATCATGAGCGTAACGAAAGCCGAGTTCCAAGATTCACTAACGCGCTTCCTCCTTCCGGCTTGAAAGAGGAAGTGCTGTAGTGAGTCTTGGAACTGTGATGACTTGACGCCTGTGATGCATAATGAAAAGCAGTCGGGACCGAAGGTTTCTGGGTAAGTTAATCTCCCGTTGCCTGTGGTCACAGGTGAAGTCATTAGACTTAATTTTAACACTGAATTTGAGTCCTTCCGGACTCGTGAGCCCGTACCTGCTAGCGAGAATCACCTGCGCCCATTTTCCCAGGCGCCTTTTTTCATGTACGCGGTTCTAGCTTGGGTCAGTTAATAAGAAACTGACAATTTAGGGGGCATCTGAAACAAAACTCTGCAGAAAAGGCACCAGGAATGCTGGGAACAGTAGTTCACTGCAGCCAATGGACATAGACGCCAATTAATGTAGAGTATGGATAGTCCCTCTGCAGAGGAGAAAATGAATACACACGTGAAACACTCTATATTGTCTTGAATGAGGTTTTATTATTTAAGTGATGCAGAGTTTTGCTGGATACACACGGTGCGTTCGCGCACTCGATTTCCCGCTCGATTCCCGTCGATTCGTTTATTTCCAACATGTCCGATTTGGATTTCGATGGATCGTTAGGTCGATTCGCATGCAAAGTATGCCGAATCGACCTAACGATCCATCGAAATCCAAATCGGACATGTTGGAAATAAACGAATCGACGGGAATCGACGGGAAAATCGAGTGCGCAAACGCACCGTGTGTATCCAGCATTAGATCAACACGCACATCCCTTGGACACAAGCCTAGTGTAAATAGAGTAATCCCTGCACTGGGGGTGCAGATGAACGTTGCTGGGCTGCAGTCGTTACTACACAGGAAGGCATGTGAATAGAATGTAATGCAATGTGTACTTTGTATGTGTGGTAGAGAATAGCTTATCTGGTTACCTTTCTCTGAGGTGTGTCTGTCAGAGGTATCTGACAGGACTGCAGGCTGGTCTAGCAGCACACGTGGGTGGAACACGAGGAATCCTAGCACGTAGTGTATGAAGTCATGGGAATTGTCATTCACTTTCATCACATGTCACTGACTAAGACTGGTCACTGATTTTTGAACAGGAAAGAAAATTATACTCATTCTGTTTACACAAAGGTTTATGTTAGCAATGTTGCAATGTTCACCTTTCTTGTAATATGAAGAGTCAGCAAAAGCAGGAAATAAAGAAAAATTATCCAAAGATATTGGAGAAACTGATGTTTAAGTTGGATTTACACACAAAAAAATGTTTAGCATTCTGTGCAGGAACCAATTCAAGTACAGATAGATAAATACCCTTAAATCAATATTTAAAGCGGAACTGTAAAGTCACTGTAAAGCAAACAGTTTCTCTTACCTGGAGCTTTCCCAAGACCCCAGCGGCCATCCTGTCTCGCGCCGGTCCTGCACGAGCCTCCGTCCTGTTCCACGCCGGTCCTGCACGAGCCTCCGTCCTGTTCCACGCCGGTCCTGCACGAGCCTCCGTCCTGTTCCACGCCGGTCCTGCACGAGCCTCCGTCCTGTCCCGCGCCGGTCCTGCACGAGCCTCCGTCCTGTTCCACGCCGGTCCTGCACGAGCCTCCGTCCTGTCCCACGCCGGTCCTGCACGAGCCTCCGTCCTGTTCCACGCCGGTCCTGCACGAGCCTCCGTCCTGTCCCGCGCCGGTCCTGCACGAGCCTCCGTTCTCCCGGGCCAGCCAGTTCCGTTACCGTCGTCTTGCAAGTCGATGGCAATTGTGCCTGCGTGCCCCGGGCTAAGCGAAGCTTTCTTCACATTCCAGCCCATAATAGCATCCTGCGCTAATAGCGGCACGGAGCCAGGGACTCGCTCCGGCGGACAGGTGATGTATTGCTAGGGGCGGCGAGGCAGGCAGAGTCAGCGGCAGCTTCACAGGTTGTGAATTGATTTCGTGCTGAAAACGATTCAAAATCTGTGTGCAATGTATGGGTAGCCGTTAGATCCCTCTCTGATCAGATTTGATCAGAGAGGGATCTATCTGTCTGGTGCCAATGGACCAGTGTATGGCAGCCTTTAGTGAAGCTGGGCAGTATAGTTTAGATAGAGACAGCTTCGGGGGAGAAGATCCATAATGGACGCACCAGGTTAACTATATTTTGCCCCTGGTTTTTGTCCTCTAAACTTAGGTGCATCTTATGGTCCGGATCGTCTTATGGTCCGAAAAATATGGTAAATCTTCTGAAAAAGATTTTCACATGTTCAGCAGATCACACAGTTTTAGAATAATCAAATGCCATCTGTTTTAAGAAGGAAAAATTCTGTTTTCCATAGCATTTTTAGTAAGGTCCTTTGTAGCCCCTTACACACTCCTAGGAGTTCTGGTTCACCATGACCTTGCTGGGCAATCTGTAACTCTGGGTGTTTCAAGTTCTACCCCATAGAGCCATATTAACCACTTGCCGACCGCCCACAGCTGATGGGCGGCGGCAAAGTGGACGCCGAAAGGACCGTAATATGCCCATCGGCGGTGCGTCCTTTTCGGCTCTGCGGGGCAGCGATCGCGTCACTAGTGACTCGCGCTGCCCCTGGCAACAGGCTCCGCCCACCCGCGAAAACATCCCGCCGGCCGTACGGAAGCGCCGGCGGGATGTTAACCCACGATCTGCAGCAATACAAGCGTATAATACGCTTTGTATTGTATACAAAGCGTATTATACAGGCTGCCTCCTGCCCTGGTGCTCCCAGTGTCCGAGGGACCACCAGGGCAGGCTGCAGCCACCCTAGTCAGCACCCAAACACACTGATCTTCCCCCCCTGCCCCCTGATCGCCCACAGCACCCCTCAGACCCCCCCCCCCCCCCCCTGCCCACCCCCCAGACCACTGTTTGCACCCAATCACCCCCCTAATCACCCATCAATCACTCCCTATCACTATCTGTCAATGCTATTTTTTTTTATTCCCTAAACTGCCCCCTGGGGACTCCTGATCACCCCCCACCCCTCAGATTCTCCCCAGAACCCCCCTCTGTGTACTGTATGCATCTATCCCCCTGTAATAACCCATTGATCACCTGTCAATCATCTGTCAATCACCCATCAATCACCCCCTGTCACTGCCACCCATCAATCAGCCCCTAACCTGCGGGCAATCTGATCACCCACCCACACCATCAGATCGCCCGCAGACCCGACGTCAGATCACCTCCCAAGTGCATTGTTTACATCTGTTCTCTCCTCTAAACACCCACTAATTACCCATCAATCACCCATCAATCACCCACCACCTGTCACTGTTACCCATCAGATTAGACCCTAATCTGCCCCTTGCGGGCACCCAATCAACCGCCCACACGCTCAGATTAGCCTCAGACCGCCCCTTATCAATTCGCCAGTGCATTATTTACATCTGTTTTTCTCTGTAATAACCCACTGATCACCTGTCAATCACCTGTCAATCACCCATCAATCACCCCCTGTCACCCCGTCACTGCCACCCATCAATCAGCCCCTAACCTGCCCCTTGCGGGCAATCTGATCACCCACCCACACCATCAGATCGCCCGCAGACCCGACATCAGATCACCTCCCAAGTGCATTGTTTACATCTATTCTCTCCTCTAAACACCCACTAATTACCCATCAATCACCCCCTATCACCACCTGTCACTGTTACCCATCAGATTAGACCCTAATCTGCCCCTTGCGGGCACCCAATCAACCGCCCGCACACTCAGATTGCCCTCAGACCCCCCCCCCTTATCAATTCGCCAGTGGATTATTTACATCTGTTCTTCCCTGTGATAACCCACTGATCACCTGTCAATCACCCATCAATCACCCCCTGTCACTGCCACCCATCAATTAGCCCCTAACCTGCCCCTTGCGGGCAATCTGATCACCCACCCACACCATCAGATCGCCTGCAGAACCCGACGTCAGATCACCTCCCAAGTGCATTGTTTACATCTATTCTCTCCTCTAAACACCCACTAATTACCCATCAATCACCCCCTATCACCACCTGTCACTGTTACCCATCAGATTAGACCCTAATCTGCCCCTTGCGGGCACCCAATCAACCGCCCACATGCTCAGATTGCCCTCAGACCCCCCTTATCAATTCGACAGTGCATTATTTACATCTGCTCTTCCCTGTAATAACCCACTGATCACCTGTTAATCACCTGTCAATCACCCATCAATCACCCCCTGTCACTGCCACCCATCAATCAGCCCCTAACCTGCCCCTTGCGGGCAATCTGATCACCCACCCACACCATCAGATCGCCCGCAGACCCGACGTCAGATCACCTCCCAAGTGCATTGTTTACATTTGTTCTCTCCTCTAAACACCCACTAATTACCCATCAATCACCCATCAATCACCCCCTGTCACTGCTACCCATCAGATCAGACCCCTATCTGCCCCTAGGGCACCCAATCACCCGCCCATACCCTCAGAACGCCCTCAGACCCCAGCCCTGATCACCTCACCAGTGCATTGCTTGCATCTATTCCCCCCTCTAATCACACCTTGAGACATCCATCAATCACCTCCTGTTACCCCCTAGCACACCTACCCATCAGATCAGGCCCTAATTTGCCCTGTGTGGGCTCCTGATCACTCGGCCAAACCCTCAGATCCCCCTCAGACCCCCTTCCGATCACCTCCCCAGTGCATTGATTGCATCTATTTTCCCCTCTAATCACCCCCTGAGACACCCATCAATAACCTCCTGTCACCCCCCTAGCACTCCTATCCATCAGATCAGGCCCAATACAACCTGTCATCTAAGAGACCACCCTGCTTATGACCGTTTCCACAAAATTCGCCCCCTCATAGACCACCTGCCATCAAAATTTGCAGGTGCTTATACCCCTGAACAGTCATTTTGAGGCATTTGGTTTCCAGACTACTCCTCATGGTTTTGGGCCCCTAAAATGCCAGGGCAGTATAGGAGCCCCACAAGTGACCCCATTTTAGAAAAAAAGACACCCCAAGGTATTCCGTTAGGTGTATGACGTGTTCATAGAAGATTTTATTTTTTGTCAAAAGTTAGCGGAAATTGATTTTTATTGTTTTTTTCACAAAGTGTCATTTTCCACTAACTTGTGAAAAAAAAAAAAACCTTCTATGAACTCACCATACACCTAATGCAATACCTTGGGGTGTCTTCTTTCTAAAATGGGGTCACTTGTGGGGTTCCTATACTGCCCTGGCATTTTAAGGGCCCTAAACCGTGAGTAGTCTAGAAACCAAATGCCTCAAAATGACCCGTGAATAGGACGTTGGGCCCCTTAGCGCACCTAGACTGCAAAAAAGTGTCACACATGTGGTATCGCCGTACTCAGGAGAAGTAGTATAATGTGTTTTGGGGTGTATTTTTACACATACCCATGCTGGGTGGGAGAAATCTCTCTGTAAATGAACAATTGTGTGTAAAAAAAATTAAAACATTGTCATTTACAGAGAAATTTCTCCCACCCAGCATGGGTATGTGTAAAAATACACCACAAAAAACATTATACTACTTCTCCTGAGTACGGCAATACCACATGTGTGGCACTTTTTTGCAGCCTAACTGCGCTAAGGGGCCCAAAGTTCAATGAGCACCTTTAGGCTTTACAGGGGTGCTTACAATTTAGCACCCCCCAAAATGCCAGGACAGTAAACACACCCCACAAATGACCCCATTTTGGAAAGTAGACACTTCAAGGTATTCAGGGAGGGGCATGGTGAGTCCGTGGCAGATTTCATTTTTTTTGTCACAAGTTATCAGAAATGGAAACTTCAGCTAACTTGTGACAGAAAATAAAATCTTCTATGAACTCACCATGCCTCTCAGTGAATACTTTGGGATGTCTTCTTTCCAAAATGGGGTCATTAGGGGGGTATGTATACTATCCTGGAATTTTAGCACCTCATGAAACATGACATGTGCTCAGAAAAGTCGGAGATGCTTCAAAATGGGAAAATTCACTTTTTGCACCATAGTTTTTAAACGCTATAACTTTTACCCAAACTAATAAATATACACTGAATGTTTTTTTTTTTTATCAAAGACATGTAGCACAATACATTTGGACAAAAATGTATACAGAAACTTTACTTTATTTGACAAATTTTATCACAGAAAGTTAAAAAAAATCATTTTTTTGACAAAATTCATGACTTTTTTGATGAATATAATAAAAACTAAAACTCGCAGCAGCAATCAAATAGCACCAAAAGAAAGCTGTATTAGTGACAAGAAAAGGAGGGAAAATTCATTTAGATAGTAGGTTGTATAACCGAGCAATAAACCGTTAAATCTGCAGTGGTCTGAATGGAAAAAAAGGCTCTGGTCCTTAAAGGAATACTTAAGTCAAAAAAAAAAAATTACATTTACTCACCTGGGGCATCCCTCAGCACCCCGAAGCTGGATGGTGCCCTCGCAGCCCCGCTCCGATCGTCCTGTCCCCGCCGGCGGCTACTTCCGGTTCGGCGACAGCCGCCGACAGGCTGGGAACGCGGCTGATTTTCCGCGTTCCCAGCGCTGGGAACGCGGAAAATCAGCCGCGTTCCCAGCCTGTCGGCGGCTGTCGCCGAACCGGAAGTAGCCGCCGGCGGGGACAGGATGATCGGAGCGGGGCTGCGAGGGCACCATCCAGCTTCGGGGTGCTGAGGGATGCCCCAGGTGAGTAAATGTCATTTTTTTTTTTTGACTTAAGTATTCCTTTAAAGAGACTCTGAAGCGAGAATAAAGCTCGCTTCAGAGCTCATAGTTAGCAGGGGCATGTGTGCCCCTGCTAAAATGCCGCTATCCCGTGGCTAAACGGAGGTCCCTTCACCCCCAAACCCCCCCTGCAAAATCAACGACCAACTTAGTCGTAAATTTTGCTCTTCCTGGAGCCAGGGCTAACGGCTGCAGCCCTGCCTCACAGCGCGTCTATCGCCGCCTCTCCCCCACCCCTCTCAGTGAAGGAAGACTGAGAGGGGAGAGGCGGAGGTACGCGTCTGATAGACGCCCGGGAGGCAGGGCTGCGGCGGTTAGCCCTGCCCCAATGCGGAAGCGCTCCCCCGCTGCACGGAGGGGATTAGGGGGATCAGGGACTCCCGATAAGCCGCGGGATAGCGGCGTTTTAGCAAGGGCACACATGCCCCTGCTATCTATGAGGTCTGAAGCGAGATTTATTCTCGCTTCAGACGCTCTTTAAGGGGTAGAAAGACTGTGGTCCTCAAGTGGTTAATCCATGCCATGTACTGATGAGGATCAATCAGCTCGAAACAGCCTGTATGCATGTTGGATAAGAATGGCTCTGTTCAATTAAAAAGCCGACACATCATTGCATTCCAGCTGTTCTGGAGGTGTGTTTAGCTATCAGGGACAACAATGGGACTATTTGCATATTCAGCAGTGATGCACCATGGGACACCTCATATGCTCACTCCAACATGAATAATCACAAATGCCTTCTGTTTTAGGAAGGCTACATTCTGTTTTACAATCAAATCAAAGAACTTAATTCAGGGAGCTACTTTGATCGGCTGTTGCAGAACCTCTAGGACTTGGTCTACACTGAAGCCCTTTACTAGAATAAAGATAATAGCTGTTATCTCCCTGCACACTGCAAATCAGATTTGCGATTCCGATTTGAGATTCCAATTTTCACGGAATGCTATCAACAGAAAAACACACAAAAAAACGCAACATGCAGTAACGATTAAAAATCGGAATCGCATGTAAAAAATGATTAAAAAAATCGGAATCGCATGCAGTGTGCAGGGAGCCTAACAGAGGTGGGACAGCAGCAGAGCAGCAAATTGAATGGGTTAAAGAAGTCCCATCTAGGAACAAAATGTGGCAAAGCCCCAGCAGTGAAGCAATGTGTCCAACAGTAAAGACAAGAGCATTCAACAGGAAATGGTCTTATGCGTATTGTGGCTAACAGCCAACTTCCTCAGAGGATCTGTTAATATTTAGAAAGATGTCACCCAAAACCAAAAGGGACCAGCAAGGCACTGCAGATCCCAAGAGTAAAATAGCTCTGATGGAAGCTGCCAGGTCACTAGCTGGGCAAAGTAGAGTGGACCAATGCACATTGACTGTCTGTGTCTCTGACTGTCTGCATGCAAACACAATAAAAAAAAATGTAAAAAAAAATATATGTGCCATTCCTTTGTTGTATTGGTAATTAATCTATGTAAAATGTATGCTGAAGTGTCATTAGGCCAAATCCTATTAAATCAGCAGGGACAGCCACACAATCCCAGGAAAATTGTATTGTATTGTACTGTCCACATTTTGACTTCAGTGAATTTTATATAATAAATAAAGATAAAACTGTTCCAGGCATTTTACATCTTTACTGCCTCTGACTGAAGCCAATCCTAATGTAATTTCCTCCCTTATGGCTTGTTCACACTAAGAGCATTTTCGCTTTTTTTAAAAGCGCTGGCAATTTGAAAAATCACCTTAAAAGCGCTTCTGCATTGCTGCTTTATGTGAGTGTTCTCACATGAGCAATGGGCTTTCTATCCAATTGCAAACTCCTGTACCATTTTCAGAGCATTTGCGATTCAATAGAAAGTATAGGGAAATCGCTAAGCACTTGAAAAAGCACTTTGAAAAGCGATTTCCCGAGCGCTTTTAATGAATATTTATTGTATTTATATATTGTATTTATTCACTTCCGGGACAAGTGTTAACTTCCTTACTGACATCAGGAAGTGAAAGAAACATCGCTACACAAAAGCGATTTTCTAAGTGCAAATTGCTCTGAAAGCGCTTAGAAAAGCGCTTTCAAAAATCGCTCAATAAATCAATCAGCTCTTGCGATAGCGCTGGCTATTTATAGTGTGAACAAGGCTTTTTTCTCCTCTGCCTGAAATAATGTATTCATTGCCTGCCTTCCTCCCCACTGATCTCTGTACTAGAAACTGCTCTGTCATATCTACCCTGCTTTATAATCACGTGAGAAAAGCGTAGATCATATTTCAGAAGCTTCTACTGTGGTGTGAGGTGTATTTCCCTTCTCAGCCTTATGTCACACTGAACTGCTCTTAGCCAATCGGTGAGGAACAGAAATGTGGGAGAGGAGATAGCAAGCTTCCCTCTCCTTGGCAATGTACTCGAAAGGAGCCAGGCTGACGGAGATGAGTTTCATTACAGCAGACACATTTCTGATTATATTGGAATGCCTGCAATGTAGGGTCAGGGTGTAGACTACATAATAAACACAGAGCAGTGGACAATTTCATTGCATTCCTTAAACATTTTTTTTTTCATATAAAAAATTATTCTTGACGTTGAAATTAAAAAGTTCCAAAATTCACAATTGCAAATAACTGTGACTGCTCTGCCCAGTTCAATTATGCAGGTGTGATCACTGGTTTTCTTGGAACGTTTATTTAAGCTGTCACATCACAAAGGGTGTGACTAATGAAACTGCCAAAGAGCAAACACCTACGTTTCTTGGTTTATGAGTCTTTTAAAGTCGACACGTACTATTTATTTGTATGTATAAATGTCCTAGAATGGAGATGGATTAATTTCAGGAACATGGCAATCCCTTTAACATCAGAATCACGTTTTTGCTCAGTGTACGCACCTTAACAATTTATCCCTTCATCGCTGCACACCCTTTAAAGCACGCCTGACCTCAGAACTTCCTCTCTGTTCTAAAAGATAAGCAACAGCATCATAACCTTTAAATAAAAACAATTCCTTGTTACAGCTGATACAAATCCTGCAATATGTCTAGTTATTGCTTAGACATCGGGTTGACATCCTGTGTTTACAAATTAGCTGCTCTGCCAAGGCAGCCATCTTGACACAGCTGAGAGATCACGTTACAGTTGTGATTAGTCACAGATGAGGGTAATTAGACAGGCCAAACTCTCTAAATACATACAGGCCCACTTTACAATTCCACTTGAGTTCAGGCCCACTTTAAAATTCAAACTACAGTTTGTTTGAAAAATACATTTTTCACTTTGATCACCACTATTAATAGATTGGACCACATGATCAGACAACACTACGCACAGGGGCAGAAGCAGAGGACTTTAGCAAGTAAATGTGACTAGCAGCATAGAGGAGGGAGTAGAGATCAGTGTTTACGTAAGAGAGGAAGCAAAGCTCATCTCACAGACTGAGGCATGTGGAAGGTTGGTGCTCAATGAGCGTAATATCAGCTCTATTGCTACCTTGACATATACTAACTTCTGCCCTTTTGTTTGAGTTAAATCTTCACCAGGTTAGCCTGGATTGTCTATTTCTGCCACCATAGACCCTGCAAGGGATGCAGCCGCAGGGGGGTCCCCTGTGGGGAGAGAAGTTTCTTTCCCCTGTCCTGAGAGACTGACAACTAAGGGCACGGAAGGAAAAAGCTTTCTGCTCTCTGCACAATTTTTCTATTGACTGCATCTGCTTAGCCACTGATAAGCAATCATACAAAGTTTTGTAGACAAAGATTTGTAGACAGCCCCTATTCAGTGTGCAGCAGGGTCTTGTGTACAACGCCCTGCCGCCAACATCTTCACCCCCACCCCAAGTGCTGTGTACTGTAGTGATGCTGGAGCAGTCTGCAGAGCCAGTTCTGCTCCATCAGAAATGGACAGAGTAAGTGTAACAAGCTAAAGATGGGAGCACACTCGTCTGTCAGTTTTCTGTGTGCGTTTTCTGCACACCATGTGTGTCTGTATGTGTGAAAACATGCATGTTGTATCACAGAAGCTAATGTAATTGATAGAGCAAATGCCTGCAGTGCTTCACTGCTGCCTGCTTTTTTTCTGCATGGGGAAAACACATTCAAGTGTGCACTAGCTAAGTGATTAACATTGGTTCTCAGTGCATGTGCAGAATGTGATGGGGGGCATCCAAAGTTTTGCAGGGGGCCCAGTGATTTCTAGTTACGCTCCTGTTTGCCACTGTAATTCTGATGGTCTGCCTCTACTCTGCCTCCTGCCCCTTTCTCTTTTTTCTCTCTTTCTTCTCCTTTTTCTCTATCTCTCTTCCTCCTTCTTTCCCTTTCTCTTCCCTTTCCATTTCTTTCTCTTTTCTCCCTATTCTTCTCTTTTTTGTTTTTCTCTCCCTGCTTATTGCTGGTCTTTTTCTTTCATCCCTCCCTCTCCATCTCCCCCTTCTGCCTTTCTGGTCTCTCTTCCCTAGGTATTATGGAGATCTTCCATTTACCCTTTTCCTTCCTTTCCTCTTATTAGGCCCTGGTTGTTTAATTGGTCAAATTGTATACTTTTTTTTAGTTTTAACTGTTATCTTCTTTATAGGAGAGGCGGACTTCCGTATGGTGGTTCGCGTCGCCGTGGCAACTAAACACGCTGACAAGAAACCCTGTGTTTTATTGATACCGCCCAACAATATGCACTTAGGCTGTCTATCCGCGGGTACATTGCATGTACGTGTCTGTTTGTATTGGGGGATTCGATAAAGTGGTGAATTGACACTCATCTGTGGTGGCCTGTATTAATTTCCTCTGTAACAAGTATTGGACTATGTACAGGATCTTCTCAAAAAATTAGCATATTGTGATAAAGTTCATTATTTTCTGTAATGTACTGATAAACATTAGACTTTCATATATTTTAGATTCAAATACACACAACTGAAGTAGTTCAGGCCTTTTATTGTTTTAATATTGATTATTTTGGCATACAGCTCATGAAAACCCAAAATTCCTATCTCAAAAAATTAGCATATTTCATCCGACCAATAAAAGAAAAGTGTTTTTAAAACAAAAAAAGTCAACCTTCAGATAATTATGTTCAGTTATGCACTCAATACTTGGTCGGGAATCCTTTTGCAGAAATGACTGCTTCAATGCGACGTGGCATGGAGGCAATCAGCCTGTGGCACTGCTCAGGTGTTATGGAGGCCCAGGATGCTTCGATAGAGGCCTTAAGCTCATCCAGAGTGTTGGGTCTTGCGTCTCTCAACTTTCTCTTCACAATATCCCACAGATTCTCTATGGGGTTCAGGTCAGGAGAGTTGGCAGGCCAATTGAGCACAGTAATACCATGGTCAGTAAACCATTTATCAGTGGTTTTGGCACTGTGAGCAGGTGCCAGGTTGTGCTGAAAAATGAAATCTTCATCTCCATAAAACTTTTCAGCAGATGGAAGCATGAAGTGCTCCAAAATCTCCTGATAGCTAGCTGCATTGACCCTGCCTTTGATAAAACACAGTGGACCAACACCAGCAGCTGACATGGCACCCCAGACCATCACTGACTGTGGGTACTTGACACTAGAATTCAGGCATTTTGGCATTTCCCTCTCCCCGAGTCCCCAGTCTTCCTCCAGACTCTGGCACCTTGATTTCCGAATGACATGTA
This sequence comes from Hyperolius riggenbachi, assembly GCF_040937935.1. Lineage (NCBI taxonomy): Eukaryota > Metazoa > Chordata > Amphibia > Anura > Hyperoliidae > Hyperolius > Hyperolius riggenbachi. The sequence continues at coordinate 88,893,115 of NC_090653.1, read as the reverse complement.
AAAGTTGCTTTCATTCACTTTGGACCACTAAGCAACAGTCCAGTGCTGCTTCTCTGTAGCCCAGGTCAGGCGCTTCTGCCGCTGTTTCTGGGTCAAAAGTGGGTTCATGCTTCCATCTGCTGAAAAGCTTTATGGAGATGAAGATTTCATTTTTCAGCATGACCTGGCACCTGCTCACAGTGCCAAAACCACTGGTAAATGGTTTACTGACCATGGTATGACTGTGCTCAATTGGCCTGCCAACTCTCCTGACCTGAACCCCATAGAGAATCTGTGGGATATTGTGAAGAGAAAGTTGAGAGACGCAAGACCCAACACTCTGGATGAGCTTAAGGCCGCTATTGAAGCATCCTGGGCCTCCATAATACCTGAGCAGTGCCACAGGCTGATTGCCTCCATGCCACGTCACATAGAAGCAGTCATTTCTGCAAAAGGATTCCCGACCAAGTATTAAGTGCATAGCTGAACATAATTATTTGAAGGTTGACTTTTTTTATTTTAAAAACACTTTTCTTTTATTGGTCGGATGAAATATGCTAATTTTTTGAGATAGGAATTTTGGGTTTTCATGAGCTGTATGCCAAACTCATCAATATTAAAACAATAAAAGGCTTGAACTACTTCAGTTGTGTGTATTTGAATCTAAAATATATGAAAGTCTAATGTTTATCAGTACATCACAGAAAATAATGAACTTTATCACAATATGCTAATTTTTTGAGAAGATCCTGTATATTCATCCAGAGCCACAGTGAGTCCCCCTCACTGGCTGCTTTTAAGTTTCACCTAGTGCCAACCTATTTTCTCTTTATCACGTTTGTAAATGTGACTAGTATTGCTCACCTGAATACCCGAGGTGGGCTCATGGTGGGCTCATGAAATTAAAAAAAAACTAGGCTACCTGATCCGATGGGCTGAGCAGATCAGGTAGCCTCCAATACCGCTGCTCCCCGCCACTCCTGTGGGCCGCAATGGTCCACTTTCACTTTCGTGACCTCTGGGTCACGACACTGGAATGAGATTCATTCTCCCATTCACAGCGTGCAGGGAGGCGGGGAAGCGGCAAGGGGCGCGGCCAGGGAGAGAGAGCAGCCCAATGGCAGCTCTGGAAACCCGGCAGCAGGAATGCCCCTGGGGAGCGTTTTGAACAGGGAATCCCTCTCCCACATGTTTACCTCCGAGGTAGTGACAAATATTGTCGCTAATCTTGGGGGGCTATAGCGCAGTGGTGGTGGGGGGGGGAGTAGCAGTGTGAGGACACAGAGGTATGTCATGAGGCAGAGAACACGCCTCTGTGTCCCACCTACCACCCCCCCAGGACAGAGGAGTGGCATAGAATGAAAGAAAAGTTGAACCACCTTGCAGTTCCACCATCTGAATATAAGTGACTATCAGCTTCCTATTTCATAAGTAAATAGCCCTTGCTGACCTTCAAACACACAGTGATAAGGATAAGAATATTTATATTACGCTGATTCCTTTGACATGCATATCTAAATACGTTAATGAGAATATAGTTCTGCTTTCATTTCAGTATGCAGTATTTCGATTACACAGAACTCACATCAGCTGATGAAACAGTCATATAGTCCAATGGGAGGGAGGAGTTTATTTTCCAAGTTCTGAGTATGATGAACAATATATATATTGCTCTGTACTGTATATCCATATTATCTTGGCCTTCAAGTGGACCAGAGATGGCACGCGATAGACTATTGCTAATTTATACTTACCTGGGGCTTCCTCCAGCTCCATAAGCACTGTGGCTTCCCTTGCAGTCCTCTTCAACCCCTCCGTTCAGGCGGGCATGCGCTCGGCCACACTTCCGTCACTCATTACTGTACCTCTCTCCAGCCCTTTTATGCACAAACTGCCTTCTGCTACAGCCAATGATTTAACATTTTGACTCATCAGTCCAGAGCACCTGCTGCCATTTTTTAGCACCCCAGTTCCTATGTTTTCATGCATACTTGAGTCACCTGGCCTTGTTTCCCAGTCGGAGGTATGGCTTTTTGGCTGCAAATTTTCCATGAAGACCACCTTTGGCCAGACTTCTTTGGACATTACAATATGAAAAGGAGGAGACTGGCACTAGATGTAGGCAAGAAACATTGGGTGCACCGGATCCTGTACAGTATGCTAAAACGTGCTCTCAGAAACATACATTGCATGCGGAGAAAAAGAAAATCGAGGCACTGTGATAGCAAAAATGAGGTACCTTTAATCCACGGTGTGACAGACAGCGGGGTACACAGTGGGGGTGAGGGGATGCCTGACAGCTGTTTCGCTAAAAAAGCTTCTTCAGAGGCAAATATAAGGAACAAGGAAGCCCAAGTGACAACTGGCTTTAAATAGTTTCACTCACCGCCATTTCGGCAGGGTAAACCGCCCACAAATTGCTGCCGCGACGTTCCGGCATTTAAGCTCCGCCCACCGGAAGTGACATATGCGCTTAATCTAACCAATAGGTGAGCAGCGGGTATCCCCGCGTGTTGCGCGTCGTCACTAGCCGGATCTGGCGTCACTGCCCGCCCGTCATTGGCTGCACTAGCGGGGATGTGTTACCATGGTGATCATCAGCAATATGCCAGTGTACACAAGGGGACACAATCGTACAAAGCGCACAATAAACAATAAGAGGTTACTACAAATTACATTTACATAGAGATAGCTAAGTTACCATTGATAAATAACGAGAGACAAGTTGCAAAACACTAGTATTTAGAGAGAAAACAGTGAAGTTCATTTCTCTCATTCAATCCTAGGGGACCACAAGCCCCTGTTTCAGAAATGAATCTGGCTTCCTGTTGCAGTAACATCTGTTCATGATTTCCTCCCCTATGAGGTATGGGGATCTCTTTTAGACCTAAAAATTGCAAAGAATTGGGATTTCCATTATGACATTCTCGCATATGTAGGATAAACCTCCCCGCACCCACACCCGTCTTGTTCGAATTTATATGTTCCTGAAAGCGGGTGCAGATCATACGGGTGGTCTGTCCTATATAAAAGCGGTTGCATGAGCAGATGATTGCATACACAGTGTTTTTAGAGCGGCAATGCAAGAACTGTCTAAAATAGATAATCCTTGCTCCAGGTTGTACGCTTTTTCCAGTTTTAAATTGAGAACAGTGGTTGCAATTTCCGCATCTAAAATTGCCAATTGGAATGTGTTTTTGCAACCAATTCCGCTCATCCACCGATCTAAACTCGCTATTGGTGATTTTATCTCCAATGGTTGGCGCTCTCCTGAAAGATACCATAGGTTTGTGGTTAGCAACCATACATGTGCCAATATTGTTTTGGAATTCACACCAATGTTTCTGAACTATGGATTTAATTCTTCCTGCCATTGGAGAATAATCGAATACACATGTAAAGGGTTGATTCCTGGATTCCTGGCGATTTCTTGCTCTCTTTCTATTGGTCATCAGGTTTTCTCTGCTTAGGGTATCTGCCCTTCGAAAGGCTCTGTTAAGATCCTCCATATCATATCCCCTCATGGACAGTCTAACTGCCAGGTCCTTACTCTGGAGTACAAAATCCTCCCTTTTGTGGTTATTACGTTTGAGCCTGACAAACTGTCCATAGGGGATAGCCTGGATCGTATGTGGTGGATGGAAGCTCGACTGGAGGAGCACAGAATTGGTGGCGGTGTCTTTCCTATGACCTCTAGTAAGGACGAGACCATCCTCAACATACAGCTCCAGATCCAAGAAACATAAGGTGGGATTGGCCACCACGCCTGTGAACTGCATGTTGAGGAAATTGGAGTTAATATAGATGAGGAAACCCGTCAAATTCGCTCACTGTGCCCCTCCAAGTCAAGACCACATCATCCACATATCGATACCAATGACCAATCTTCTCCCTAAAAGGGTTTGTAGTACCAAAAATGCACAATTTCTCCCATCCCCATAGGAATAGGTTAGAAAAAGTGGGGGACACAGGCGTCCCCATGGCTACTCCGGAGCGTTGATGATACCACTTATCATCGAATAAAAAGGCATTATGTGACAACACAAAATCGAGACATTGCATTAGATAGTCAGCCCAATCTGTATTTAGGCCACATTCCAGTAGAAGTTGCTTAACCACTTGAATTCCCTGGATATGAGGAATCCGGGTTGGACATTAGATTGGTGTACTTGGGTCCCACTGCTTTCTAACATTTCGGAGCTGATGGCACTGCTGGACATCTTCAGATTTTGAAAGGTCATAAGCTTGATGTGTCTTTCATTTGCTGCTGCTGTTTCCTTGGCCGACTACTGCGTCTATGATGCTCATCATTGCCCGTTTATTTGTGCTTCTTAAAAAGAGCTTGAACAGCACATTTTGAAACCCCAGTCTGCTTTGAAATCTTTGCCTTGGAGACACCTTGCTGATGCAGTAGAACTACCTAATGTCTTGTTGCTGTGCTTAATCTTGCCATGACATGAAACTGTGTTCCACAACCTCACCTTGGTAGCAGAGTTTGGTTGTTCCTCACCCAGTTTTAAGCCTCCTACTCAGCTGCTTCTGTTTCAGTTAATGACTGTGTTTCACCTACGTGTGACATTGATGATCATTAGCACCTGTTTGTTATAACTGGTTTGTCGTACACCTGACTATAATCCTACAAAATCCCTGACATTGCAAGTGTACCTATAAGATGCTGGGTTTGAAGGCAAAAGGTAGTAACACCAAATATTGATATTGACATAGATTTTACTCTTGTTCGCTCACTTTTGCATTTTGTAAATTGATAACAATAATCAATATTAATATTTCTGGAAGCACTCTTTGTTTACAGCATTTTTTCACACTTGCCTCAAACACTTTTGCACAGTAATATATGTATATTATCAAGATATATATATATATATATATATATATATATATATATTATTTTTTTTTTTTTTTTCAGGGGAGATGTATGGTAATTTTGCAATATTTCTGGGCTTAGTGCAATTTTGAATATAATGTGCTGTGTATTCTCATGAGCAGCTAGCACCAGTGGTGTAGCTTGGGAGCTCTGGGTCCCAGTGCGGGTTTTAGATTGGGCCCCCCCCAAACACTTGAAACATAACAATTGAGATGCACCAAATCCTGCAAAGGTCAGCTGCAGTGTCAGAGGGCAGGGGAAAGAGAACAGTCTATTAATGGTTACATCTAATCAAAGCTCATGTAGAGGTGATCATAAGCAGCAAAGCACCAATAGACAGCTAATAAACAGTGGAAGGAGGGCCCCTAGTGGGCCCCTCTAATCCAGGGGTCCTGGGGCAGTCACTACCTTTGCATCCCCTATTGCTACACCACCGGCTAGCACTAAAACAATAAAAAATACTACACTTACCTTTCACTGTACCAAAGCTTCCTTCCAGCTCATACATCTGTTAGCCTCTAATCAAATCAGAACTGGAAAGACAGAAGTGAACAGAGTCATAAGATTCTGAGGTATCTATTCTACATTTCTTTGCCAGTAGAAGGTTTCAATCGGCTGATGCTATTTATTGCTCCACAGATAAACAGAGCAAGTGTTTGAAATATATTCTTATTTGGCCTCTCATCCTGTACACTGAACTCCATCAATTTACAGTAGGTAGATGTGGACATAATAAGTAAGCCTTGGAGATTATTTTCCTAAAAGAGAAGAACTCATGATAGATAGTAATGAAAAAGCTCACTTGGATGAGGTTGTTGACAAACTTCTTAACCCTTTGGGTACCATTGGTCTCTGGCTCTTTAAAGAGACTCTGAAGTCTCAAGAAAAACATCTTTTTATTTAAAAAATGTGTTTAATATGTTTGCCCTACCTAAACCACTGAATTCCCGCCGCTGTAATCTATCTAAATCCCCCCAAACTCCCCGGGGGGCAATGCGGGCAGTGCTTCCGTGAGAGGCAGAGCTATGTGCCACAGCTCTGCCTCTCAGCGCGTCTATCAGCCCGGATCGCCGCCTCTCGGGGTGGGGGAGAGGCGGAAATACGCGGATGATTGACGCGTAAGGAGGCAGAGCTGTGGCTCATAGCTCTGCCTCCTATAGCAGCAAAATCCACAACCAAGAAAGTCGTGGATTTTGCGGGGGCGAGGGAGGTGGGAAGTTTTTCTTGAGACTTCAGTTTCTCTTTAAGGACCAGAGACTGCTGGTACCAAAAAACACAGCTTACCGACGAATCGCTGCACAGACTCACCGCTGTCGCCGGTCACCCATCGCTGCAGGCACCACACTCTGCCATCGCTATGACAGTAGAGCTCTGTGAGCCGGTCAGGAGCCGCTTTCATTGGCTCCTGACCCTGTCATCAATGTAAGCCAATGGGATTGGCTCACAGTGATCACGTGGTCAGGCGCAAATGAAATCGGCTCCTGACCTCCTTACAGAGCTCTACCGTCATAGCGACGGCAGGACGAGTGAGCTGCAAAGGGGCAGAGCGTCGCGAACGGTGGGAGCGGCAAGAATGTGAAATCTACGTCTTGTCCAAAATAAGCAGCCACAAACAGGACGTAGATTTCAACTATCGTGGTACGGAAAAGGTTAAAGGGTACCCAAGGTGAAGCTTAAATACACATATTAAGCTTAGGAGAGTTAAAGGGACTCTGAGCAGTAACAGCTCCAGTTACTGCGCAGGTGTTGCTGAACTCGCTCAGCAGCAGTACGTCCACGCTCATGGTAGAAGAGGAGCGTGACCCCAATCAGACAGCCAAGGGTTTTTCAGTAATATTTGTAGGGTCTGTGTTTGGCGACGAGTGACCAAAAGACAGTGAGGGAAGCCTCATTAGGATCCAGGGGCTTAACCACTTGCCGACCGCACACTCATAACGTGCGTCGGCAAAGTGGCAGCTGCAGGACCAGCGACGCAGTACTGCGTCGCCAGCTGCAGCCTAATTAATCAGGAAGCAGCCGCTCGTACGAGCGGCTGCTTCCTGTCAAATCACGGCGGGGGGCTCCGTGAATAGCCTGCGGGCCGCCGATGGCGGCTCGCAGGCTAGATGTAAACACAAGCGGAAATAATCCGCTTTGTTTACATTTGTACGTTGCTGCTGCGCAGCAGCGCCGTAAGGCAGATCGGCGATCCCCGGCCAATCAGCGGCTGGGGATCGCCGCCATGTGACAGGGGACGTCCTGTCACTGGCTGCACAGGACGGATAGCGTCCTGTGCAGCCCGGATCTCCAGGGGAGGCAGCAGGTAGGAGAGGGAGGGGGGAATTTCGCCGCGGAGGGGGGCTTTGAGGTGCCCCCCCCCGCCACCCACAGCAGGCAGGAGAGATCAGACCCCCCCAGCACATCATCCCCATAGGGGGGAAAAAAGGGGGGCAATCTGATCTCCCTGCCTGCACCCTGATCTGTGCTGGGGGCTGCAGAGCCCACCCAGCACAGATCAATCAAACCAGCGCTGGTCCTTAAGGGGGGGTAAAGGGTGGGTCCTCAAGTGGTTAAAAGGACTCCGAGCAGTAACAAAAATCTAAATCTGAACTTACCTGGGGCTTTCTCCAGCCCACCGTAGGTCGGGAGGTCCCTCGGCGTCCATCTGGCTCTTCTCCTAGGCCCTGGTCAGAAATGGCTCCCCGGCGGCACCCGGCGACACTGGGCCCGAGTGTCAGGCTCCTTCTTCCTGAAAGGTGGTGTCAGTCGTCACCACGCCAGCTGCCTCGCATCATCACAGCGGCAGGCGTGAAAGTACTGCGCATGCGCGGTTTGATGACGCGAGGCGGCCGGCGTGGTGACGACTGACGTCACCTTTCAGGAAGAAGGAGCCCGACACTCGGGCCCAGTGTCGCCGGGAGCTGCCGCCGAGCCATTTCTGACCAGGGCCTGGGAGAAGAGCCAGATGGACGCCGAGGGACCTCCCGACCTACGGTGGGCTGGAGAAAGCCCCAGGTAAGTTCAGATTTAGATTTTTGTTACTGCTCGGAGTCCCTTTAAGTCCCTGGATCCTAATGAAGCTTCCCTCACTGTCCTCTGGTCACTTATCGCCAAACACAGACCCTACAAAGATTACTGACAAACCCTTGGCTGTCTGATTGGGGTCGCGCTCCTCTTCTACCATGAGCGTGGACGTACTGCCGCTGAGCGAGTTCAGCAACACCTGCGCAGTAACTGGAGCTACTCCTGCAGCAGCAGCTCCATGCTACTGCAAGGCGTGGTCGTGCTCGTGGTCATGCCAGAAAAGTGGTGCTGTACCAATCAGCTGGAGGGTCCTGGGCAGCAGCAGAAGGCCAGAGGACAGCATGGGAAGCCTCAATAGGATACAGAGGCTTCCCTTTCCTAAGGTAAGTATGAGTTTCTGAACCTGAGCTTTGGCTCGGGTACTCTTTAACCACTTAAAGCGACACTTAAGTAAAAAAAAAATGAGTTTTACTCACCTAGGGCTTCCAATAGCCCCCTGCAGCTGTCCGGTACCCTCGCAGTCTCCCTCCGATCCTCCTGGCCCCGCCGGCACCCACTTCCTGTTTCAGTGACAGGAGCTGACAGGCTGGGGACGCGAGTGATTCTTCGCGTTCCCAGACACATTAGCACCCTCTATGCTGCTATATGGTATATGATATATGCTATAGCAGCTTAGATGGCGCTATTGTGGCCAGGAACGCGAAGAATCACTCGCGTCCCCAGTCTGTCAGCTCCTGTCACTGAAACAGGAAGTGGCTGTCGGCGGGGCCAGGAGGATCGGAGGGAGACGGCGACGGCACCGGACAGCTGCAGGGGGCTATTGGAAGCCCCAGGTGAGTAAAACTCATTTTTTTTGTTTGACTTAAGTGTCCCTTTAAGGTATGCATATGATTTTGATCCCAATCTTCGACTCGGGATCACTTTAAGGTAATTTATTATGGGAGGTGTGCCAAGGAAAATTAAAAGTAATTAAAATGAATGATTAAAAAGGAGTTACTGTAGACAGATGCTTGTATATTATCTCAGTACATTTGTGGGAGGAAATCCCACTAATTATACAGGGCATGATCCAAAAAAGTTAGGCAAATACAATAGATAGAAATAGATATAAATATTGTTTTTAAATAAAGTGCTGCAGTATGCATAAAAAGTGCAAAAAAGTGCTACTATGTCTGCATACTACTAATTTACCTGCATAAAAAAATGATACATCAAGAGTAATAGAATCAGTTTACAATATAGGTGTTGCAGTAAAGAGTTTTAATGAAAAAGGTGCAATAATACTGATCTGTCTGCATACAGGTAAATGCCACAAAATGCAGGAAAGTGCTCAGGACTTACCCGATGAAAAAATCAGTGCATCCGTGTAAGAGGTCTCCCTTGGCTTAACTCGTGTCGCCTTCTAGTGACCACTTCATAAGAAGCCTAAAAGGCTATCTCTATCTGCATTTGCGGCAGTGGACTGTAGCTCAGAAGGAAGAAAACATAGGCACCCCACTGACAGACAGATAGATAGATAGATAGATAGATAGATAGATAGATAGATAGATAGATAGATAGATGGATAGGCACTATCCCCTGCACAGAAGAGGAAAGGGCAGGAGATTCAATGTAGAGAGGTGGGAAAGTGGCTCCTGCACAGAGCTGTGGGGAAAGGCAGCCCATGTGACCATCAGGGAGATGGGTGAGTGAAGGCGGCAACTGAGGAAGGGATGCTAAGGCAGCATGCGGCCACCAGGGGAGAGGAGCTTCCACCCAGCAAGATGTGGTCCTGATCCACTGGCTACCAGGGATCAGTAGAATGGGAGAGAACTCAAGGCAGTGAAGTCTGCCTCCTTCCATGGTAAGCCTTCTGATATTGGCAACAGCAAACCCCAAGAGCTGTGTGACTCTGGACTGCCCTCCCTCCTTGTCACTGAGGCAGTTGCAGGTGAAAAATGGTGCTGAACATTTGCACACTGGTGCTTAGGGGTCAACAAGCTGGTTTGTGGTTCCAGTGGTTGGTTGGCAGAACTGGTGTGATAGCTGCATACACAGGCATTGATTTGATTTTTTTTGTGAGTTTTGTCACAATATCTTTTAATACCTTTACAATAAAATATTGTCCAGCTGCCAGAAACCAAAAAAGTACTCAGAATAGGAAATTCTATATTTTACTTTCTTAATACCATAAATTAGTATTGAAGAGAAATCATCTTAATTAGTTTTGTCATCTTCAAAGAAAGAAAAGTGAATTAACTCAGGGCCATCTATTCCACTGACAGGATATTAACACCAGAATTACATGGAGAACACTGAATAGAAGGCACCCTTTCTTGTGGATCAACTAACCTGGTATACTTGATCTAAAGTAAGAAGTCCTTAACGTGGTTACACGTGGGGTAATCAGGGCAATAGCTGCATAAGTCGGTGAACATTCAGAGGTTCATCATTAACAATTGATCTAATGCTCCTGTAGCAGCACCTTTGTAAAGCCAGGAACTTTCACTCTGGATTTAACTTCATCCCAATCAGTAGCTGATACCTCCCTTCCCATGAGAAATGTCCACCGAAAACCCAAGGTGGTGCAGGGGGGGGGGGGTCGTTAGATGGGACACAGAGGCATGTTCCCTTCCTCATGATATGCCTCTGTGTCCCCACACCACTGATCTCTGCCCCCCCCCCCCCACACCGCAGCGCTATGGCCTCCCCAAAATTGGCGACAATATTTGTCGCCATCTCGGAGGGTAATGGGAGGAGAGAGATTCCCTGCTGAAACGCCCACTAGGGGTGTTCCTGCAGGCTTTCCAGAGCTGCCATTGGGCAGCTCCCTCCCTGGCCAATCCCCCGCCTCCATGCACGCTGGGAGAATGAGATCTCTCTCCTTCCAGCTGTCATGACCCAGAGGTCACGAACGTGAAAGTGGGCCCTAGCAGGCCTCAGGAGCGGCGTGGATGATGGCTACCTGATCTGCCCAGTCCCCCGGATCAGGTAGCCTAGGTTTTGTTTAATTATATGAGCCCACCTCAGGCTCTCTTTAAATAGATTATCGGGGAACATCTGCATGGCTGATATTGAAGCTCCTCCCACAGTGTGATGTCATGCCCATACAAGCCAGCTCATGTGCTTGTAGCTCCACCTCACATTGCACTCACACCAGCATAATTACACGGCGCAGTGTGTTGTGGAAGGGAATCAGTGTCACACTTTGACCGACACATTAATCCAAGTAGCCTGACTCTGTGCCAGACTAGTTCTAGTAGCGGCGCAGGCAACAGGGAGCCCAAATGCACCAACATAAAAGCTACATTAGGCCGACACTTTGATCTAAAGGGGCTGAGGTCATGTCGACCTAGATCCGGCGAGGGTACCGCTAGCAACAGCTATATTTCTGCTTGTCAGACTATGTCGGATATTAGAGCTAAAGAGGAAAACTCCAATGTCCGATAGTCCCACATAAGACTGGAAAGGGTTAATCTATTACATTTAGCGAATACTTGAAGCTTCCTGCTTCAACTGATGGCTGACATGGTATAATGTTCTACTACATTTCATCTTCATAAAAATGGGGATGTGAATATGTTCATGCACCTCCTGACAAGCACAGTCTCTGTGTTTGAAGAAGTGGTTACCAGTGATGACTCACTGATAATATATTGTTTCTGTTTTAGAAAGCTTAGTTGTGGCGTCATGTGGACAGAGTTTGACTATGGCTTTACATCTGTCAACCTGACTCTGTTCCTTAACCTCTTACCTAGTTAATCTGCAGGTGATTCCAGGTAAAGTTTTAAAGTCCTATGCCATACTCTGCAAGGCTGTATGTGAATTGCTAGTTTATGTGCTTCTATCTTTCTCTGTTCAAACATTTTTGGCTCATGATGTAAAAGATTCTGTCATACTCACCACTCCACTTAGGTTCCCATGCCGTATCATGGTCATTCGCCATTGCTCCTTCTGCTGTGTGTTCCTCTCCTGGGCAACATACACCATACAATCTTGGTTGTTCAATCTTACCACTTTTATGTAGTATAAGAGCTTATCCAATCAATCATTCAAGGTATTTTCAATCTGTTTGACCTTATACTACATAGATTTGGTAAATAAGTACAACCAATATTATTGTATGGTGTGTATTGAGCTTAAGGGCTTGTTCACACTGCAGACATTTTCGGCTTTCTTCCGCCCGCATGCGGTTTTTAAAAAGGCCCCCCCGACCGCATAGACAATGAATGTCAATGAGAAGGTTCATAACAGCGTCGGTCATGCGCTGTCCGTTCAGTAAAGCGGTGCATGTACCATTTTTGAGGCGGTTCCGCCTCAATGGAAAGAATAGGAGAAACACAAAATGCTCACAAAATCACTTTGTGTAGCAATTATGTTCGCGTTTTTAAGAATAAATCCATTTTATTTATTATTTTCTGGGTCAAAGAGTTCACTTCCTGACTAGTGTCAGGGAGTGAATTACAAAACCGCTCAGAAAAAATGCTTAGAAAACCGCTAAGCAAAAAAAACGAATCGCCCACTCAAGCACCGGGAATCGAAAAAAAAAAAGACGCCTCAAAACTGCCCAACGCGGACGGACACGCGAACGGAACGCAATATGAAAAAGGCCTAAGTGTGTAGGCGTCAAGCAGCTCACAGACTCATGGCCCAGGCAGGAGTTGGAGGGTCTATTTGGAGAGTGCAAGGCTATAAATAAACCCTTCCAGTCATCTTGTTTCCACCAGTGGACCAGATTTTTCTTGCCACCTATCCAGTATTCATCGAGTATCTTGTGTCCCTGCCGGTCATCAGTCCTAATATCAGCCTGCTATCTGATCCTGAACTGCCAAGCTCCAATCTTGATCTCAGCCTGCCATCTGATCCTGTTCTGCGGACCAACAGTTCTGATCTCAACCAGTAACCTCAACTCAGTGGCGTACCTAGGGAATTTGACACCCGGTGCTGATTTTTTATAAACAACCCCCTTCCCCCAAAACAACCAATTTTTTTATGAGAGGGTTGACGGCTTGGGCACTGAGCATGTTGCTGCAGATTTTGGTGGAAAGGGAGTCGTCAGGATGTGGATGGAGCTTACCGTTATGAAACTCTGTACTCTATACAGTGCTGCAGAAGATGTCAGTGCTATATAAATACACAATAATAATATGGTAGGACATAAGACTATGACTATGGTACAATTAGATTGTGAGCTTCTCTGAGGACAGTCAGAAAAGGGGGACATATAAAAGAGGGTGATACATAGTAGGACGGGGGATACAGAGGTAGAGGCACAAAATAGAGAGCCTAGTGGGAGAGGAAAAATGGCAGGAAGGATCTTTATCAGGACTGCAGACATCACCAGTGCTGTTTGGCAGGGACATGCTGTTAAAAGAAGCCACTGAAATCTGGAAAGAGGAAAGGGTCATGCGGAAAGACAACCAAGTGGGAGGGGATCTGGGAAAAGAGATAAGATTGCCTATAGCTTGCTCCACTGCTCACTACATACTGTAAGTTGGCTGTCAGCACCTGTATCACTGGCTTCTGCGACAGCAGACTGCTCTACATTATTGATTAATTACTCTGATCAGGATAAATAATCAATAGTTCAGGGCACTCTGATATTACAGCAGCCAGTGCACATGGCTACTAATGACAGGCAACTTCTGAAGCACTAAACACATCCTGCCACCTTTCCCTGCTAATGTCCCAGCTGCAGCATAGCAATCATTCTCTCTACTCACCCTGCTGCTCTGCACATTCACTCACTGCAGGTTGTGTGTAGAGAACAAGGAAACACATTGCCCATGGAACAGGAAGGGGAAAGTGTGTTCCATCTAGTGCAGGAATAGTACAATCCCATGCACTGCCTGTTGTTATTTTCCTGGTTGTTGCCCGAACTATAAAAAAAGGTCCCAGGTGGAAGAGCACAGTGGCTGAGCACCATAGTGGCACCCCTAACCATGGCTACACCCAGTGCTGTGAGAACCTGTAGCCTTGTGGTAGGTACGCCACTGCCTCATTTCTACCCTTTTTGTCACCTGCCCCGTCCTACTTCTCCCCACACTGCAAGGTTCGCCCTCTGGTTTTTGTCTCTGGTGGGAAAACCCTGGTGGTAGTCTACTGCCCATTAGGGGTATCAGCTCATCAACCTTTGGAGGGTGCTGTGGTGAAGACCAATGGTTACTTAGACTCCATGCCTTGTGGGAGCTTTTTTGCCCATGCACTAGGGTCAATTTTTGTTCTGTTTTTCACCTTTAATCGATCAGAGACTAATTTGATTACAAAATAAGCACCCTAATGAATCAGATCGAGTAAAGGTTGATTGAATAGATAATGAAAAGCTCTCAACTCTTGTTCCATCAATTGAAATAACCCGACATACTCGATAAATTCATTTTAAGAATTCAATCGAATATCGGCCTATAAGAATCGATTCAAGAATTTGAGATCGGTTATAATAATCAATCAAAGTAAAAGATCTACCAGTGTATGGCCACCTTTAGTCTTATTGCATATTAGGTGGAGAGCTTGTGTTTTTTTTTTTTTTCTTTTTTTTTTTTTTTCTTAAACAATTACATTTTTTTTATTGAAAGTTTAGGATGCATATGACACAAATGACCATTCTGGTGTAACACATAGATTATCAGTCTTCATTTAAGTATAACATAGGGATCAAGATACTGTAACACCAAAATCTGTAAAACACAGAAATCAGTAAAACATAGAACTCAATAACATCAGTGGTGGTGGATATAAGGGAATGTAAGTAAGGTTTCAATTAGCTTAGAGTTAGTTATACAGTATGTTGTTAAGAATGGTAGTTCAGGAAATTGATCAGAATTGGAAACTCCTTCTGGTATTTTCAAAGTAGGTAGATGAAGGGCGCCACTGACCAAATTCCCTAACTAACTTGTGGAGGAGGATTCCTCCTGCTGCCAATCCTTCAGGATCTGGGGTGTCCCCTTAACCCCCCTCCAATATGGCAACAAAAAAACTACGGTACTGTATTTCGCGCCGTATAAGACGCTCCGGAATATAAGACGCTCCTAGGTTTAGAGGAAAAAACCAGGGAAAAAATATAAACTAAACCTGGTGCGTCCATATTTCAGGAGCGTCTTGTACATGACCTCCCCCAAATGGTGCCCTTTTGTGTCCCCATGTCTCTCCCAGGTGTCCCCCTGTCACCCCCAGGTGTCATTGCTGTACCCCCATGTGTCAGTGCTGTACCCCCAGGTGGCCTGCTTTCTCCCCATGTGTCCTCCTGTCCCCCTCTAAGTGTCCCCGTCTCCCGCAAGTGTGCCCCTGTCTCCCCCAAGTGTCAGCCTGTCTCCCCCAAGTGTCAGCCTGTCTCCCCCGAGTGTCCCCCTGTCTCCCCCAAGTGTCCTCCTGTCAGCCCTATGTGTCCTCCTCCACTCTATGTGTCCCGCTGTGAATCATCCCCCTTGCCCCCGCTTGTCTATACCCCGTAATTGATGACGCGTCATTACAAGCCAGCACTAGAGGAAGCCGCACACAGGAGCCGAATGTCTTCAATCGTCGCGGGCAAGATGGAGGAGGTAAGCTTCTGCCACTGCCACTTCTTACACGGGGGAAGGGGGGGGGGGGACCCGGAGACACAGGAGGGGGGATAGACAAGCGGGGGCAAGGGGGAACGCAGCCAAAGCAGACACACAGGCAAGGCAGGGAATCCCCGATGACGGCGGGTCGACGGTTGGTATCGGTGGGCCTCCATAAGTCGGTGGATTCCCTGCCTTTGCCACATAAGACGCAGGGACTTTTTCTCCCCATTTTTTGGGGAGAAAAAGTGCGTCTTATACGGCGGAAAATACGGTATGTTTGAAGGAGGCGCTATTGGTTAGTTACGCAATCTATAATGAGTATATGTTATCACCATTATGTAGAGTAGAAAAGCTTTATTGCTAATTAATATAGTTTTCCTGGAGATATAAACATAATTTTAAAAGGATAAAAAGTATTGTAAAATATAGAGGATGGAGTCTCCAGTGTATACATACACCACACTCCTCTACATTAATTACAAAAAAACAGCCTATAATCTGAGTTACACTCAAAAGCAGAGCTAGCAACAGGAATCAAGTGGCTCCCGTATGCATGTGATTAATGTGTGAGTGCATGAGGGTGTGTGAGTGTAACTCAGATATAGGCTGTTTATTAGAATTGATGTAGAGGAGTGCGGTGTATGCATACACTGGAGACTCCATCCTCTATATTTTACAATACTTTTTATCCTTTTAAAATTATTTTTATATCTCCAGGAGAACTATATTAATTAGCAATAAAGCTTTTCTACTCTACATAATATTGGTGGTGACATATACTCATTATAGATTGCGTAACTAACCAATAGCGCCTCCTTCAAACATAGTTGTTTTTTTTCCCCTTCCGGTATTGTATAGAATCAAGTAGAGGAATAAGGGGAACTCTTATAAGCAAAAGTAAAATAAGGTGGACTATTTGGTTTGTTCAATGGACTTGTCTCGCCTGGAAGGGCTTTTGCCTTCTGCTTGCAGTTCTGAGTAAATCTAGGTAGCGACGCAGTTGGTTTCGGAACTCAGCACTGTCACAGGAGCCCTGGTGGCTGGAACGCGAAATGCCTTCCAAACGGTTCCAGAGCACAGATCGTGCAAACTGTGGTCGCAGTCAATGCGCAGAAACCGTTGGGAATTGGCCGCAGACAAACCAGAAGGGAGCCTGTGGGTTACGGAAATACACTTTACACACTATTTCAGGGTATATCTGCCACCACCACTGGTATGGGCCAGTGGTCCCTACCGACTGACTGACTGACTGATCCTGCAAATAAAACGGTTAAAACACGCTGTATTCTGTCTAGATATCAATAATAGTAGCGACTCCTCAGAGACCTGAGTTCAGTTTCTGTGTATGGCTGTATAGCAGGTGTAGCGGAACAGTAAACGACTTTGATAAAGTCTTTATTTACGTGCAATATAAATAATATAAACAGAAAATCGTTAAAATCAACAATTACAGAGACATTAGATAACGCAGTATGAAAGGAAAGGGGTAAAATACTTACCTCTGAGAGATTTTAGGTTTAAACTTATAAAATGCCTTAACTCATAAACGATACATGTCATATTTAGGTGAATAACAGATTCATACTTGTCGGAAAATACAGATTAATATGATAGCAGACGTGACTTGGGTAGCTTCTCAGGTTCCTGAGAAGATTCATACCGCAATAACTGGATGAGATATTGCCATGAATTTTATATCCGCACGATACGCAGACTTTAACGAATAAGGCTATATGAATTTCATAGCTGTGCGATATATGGTTTTCGTATACCGACAGGAAATCATACCACACATGCAGTCAGATCTGCCCTTCATCGGTGCCATGAAGTCTGTGTGAAAGCAGGTTTTGAATAGCCTCCTGCTGTGAGGGAAGCCTTTCTCTGAATAGAGTCCCCATCTGGTGACTAGGGACATCTTACTGAGGTAATTAAAAATAAACATTCCCTTAGACACAAGCCTGGCCCAAGCTAATTAACAAATCAAAAGACATCCTGCACCTAAGTCCTGCTAGCTCTCTGCTGAGAAAAGAGAGAGCCCAGATTGACTGCAGATGCTCCTACACAACCAATCTAGATTCTATCGATCTTAACCGCATCGATGCAGAGAATCGATTGCGATCGCATGTTCTGCACGGGCGGTTCAAGGACGCGTCTGCGGCTACGCAACCGTCCGTCACAAAGCGCCGAATCTGGGCACAGCTATAGCACTGATGCTATAGTGCACAACCTGCACAAGGGAAATTCTGAATTACTTCTCCCTCCTAATTGCCTCGACTCGGAAGAGGAAAAGTATCTAACACCGCCAGGGATTTGTGTGTCAGCAGGGTGAGCTGTCATTTGGCTCACCCTGCGCCCAACTCACCGGCAGCAAAATCATACGTACACCTAGGTAGGGCCTTAATTTTGTCTTGAGTGCATGCACACCTAAAGGTAGTAGATAGTAGCATAGTAGAGACGTTACTAGGTTCCTCTTACATGTCTAATGGGTAGAGTGGTGCATTACAAATTCTCTGGTTTTGGCAAGGTGCGTTTTGGTGAGAAAATAAACAGTAGAAAGGACTAACTCAGGGTTAGCCAGTAGCCATGGGCGGCTTATGATAGTGGATTGAGGAATACCTTGGTAGGTTGCAGTTAAAGAGAACCAGAGATTAAGCACCCTCTTGTATTTTACCTTATAAATCAGTGGGAACATGACAGTAAACACCTAATCTGCTCTTTGTTTCATTGTTCTCTGTTTAATCCCCAACTGAGCACTCAGTCTAGCTTTGCTACGGAAAGATTATAGCTGAGTCTGTCTTCTCTGGTGTCTTTGACTCAGCTATAATTATTCCCTGCAAAGCCAGACTGAATGCTCAGTCCGGGATTCTTATCACAGCTGATAACAGACGCTTTTAGCAGTGAGGATGAAACAGAGAGCAGGGTAAGTGTTTTCTCTAATGTTCTTACTGATATATATGGTAAAATACACACGGGTGCTTCGTCTCTGGTTCCCTTTAAAGAGAACGTATAAGGGAAGGTAATCTTTAGCCCAACTGGGACTGTCACTAGCAAGGGATAACAGAACAAAATTGTAGAATGATCAAATAAGAACATGTACCCATAGTACATGTACGTACTTCTTACATCCTTGTACCTAAAAATAAACCTTTGATAGGAGACATAAACATCAGATCTTTGTCAAAAAGATAGGGCTGTCCAAATCTGTATGGTGGTATAGTATACAGTACCTACTATAGCCTGAAATGAGATTTTACTAGAAGGCGAGTAGCCTGCCAGGTAGTTATCTAGAGTAACTATTGTTAACTGCAGGCCAGTACTTTTATCGTTGAGTGAATCTGATGTTTTATTTTTTTTTTTAATTGAGTGTTCAGCATAAGCCAAACGGAAGACTTAGGTAATGCTTAGGTAAGCATTGTCTTTCCTGTTAGGCTACATTCACAGTGGTGCTTTGAGGCAGACAATATAATCACACTGCTAACACAATGCAGTTATAATGATAAGTTCACATCGGTCCAGTACGTAGCAGGCGACGTGGGCGTGTATGCTTGTTGGAATTTGTAAGCACACACACGCCCAGATCCTTACAGGTGGCCAGCAGGACACCGGGGAGAACCGGAGATGTGGCCAGGGACCCAAATAACTTCTAGGGGCTGGAAGAAGCCGTAGGTAAGTAAAGATAGATTTAGCTTTTCGCCTTGGGAGTCCTTTAAGGATCACTCCACTTAAATTAAAAGAAAAGAAAATCTACATAACACATTTTACATGTCTTTAACTAAATACATTAAAGCAAATATGAAGCATTAATAAAAAAGTCAGATTCTCACCTATGGAGAGGGAAGGCTCTGGAGCTCATAGAGTCTTCCAGGTCCCCTCTCAGTGTACTCGTTCCAGCACTGTCCAACATTAGAATTATCCCACCTCCGGTAGCCCACTGGACTGGCTTTAGAAGTTCTCATGTCCCCAAGTGCTTCCGAAAATGGGCGGCTCCTTACCGCACATGTGTGGGTGTGCATTTTGCGCGGTACAGACCCAACCGTATCTGTGAGGGTATATTCGACCAGTTGCATATCTGTCTTTTTAAAATTTTCTTTATATTTAATTTAAATATTTGGAAAACCTCAGGGAGGGGAGAGAAGTGAGAACAGGGAAAACAGGAAGTGTACTAGGTTAGTATTTAGTTTGCAACTACTCACAGGGGTTGGTTGCTGAAAGTAGCAACAGACTTAAATATCCTATTATCTTTAATTTAGTCTATACCTGCTATAACTTTTTTTTCAGGAAACCTGCTAGAACCCAGTCCAATGGTATACAGTTCGGGGTTAAAGATACTCAGAATGTCCCTCTTTATCTCACTGCTTCATAAGTGTGCACAAAGTAAAATGTATTGTATCTCCTTTCACCATAACAGCTTTGCTGAATTTACTGCAATGATGCAGTCTACAAGGAGAAGGCGGTACTGCACATCTACTGAAGATGCTGGTTCTGCATATGCACAATTGAGAATATTCATTCCCATATCAGTGCCAGCTGAGTGTTTTTTGCAAGGCAGTTTTCAGTGAGAAACATGCAGAGCTCCACACCAGCGGCCTTTACTTCAAAGCAGGTGATTTTATTGCGCGCTCTAACTTGGCACTCTGACCTGGGTGCAGCCATAGATATAATGTTATTATGTCTATGGCCGCGCAGTAGTGTAATTCGAGTGCTGGAGATTGCTGGCCCCCAAATTACTTCTCCCTCCAAGTTGATACGACTCGGAGGGGGAATAGTAAGTAACGTCACACGCAATTTGTGCTGCAGCAGGGTGAGCCGCCAGTTAGCTCTCCCCGCGCCAAAATGACGGGCGGCGTACATCCATACGCCCTGTTATTAACTCCCAAAACTGCCAGTTCTCACCTCAATTAATGACCCGCTTCATCGCTTTTATTGGAAGTCTTTGAAACTCACTTTGATATGCATCCGTTTAATTTCCTTCTTGGCCTTCCCCTTAAAGAAAACCTGAACTGAAAAATAAAAGTCAAAATAAGCATACACAAGTCATACTTACCTTCCATGTAGTCTACTCCTCAGTGTCTTTCTCCTCTCCCACGTCCTGTTTGTTCACTGTGATAAAGGAAATTTTCCGTCCTCCATTTTGAAAATGGCCATTACCCATAACAGCTTTCTGGTCAGCACACAGTTAAATTGTAAACATTTCCCACTTGAGCCATAGGGAAACATGGACATTACCTGGTACATCAGTTTTCCTCTCAGCTATAACTGACAGCAACTGATATTTTACTGACAGCAACTGATATATTTCAGATCTGACAAAATGTTGTCAGAACTGGAAGGGATTATTGTCAGAAGAAAATGGTGAGCTTCTGAGAGGAACTGATGGCAAGGTAACTATGTAATGTTCATTTGAAGTTACCTCATGTGTTTATTTTAAATATTTTTACTCAGTACAGGTTCTCTTTAAGAATTTCCCTCGTAAGCAGTGGAAGCTCGTGCTTCACATATTATCTGCAGCTAAGAGGTTCATTGCTCAACTATGGAGGTCTACAACGATCCCCAGTAAATTAATGTTAATAGATACAATCAAGGATGTTAAGCGGGTGGAGGATCTAACAGCTAGAATCCATGATAATCCAGACACCCATGGAGAGCTGTGGGGTCCATGGGAGGATTGGGATATGTCATTGTGGCTCCAATCACGCAATCGTAAGCCCCATCATTTTTTGCTTTTATGTATATAAAGTAATCCTTTAGCTCTGGTGGTATTGGAAGTATGTTTAATATGACTTTCCAGGTCCTGCAGGTTCTTCTTGGTAACCTATCTCTTTGGTCTTCTTTGCTTTTGTTCTACTTATTTGTTTTTGTTCTTCCTCTTCTACTGATGTACTCTCTATGTGTTTTAAATCTATATTCACATTTGTGCATTGATCAGTAAACCTATTGGCTCTACCGGGTTGACTGTGTAATCCATATATCTTTCTACAATTGATACTACTGTTTACTTATCTGATTGCATGTCCCTGGCCTTGTATAGTAAGCTTTCTATGTGAAGATATTCATCCTGTTTGTTGTTTCAATGGATCTTAATATTTTATATAATGCTGTATTATGTATGCTTCTTTCTGCTTTCAATAAAAAAGATGATTGATAAATAAATGACCCGCAGCCTAAAATAAATGACTTGAGGTTGATGCACGAAAGCGCAGTAATATTGCCCTGCACAGACATCACACAGCAATATTACCCCTACTACACTGTGGGCCATGAGTTACGCTATAAGCGCTACCCTACTAGGACTGTTGCTATGGTAGCATGTAGTACTAATGAGCGTTACCTTTAGTAGCACGCATTACCTTAGCAAAGGTCATACTAGTAGAGTACTGAAGGTCACGCTTATAGCATAACTCACGGTACACAGTGCCAGTAGGTGTTTGGTGTACACTTTTCAAATGGTGAGAACCACCTGTAGCAAGCATATTCTTTAGTGGCGAGGGCCCACTGAGGAGAGATAGGTCAGACAGGCAGAGGTCCGCAACAGATCAGATGGGCAAAAGTACAGAATCTTGAGGCAAGAAACAGAGTTAATATACAGGCAGAGGTCGGCAGCAGATCAGATTGGCAAAGGTACAGAATCGAGAGGCAAGAATCCGAGTCAATATACAGGCAGAGGTCAGCAGCAGATCAGATTGGCAAAGGTACAGAATTTTAAGGCAGAGGAGTAGAGGTAAGGCAAAAGGTGAAAATACAATACAATGATATGTTTTTCCTAAGCTAAGTGCGAATCCCCGGGGTCCTGCCGGTTCAAACACGGATCTGACTAAGGTCTGAGCGCTAACACTGTGAAGTATTCGCAACAACAGACAATGAGCTACTGACATCCCCAGGTTTAAATACAGACAGGCAATCCAAAGCTCCCGCCCAGAACGCTTCCACCAATCAGTGAGGAGATGCAGCAGCCAGGTGTCAGCTGACCAACAGGTCAGCTGACCCGTCTCCTGAGCCCATAAAGGTCCTGCCATTCCCTGTACGAGCACTCCACCCTCTGTTCATGCGCCAGGCGAGAGACCAGCGCGAGATGACTGCGATGATGCGGCGGCCGCTGTGATGTCAGACCCGGAAGCGGCGCTCGCGCTGCAGCCCGCAGCGGAGGTAAGCCCGCTAACCCTGACAATATTGCACTGCAATACTACCATACTTTTGTGCATCAGGCTCTTGGAGTCAAGGAACAATTGCTTTTGGAGAGAATTGCTTCTCAGATAATCCTTCAAAAGGGAATCTGAAGTGAAAATAAACTTATGATATAACGCTTTGCATGTGTAGTACATCATATGCTGGGTACACACGTTGCGATTTCCTGCGCGATTCGCGGGATCGATTCGATTATTTCCAACATGTTTGATCGTGTTTCTATGGATACAGCGGTCGATTTTGCATACTTAAAGGGACTCCGAGCAGTGCAGACACTATAGAAAGATGCATATCATTTTAAAGCTCTCTTTCTCCTCTTTCCAATGATATATAAACCGCCTCCCTACGCCTTTTAGTTTTCGCTATTTTCGCGATTGAAATTGCCGCGGCCGCGATTTCGATCGCGAAAATAGAGAAAACTAAAAGGCATAGGGCGACGGTTTAGGTGTCGTCAGAAAGAGGAGAAAGAGAGCTTTAAAATGATATCCATCTTTCCATAGTTACATTGTATTACACAGGACGACTTTTTCTGCTGAATGGAGCTGCTGACACTGGGGAAAGTGTCCGTCCTGTGTAATACAATGTAACTATGGAAAGATGGATATCATCTTAAAGCTCTATTTCTCCTCTTTCTGACGACACCTAAATCGTCGCCCTACACCTTTTAGTTTTATCTATTTTCGCGATCGAAATCGCGGCCGAGGCAATTTCAATTGCGAATATAGCGAAAACTAAAAGGCTTAGGGCGGCGGTTTATATATCATTGGAAAGAGGAGAAAGAGAGCTTTAAAATGATATGCATCTTTCCATAGTTTCTGCACTGCTCAGAGTCCCTTTAATATGCAAAATCGACAGCTGTATCCATCGAAACACGATCTAACATGTTGGAAATAATTGAATCGATCGAATCGATCCCGCGAATCGCGCGGGAAATCGCAACGTGTGTACCCAGCATAAGGAATAAAACATTAGCAGCAGAGATATGAGTCTAATATTGTTTCCAGTACAGGAAGAGTTAAGAAACTCCAGTTGTTATCTAAGCAAAAGAGCTTATCTGAGCTCCACACATTCAAAGTCGCAGAAAGCTCTGTCTTCTGAAGCTTATTATCTCAAGTGTCCGTCACTGTATTTTGTTTTTTCTGCAGAGTAAAGTTCAAACGTTCATTAGCCTGCTCTGTGAAATCATTTAGAATGCTGAGTGTAATTTGTAAACTGCAAATATTAGAGAATGATGCAATGTTATAAAAAAAAAAACTATATAACTAAAAATAAAAATAGGAGACATAGGAGATATTTTCTTTGCTGCTAATGTTCTATTAATTATCTGTACTGCACATACAATTCATTATATCATATATTTTTTCCCTTATACTTATCAAATTTCCCATTAGATTCCTTGCAGATTAGGATGGATGGAGGTGCCAGGCTCTTACACTGGACAAACAGATGCTCCACATCATTGCCTGAGGAAGCGGGTATGTATGCAAAACGCATTGCGTGTGGAGTTATTGTTGTGGCTTTTTTCGCAAATAAAGAAATGCTGTTTGAAATTTCACATGTGGTGTATTGATTGGTGGAGGTAAGTCCACCACTCTATCCATTTTAAACAGATTTTAGATGCTTTTATTCTGATTGGTTGCCTCTGTATCATCGATCTCCAATTGCTATATCGTCCACCCTTGGTGGAGGGGTGTATCCCCATTTGCCTTCCATGACAGAGAGCGACTTTTAGCCCAAGTGAGGACGGAATTATGATCCCTATCTGTGGTTCCAGTGGTGGCCTGTATGCAGAGGCGGGACAAGGTCCTCCAGCACCCAAGGCTGAGACAGCAAAGTGCGCCCCTCCATCCCTCCCACCCCAGCCGTCACACACTGATTGCTATTAGACTAAGAGGCGCCACAGGGCCCACAACCTCCCCAACATCTTAATATCTAGTTATGTGGCTTGCAGTCACTGCTATGTATCCCCTTTTCTTATTTCTTTCTGCTTCAAACACAATTGGGAGTGACAGCTGAATGAATTGTGCTCCCCGTCCTACCCTGCGCCCTGAGGCTGGAGCCTCTCCAGCCTATGTCTCGGCCCGGCCCTGCCTGTATGGTGGCCCATCCTTGTGAGTGTATTCCAGTTACCACATTTCTTTTCTCTGAATAGTATGTACTACACCATTGGGGCTCTGGGTTTCTGTTTATGCTTGCAGATTAGATTCATCTGCTGGGAATCGAGTCCCCAAAACGTTAGTTCTATTGATTTTTTTTTTATCAATTTTGACTAAAAGTCGATTGAAAGTATCAGTCAGACAGGATGGAAAATGAAAAACAATTGGGGGCGGGGCAAGAGCATTGGCAGATCGATGGCCTATAGCTTTGCACTGCATCAAACAGTTCCACGTATGATCGATTTTCAATAGATTTCCTGCTGGAATCTATTGGAAATTGATGTGGAGCGTATGGAAGGAATCTTATTCCTTCGGAATCGATTATTTTGAATGAAATGATCTTTTGCAATATTGGGTAGAAATCTATAAGTGTATGGCCAGCAGCTGCTAGGTGGCTCAAAAACAAATTGCTTGTCAGATGCTGGTGTTTGTAATATACAATTAGCTTGCATGGCAAACCAGTGCAGAGATGTCTGGCAGGCTGCCGGCCTATGGGAACCAGCCACCTGCCAACTGTCTGCCAACTGCTAAAACAAAAATCGGTTTAGTTTCACTCCTGAATAATTGGCTGGAGTTTTATGCCTGGTACACACGATGAGATTTTCTGTCAGATTTACTGACAGAGCGATTGTTTCCAACAGGACCGATCTGATTTCCAATCGATTTTCCGTTCTCTTCCATGGAAAATCGATCGGAAATCAGATCGGACATGCTGGAAATAATCGATCTGGCAGCAAATCTGCCAGAAAATCTCATCGTGTGTACCTAGCTTAAAACTCCAGCCAATTATAGCACTAGGAGCAGCACTGAAGGTGCTTTCAGCAGAGGTCAATGAAGTAATGTCTAATACACACGATGCAATTTCACGCCCGATTATTTCTGACATGTTGATCGGCTCCCGATCAATAAAGTGATTTTGTGGACTTATAATTGGAAAATCGATCGTTGTGTCAATCGGGAACACTTTGGACATGTAAACATGATGCAACTATGTGTTCGATCACCCATCGATTGGGTGGGAAATGGCATCTTGTGTACCCAGCATTAAAGAGAATGGATAATGAAGGGGGGCAGCACTGAATGGCGTAACAAGACAAAATAACTGGAGGCATTGTTTCAGTTTCTATTGTGAAATAATAATAATGTATTGCAAATATGTTGTTGCACCAATCATAATTAAGATTAATTATGGTTAGCATGAAAACATGCTCACAGTAAGCTTTATAATTTCGCTTCACGAGTTCAATGCAAAACACATCACGTACCAGCGTTTACTTTGAAGCCAGTGGCAGAAGTCGGAATTCTGCCCTTTTCATAGGCAAACGCAGGGGGGGGATTACAGCTGCCCAGAATCCCCCCTCAGACCAGAGCCGGTGCATTCTCTGGGGACAGGCACAAGGTGAGACACCAGAATATCTGCAGGCATCCTGCAGCTCACAGCACTGCCCCCTTTCTTTCCCTGCTAAAGTTGACTTTGAATGGAGCAGCAGCGTGTATACAGAGCATGGAGTTGCAGCGTGTGTACAGAGCATGGAGCGGCAGCATGTGTACAGAGCATGGAGCAGCAGTGTGTGTACAGAGCATGGAGCAGCACTGTATGTACAGAGCATGGAGCAGCAGTGTGTGTACAGAGCATGGAGCAGCAGTGTGTATACAGAGCATGGAGCTGCAGCATGTGTACAGAGCATGGAGCAGCAGCGTGTGTACAGAGCCTGGAGCAGCAGCATGTGTACAGATGTACAGAGGAGCATGGAGCAACAGTGTGTGTACAGAGCATGGAGCAACAGTGTGTGTACAGAGCATGGAACAAAAGTGTGTGTACAGAGCATGGAGCAACTGTGGGGAACTTAACTTAGTCAGATATGAGCACAGCCCTGTGCCCTGCTGTGTGAATGCTTCACTTTCCCCTTCATTAGCAATGTCGGTTATGCTTATTATTATCTGCTCCTGATCCATTCCATTGTCGATCGGGAGCAGATCGGACATTTAGAAAATAATCGTCAGTCCTGTCTGTCGGATGGGAAATTGCATTATGTGTACCCAGCTTGCCCCTGCTTTTTTTTCTTTCTTTTTTTTCTGGTATTTTTGTGAAAAAAAGGTTTGAGTAATGAGTTTTTGAATGGTGTGCTAGGGAGTCCCAAGATGTTGCTGCCCTCTAGTTCCTCATTCTGCCAGGACAAATTGCCACAGTCAATGCCCTTTGCTCAGTGGCGTAGCTAAGGAGCTGTGGGCCCCGATGCAAGTTTTACATGGGGCCCGCAGGCACTCTATACATAACAATTGATACGGCGCACTAAAACCTGCCAATGGCCACTACAGTGTCAGAGGAGCAAGAAGGGGATGGGGAACAGCTAGTTAATGATTATTACTATTCAAAGTATCCATAGAAGTGATTATTATGAGCACAGGACCAATAGAGAGCTAACACTGCAGTTGAGGGAGGGCCCTTCGGGGCCCCTCTAGCCCAAGGGCCCCGATGCGGTGGCTACCTCTGCAACCCCTATTGCTACGCCCCTGCCATTGCTGCCTTCGGGGAAACTTCAAAGGACATTTTCGCAGCCTAGCACAACTTGTGAGTCCACCCTTGTCCACAGACTAAAAGGAGCCAAGCAACAAGTATGTGCAGAAAACATTAGGAAACTACCACCCAAAAATTGTTTAGGGCAACAAAACTCTAAAGTGCTTACCAGACTTTAATCATCAAGTGTAAAGCGTTTTGCCTGTTTGCTAATGCAGAACTAAATGTCTGCATGCTTTAAGTGTACCCAAGGCAAACCTCATGTAAGAAAACAGATACTTACCCAAGAGAGGGAAGCCGGTGGATCCAGCAGAGGCTTAGTTCCTATGTCTGCATGGCCCCCACCGCTGCCGTGCACAGACCCCCAAGCAAAATCGCAATACCAACCGCGTTCCTCTTCATGCACCAGTGAAGCCAACCCTGCATCTGCGCATTATAAGCCGGAGCTGCTCATGCAGGAAGAGGGGCGCAGTCTCGATCTTTAACCACTTAACCCCCCGCGGTACGAATTTCTCCGTCCCTTTTTTCACCCCTAAAAAACCAGGGACGGAGAAATCCGTACCTTCCGCGCTACCGCCGCTGTCCGCGCTCCCGCCTTCCGGACGCTTACAGGTCGCATGTAAACAAACACACTGTGGCCATCTTGTGGCCAAATAGTAAAACTACACCCTAAAGCATTTTACATATACAAACACATTACATTTACACAATAAATTAACTCATTACCTCCCACACTCTCCAATTTTTTTTTTTGTAATTAAAAAAAAATACAATAAAAAAAACATAAATAGTTACCTTAGGGACTGAACTTTTTAAATATTTATGTCAAGAGGGTATAACACTGTTACTTTATAAATTGCGGGCTTGTAATTAGGGATGGATGCAAAACTGAAAAAAATGCACCTTTATTTCCAAATAAAATATTGTCGCCAAACATTGTGATAGGGACATAATTTAAAACCGGGACAAATGGGCAAATACATTTCATGGGTTTTAATTACAGTAGCATGCATTATTTAAAAAAACACTGAAGCGAAAAAAAATTATGATATTATGATTTGTATGCGTAGTACAGCTAAGAAATAAAACATTAAGATCAGATACATCAGTCTAATTGTTTCCAGTACAGGAAGAGTTAAGAAACTCCAGTTGTTATCTCTATGCAAAAAAGCCATTAATCTCTACGACTTTCAAAGTCGTGGAGAGGGCTGTCTTCTGACTTTTATTATCTTAACTGTAAGTAAACAAATGTCTTTTTCTCTTCCAGAGGAGAGGTCATTAGTTCACAGACTGCTCTGAAAGAATCAGTTTGAATGCTGAGTGTTGTGTAATCTGCACATATTAGAGAATGATGCAATGTTAGAAAAACACTATATACCTGAAAATAAAATTATGAGAATATTTTCTTTGCTGCTAATCTTCTAGTAATTATTCATAGTACACAACCAATTCATTATATCATATTTTTTTTTCGCTTCAGTGTCTCTTTAAAAACTATAATGGCCGAAAACTGAAAAATAATAATTTTTACCCACATTTTTTCCTATTTTTCCATTAAAACACATTTAGAATAAAATAATTCTTGGCATAATGTCCCACCTAAAAAAAGCTTAATTGGTGGCGAAAAAAACAAGATATAGTTCATTTCATTGCGATAAGTAGTAATAAAGTTATAGACGAATGAATGGAAGGAATGCTGAAAGGTGAAAATTGCTCTGGTGTTCAAGGGGTAAAACCCCTCAGTGGTGAAGTGGTTAAAAAGCTCCTGGGCAGCAGTAGTGGTCTCCAGTAGGACAGGCTGGGAGGCCTCTGAAGGATCCACAGGCTTCCTTCTTCTTAGGTAAGTATCTTTTTTTTTATATTAGGTTCACCTTGGGTTTACCTCGGGTATATTTAAAGTGAATGGGAACCGCATTTAAAAAAATTAGACAGAGATTTACCCAAGGAGAGGGAGGGCTCTGGGTCCTATAGAGCCTTCCGGCTCCTCTCCTGGTCCCCTCGATCCAGTGCTGGCTTGCCCGGTAGCAGTATTTGACTAAATTAGTCAAATACTGCTTTATCCAGCTGAAGGAAGCTTTAGAAGTCTTCAGGGAGCCCAAGTGCTCCTGAAGAAGGGCGGACCTGTACTGCGCCTGCGCAAGCACGCTCTCTCGCATGCTCACGCCTGTGCAGTATGGAGCCGCACGTCTTCGGGAGGACACGGCTCCCGAAGACTTCCAAATACCCTTTTGGCGGGGGATTGAAACGGGGGGGGGGGGGGGGAGTGAGCACAGGATAGAGAGCACCGAGAGAGGAGACAGAAGGCTCTATACGACCCAGAGCCTTCCCTCTCCTTAGGTAAGTATTTGCTTAATTTTTTTTAAAATGTGGTTCCCATTCACTTTAAACATTACTATTATTAGAGCTACAAGTATAGAAACTCTCTTATCACGGTCCACTTTATTGGGGTAACATTATTCTTGTTTACTCCTCCCATTCATTCGCCAATAACTTTATCACTACTTATAATTAATTGATCTATAGCTTGTTTTTTCCGCCACCAATTAGGCTTTCTTTCGGTGGTACATTTTGCTACGAATTATTTTTTTCTAAATTCATTTTAAACAGGAATATTAAAAAAAATGGAAAATAATAATACATGCATACCAATTAAAATAATATATGCTACCATAATTAAAACCTATGTATTTTATTTGCCCATTTGTCCCGGTCATTACACCATTTAAATTATGTCCCTATCACAATGTATGGCGCTAATATTTTATCTGCAAAAAAGGTGCATTTTTTCAGTTTTGCATCCATCACTATTTCCAAGCTTATAATTTAAAATAATATTAGTAATATACCCTCTTGACATGCATATTCAAAAAGTGGGGTTTCTTTTTTAAATTGTAATTTTTTTCTTTTGTGTTACTTGTGTATTTTTTGGAGTGTGGGAGGTAAACAGTTACTTTTAAATGTAATTGATTGTGTTTGATAGAAAAAATGTACGTGTTATGTACATGTAGTTTTACTATTTGGCCTCAAGATGGCCTCAGTCATTTTTATTTTATTCCATCCTGTAAGCAAGCGCTCTGACTTACAGAAAGTGTAGGGAGGATGTGATTATTTTTTTTTTGTTCAGAAAGATCGCGGTTTCTCATAGAAGCCGTCTGTCTTTCTAACGGGAACTTAGATCAATGAATGGGAACTGCATCTCCAGATCTCCA
Source organism: Hyperolius riggenbachi (assembly GCF_040937935.1). NCBI lineage: Eukaryota > Metazoa > Chordata > Amphibia > Anura > Hyperoliidae > Hyperolius > Hyperolius riggenbachi. The sequence goes on along the minus strand of NC_090653.1, from coordinate 88,862,663 downwards.
GGCTAACGGACGGCGGCACGGGAGCGCGCAAGCACGTGCGCCATCAGCCGCTGGAACGCGCAGCAGTGCAGCAGCAGGCTTTTGGACGTAGCAGCTGAGTCTAAAAGGCTGAAATGGTTAATCTAGCCTTGTGTGACATTTATTCCCTGTTGACTTAAATCAGCACTGAAACACCAGAGCAGTGGCATATCTACAGGGGTACAGGGATGGTTCGTGCCATAGGCTCCACATGGCCCTGTGGTGCCTATGGTACAAGCCATGTCTGCCCTCAAAGCAGGTTCAAAAAAATCGGTAACTTCGTTCACATGGCACCGGCATTGCTCTCCTCAGAACGCCCACACGTATCGGCAGTCTCCGGTCCGTCCTTCGTTTATCCTCGTTTTGAGCTACAGATCAGCACGGTGACAGACCTGAAAATTAGTACAGGAACCGAGGGCGGGGCAGCTCACTGATGCGGAAGTGACGTCACTCGTCACTTCCTTTATTTGATGTGATTCTGTGCGACGCTCTGTCCTTGTGTCCCGTGCTGATCTGCAGGTTTGTCGCTGCGCTGATCTGGAGGTCTGAGAGGTCAGCGTGAGTGGGACAGGGGGAGGAAACCCACGCACACACAGGTGCATTACTGGTTGCAGAGATGTATGTGCCTTGTTCTATGTACTCTTTAAAAGACACCTAAAGTGATAGGGATATGGAGGCTGCCATGTTTATTTCCTTTTAAAAAATACAAGTTGCCTGGCATCCTGCTGAGCTATCAGTAGTGTCTGAATCACACACCTAAAACAAGCATGCGGCAAATCCAGTCAAACTTCAGCCAAACATCTGATCTGCATGCTTGTTCAGGGTTGATGGCTAAAAAGTATCTAAAGGAAGATGATCAGAAGGTCAGCTAGGCAATTTGAATTGTTTAAAGAGAACCCGAGGTGTGTTTAAATAATTTTATCTGCATACAGAGGCTGGATCTGCCTATACAGCCCAGCCTCTGTTGCTATCCCAAACCCCCCTAAGGTCCCCCTGCACTCTGCAATCCCCCATAAATCACAGCCATGCTGTAAGGCTGTGTTTACATCTGTAGTGTCAGTCTCAGCTGCTCCCCCGCCTCCTGCATAGCTCCGGTCCCTGCCCCCATCCCTTCCCTCCAATCAGCAGGGAGGGAAGGGATGCAGGTGGGGACTGGAGTTCTGCAGGAGGCGGGGAGAGCAGCAGACTGACACTATAGAGATAAACACAGCCAGCTCTGACAAGCTGTTTGTCAGCAGCGTGGCTGTGATTTATGAGGGATTGCAGAGTGCAGGGGGACCTTAGGGGGGTTTGGGATAGCAACAGAGGCTGGGCTGTATAGGCAGATCCAGCCTCTGTATGCAGATAATATTCTTCAAACCCACCTCGGGTTCTCTTTAAAAGGAGATTAATATGGCAGCCTCCATATACTTCCCATTTTAGATGTCCTTTAAAGTGAACCTAAGATGGTTCTCTAGCGCCTATTTATACTTACCTGGGGCTTCCTCAAGCCCCATGAACACCTTGGCCATCCTCGCTGTCCTCCTCGGTTCTCTATTCTGCTGCTATGACTCCCGGTAATCTGGGCAGTTGCTGCCTTCTGCACACGTGTGCTCGGCCGCACGTGCACCCCTGGTTCCACTCCCATGCAGGCGCAGAATGCTCTAGGAGATTGGAGCGCGATGGGGAGGGGGTGCAGAGCCAGGCAGGAGCCCACTACTGGCGGCGATTTACTGGTTTACCCGGAGTAGTAGCACCAAAATGGAGGGACTGAAGAGAATGGCAAAAGAAGCCACGGTGCTCATGGGGCTGGAGGAAGCCCCAGGTAAGTATACATAAGGGCCAGTGTACTATCTCAGGTATACTTTAAGACACGACTTATATGATATATATGGGTTCTAAAGTATGGATATAAACTACTAAATTTGAATTATTTATGGATGGTTTAGAATGAATAAAGTTTAAAGAGGAACTCCAGTGAAAATAATGTAATAAAAAAAAGTGCTTCATTTTTACAATAATTATGTATAAATGATTTAGTCAGTGATTGCCTATTGTAAAATATTTTAAATCCCTGATTTACATTCTGACATTTATTACATGGTGCATTTTTTACTGTGGGCAGGTGATGTAGCTGCTGCATGTTTTTTTGGCAGTTGGAAACAGCTGTAAACAGCTATTTCCCACAATGCAGCAAGGTTCACAGACAGGAAAGTACCTACTTAGAATTTCTTTGTGGGTGGGGTTTCACCACAATATCAGCCATACAGTGCCCCCTGATGGTCTGTTTGTGAAAAGGAATGATTTATCATGTAAAAGGGGGTATCAGCTACTGATTGGGATAAAGTTCAATTCTTGGTCGGAGTTTCTCTTTAAACTGTTCTTACTTAATAAGGTATAAAAGGCCAAAAGACACTGTGACAGGTTTTGTTATGAAAACATATGTATTTTTTCAGCCTCAATCCTGTGTATTCAACAAGGAAGAAAGCTGGCACATCCAAAATCAATATTTATTAGTCCCATGTAAAAATATGGCCAACGTTTTGGAGCCGCGTAGGGCCCCTTTGTCAAGGCAATGTTTGCTCTGAGGCAAAGATCTGTTTGCTGCTGTGCAAAAAATTCTGCATAGGAATTCGGGAGTCTGACTCCTCTAAAACACTCGCAGTCAGCGATGTGTATTCATCTGGGGTCAGCAGCAGCCCCAGACGAATACACATCGCTGACAGCGAGTGTTTTAGAGGAGCCAGCTTTCAATCAATCAATAAAGATTGATTTTGGATGTGCCAGCTTTCTTCCTTGTTGAATACTGCATAGAGGGTGTCATCCCTCTTTTCAGCTGTTGCACTCCCTTTAAAGACTATGGGTTTGATCCATTAGTGAGTGCGAGACGATACTTCCAATGTGATGTCTATCCTGTGTATGTCTAATGTGTGGTTTGTTTACTATGTAATTATTTATCTTAGTGAGATCTTGGCCACGTGTGCACAGCTTGGCAGTAAAATATATTGCCCCAGACAAGTTTGGCTCTTCCTTCCTTAGCAGAGTGGTACTCACATTGCAGCTTAACAATGTATTACATGTGCTTCTAAGTACAGTAACACCAATGCAAAGCTTTTAACAAGTTATTCTTGCCTTAATTAAGCGGTTCAAACATTTATTGGGATCTACTCATTTCAAACCACCCTCATAGTTGCAGCAGTTTCTGAGCAATCTATATTTTTCATGGTTTGTATGTAAGATGCTGACAGAGAAACATACCGTAACCATAAAACTGAGGGCTTGTTTCCACTTGTGCCGCGCGTGGCTGCAAGATGCGCAGCGGCACTTGAATCCCATCAGCTGTGCCATGCACGGCTATTGGATTTGCAGCCTCCCGCACCGAAACGGATGGAAATGTCGGCCGAATAGCTAGCACAAGCCATTCGGGCAGCGGTGGCATTTTATCCTATAGCAGTGTTTCTCCACGCGATTTGCCTGCGGGGAAACTCTGCGGATTCGGTGCGGAAACCACGTCAGTGGAAACGGGCCCTGAAAGAGAAACTGTAACCAAGGATTGAACTTCATCACAGTCAGTAGCTGATACCCCGTTTCCTACGAGAAATCTTTACCACTCTCGCGTAGATCATCCGGGGGGTCTGTATGGCTGTTATTGTGGTGAAATAACCTAGGTCCTGACAGTTTCCTGTCTGTGAGCCTTGTTGCATTGTGGGAAATAACAGCTGTTTCCAACTGCCAAGCAACCAGTATCTCCCTCTGTGCATATGTATATCTATAAAAAAAAAATAACCTTTTAGCCCATCGCATTGTTAGGGGTTGTGGTTATAAGTAATGGCAGTTGGTGCTGTTTGTTTTTTATCATGTCTGACAGTAGTAAAGATGATTACATGCAGGCTGGTTGTGGATCAAACAATATGATCAAATTAAAAAACATAAAAAGGGAAGCTGATGCCCAAGGGAGCGGTACATGGAAGAGAGGGGCTGCAGTACATGGATGTTATACATGAAATGGGGGACTACATTTGGAATGGGAGAGGCGCTGCTGTATATGGTTGGGGAGCCCTCACATACATGGCCTAGGGGCGGAAAAAGTATAAATCCGGCCTTAACTACTTTACGACCGCCTCACGCCAATGGGCGTGACCGCGGTGGCAGCCCCAGGACCGCCTAACGCCAATTGGCGTCAAGTCCTGGGGCTGCAGTTTCCATGCAGCATGCGCGATCGTTCCCTGCCCGTTCATGGAGCTGAGTTCCGTGAATAGCCTGCTAGCCGCCTATCGCGGCTAGCAGGCTGCTTGTAAACGAAAGGGGAAAGAAATCCCCTTTGTTCACATGCGTGCAGCGCTGCCGGGGGCCGCAGCGCTGTACGAGATCGGCGCTTCCCGGCCTCTGATTGGCCAGGGAGCGCCGTCCTCTCATAGGCTGATGCCTATGAGAGGCGGAACAGGACGGATCGCCGTCCTGCTCCTATTCAGACACCGGAGGGGAGGAGGTAAGGGGAGAAAGGAGGGAGGCAGGGAGAGAGAGCCTCGTAGAGGCTAAAGAAAAAAAAAAACACTGCCGCAGCGATCGGACCCCTCCGGCGGCATGTCCCCTTAGGGACAAAAAAAGGAGGTGAGTCCGATCGCTGGGCTGTGCAGGAGGCTGAAAAGCCTGCACAGCCCTGCACTGCATAAAATGGCCTGGTCGTTAGGGGGAGTTACCACTGCGGTCGTCAAGTGGTTAATTATGCTTTCATACAATGTTTACATTTTCTTCAAATCCAGACAGAGTACTTTCTATTCATGCCACTGCCTCAGATGGAGATAAGCAAATTTATGTTCATCCATAGCGATAACCCTAGTCCTAATTTTGTTCACAGTCTTCACTTTATGGTCATTCAGAAGTGTGTCAGGGCGGACTTACAGAACATCTGAAGTGAAAATAAACTGATGTGAAAAACAATTGTATCTATCCTCCTTCTCCTAAAAATGACTTTTTTAGATATCCCACAGTTTAATTTTATATTTAAAGGTTTTACTGTTTAATTGTCTCTGTTCAGTGACACCTTCATTGACGTATGCCAGAGCTGAAATCTATGAATTATTGTCCCTTTTTATGCTCTCAGAAGCCATTTAACTGCTTGAGGACCACAGGCTTACACCCTATGATCACCTCTCAAAGGCATCAGCCTATGAGAAGGATAAGATTGTTAGCCTCTCCTGGGGATGGCTCAGTGACAGAGCTGTCCCCGGTACAGCGCTGCAGGCTTTTTATGCGGTCTTGGGGAGGGCCACTCTGCGGCCGCCGATCGGCGTCAGGCGGTCGCAGAGTGGTTAATGAGTGGTTAAGGTAGCTGCTAAAAGCCATAACTAGTGTCTGTGACTAGTCTCTAGGTGCTTTAACTAGCTGCTTGATATAGATATGTATGACTGTCATTCCTCAAAACCTTTTATCTTTAGACAACAAGGGGTGGTAGCTCAGATGAGGTCTGGCAACAGTCATCTGTAATACAAATCTATTGTATGTAGCATGTAGAGACCATGGGTGGTGAATAATCACAACCTCTAGTTAATAGTTGCCACAACAGCCATCCATGTGCCATGCCCCCAACTTACTAGCCTGTCTACAATCCCAGCTATATTATGATCTGACCCAGGTAAAGAGTGTAAACTTTTACCACAGAAGACTAGACACTTTTTAAAAAAGTGGAGAGGCCACAGCACTTCTGTACCCAGCGTACCTCCTTTATTGCTGCTTTATACTACACATGTGCACTCGGGCACAAAAAGAGATACATACTGTAGCTGTAGTAAGGGAAGCCTCAGGATTATATTAACACTTCCCTCGGCTTTCTCCTGTACCCCCTCACTGAATGTAGACCCACAAAAGTTTGCCAACAACGGATTGTTGGCAATATTATTGGGGCTGCGCACCTCCTCAGGCATCATCACGGCCGCACATGCACAGTAAGCTGAAGTCACGTGCACGAGGGGCTCCCTGCTACTGCGCCTGTGTGGCTGTGCTTGTGCTGCCAACCGTGCCTGTGCTTGTAAGAGAAAAGGAACGCGGCATCTATATGCAGGGTGTCCGCACTCGGCAGGGGAAGGGGTGTCAGTGCTGTAAGTGAAGCCTCAATAGGATCCTGAGGCTTTCCTTACTGCAGCTAGATAAGTCTCTCTAAACCCGAGCTTTGGCTTGTGTTCAGTGGCGTAGCTAAGCAGCTGTGGGCCCCGATGAAAATTTTACAATGGGGCCCCCCAAGCACTCTATACATAACAATTGATACGGCACACTAAAACCTGCCAATGGCAACTACAGTGTCAGAGGTGCAAGAAGGGGATGGGGAACAGCTTGTTAATGATTACCACTATTCAAAGTATCTATAGAAGTGATTATTATGAGCACAGGACCAATAGAGAGCGAATACTGTGGTTGAGGGAGGGCCCTTTGGGGCCCCTCTGGCCCAAGGCCCCTCGATGCGATCGCAACCTCTGCAACGCCTATTGCTATGCCCCTGCTTGTGTTATTTTTAAACCTGAATGTGAAAAAGTTTCACTTACCTGGGGCTTCTACCAGCCCCCTGCAGTCATCCTGTACCCGCACCATCAATCAACGATCCCCCGGTCCCCCGCCACGGCTTAGTTTTGTTTTTCAACAATTGTCTCCTACGGCGCCTGTGCAGGATGCTCCCGGCCATGGGACTGTGATCGAGGACACGCACGGCCAAGTCCGTACAGGCGCACTGACCATCGACTGGCCAGTCGCTGAAAAACAAGGGGGATAGAAGGATCATTGATTGACGGCGCAGGCACAGGGCAGCTGCAGGGGGCTGGTAGAAGCCCCAGGTAAGTGGAACTCTTTTTTTTTTACATTCGGTTTAGGTTTAGTTTAAGCACTCCACATTGGCCCTCTTGGACCCACTCCAGTTTGCGTATCGAGCAAATAGGTCCACTGGTGATGCCATCAATATCTGCCTGGAGCTCATCACTGACCACCTGGACAGATCAGACACTTACATGAGGATCCTTCTGGACTTTAGCTTAGTTTTGAACACCATCTTCCACCACAGACTACATAAAAATCTCACAGAGTTCAGCGTCCATCCCACTCTCCGCCATTGGATTATAGACTTCCTTACAAATAGGTCCCAATCCGTTAAGCTGTACGACATCTCCTCAAGACCAAGGGTTACAAGCACCGGGGCCCCACAAGGCTGTGTCCTGTCACCTATCCTGTAATCTCTCTACACAAATAACTGCACATCCACAGCACACTCTGTCAAAATCATCAAATTGCCAACACCACCACCATAGTAAGCCTTGTAACGATGAACGACAAGTAGGCCTGCCGGCAGGAGGTTGACAGAATATGCCACTGGAGTAAAGAGAACAAGCTGGTCTTCAACACAGCCAAAACTGTCAAGATGATCATCGACTTCAGGAAACATGCCCCCAATCTACCTCCAATCTTTATTTATGGAACCAAGGTCAAAAGAGCACCCAGCATCTGCCTCCTGAGCACAACCATCTCCAATAACCTGCACTGGAAGGCCAATACCATCTCTACCCAGAAGAAAGCCCATCAGAGGCTATTCTTTCTCTGCCAATGAAAGAAGTCTGGCATGGCTCAGGAGCTTGTAAGGCCCTTGTACTCTGCCACCATTCGAATCTGTCCTCTGCTCATCCATCCTGGTCTGGTACGCTGACTCCACCACCAGCGACAGATACAGACTACAAGGATCATCAGATCAGCAAAGAGTCCTCCTTCACTTCTCCAGAATGCACTCCAGAGTAACCCCTCACACCAGAACAACCCCTCACATCCAAGCTTCTGTTACTTCAGGTGGCTCCCATCAGACCGGAGGCTCCAGGCCACCTACAGCAAGACCTCAAGGAATAGCAACACTTTTTTCCCCTCCTCTGTCAAACACTTGAACTCTCTCCACGTCTCCCTCCTGAGGTCACCGTCCCTTCCGTCAGGATTGTTTTATAAGTGCACTTATTTGCAACCTGATCGAATACTTGATGGTGGGCTGGGCTGAAGCAGGCTTATGCATCTAAATACCCATGTGACAGACAGTCACCAGTCAGTTAGTGTTCGATTGACCATGCAACAGGCTGCTACCTCTCTTCACAGGGCACTGTAGAATCAGATCCTGCTACCCCTGTGCTAAGTTGTTTCCCTTTTGTATTGGAGCTACTTTACCCTATTGTGCCAAGCTGTTTTGGACTGCTGTTTTTGGTCTTTGTATTTTGTTCTGCAGACCAGGACTGGAAGAGGGGAAAAGTCTGATGTACATCAGTAATCAGCTTGTAAGAGATGTTCTCTATGTGTTATGTCATATGTGTGATTATAATGATAACAATCTGTTATTACTGCTGTTGTTTACTCATTATTTCATTCCACGTTTACAATGGCATAAATTAAAGCATATAACCTAAAAGCCTAGCCTATTTGACCTCCTGTCCTCACGTCCATAGCCTCTGGAGTAATGTGCTGCAATAATTTTCCAAGGTGTTATTTTAGCAGAAACTGTGCCACAGGGAGGCCAATACTAGGTACTGCATGTGGCCAGAGCATCTCGCTGCTGCTTCATTATTATGTTATTTATAAATGGCTAACATATTACGCAGCGCTGGACAATAAATACATAGAATGATACAAAGCATGACAGACTTAACAAGGTTATACAACATAGGACAAAGCTATACAAGGCAAACAGGGTAGAGATACATGATCATGCGATTTTGGGCTGGTTAGGTGGGTCAAGTAATTCAAGTACAAGGCTGTCATAGGAAAGGAGCACACGATCATGTAGCATACACTAGGGAATCGAGGACCCAGCCAAAGGCTTACAATTTAAGGAAACTCTCAGCACACAAGAATTCCCACTGCTGACTTACTTTTAAAGGGAAATTTCCATCTTTCTTAACTACTTGATTCATGCGGTGCAGTATATTCACGGCCCTGCAAAATTGACAGGATGCACCAGGGCCGTGAATACAAGTCTGCAGCGGCATGCAGCCGACGATCGCTCCCGTTCGCCCGCCATTACCGCCGCTTAGAGGGGAAGTTAATGAAAGTCCCCGATTCAATGAATATCGGCGTCTACGAGACGCCGGCATTCATTGTATCTTCATGTTGTTACACTGCTACGCATTACTTCCAATTCACGTGATTCGTACATGAATCGGAAATATTGACTAAGGACATCTTGTGGCCAAATAGTTTATTACACAAAAATTCATTTTTGTTTAATAAAAATCCCCACACTGACGTTTATAATTACCGTATATACTCACATATAAACCGAATTTTTGAGCACAAAAAAGTGCTCAAAAGACCCCCCCTTCGGCTTATATGCGAGTCACCATGATGTCAGTGGGTGCTTGCAGAGCAGAACATATTGTGCGATTACCCCAGAAGTGTATCAGTATGGATCACAGATCCCGCTGCATCCGTGTCCTGACCTGTGCCCCCGGAACAGCCTCGTCATTTGGATCGCAGAGCCGGCAGTGCAGTGGAAGGCATTATGCAGCCGGATCCTACATGTGCCAAATTCCCGATACGTCTGTTGTCCTCCATCCCTGCATCGCAACATGGTGAGTGTGCGATGCAAGTCTGACCTGTGCCCCCAGAATGAGCAGCATCATTTGTTAGATACACTTCCAGGTTGGGGATGGGCGGCGCGCTTCTCTCATGTGCGGAGTTGCAGGAAAGCAATGCAGGGTCCTTCCTGCTCCCCGCTGTGTCCGTGCCCCCTATTCCTTACAAGACTGACCTGTGCTACTGTAGCGAGAGAGGTGATGTGTTATCGCCGGTGGTTAAGGAACCACTTCCTGGTTGGGAACGCTTGACACAGCACATTCTCATTTTCTGATGAATATCTCCACCATGCCTCCTGGTGACCCTAAAATTTCAGGGTTGGCCTTGAATCCCCCAAACTAGTAATCTTTTTCACTTTCTCCATGTAGCTCAAAATTCAGAGCCACATTAAAGCTATTTTATCAATTGACTGCAACAATGCACTCCCCCCACACTGGGTAATCACGCTGCGGTAGCGCAGCTTCAATGGCTTAGCTTAGGAGCTCTGGGCCCCCAGTGCGAGTTTTAAATTAGGCCCCATCAAGCATTTTATACATAACAGTTGATATGGAGCACCAAAGCTGCCAAATATGACTACAATGGGCTCTATTCACAATCGCACATGCGGAGATTTTTTTACTGCTATATTACCGCCAGTGATAATTTTTGCATTTTTTCCACATTAACTAAAAATGTTCCGCATGTTCCCCGCATGCAGGAACAATGCGTAAAATTGTTTTGTGAAGCATGCGTAATTACATAGTAAACATGCGGAAAAAAAGTGGCATAAAAAAACTTGTCCAAAAAAAGTCCACCAAACACAGCGCTCAAGGCTCCAGTCTACATTTAAGTCAATGGGAAGCGAAATATATCACCAAGTAGTAGTAGGTGATAAAAAATAGGTAGTTAAGTTAGAAATAAAACGCCCCTTTTTTTTGTGATTTTTTTTTGCGAGAATTACCAACTTTTGCTGACTTTTACCGCATTTTTTACGCATACAGGTAAACATTGCGTACAATTTTACGCATCTTTTTTCAGTCTGGAATTTACTGCAAGTGCATTTCCGCATGCGGAAAATGATTGTGAATACAGCCCAATCATGTCTGAGAAGTGTAAGCAGGGAAGGGGGACAGTCTATTACTTGTTACAACTCAAAGCAAAATAGAGGTGATTATTACCACCACAGCACCAAAAGAGAGCTATTAAAGTGTTCAATGGAGGGCCCCTAGAGGGTCATGGGCCAGGGCCCTGGTGCAGTCGCTACCTCTACATCCCCTGATGCTACGCCAGTGGCAGTTTCATAAGGGAGCCTTACTGACAAGTGCACTGCGCATACTCGGAAGTTTGGGCAAAATCATTCCAACTAAAGTCACACTGCGCATGTCACCAGATAGCGAGCTTTTTCATTGGTGAAAGCGTGTGGGCTTGCCGCGTCAGACAATTCCCATCCTAACAGATGATTGGATGATTTTTTTCATGGTTGGCAAGAACCAGAATATGATTGGCTAGTTGTCAGAGGTCATACTGGGCTTCTTATTGGCTAAGGGTAAAACAGACGCGGTTTTGTTATTTGCTGCGGGGAGAAGGGTGCCCTGTGATTGGCTGAGTCTGGTTGGACAACACCTTGCCGTGTAGCCCGGGTACTAGTACTGAAGAGAGAGCCGCCGCAGCTGCAGCCATGAGCTCCGTTACCATCAGTTCATCCCCGGTGGTCACCGTGCGGATCAGCAGCAGCCTGAACACCTTCATCGCAGAGAAGAGGCTGGACAGGAGCCTCACTCTGGCAGAACTGAAGGTTAGGAGGGAGAGGGAGGCCCGGGGTGACACATGTGACAGCATTGGGGGCGGGGCTGGGTGCTGCAAGGGCTATACATCATGTATTCCTATGGCACTGCATGGGAAACACAGGCAGAATGAAATGCCCTGTATGCTTCCAGCGAATGTGTACTGCAATACATCCAGATTAAGGTGGGCTGGCCACAGACTAAAGTGACCATACACTGACAGGTGGCCTCCAGATTCAATCAAGTGATATCCTTTTGTGTCTTGGAATTTGTTCATTGTCTTTATTATTATGCACCCCTTGTTTGTTTCTTGATTTCTACAGTGCCATTGAATATGTTGGCATTTATAAATTAATAATAATGTTACCATACACTAAAATTTGTAATGTATTTCACTTTTAAATCTATTCTAATCTATGGAGCTGGCAGATCCTCCCTTGGTCTTCCGCTCCCATCTAGTGCTTTTCTCGGGCCCCTGCAGAGTGCATTTGGGCACCCTCTGTGTTCCGTCCACAACCCCACTGGTCGGCTGTTCTTTGACCCTGTGGCTTGTATGTAGTCATGTAATTTACTTGGATTCAGGTCACCAGGAAGAGGCGCACCAGTGGGGACGGAGAGGACACAGGATGGAGCATGCTGGCACATAGGTGAGTGAAATCTGCTGCAAACACTCTGCAGGGCCTGGAGGAGAACTATTTTACATGGCGACGGTCCTTCAGTCTGGCGCGAATCTACCGCCATGTGTTTGCCCCACCCCCTAAACAAAATCTTTCCACCTGGAATGAAGAACAGTTTTAATCAATTTCAGCCAGAAGTTGATTAAAGTTATGATAGGGCAGCCATGTTGAATCTGCTGGGAAAATCAATAAGTGTATGGGTGCCTTTATCTATTGTTCGATCACTTTGGTTGAATATGCGAGTCATGTATTGCCCCAACATGTCTGAAATATATTTACAGTGGGTTGCAAAAGTATTCGGCCCCTTGAAGTTTTCTACATTTTGTCACATTACTGCCACAAACATGAATCAATTTTATTGATTGAAAGACCAATACAAAGTGGTGTACATGTGAGAAGTGGATCGAAAATCATACATCATTCCAAACATTTTTTACAAATCACTGCAAAGTGGGGTGTGCGTAATTATTCGGCCCCCTGAGTCAATACTTTGTAGAACCACCTTTTGCTGCAATTACAGCTGCCAGTCTTTTAGGGTATGTCTCTACCAGCTTTGCACTTTTAGAGACTGAAATCCTTGCCCATTCTTCTTTGCAAAACAGCTCCAGCTCAGTCAGATTAGATGGACAGCGTTTGTGAACAGCAGTTTTCAGATCTTGCCACTGATTCTCGATTGGATTTAGATCTGGACTTTGACTGGGCTATTCTAACACATAGATATGTTTTGTTTTAAACCAGGGCTTCGGAGTCGGAGTCGTGGAGTCGGGCAATTTTGGGTGCCTGGAGTCGGGAAAAAATGCACCGACTCCTAATGAATTTGTAACTGTAATTAAAATAGAAAATATGATAAAATGTTCTATTTCTCAGATAATAGTCATTAAAAATAATGTATATATACACTATATATACAGTAATAGCCGTGCTTAGTCCACAAAAATGAAATAAACCAATCAAAATTAGTTACTTGTGCTGCTTCAATAAAGCAGTCCCCGTATTTTTAAGGTCAAATATACATATCTGATTGTGACTGTACATATGATGTGTACACAGGAATCTCTTATATATACTAAATAACATCTATGCTGTAAGAATAAAGCCTGATGTGTAGCCGTGTCACTAATAGAGATGGTCAACGAGATGGAAATAATTCTGCGTTGATGCTGATTTATGCAAATGTACGCACTCCCTTTGCTGATGAAATCAAATAATTTGATATGTTGTTAAAATTTGGTTTGGTGACTACAAATTAAAGGGTACCTGAGGAGGATGAAAAGTAAAGTTTTATACATACCTGGGGCTTCCTCCAGCCCCCTTCAGGCTAATCAGTCCCTCGCTGTCCTCCACCACCCGGATCTTCTGCTATGAGTCCTGGTAATTCAGCCAGTCAGCGCTGTCCGGCCGCATGCCGCTCCCACAGCCAGGAACATTCTGCACCTGCGCAATAGTGCTGCACAGGTGAAGTATGCTCCTGGCGGCGGAGTGTGTGCATGCGCACTACGCCCGACTGGCTCAAGTACCTGCACTTATAGCAGAAGATCGGAGTGGTGGAGGAGGACAACGAGGGACTGATTATCCTGAAGGCGGCTGGAGGAAGCCCCAGGTATGTATAAAACTTTAATTTCATCTGTCTCAGGTTTACTTTGTTACACAGTAGTACTATACTCTACATATGCACTCCCCACAGAGCTGCAGGGAATCCACTGAGAATGCTGTGCACATTGAACACAGAGGTGTTGTCTGTTTACAATCTCCTCATTCCCCTGCAGAGTACCTGTACATCACTCTTACATGTACCCACACTTACATTGCCTAGGGCCTGATAGATGCTCTTTGTTCCGGTTTGTACCTTTTACAAGTACTCTTACCAAGGACTAGTTTTAGTCTAAAGGGAATAAATATAGTAGTCTACATATCCTTCTCACTTCAGTTGTCTTGTAAAATTCCTAAGCGTTGGCAGTTAAGAGACGAATTTCATGTTACATACTTTTAATCAACAAAATTGTAATATGCAAATTAGAGGAGTCGGAGTCGGTGGAATCCTAAACTGAGGAGTCGGAGTCGGTGGATTTTTGGACCGACTCCACAGCCCTGTTTTAAACCATTCCATTGTTGCCCTGGCTTTATGTTTAGGATCATTGTCCTGCTGGAAGGTGAACCTCTGACCCAGTCTCAAGTCTTTTGCAGTCTCCAAGAGGTTTTCTTCCAAGTTTGCCCTTTATTTGGCTCCATCCATCTTCCCATCAACTCTGACCAGCTTCCCTGTCCCTGCTGAAGAGATGCACCCCCAGAGCATGATGCTGCCACCACCATATTTGACAATGGGGATGGTGTGTTCAGAGTGATGTGCAGTGTTAGTTTTCCGCCACACATAGCGTTTTGCATTTTGGCCAAAAAGTTCCATTTTGGTCTCATCTGACCAGAGCACCTTCTTCCACATGGTTGCTGTATCCCCCACATCGTTTGTGGCAAACTGCAAACAGGACTTCTTATGCTTTCTGTTAACAATGCCTTTCTTCTTGCCACTCTTCCATAAAGGCCAACTTTGTACAGTGCATGACTAATAATCCTATGGACAGAGTCTCCCACCTGAGCTGTAGATCTCTGCAGCTCATCCAGAGTCAACATGGGCCTCTTGACTGCATTTCTGATCAGCGCTCTCCTTGTTTGGCCTGTGAGTTTAGGTGGACAGCCTTGTCTTGTTAGGTTTACAGTTGTGCCATACTCCTCCCATTTCTGAATAATCGCTTGAACAGTGCTCCATGGGATGTTCAAGGCTTTGGAAATTTTTCTGTAGCCTAAGCTTGCTTTAAATTTCTCAATAACTTTATCCCTGACCTGTCTGCTGTGTTATTTGGACTTCATGGTGTTGTTGCTCCCAATATTCTCTTAGACAACCTCTGAGGCCGTCACAGAGCAGCTATATTTGTACTGACATTAGATTACACACAGGTGCACTCTGTTTAGTCATTAGCACTCATCAGGCAATGTCTATAGGCAACTGACTGCACTCAGATCAAAGGGGGCTGGATAATTATGCACACACCACTTTGCAGTTATTTATTTGTAAAAAAAAATGTTTGGAATCATGTATGATTTTCGTTCCACTTCTCATGTGTACACCACTTTGTGTTGGTCTTTCATGTGAAATTTTAATAAAATTGATTCATGTTTGTGGCAGAAATATGACAAAATGTGGAAAACTTCAAGGGGGCTGAATACTTTTGCAACCCACTGTATATCATAAACCTGGGGTATGGTCAGCTTAAGGTAGTTCTAACTGGAATACTCAACTGTCCTTTATCTTCAAGGCGTAAAAAGACTGCAGGGTTGGTCCTCCTACAGTCTCCCATGTGTGTATCTTTGCATTCCTTTGTATACTGGGCAGCATACAACAACTGACTCTGCTTACAATGGACAGAATACACCAACTGACGTTACTTTGCTTACACTGGGCAGCATACACCAACTGACGTTACTTTGCTTACACTGGGCAGCATTCACCATCGCTTACACTGGACAGCATTCACCAACTGACGTTACTTTGCTTACACTGGGCAGCATTCACCAACTGACGTTACTTTGCTTACACTGGGCAGCATACACCAACTGACGTTACTTTGCTTACACTGGGTAGCATTCACCATTGCTTACACTGGGCAGCATTCACCAACTGACGTTACTTTGCTTACACTGGGCAGCATACACCAACTGACGTTACTTTGCTTACACTGGGCAGCATTCACCATTGCTTACACTGGCCAGCATTCACCAACTGACATTACTTTTCTTACAATGGACAGCATTCACCAATTGGCATTACTTTGCTTACACTGGACAGCATTCACCAACTGACATTACTTTGCTTACACTGGACAGCATTCACCAACTGACGGTATTTTGCTTACACTGGGCAGCATACACCAACTGACGTTACTTTGCTTATACTGGACAGCATTCACCAACTGACGTTACTTTGCTTACACTGGACAGCATTCCAGGGCTGTGGAGTCGGGGAAATTTTGGGTGCCTGGAGTCGGGAAAAAATGCACCGACTCTGACTCCTAATGAATTTAAACTGTAATTAAAATAGAAAATATGATAAAATGTTCTATTTCTTAGATAATAGTCATCATAAATAATTTATACATACAGTAATAGCTGTGCTTAGTCCACAAAAAAATGAAATAAACCAATCAAAATTAGTTACTTGTGCTGCTTCAATAAAGCAGTCCCTGTATTTTTAAAGTCAGATATACACATCTGATTGTGACTGTACACAGGAATCATATACACCCCCCCCCCATGCTTTAAGTATAAAGCCTGATGTGTAGCCGTGTCTAATAGAGATGGTCAATGCGATGGAAATAACTCTGCGTTGATTCTGATTTATGCAAATGTACTCTTTGCTCATGAAATCAAATAATTTGATATGTGTAACGATCGGTGAAGCACAGAGAGGATCTGATTACCGGTGATCTGCAGTATCACTGGGAATACAGATATATACCAGATTGTAAGTGATCTGCAGTATCACCGATAATCCGATATACTAGCTAACCTCTGTTCACCTGAGTAGAGTGTAGTGTTGGTGTAACAGTAACACTTCAAGGACTAGGCCTCAGTGCAGCAAGGAGTACTGCACAGATTCCTTCTGCAGACCTGAGCTCTCCAAGACGGGAGGAGTCAGACTGACAGTAGGAAGGATTGTCTGAAGGTAACCCTCAGGACGAAGGGTCGCTAACAGAGTGAGGAACTGCCTCTAATGGTAAGGTCGGTTCTCGAGGTCAGACAAGCCAGGTCGTACACACACGGACAGATACAGTACAAGATCAGAAGACAAAGGCGGAGTCTAAGTACAGGCAGGGTTCGGCAACGGGGTATCAGATATATCAAGGTACAGAATCAGGAGGCTGAGGCGGAGTCTAGAAACGAGCTGGGGTTCGGCAACAGAGTATCAGAAATATCGAGGTGCCAGATCAGAGTTCAGGAGGATAGTCAGGCAAGCAAGAAGTCATAACAGATAATCACAATCAAACTAGTACTTTAAGCTATCAACAGAATCTAGCTAAGTGTAGGATTACAGCTCCAGCTGGTCCCGGCACACTTGCGGATCTGACTACGGATCTGGGTGCTCCCACATATGTGATCGCAACGCCAGACACCAGGGGAATGACCAGCTAGCAGTATATATGCACCTGTACCTCTCCAGCACCTCCCACGGTGCTGGACCAATGAGTGGTGGAGCCAGAGTCAGCTGACCAGCCTGGTCAGCTGACTACCTCTGGCTGTCATATAAACCCTGCCTGAGTGCGCGCGCGTCACTCTAAATCTAGAGGGACTACGTGTCCCAGCCACACCAGCCCCGCTCTGCGGTACCTCCGCAGCGGGGGCATGTGCGCTAACCGCCGCGTCTGATGCGGCGGTTTCTCCGCGCTCCGTTGAGTCTTGCACGGAGACAGCCGCCTCATACTGAGAGGAGGCGGCTGCTTCTCTGTGTGTGGCGCCATTATGTGCGGAAAGAGCCGCTGGCTCATGGCGGCGGCTCTTCCGCGTTTCCTCACAATATGTTGTTAAAATTTGGTTTGATGACTACGAATTAAATGGTACCTGAGAAGGATGAGAAGAAAAGTTTCATACATACCTGGGGCTTCTTCCAGCCCCCTTCAGGCTAATCAGTCCCTCGCTGTCCACCTCCACCACCTGGATCTTCTGCTATAAGTCCAGGTAATTAAGCCAGTCAGCGCAGTCCGGTGGCATGCCGCTTTCACAGCCAGGAGCGTTCTGCACCTGCGCAATGAAAGCGCTAGTGTAATTAAACCCTATGGGCCCATTCTTACTTGGGTGATTTGCGGTAATCGTCACAAATCACCCAAAATCGCAAACACGGCAATCGCGTTTTTGTGCTATAGAAACGATAAACTCGATCGTGGAATAATCACCACAGTGTTCAGTGATTTTTCCGCTGAAAAATCACTCGCTCAAAACTTGCACTTTCAAGTGAGAATGGGCCCTAAACGCTAGAGATCTGAAAAGCTCTTGCTAATGCAATGCTATGGGGGATTTTTACAAAAATCACATCGCTCCAGTGTGAACACACACACATAAGATAACATTAATAAGCGCTTTTAAAATCACAAAGTGCTTAGAAAAGCTCTTGTAGTGTGCATCAGACCTTTTTTTAAGCACTGGCGATTTTTAAAATAGTCTTGAGGCCTGGAACCCATTAGAAAGTGCAAAACACTATCGCTATGTGATAGCGTTATGGGAGTGATTTCCCTGCTCCTATACAATTCATTAAAATGGAAACGCTCCCACAATGCTGCATGTCCTGCATTTGCAATTTCCTTAATCGCAATTGCTTTAGTGGAATCTGTCACATCCATTTACATTGGCAGAGCGTTTAGGGAAAATGCTAGTGATTGAAAGCAGTCCCTAAATGCTCAAAAAATGCTCTAGTGGGTTCCAGGCCTAAAAGCGCCTCTGCAATGTTGCTCTATGTTGGTGTTCTCACATGAGCAATGAGCTTTCTATCCAATTGCAAACACGTCACCTGCGCCATTTTCAGACCGTTTGCGATTCAATAGAAAGGATAGGAAATTTGCTAAGCGCTTGAAAAAGTGCTTTGAAAAGCGATTTTTCCCAAGCGATTTGAATGAATAAATACATTGTATTTATTCATTTACGCAAGGGGCAAAGAGTTTAAAAATTAAAAAAAAAAATGCTACACAATAGCACTTAGAAAAGTGCTTTCAAAATTGCTCAATAAATCGCTCAGCGCTTGCGATGGCACTGGCGATTTACAATGTGAAAAAGGCCTTAGAAGGCTTTTTTAAACTGGATCCTGTGGGTTATTGGCAGCCAATGGAGGCATAGGCATAGAGGGGCAGCACTAGAGTAATGGAGGGAAGAGGTGGAAGGGATGAGCTGTAGTAATGGTTGGGGGAGGCACCAGTTTGTTCTTCGGAAGGCCCCAGACAAGGCATAATTTGGACATTTAGACATGTTTTCGCAGCCTCTTGTGTGAGGAAGGGCATATTTGTAATATATTTCTAAGATGTAATTAGTAGGAGATAGTAAATTGCATAATAATAAAGAAAACCTGATGCTGACTGTAACCCAAAAAAAACAGATTCTTGCCTAGGAAGAGGGAAGCATCTAGAATCTTTATTTGCGAACAGTCAGCAGCAAACCAAGAAATGGAGTAAAATTTTCTTATGCACATCAGTGTTCTCCTCAGAAATTTATTCCAGCCGGGTGGCATGAAATAGTAGCCGGGTGACATGAAATAGTAGCCGGGTGGCATGAAATAGTAGTCTATATAGGTATGAACAGCGCTGAGAGTAGTAGTTGGATAATATAAACTTTAATAGATTGTTATGGTCTGTATATATTCAGGATAGATTTCAAAGCACAAGGTCAAATGTTAAAAATACAGAATTTAAAATCTGTAAAAAGTCTCACAGCATATAGCTATGCTATTCTATATACACGCCTCCTCTTCTGTGGTGCCACCCACACCTGGTACCCCACCCCCCGATCAATCCATTCCCATACCACTCCCCAATCTCTCTTCCCCCCCCCCCTTTCCCCCACTGCTCCACACTCCTTTCCCCCGCTCCCACCCACCTCCCCCTCCTTCCTACCCTCCTCACTAACACTTGGAGCTGGTAGGGACACATGCATAAATCAGCATGTGTAATATATAAACCGAAGATGGGACAAAGTACAAGCGGGGGGGAATTGAACTTACAACATGTGTGATAACCTGGCCTCATGCCCCTATGCATGGTGTCAAAACCACGTTTTGAGTGGTGTTTAAGTTACCTCCATAAACAAAGAACTATGTAACTAATACAAAGGGATTGAGGAAGAGAAAGGACTACTGTCTCTTTAAGACTGGAGTGCATTATGGGAAAGACATGTGACCAGACATGTGACCAGAAAAGACAATATATCCAGGATTTGCTGAGACACTGGTATACTTCCATTAAGCTTTGATAAAGGCGGCCGGGACCGCAGAAACGCGTCAGCTGGAGGGATATAGTGTGTGAGCAGGGCCATCAGGTACTGCAGACCAGAAGACCCAACGCTTGCGAACACGCTAGAAGGGTGACGTCACCATCCATACCCGGAAGCATACCACCGGCGTCTAGGCAGATCCGGAAGGACTCTTGTCACACTGCACAGCTCTCACGCGGTCAGGGAGCACTTACACTGGAACTGGAGCGCTGCAACCAGCGGAAGATACGCACCTGGATTGCGGACAAGGACATTCGGAGCCCCGCACAGGATGACACCAACAGCTGTACACCTGGATAGCTGCAGGAGCGTGAGTACCCCCGCTGATCGGGGAAAAGATCCGTTCATCAAGTTTGTGATCCACCATTATCTACATCCGGCGGAATTCCGCAAGCGCAATTGAAGCGCAACCACGAGAAGTACTCTAAACTCAGTCTCTACTGCTATAATATCCATCATTTATCATCCCCCCCCCCCCCCCCCCTTCTTTCGGACATTTTGGTCCTAGAATTATCTGACCAATTTTTTTTTTATTATAATTTTTTTTTTTTTTTTCTTAGCACATTTTTGTGCATAAACAGCATCGGGTGGCTCAGGAGTGAATGGGGGTTGATTGTTGAATGTAGACTGAATATTGCATTCTTTGTCACAGAATTTATGGTAAATACTCCCAATGCGGTGTGAACTTTTACAACTTTTATAACAACCCAGTTAGCTGTATGCAATATATGCATTTGAATTACGTACTATGCGATTTTAAATATTTTGAACTTTTGAATAGTGATCTTTTTTTGATTGAATATTAATCCTAAACACACACAGGGTACGTGTATGCAATATATGCACTCTAGCTATATGCTGTGAGACTTTTTACAGATTTTAATTCTGTATTTTTAGCATTTGACCTTGTGCTTTGAAATCTATCCTGAATATATGCAGACCATAACAATCTATTAAAGCTTAAATTATCCAACTACTACTCTCAGCGCTGTTCATACCTATATAGACTCCATTTATAACACAACCAGAGGTGGTTGGGAACCCCTGGCCAGTGAACAGCAGCGGGTGAAAAGAACCACACTATCCCCATCTGTACTCCCATACCACCTAAGCGCCTCTCCACCTTTTTAAAACTTCTTTAACACGGCATGAAATAGTAGTCGGGTGGCGTGAAAAAGTAGCCGGGTGGGGCAATATGAGAGAATGCATGGCTGGTGCTTCTTTGCGCAACTCTGCTTATAGCATAGAAGGAGATGAGAGAATGACAGTCGGGTGCTCACCAAAACTAGCTGGGTAGAGCACCCGGCTAAAAGAGCCTGGGAAGAACACTGCACATGCATATAAAGATGTGTTAATGAATGTGAACAATGAGCTTGGTTTTGGTTAGCGGGTAAGACTTTTTGAATGTCTTAGTTTATATTTTACACTGAAGGTTTTCAATGAAATCTTTGAAATAGAAAGTTGATTAGAAGTCCCCTACATTTTGATTAGATTTCAAAAATGTAATTGAGAATCGGTTGCACCAGCTGATGTGGATGAACACTATTCTGTCATAGATAACCCACTTTTCCTCCCACTGCTCTAACAATGAAGATTTTCCAAATTGCCCAATAACCGTTTCAATTGCCAGTTGGTTGATCATTCATGCTGGAGGCAACAGATCCTGGCAGATTCGATCAGTTATTTAATACATTTTTATAACTAAAGTGTTTATTTGAACTATATAGTCCATTTGTTGCTATTTTTCTATTACAGTGCAAGCTAGAGTTGGTTGTTGGGTCTCCAGCGTCATGTATGGACTTGCAGTTATACAGTACAGAAAATATCTTCATTCAGAACCTGGACCAGGATGATGCGCTATTAGGATCTTACCCTGTGGATAATGGTTGCAGGATCCACGTAAGTGTTTGATGTGCTTCTAAAATGGCTGGATATTTTAATGCAGAAATCAGGAGCCAGTCTGTCCAATCCAGGACCTAGCAGAAAAATTTTAGCAGCCACCTCCATTCATGAAAAAAAAAAAACTTAACTGCTTTCAGAACTTGCTAATTGAAAACTGCACCCTGTTTGGGACCTGTTATCCTTGCCAGGGCGTACATTTTAATTACTGTGCCTATGGATCACAGGGTCAGGAGCCAGTGAAATCAGCTACTGACTGGCTCACGGAGCTCTGCTGTCATACCAACCGCAGGGCTTCAGCGATGGGAGAGCGGTGCAAACTGCAAGAGAGAGATGGGTCCATGCAGCATGACGTCAATGAGCCCCATTTTTTTTTACCCAGAAGTCTCTGGTCCTTAAAGTTAACCTGAGTCGAAGGATAAAATAAGTTTTATACATACCTGGGGCTTCCCCTAGCCCCCTTTACGCTGATCCATCCCTCAACGTCGTCCTCCGCCTCCTTGTTCCTTTTCAATCTGGCCCGGTAACTTTAGGAGTCAGGACTTACTGCCTGGCCGTGCATGCATGCCCCTTTGCGCTCCCGTCGCTAGGAGAGTCCTGGGCCTGTGCAGTATGCTCCTGGTCGGTCGGGGAAGCGCGTGTGGCCGTACTGCGCCTACTGGCCTAATTATTGGGACAGATTGTGGAGTATCCAGGCGAC